>NC_088690.1:98365494-98990494 GCF_028017835.1 Emys orbicularis
ACTGACAGAACATCTAAAGGTAAAAAGTTCCTATATTACCGAGAGTCCTTTTTATATATATATAAAAAAAAAAAAAAGGAAATTCCAAGGTACTTTCCTGATTTCTCTAACACGTGTACTTTGATATGTCCCTATCTGGAAATGTGGCTCTTAAAGTAAACTCATGTTCAGTGTTTTAGAACTCTATTTTTTTTGTTACTGCAGCATGACCACAGTGTTGTCATAACCCTACTGGTCTTAGCATAATACTTTCCCATTTATAATAATTTCAGCTAGCTTTTGTCTGCTTTAAAGAATAAACAATTCAGCAGATTTCAGAGAGGATAAAAAGTACCTCTTCCTGGCTGCAGACATTACAAAGTTGAACCTTCACTTTCATGTATGATCTTAAGGGAATTCTGTTTCTAGTGATACATTTTATGACTGCAGCTGTCCAACATTTGCAGAAGTTGGTGTTTGAATAAATAGTTTTTAGCTCATCTAACAGCTTTACCAAGGTTCAAAAGGCAGTGCTCTTAGCCAGCTTGCCTGAACTTTCATATACTCCCATGAGACTTTCTAGAATTTTCAGTAAAAATCTGTTTTTAAATCTGATCTGGTTTAAACCTACTACAAGAGGCTGAAAAAAATCCTCCTTTTACTCACTTATTTGAATCTAGGTTGTTTCAGATGAGGTACTCAGTCAGGACATTTAAAACTCGGGTGAGATTGCTTAATCTGAATTTAGGCTGGGATTTTCCAAGGAGCCAATAGGAATTAGGCATCTTATTTGGAAGCTTGTAGGCTTCTTTGGAAATCCTAGCTTTAAATAGAGGAGAAGAGCATGCTAATATAATTTCAGGTTTTGAGGAAAGAGTCTAATTGCTCAATGCCAGTGTTAACAGCTTTCACATTGCTGTTAGAAGGCGAAGATTGGAAAAAGTATGAAACTTGCCACCAGAGGTAATAAAGTCTAGTGGTTAGTGGAAGGAATTAAGTTAGGAGACCTGAGTTCTAATCCCAGTTCTTTTGCTGGCTTGCTATGTACCATAGACAGATCACTTACATTCTTGGTGCCTTAGTTTGTCAGCAGTAAAATGGGATATTTTGTCCAAATTTAAAGTGCTTTGATTCTCCCATACTGGTTCAGACTTTTGGTTATCACAAAGAAATGTATCCATTTGTAAAACTTGTTTTAATAAGCAATTAACATACCCTTGGAAATCACCCACAAACTTATTTTTCCCAAACAGAATTCCTATAATAACTCTCAAGCACCGTCACCTGGCATGGGAAGGTAAGCAGCTTTGTAACTTGTACATTTAACTACTTTCCTTCTTGATTTAGACATTTTAAATCTTGTGGGGGAGAGGGAATGGAATAAAATAATCTGCAGGAGCTGAATTCAATGATTGATTATTAAACTAGCTAGATATTTCCTATATCTTAATTTATGTACAATAAAGTGTCTATGTAAGGTTTATAAAGTCACTGTTTACTCATGTTATATAATTTTATCTGAAGTCTCATTAGCCAATTGTACTGTTGCAAGGATCCAGGCTTCAGCTATGTGTCTGATGAACCGTTAAATGTGTTCATTTAATTGTTCAGATAAATGTTTTAAAATACTGCTGTCCTTGAAAGCACTCCACGCATGATTTTAAATAACTCCTTACTGCAGTAGAGATCTATGCCCTCCTGTGTGCAATTAATACATAACTCTAATTTCAATGGGTTCTGTTCAGATACATTTCTTCCTCCTTCCCCCCCCCCCCCCCCCCAGCATTAAGAGGACAATAGACTTCCTAAAATGCCTGGAACCATTTGAGCTTGCAACAATATATTCAAAACACAACAACTCCATGGGAAAACATAGGGAGCAATTTACTTGTACTGTTTAAACCCTCGGAGTAGTATTTTGATGTATTTATCTGTTCTGTGTAGTCAGAGAACATATAAATCTGAAGTAACCTACTAAAACTTAGATTTTCAGATTTGTAATAGATTGAGAAATTTCAACATGTATGGCAATATAGCCCTTTCATGTGGTTCTGATTTTGTTCAGAGGTTTCTTTTAAGTATATTCCTTAAAACTTACATTTAATAAACATTCCTCTATAAAAACGATTAAATTAAATGGTGAGGAAGTTTGGTCATAAGGTTAAACCACAGAACTCGAAGCCTTGGATGCTGTTCCCAGCTCTGAGGCACACTTCATATGACCTTGGGCAAGTCACTTAAACTTGTTGGTTTCTTTACTTTAAATGTAAGTAAAGAGAGATCCCAAGATGGAAGGGCCCTATAGAAGTACAAACTATTATAATTCCAGATTAATAAATTTTGCAGCTTGATGTGTCAGAATACATACATATTTTGACATTTTGTATTTTAAAAATCATGCGTTTTTATTTATTTATTTTTTTTTAAACTAGCAAACCTGTTGGTATGCCATCTCCGGTCTCTCCGAAGCTGTCTCCAGGAAATTCAGGAAATTACTCTTCGGGGGCAACCAACCCTTCAGGGAGCAGTTCTTCTGTGACTATTCCACAGAGAATCCACCAGATGGCAGCCAGCTATGTCCAGGTTACATCCAACTTTCTCTATGCCACTGAAATTTGGGACCAAGCTGAACAGCTTTCTAAAGAGCAAAGAGGTAAGACTTGGCAGAATCTGATTGTAAAATCAAATGTGTTGAATTATGCCATAAATGCTAATAGCTCTTTCACATTGAGAGAATCCACTAATAGTACACCAGGTATGTTTTTTCAGTTGGTGTTTTGCTGTAGGGAAAGATGGATAATTATTGCATTAGATTTTCAGTAACATCTCAGACTGCTCCTATGATCTTGATTCTGAATGTATAAATAAGCCTCACACTGGCAATATATAGCCAGATATAATTTTTGGGACTTGATATAACTTATAGTTTACAATGATGGACTCAGATTTCCATTTCTAAAAATTTATTTAATGAATATGCAAATTTCTTTGAGAGGGAACTCACCACTTCTGAGAGTGTTTAACTTCAGTGCAAACCCTTTTCCACTTGTTCCTATCAATCATCTTCTTGCAAAAATGTTTAGGTTTCTCTTGGAAATTGTCTTTTATCCCTGTACCATTTTCACCTCCTTCCACCTCTTCTCTCTCCTCTGGTGTCATCTGTGAGAGATGTGTAATATTTGTTAGTATGTCATAGGTGGATTCCTCCTCAGTACCACATTCTCCAGAGGGAAGTCAATGTGAGAGTGTCTGTAAATAGTCTGATTTGTTTTCTTGTGTCATTCTAGAGTTCTTTGCTGAACTGGATAAAGTTATGGGCCCTCTGATCTTTAATTCGAGCATCATGACAGACCTAGTGCGTTACACCCGACAGGGATTACATTGGTTGCGTCTGGATGCTAAGTGATATCTTGAACTGAAGGAATCAAAAGTAGAACACACTTTTCTTGCTGCCTCTGATTTTCTCCACAACACTGTGTCATGTCAATAAGGAAGACTGCCATAACACATTGCTTAGTTGACACTAAAAGCAAGGAATGCTTTCACGTCTCCCATCCTCTTCTGTGTGTTTAACCCCAAACCACATCATGTTAATGGACTTCTTCAGTATTCTAATTTTTAAGTTATTTAAATATTTTAAAATCGGCTACATATTAAGATATGGCTTCACTGCTCTGTAGTGGGATTGGAATTCCAGTCAATAATACATAACTAATCAGTTTTAAATCCTATTTATTTTCATTTGTTTTTTAAAATTTTTACAAAGCCCAGTTATGGGCTCTTTTAAGACTTAGCTATTTCTTCCTATAAACTTACCCTATCAAGTACTTAGCAGAGATTAAATGTAGACACTTTATTTAAGTACTGCGTGAGCTTGTTACTCTGTAATGTCTTGTGGTGGTAGAGCTTGTAAAACAAAATAAGGGTTGATAGGTTCTAAAGTGTAGGGACACAAGTTTTTCATGCCTAATGCCTATGACTCAAATCTTAAATAAGTACAGTTTTATTACAGAATTTGTACTAAATTTTAAGAAAAGTTCCAGAGATATTCTTCTACACATTAAGATATTTCATTTAAATGAAAATATAAGAGATGTATATGGAAAGATATTTAGTTATGTCTAACTTGGGTTGTTTTTTCAAGACCATTTCAGAACACTTGGTTAACACTATAGCAATCACAAAACATTACAGTAAACTTGCATTTAATGCAATATGGAAGTGGTGTGAGAATGAGCTTCAGTCTCTGATAGGTGCATACTGGAAACGTTTCATAAATGGACAATCTTGTGCTTTTTTTATATCTCTTCGTTTAAAATAGGTTTTGTCTCCTTGTTTGTCATTATTTGATGCTTACTGAAGCAGCCAACTTAACAGTTGAAAGAACAGATAAATAATTCCTATTAGAACTGTTTGTATCATTTCCATTGACTGGGAAACCAAAAATCCTAAAAAGTGATTTAAGATCCATCTTTTCCTTTTGGGTCTGCTAATTGATGGACACTATCGCGTGATAATGGCCATTGTGGGGTGCAGATCACATCTTTCACAGTGATGTGAAACTGTTCTGATGTAGAATTTATTTAAAACTTCTGTTTACCCCCATGTTAATGGAGGCCCCCGTTAATGTTAGATGTTTTAGGGGAGCAGAATATTCACTTTAGAAGTAAGTTGGTGCAACAAGAATCCTGCATTGAGTTCCAAGTGGCTGCTTTTAAGAAGTTGTAATCCAAAGTACCTTTCCACATAAGGTTATTGTCTGAGTAAAAGGTTAAAAATTATATTCCTTTCAATATTGCTTAATGCCCCTATCATGTCTGGTGTGCCTTATGCCTTACTTTTAGATGAAGATTTTATGAACTGTTTACAAGATGAAGTTTTACAGCAGGACCATGAATACTGTATGGAGTTGGTCTTCTGCAGTACTTTTGGTAAAATTCCATTTCTTTTTCATCAGTCCTAGTGTGTGTCATAGAAACTGACTTCCTGTTACAGTGGTCTCCTTTTAAAGAGTCAAACTCTGAACCCATTAGAGTGATATTGTGGAATGCTGCTTTGTTTTTATCTCCCATTGCCCCCCTTATTCTGTACCAGATGTGAACGTGCATGTTCAGGAAAATTATTGCACTAAATTTGTGTGTAGTTGTAGTTAAGTGCCAAAATGATGGCAACCTCAAAAGAAGGAATAGAATTCTACGCTACTTAGTACTGCAGTATGTCCTACAGGCTTTAAGAGTTAAGAAGTTTTGCAAATTAGTAACTTCGCTAAACTGTAGCTGCATATTCGTAGAGCTTCCTTTGTGTTCCAACATTATTTGTACTTCCAGAAAAGTTTGCTACATGCAAATGGAGAAAGTTAGTCAACCTATGACTTTCCCCATTATACTTCAGCCTACATTCAGGTCTGTTTGAGCACCCTTTTTATTTGAATCACTATGTAAGTTAGTTTCTCTGTGTTCGCTATTAGAGATGGAACTTTCTCTACTCTCAAACTCTGCATCTTGGTTAATGGGACACTGTCAACTATTTTTCCTTTGTAATACTCTAAAGTGCCTAGCACACTTTTGACTCTATATAAAAATACCTTCTTAGAAGCTGCATTGTTTGTATTTTATTTTTTTTGTATAGGGCTGCAGTAGCCAGCATGGCTGTTTCTAGCTTGCTCTGTTATGTGCACCGTTACCATTGCTGTAAGCAGGAATGGTCTCATCTCTGGGAATATTGTTTTTTCTTAACTAGAGTCTCACCAGTATCTTTGGGTGGTACATTTTTCAAGAGACCAGTTTAGTGTATCCCTTAGCTCCAGACCAATGGATTCTAAATGTTTGTCTAAAAAATCTAGAAGACTCTTTACAGTCTATCAAAATGGGGGCCTGAACTGACAGAGAGTCCTGCCTAAATAGTATACGTTCTGGTGAAATCCTTCTGGAATATTGTCCCAGGTTTTTTATCTATGTAAGACATATGCAATGGTCTTGTTAAAAACAAACTCACTCCTCTCTCGACTTAGGCCATTTCAAACGGATTAAACTCAGTTTGACAATTCCAAAAGCATATCTAACTTGGGATTTACCCATTGCTTCAGGGAGAGAATTTTATTTTGCCTGATAGAGTAGCTAAAACAAAATGAAAATAGTTCATAAGCGTCCATCTCGCTGCCAAAACGCAGGCTAACAAAACCTGTCCTTTTTTAACCGTTAAGCAGCAATGTGGGAAATACATGTCATTTGAGCGCTAATGCAAGTTGCACTAGTGTCTTACCATGAAGGAATCCTTAACTCCTGGTACTAAGGGTTCCCTATATGATTATATTTTAACACATATCAGTGTTGTAGTTTTTATTCATCCCTCCACATTCTTCCCTCCCCCCCAGTGGTGAACCTTTTTTTTTTTTTTTTTTTTTTTTTAATAAAAAAGGCTTAATAATCAGACTAGGCTTGCTCAGACATGAACATTATTTTGAATTTGCTGTCAAATTTTCAGGTTCCGAAATGACAAGTTGCATCATTTATAATTCTAAATGAGCCTTCAGGACACCAGAACAAAATAGCCCATGATTTATTTTGATTTGAAATATTGGCCGTAAAACAGAGCACATTGGAATGCTCTTTTTTTTGTCTTTTGACGGCAGTATGCAATTTGTATTGTATGTGTCTTTAGTGTGTGTGTGTGTGTGTGTGTATATATATATATATATATATACACGTGTGTGTGTGTGTATGTGTGTATACATATATATGAACTCAGTCTGTCCAAAGTATGTTATACTTGTTTTTAGATTATAGTGCAACTGATTATATTGATATATTATTTATTAAACTGAGTGCTGAATCACCATCTTACTGGTGAGGAATCTTGATATTATACAGGAGTGCAATGTATATTCTTTTAGATTGCTGAGGCTTGATTGCTGTGATTAAAAAACACACCCTAAAATGTATTTATGAATGACCCAACATATAGAGAGTCAGTACTTTATGAATATAATTTCGTACTTGCCTGGGGCAAGTGAAATAAATCCTTAGGCATGCAACTGTGTAGTTTGCCAAACTAGTAGAAAAGAGACTACCTTTGCTTTATTTAATATTTCATTTACCTAGCAGAAAAATTTACTGTCATTGCAGCGTTTATATTAAAACAGTTACAAAAGGGCCTGAGCAAGTCAAGTTTGAATTAATTTACCCATTGGGGAGCAAGTAACTTCCAAATCATTGGTTAGTGCCCTAACAAATATTTCATAAATATTTAGGTTGAGGATTGAATTACTTTAGGTCTAGTGAATCAGTATTATGGAAAGCTGTATATTTCCAACAACAAAGCTAATCTTAGATATCTTTAAACAAAGAGTAGCCAAAGCTTTTGCTAGCCAACTCTGTTAGACAAACACAGACTATTCTAAGAGGACTGATTTCCTGGAGATGGAAGTACATAAAGAATCATGTTGTCAAATCGCATTATTTTTGAAGGAGTTTTACCTGTGATGCCATTTAAACATAGCAGTGTTAGGAGGAAAGAGCAGGGGTAGCTATAAAAATAAAACTATATTCTTGTCTCATTGTGAGGATGCTAGAGCAATGAGCCTGGCCAGTTCATAGAACAGTCTTTGAGAATGACAGCATTAGTTCTTTCTCTATTCCAATATTCAGCTGAGATTAAATTGAATACACTATGTTGAGCAGTTTGAAGTGCTGCTCCAGGATAGTTTATATAGGCTATCCTCATATAAACTTTTTTTACCTGCTTTAATTACATCTGGAAACTTAACAGAAATGCAACCGTTCCAATTGATATTACTCTATATTTATTAATGGAGTCCATACTGGCAAATTGGAATGAAATGTTCCCAGTCTTGAATTTTTTGATATAACCTTAGGAAATCATGCAGTTACGTACACAAGTATTGTAGCCCATATTTGTTGGCTACATTGGCATTAAATATCTGAAAGTTCAACTACAAGGACCAGACATGACTTTTTCAAGCACAGTTACTGACGTTTGTATCTTGTCCCCCCTTTTAAATGGTTTGAAGAAATTTTGTATATGGAGGATAAAGTGCTTATATATTTATTAAAGATCCTTTATCTTATTTGAAATTATTATTATTTGGTGAAGAAGGGTTGTGTTTTCTTTTGAGGAGGGTTGGGTAGGGCAGGGGAAGGTAACTTTTAACCTATCACTTCAAAGCCCTTGTTAATCATGCAGAAAGGTACTGTTAATGACGGGATGTCTCTATCCTATGCTTTGTACATGACAAGTCCATGTCTTACATTTTGTTTCTAGGCATCGGTCTTCAACCAAAACTTACAAAAACATAAAAAAACTGTGATTTTATTTGTTGCAATACATTTGAAATTTCAAAGGGTACTTTGAGGCTCAAAATTAGGATTTCTAAGTCAGTATGTGCATTTCACGTAATAAAGCTGTTAATGGTGAGCAAAGTATTATATACTAACTAGATTTTTCCACATCTGTATAGTATATTCTATGTATTTTGTGGTATTGAGATTATAGAAAGTTTAGTGTCTGAAACATGCGTTTAATGTGTATTTTTAAACAAATTTATGGCAATTAAAATATTTGGAGAAAAGGGTATCACATTTCAATTTGTAAAGATCTTTTTAACTACTGTGTCATTAAAATGCTTTGTACAATGCAAAACTGTAACTGGAGAAACTAAGTTTAATAAATATCAAATAGATTTTCTGTATCAAACGTTATAAACGCTGTGCTTGTATCTTGTGTAGGGTTCCTCCTCAATGGTATTCCATCTTCCAACTCAGTTCTCTTGGGTCCTCATGCCCTCTCAATATCTACTTGTGCCATGCACAACAAGGGAGAAGAGTATCTGTTATGCAGATGGCGCCTAGACTTATTTTGATATTTCACTTGATTCAGTTTCTTTTAGCCCTGTTGATCAGCATGCAAAGGTAATAGTCACTGAAATACTTAATTAAGCTGATCAAACCTGAAATAGTTATTCAGTTAAACTTGTTCTTACTTGATTTTGAGCAGTTTGGCAGCAATAGATTTGTTTTCTTCCAAATACCGTTGGAAACACTGGAGTATTGAAGGAATCTGCTATTTTGGGGCTCTTCTTTAATAAGATTGCTCACTCTGTTCCCTTTCTCAGAAGGGCTGCTTGCCCGAGAACTATTGGCTGGTATCAGTGGGAGGAGAGATGATTGGTTTATGCACTCACCCGGCCAAAGGGTAAAATGTCCATAGTCCAGCTGCAAATACACACTCTTTCGGGAGTGCCTCCCCAGCTTGCACCCCCCACTGTGACTTTTTGTTCATTGGACACAAGACAGAGCAAGTCTATTTGCTAAATACAAATCTTTGTTTATCGTATAGAAAAACATATAATGTGAACAATTTAAAAAAAACTGAGATGCAAGGTCTTTTATTGAGCTTGTCATCAGAAGGTGCAGTCTAGACCAGTGCATGCTTTCAACTTTCATGAAACGCCCTACAACATTTCATATAACACATTTGTCTGAAAAATATTAAATATATGCAATTGCATAATTCAAAGTGTCCTAACTTAAGGATAGTTAATAAATATTTTATATATAAGGTTGAACATTGTAAGAGGTAACAATATTTTCTTCTCCGTAGTGATGATCACGCACGGGAAATTCTTATGGAACAGTGATTCTTCCTGCAAAAAAAGACATAGTATCAATCATTAAAGGCCTGGGCTGACATAGTTCAGTCCAGTGTACACATGCACATAGCATTGTTCATTTGGTTCAGCTCCCGCTAACTAGAATTTAAAGTAAATCTGGTGTGTACTCTTTCAATTGTTCTCAAATCTTACTTCAGCACATCCTGAAAGCACTTTTTAGGGAAAAATGATGCTATCAATGACTCACATTGGCAGGGAGGGATTGTTTGATTTCTAGGGCGGTCTTCTTTCAAAAATGTATTGTAAAACGTGATGACCTGAAACCAGTTCCTCTGCAGATGAAATGCACAAGGTTTGGTTTGCCTTGCTTGGTGGGTGTGCTTTATTGCTGTGCACACTGGCTCAAGAACACCTGCCTGTCCTTTCACTACACCCCTGATAACAATGCTGAATGCCTTACTGCGTAGTGGAAATCCCTTTTTCCTTCTATATGAATCTTTCTGTACCTGCTCTTGCAACTCTGAAAGGCTAAGGGGCAACATACCAGCTTTGTTAAACAGTAGTCTAAAACAACCTCTCACAAATGCATCAAAAATAACAATTTGATTTCTATGATCTACTAAAGGTACCCTTTCTATTCACTTCCCATTGTGAATGCAGTGTGCACTGCCTCAGCACTATACCCATCTTTTCCTAGATTGGGGGTGTAGGGTGCTGGGCATATTGCCACCAGCCTGGGCTCTCCCATATGAGTCAGTTTTCAGTTATTTAGTAGTAATTTGTTTTTTGGTATCTTTGTTTAGATGTAGTTGGAGGAAATAGGAAAGGGAGGGCAGCAGAGAGGCCCCGTTCTGTTTGTGTCTAGTAATGTGGACTAATTCACATTCAGACTTCTGAGCTCCTTATCAGTCTCCTCTAAATAAAAATGTGTCCATCCTTTATTGTGAGATGCTGCTTTTTAATGACACCACCTCCTTGAAGGGGGATTGATTTTAAAGCTAAAAAGCAGTCCTCACTTAAGTATGTCCTGCAAGAATGGACCCTTAGAATGTGTTAACTATTTATGCTAAACAATCTGTTCCACCTTGTATTTAGCTGTGCCACTGAGTACCTTTCCTGTCCGGAAGAAGAGTGCTGTGTAGCTCAAAAGCTTGTCTTTTACCATCAGAAGTTGGTCCAATAAAAGAGATTACCTCACCCCCCTTGTCTCTCTAATATCCGGGGCCCAGCACTGCTAGACCAACACTCCAAACTTCTAAATTCCAACATCTTTATTAGAAAAGATGCAATCTTTGTAGCACAGAGCAAAAAAAAAAATAACCTTGCCAGTGCTCCTACCATAGGACTCCTAGGAACTGTTCTGCATGCAGTTTGCACTGAGAAAATTAATTTTGAAAAATGGCTGAATCTATTGTTCCAACCTTTGCTGCAGCTATTCTTTCTATACAGAATAAACTTCATCTCCAGTATTGTGATAATTCAGCAGAAATTCCCCCTGCACACTGTGATGTGAAACATTCCTGTGCCTTTATCCTTCCCTTAAGCATGTGGGAATGAGTAGTTACCTGCATAGCCTAGAGAGACATTCACTATCATCCCTGCATATGGCTCCTATGGGTCTGAGGGAAATCCCTCTCCAGAAAGGTGTCATCCTCCTTTGCCTTGTTAGGTGAGAGCTTGGACGATGCAAGGAAGCACAGTGTATCTGAAACAGAATTTAAATACAATTGCCATGAAGGAACAGTGGCTTCCTGCCACAGTTAGTGTGAGCTTGGGTTTAATGGACTGCAAATAACTGATTTACAGATGCTTCATTTGGCAGTCAGATCATAACATTATTCTTATTGAAAGTATACTGGCTTGGTATGTTTGTAAAGTTCTATATCAAAAGCAACTAAGGTTCTCCAGTACTCGTGGGACGGAAGCAGCCATCCTCATTCATAGGTGGTGAAACTGCTGCAGACGCACTAAATGACTGACCTAAACTGACAGTGTCAGAACTGAGAGAATACTTCAGACTACTGGCTTGTGCTGTCTTCGCTTGCAGAAGTAACTGAGACACACTCTGCCATTAACTCTAAATACTTCACAGCATTTTATGGATGCAAGCCCATAAACTTTCATGTTAGTAATTGCCTGACCATTTAAATTAAAATGTTTCCTCCTGCTCTTACCTGGCTCAGTAGGGCTGCACAAAGTAGTAAGGCAGCTATAACTTTCAAACACTGCATCTTCTTTGGATAGGCTGCCAGTCGCTGGTAGCATTCGTGGAAGGTGCTGGACTCCTGAATGAATTTTCCAAACCTTTCAGCTAGACTTTTATAGCCTCAATTCCTATCCTTGCATCAGCTGCCAGTTGTCACAGGGACAAAGTTCGTCTTGGAGACCAGGAGAAATTTAATAAGTTAATGTCTACTAAAGTCACCTAGTTCAAGGTCTATCCATCTGGCAAACTATATTTACTTTTCTTACACGTGTACTTTAGTATGTGGGGAAACTGATCATACAAACTGTTACTTTTTTTAAACCTAAGACTGTGTACCTGCCTGCAAAAAGGGTTGTTGGCCTCATTGGCCCCAGTGTATTCACTGGGGAGCAACAGGTGTAACCTTTTCACTTCCGTGGCTGCAAGTACTTAAAATGTTGTGGATTTCTTAAATAGGGGAGGCAGCATTGTCGAATAGTTTTAGCTTGAGAGTGGAAGATGGGAGTTTGATTCTGCTCCTCACTTTTAGTGCATTAAAACAGCTTGAGCCAATTATTTAACCTGTGCGCCTCAGTTTCTCCACATCAAATATTATATACCACCACCATCAGAGGCGTGTTTTGTGTCCTTTTATTAATGCTGAAGGGCTTTGTACTTCCTGATTTTCATTCAAAATTCATAATGCATAATTATAAATGTTAGTTTCCAGGGAGTTAATATGGACCTATTCAAAGGTAATGTACATGGTGCTGTATGTATATGAGTAAAAGTAATGATACAGTTGTTGCTTACCCAGGAGGCCTAGCACAAGTGGGTGTTTAATTGGCTGGAAAAGGCAGCAGCAGCAAGGTAGCTTCAAATTGCTGTCAGCTTGACATTCAACTGTAAACTACTACTAGCAATATCTGCTGCTGAGAGCGTAAGAGTGGGTTCTACTCAAACGACGGCAATGCCTCCCACTTTCTCACACATGGATTCTTTATATATGTAAAATATACTTTTAAATAAAATGCTGGAGGTGAAATGAATGCAATTGGGTACCTAATGTATCTTTACCAGGGCCCTGTGCAGTGACTGAGATGAAACCCTCAGCAGTGGAAATATTCTACCTCCCACTCCTGCTGTTTCTTTTTCATCTAGACTTTTCCTGATCAAAAGTAGCATATGTATAAGCTGGAGAACGTGGTGTATGTGTATGAGAATTAGCTTTGAAAGAGCCTGTACCACCACAACAGGGTCAAAAGCCGGCAGAGTTTATCCAGATCCTTTGTTATGATGAACTACATGGCTTGAGATCTGGCATATTTAAGTATGGATCTTTCAGCTGAGACCGTTTAAAATTAAGCTCCTGTCCTCCCTATACGGACTTTAGGCTTAGGAGAAAGACTAACACAGCATTTCTCAAACTGGGGTCTGCGGACCCCTGGAGGTCCCTGAGGGTACTCCAGGAGGTCCGTGGGTCCCACTGATCAACACCACTCTTTTCTCTCCTCTTCCTCCCCCCCTCCCCCGCGCCTCCTTCAGGTTCCCCGGCGTGAAGGAGGCGCTGGGAGGGAGGGTGAGGAGCAGGGACCCTGAGTCTGCGCTGCTCCTAAAAGCAGCCAGCACATCCCAGCCCAAGCACTGACTCTGCAGCTCCCATTGGCCGGGAACTGTGACTGATGGGAGCTACTGGGGCAGTGCCTGCAGGCAGGGACATCAGGTGGAGACCTCCTGGGCCCCCGCCTAGGAGCTGCTGCCTGATGGATATGCCGGTCGCTTTCGGGAGCTGCCTGAGGTAAGCACCCTAACTCCCTGCCCCAGTCCAGAGCCCGCACCTGCTCCCTCCTGCACCCAAACTCCCAGCCCAGAGCCCGCACTCCGCACCCCCTCCTGCACCCAAACCTGCCCCAGACTGGTGAAGTGAGTGAGGGTGGGGGAGGGAGAGGGGAGGGAGTGAGCAGGGGCATGGTCTTTGGGAAGGGGTGGGGCAGAGGGTCTTGGGGGTCTCCAAAACATTTTAAATCAAAATGGGGGTCCTCGGGTTACTAAAGTTTGAGAACCGCTTTCCTAACACATTAGTCCTTAAAGAGTAAGGATGTCCCCAAGAGTTGCACAAGGCCAATTAAAGGGTGCTGTGTTGGCAGAAAGGGCTGTCTCAAGACTTTTCTAGAATGAGTCCTGACTTGCAAGACTATATTGTCTTCTTCCTATGACTCTGTCTTTGCTGCCAGCTCTCATCCACACCCTCTGTGTGTACCCTATAACATCTGGGCGATAGCCCAGTACAGCCCCCTTTGGTGGGGTGGACTAGCAGCTTGTAGGAAAACTGGGGCAGATAATAAAAGAAGGAAAGGCAAGTTTCCTCTCATCTGCCCAAAAAATCTTTCACTTTAGAGGTAAACTGGTCTAGGAGTTGGCTTTTGTGTTCTTGGCCTAATAGTATTTTCCTCTCCTTCATGGCCTCCTGCATAGGAGGGAAGTAGTAGATGTGAAAATCTTGAGTTTATTAAGACTTTTGGCACATTCATAGAATCATAGAATTGTAGGACTGAAAGGGACCTCGAGAGGTGATCTAGTCTAGTACCCTGCACTCATGGCAGGACTATTTTGTTCAATATCTTAATTAATGATCTGGAGGATGGCGTGGACTGCACCCTCAGCAAGTTTGCAGATGACACTAAACTGGGAGGAGTGGTAGATACGCTGGAGGGTAGGGATAGGATACAGAGGGACCTAGACAAATTAGAGGATTGGGCCAAAAGAGACCTGATGAGGTTCACCAAGGACAAGGGCAGAGTCCTGCACTTAGGACGGAAGATTCCCATACACTGTTACAGACTAGGGACCGAATGGCTAGGAAGCAGTTCTGCAGAAAAGGACCTAGGGGTTACAGTGGACGAGAAGCTGGATATGAGTCAACAGTGTGCCCTTGTTGCCAAGAAGGCTAACGGCATTTTGGGCTGTATAAGTAGGGGCATTGCCAGCAGGTCGAGGGACGTGATCATTCCCCTCTATTCGACAGTGGTGAGGCCTCATCTGGAGTACTGTGTCCAGTTTTGGGCCCCACACTACAAGAAGGATGTGGAAAAATTGGAAAGAGTCCAGCGGAGGGCAACAAAAATGATTAGGGGGCTGGAGCACATGACTTATGAGGAGAGGCTGAGGGAACTGGGATTGTTTAGTCTGCAGAAGAGAAGAATGAGGGGGGATTTGATAGCTGCTTTCAACTACCTGAAAGGGGGTTCCAAAGAGGATGGATCTAGACTGTTCTCAGTGGTACCTGATGACAGAACAAGGAGTAATGGTCTCAAGTTGCAGTTGGGGAGGTTTAGGTTGGATATTAGGAAAAACTTTTTCACTAGGAGGGTGGTGAAGCACTGGAATGGGTTACCTAGGGAGGTGGTGGAATCTCCTTCCTTAAAGGTTTTTAAGGTCAGGCTTGACAAAGCCCTGGCTGGGATGATTTAGTTGGGAATTGGTCCTGCTTTGAGCAGGGGGTTGGACTAGATGACCTCCTGAGGTCCCTTCCAACCCTGATATTCTATGATTCTATTATGTAGACCAATTTATTCCTGTGCGTAACCATCCTGCCAGGAACTTTCTAATGTCCAACCTAACCCTGGCTGCACTTTAAGCTCATTGCTGCTTGTCCTATCCTCTGAGGTTAAGGATAACTGTTTTTCTCCCTCCTTCTTGTAACAACCTTTTATGTATTTGAAAACTGTTGTGTTTCTGGAGAAGAGAAGACAGAGGACAACGAACCCAATTTTTTCAATGTTCCCTTGTAAGTCATGTTTCCTAGACATTTAATCATTTTCGTTGCTCTTCTCTGGACTTTCTCCAATTTGTCCACATCTTTCTTAAACTGTGGCACCCAGAATTTGACACAATACTCCAGTTGAAGCCTAATCAGTGTGGAGTAGCGTGGAAGAAATACTTCTCATGTCTTGCTTACAACACTCCTGCTAATACATCATACATCCCAGAATGAGGTTTGCTGCCCCTTCTCCCCCCCACCCCCCCGGTGTTACACTGTTGACTCATTTAGCTTGTGATCTGCTGTGACCCCGGATCCCTTTCTGCAATACTCCTTAGATAGTCATTTCCCATTTTGTATGTATACAACTGATTGTTCTTTCCTAAGTGGAGTACTTTGCATTTCTCCTTATTGAATTTCATGCTATTTAATTCAGTCCCTACATGACATTTTCTTAAACTAGGGAAACATGGTCTAGATGAAATTACTATAAGTTGGGTACACAAATAGTTGACCAGGAGTAGTTATCAAGGGTTTGCTGTAAAACTCTGAGGGTGTATCTAGTGTAGGGGTGGGCAAACTACGGCCTGGGAGCTGCATCTGGCCCTTCAGACATCTTAATCCGGCCCTCGAGCTCCTGCTGGGGAGTGGGGTCCAGGGCTTGACCTTCTCCACGTGTGCCGTGGCTCGACCCACTCCACATGTGCCGTGGCTCTGCGCGGCTCCCGGAAGCAGTGGCATATCCCCCCTCCGTCTCCTAAACGTAGGGGCATTCAGGGGGCTCCGCATGCTGCCCCTGCCCCAAGTGCTGCCTCCACAACTCCCATCAGCAATCGCAGCCAATGGGAGTTGTAGGGGTGGTGCCTGCGGCGGGGGCAGCACACAGAGCCACCTGGCTGCGCTTCCGCGAAGGAGTTGAAGGGGGGACATGCCGCTGCTTCCGGGAGCTGCTTGAGGTAAGCCCTGCCTGGATCCAGCACCCCTTCCCCAGCCGATCCCCCTCCTGCCCTCTGAACCCCTTGGTTCCACCATCCTGCACCCCCCCACTCCTGCCCCAGCCTAGAGCCCCCTCCCACATCCTGAACTCATTTCTGGCCGTACCCCCAGCCAGAGCCCTCATCCCCTCCTGCACCTTAACCCCCAATTTCATGAGCATTCATAGCCTGCCATACAATTTCCATACCCACATGTGGTCCTCGGGCCAAAAGGTTTGCCCAACCCTGATCTAGTGTGACCCTGCAGGGGTCAGGGCTGGGTCCAGTACTATTAGTGACTTGGATAATGAAGTGGGGCATATGTATAAAATTTGTGGATAACACCAAGATGGGAGGGGTTGCAAGCACTTTGGAGGACAGGATTAGAATTAAAAATGAGCTTGACAAATTAGAAAATTGATTCGAAATCAAGATGAGAGTCAATAAAGACATGCAAAGTACTATGCTTAGGAAGGAAAGGTCAAATGCACCACTACAAAATGGGGAATAACTGGCTAGGCACTAGTACTGCTGAAAAGGATTTGGGTGTTATAGTAGATCACAAATGGAATATGAGTCAGCAATGTGATGCAATTGTGAAAAAGGTTAATATCATTCTGGGGTGTATTAACTGTAATGTCATATGTAAGAGATGGGAAGTAATTGTCCTGCTGGACTTGGCACTGGCAAGGCCTCAGGAGTACTGTGTCCAGTTCTGGGCCCCACACTTTAGGAAAGATGTGGTGAAATTGGAGAAGAAGGCAACAAATTATAAAAGGTTTAGAACACTCGACCTCTGAGGAAAGGTTATAAAAAACTGGGCATGTTTAGGCAGATAGTCTTCCAAGTATGTTAAGGGCTGTAAGAGGACTATGATCAACAGTTCTCTATGTCCACTGAAGGTAGGACAAGCAGTAATTGGCTTAATCTGCACTAAGGGAGATTTAGGTTAGATATTAGGAATAACTTTTGAACTATAAGGGTAGTTAGGCTCTAGAATAGGCTTCTAAGGGAGGTTGTGGAATCCCCATCATTGGAAGGTTTTAAGAATAGGTTAGCTAAACACCTGTCAAGGAAGGTCCTGTCTCAGCACAGGGGGCTTGACTTGACCTTTTGAGGTCACTTCCTGTCTATGGTGCTATGCATGTGCAGCACTCTGTACCTGGCTCCCAAATCTACTCCACATACAGTTATATCTCAGTGGGAATCAATCTAGTGAAGGGTTTTGGAGATTAGAGCTAGTGTAGGAATGAATATCTTTAGCCTATTCCCTTACGCTTATTTTAGGAACACTGAGGATTCTGGAGAGCATAGTGGCTCAAAAGTATTCTGAGTTCCTTTGAAGCTACTGTATAATGACACAATACAGTTAAAATACAATTGATGTAGAAATTCCAGTGCAGAAAGCTTTAAATGATCCCTATCAAACAGCCTTGACATAGAAGGGTGTACAGTAGTTTTCCACAACTTCATGTGCAGATACTTGCTGATGCCAACTCGGAGGGTGGAATTTCAATTATAATGCCACGTTGTAGGACTGATACCCTCTAAATATGCAAAAAACAGCCCTTGCATTTATCTTGTAGGCCAATTGTACTGGTGTTCAAAATAGAAACCTTACATAGTATCAGACAGATTTTCTGTCTCTTTCCCCTCCACACACGCACGCACTCTCTCTCTCTCACTTCTGGCTACCTCTGTACCAGCTCACTGGGAGCAAGAATTAAACCTTTTGTAACCCTCTCTCTGGGCCTGCTGTTTAAGATAGAGATCAGTTGGTAAAGTACAGCAGGTCAAAAGGGCTGAGCCTGAAGCAATTGATTGTGCTGACGATGAGCCCTTTTTTCCTTTGCATCTTGTTCATCATCATTCTGAGGAACCCTAATACATTCTCCGGCCAGTCTCTATATTGCCTACTTAGCAGCCCTTACAAACAAGCAGAGATGAGTACAAGAAGCAATTGTCAGCCAGCACCAGGGCCGGCTCCAGCATTTCTGCCGCCCCAAGCAAAAAAAAAAAGCCGCGATCACGCGGCAATTGGGGGGGGGAAGCTGCGATCGGCGGCGGCAGTTCAGCGGCAGGTCCTTTGCTCCTAGAGGGAGTGAGGGACCTGCCGCCCCCGAATTGCCGCAGGTGCCGCCCCTCTCCCTTGGCCGCCCCAAGCACCTGCTTGTTAAGCTGGTGCCTGGAGCCAGCCCTGGCCAGCACTTTAAGCAGGGAGCTGGAAAGGCTGTTAGAATCTCAGCTGGCACGATCTTGTACAAGTCACATAACCTCCTTTATGTGCCAATTTCCCTATTTGTTAAATGGGACTTGTGGGTTGTGTGGTGTGATAGTTAATTTGTCTGTAGTGGACTTTGAAAGTCTGATGAGCTGTATAAACATAGCTGCCCCCCTCTTGGGAAACAGTAGCTTCCAGTTTAGAAAGCAGCACTCTCCCTATTTTCTTGCTTATGCAAGTCCCCTCTCGTATTTCTTCTGAATGGTGAATATCATAGCAGTGGAAATCAACCAGTTGTCTTTTTATTTCCAGAACAGGTAAAACATGGGTAATGGCAGCTTCCCCAGCCCTGACATGAAAGGGCATCAGATGTGGGCTGTCATTCTTTACCGGATAAGGATTAACATAAAGGATATGGATACTAAGTTTGGGATGAAGGATGTCTGTGAATCAAAGAGCGGGGTGGAGATGCACTGCAGCAGAATGCAGCAATTTGCTCAAATTTTAGTTCAACAGCTCTCAGTGCTTGAAATATTCTCAGGCTTGACAAAGCAAGTAAAAAAATTAAAATAAAGCAAATGCTGTAGCCAAGTGCTTTTGGCATGCAGCAGAAAGAATGTGCTCCCCAGCTTGAAGAAATAGTCCTTCCCTAGGGAAGACATCCATTACAGGAACTGATACAGAAACTATACGAGTTCAGTAAAATCAAACTGTAGAGCATTGTTTGGGGGGAAAAAAGAATGTTTTACACTTTTCATTAGTTTTACTTGTAGCAGGCTAAACCTGTCATTTAAGCTTTGAAACAGATGCGTTTGATGAGGGAGGGAGGAAAAAAAGCAAAATCTCTTAAGTTGCTGAAAGCTTGCAAAGGAAGCCTGTCTTTTCTCTAACAATAATGGGCCTTCTACTGCGATCTAGTATTATTAAGTCTGCCTTTGATGAGCTTTGCCACCATTCTTACTAGTACAAAAGCTATCACCTACCAATGTTTGCCATAGTGGCTTGGAAATTGTAGCTGTTTCAGTACACTAGGTTTAGGCTTTGGTGCCACTGAAATATTACGCCTGAGGGAATTCTGCTCCAAAAACATAAAAATGATGTGCACAATATTTTAAAATTCTGCAAATTGTATTTGTCAATAAATAAATGTGGCTCCAGCATGGCAGTGGGGAGCACAGGCCACTGGCTGCACTGAGGTGGGAGATCACCCTGAAGCCTCCACCTCCCCCAGTACAGGGATTCGGCAGTGAGGCTGCACCTGACCCTGACATAGTGCAAGGGCTGGGCCTGTCCGAGAAACACCCCGGGGTTCTGCCCCTCTGCATCAGGTGTGGGCGGGCAGGCTCAGCCCTGCAGGATCCAAGTGTGGAGGGGCTTAGTGGGGGGGATCCAGGTGTTGGGTGAGAGGTTTCTGTGTGGGGCAATCTGGGTGTGGGCGGCTCAGTGGGAGATTGGGATGCACAGGGGCTCATTGTGGGGGTGCAGGGGCAATGGGACTTCAGAGGATCCAGGTGAAGGTGGTTTGGGCTCTGTGTGTGTGGGGGGGCTCTGGGGAGATGGGGCTCAGCAGGGGTGGTCTGGGTTTGAGGGGCTTAGTGGGTGGGGTCTGGGTGCTGGGGGAGTGGGGCTTGATGGGGTGGGGGTCCAGGTATAGCTGGTTGGGGTCTGGGTGGGGTTGGGCTTGTCGGGGTGAAGGTTCGATGGGCTTCCTTAACAGGGGACCCCAGCTGCTGCCGCATGCCAGGCTCCCACTTCCCCCCTCCCCTTACTTCCACATTCTCCTCCCCCTGCCCTGTTCCACCCCCCTTCCTTCCCCACTGCCTCTTCACCCACCCCCCTTGCCTTATTCCCCTCCCCTTACCCAGCCCCACCACAGGCACTCACTGTTGCACAGAAACAGGAAGGCTCCCAGCAGACAGAAAGGGAGCACGACTGGCATTAGAAAAAGGCAGCATTCAGCTGCAGAGTCAGCAGAGCTGAGAGGTAGCCTCCTTCAGCTGGGCAACTCTGCGCTTGCAGAAATGGGTGGGGGGAACAGCATGTAACCCCATGTGCCCCCCCATGCCTTGCCTTTGGGGGGAACCGCCCCCCCCCCAAAAAAAAACCTGCACCCATGCTCATCCCCCTGCATGGCTTTCCTGTCATTTGCTGCAGGGAAGTGAAGTAATCGGCAGGGGGGGAGGAGGAGGAGGCATTTTCTGCAGGCACACACAATTCCCCCAGGAGTAAAATATAACTCAAACTAACAATGTAACTAATTTTTCATCAGCACAGGATGAGCCAACAAGGTGATTTAGCACTGAAAGGCTATTTGCATTGTCTTCAGGATTTTCTACATGCTTGGCAAACATTTAAGATGGGCTGATCCATTCCCGACAAAGCAGTATGAGCTTCTTCACTTCAGTTAGGGTTAGACTATGCTAAATATCAAGCTATTAAGGTTAAATGCAGCCAGTGTTCCTACATCGTCTTGCTCCTTGAAGATGCAGCCCTCTGAACACAGTGATAGTTATCACAAAGGCAATATGCATTCAGAGAAAACAATTTCACTCAGTCTCTGCCACGGACACGCCATACACATTCTCAGCAGCTGCCTGAGGAACAACATGGTAGAGTGGCAGAAGGGTGCTTTTCATCCTAGCTCTAGGCAAAGGGGAAATGAGGCAAAGGGGAAAAGCAATTGGAACTAGCTGAAGTTCTTTAGCTGTTTGTCCTGAGAAAGGTGAAGCCCTTTTAGCATACCCTGGCACAGCCTGTGTTGACCCTGCCCATAAAAGAAAACAGATGTTCCGATTACTTTTTAGAGACAAGCTGGAAAAGGAAAAACCTTGGGTATAAATATAGCTCTACAACAGCCATTACAGACAGGAAATTATCTAAATATAGCCTAGTAGAAACCTATCTCAGGTATAAAGACTATTTATTTTACAGAGACCATCCCTGAACTGAGAAACAGTTCTGTTCTGTGTTGGTAACACCACTACCTAATTTATCCCAGTGGCCAATGAATTAGACACCTCAAACAAGAGCCAGCTAAATAAAACCATTAATCATTTTCACAATAGGGCAGTGGTTCCCGAACTTCTGAGGGTCGCATCCCCCCCCCTTACAGCTGTCCATGCCCCCCTGGAGCCATGGCTTGGGGGAGGGGGAACCGCTGACAGGAGTAAGGGGGCTGAGGCTGGGGGTGGGTCTCGGGCTGGACTGAGGCTCGGGGCAGAGCTGCAGCTGGGGCTGGGCCAGGTGCGGCTCCATTCCCAGCCTTGTCCCCAGCTGGGAATGGAACCATGGCCAGCAGCCGAGGCTGTTGCAGGGCTGGGAGAGGAGTCTTGCGGAGGCTGGGGATGTGGCCAGGGATGCAGCTCGGGGAAGGACCAGAGCTCACCTTTGTCTGCCTGAAGACAACACTGCATCAGTTACATTCAGTGTGTCTGGAATGTCTTTAATGGCGATAAAGGCTAGACACTCTTAAAATGAAAACTTAGATTCTGCAGAATTTAAAATCTGTCAGGGAGCTTCAGTTGTATCAAGTGAGTGAGACAAAGCAGTCAAAGACAAGAATTCCACACAACACTACAGGATAGGAACTAAGATTTATTGAACAAGCTTTCGCAGCCTGCTATAATAAATATCCTTTTGTGTGTATGTGAACAAGTTTAGAAACAAGGAAGGGACACTGACATTAATACACTGAGATCTCCATATTAACTGTATTACTCATCATTTTCAAAGTCAGCAGGGTTCTTCCTTTTCAGTCGCTCAAATTCTTCGTTCCCCCAGGTGTAAACAACATAGGCCACCACAAAAGCTTAAACAAAACAAATAAAAAAAGCAGTGAATATCTACAAGTTACATTACAGTAGATACGTGAAAATGTCTTGCATTGTGCTGCATTGATTACGGTCCTGGGATAGACTCTGGAAGTGTTACTGTAGAGATCACCATGTTTTAAGGCGATTCCTTTGGATTTTTAAAGCCCTCGCCAATATAGGTAAGAGTTAAACACTTAAAAATCATCCCGATGAGTATTTGCACTCTGCCATCATCCTATTATGGATGCCTAGATTTGCAGGCAATCGTGCATGTACTATGAATGGCCCTATGGTATATGAAGAGTTCCTCCTGACATCTCTTAGCCCATTCCTCTGGATTTAAATCCACCCATGACAGCTGCTGGCCCCATATCTAGAACATTTTCTCTTTCATCTCCCTTTATGTAGCATACCTGCTCCACAAATTGTCTCATGCATTTGTAGTTTTGATGATGGTTTTATTCCCTGAATTTGTTTAAGATCTTCTTATAAAAGTTTTAACATAAAATTCCATGCTTGTGGGCAGGGAAAGATTATTTTATAAGCTTTTTAAAAATATCAAAGATCTGAAATATAGATGCAGAAATGACACCAATCAGCATCTTTAATTTAACTCTGGCGTTAGTGAATGCAGTACATATGGTACACAAGGCAGTTCAGAAGTTTAAATAATTCACTCAAACAAAGGAATTAGGACTTACGAGGAGCTACCCTGAAGACCTGTGAACGAAATCGCCTCCATACATTTGGAATTCCTTTGGTGAAGTAGTTAGGGAATGCCCTCTGCTCGAATGGAGACAAGCTGTAAGTGATCACATGCCTCACTCTTTCCAAGTTTCCAAAAAGGCCACCCATTTTTAATTGCCTGTACTGCAAAAGCAAAGTGCTAGTTACTATGGAGATAGACTGATTTTAAACACAATATTCCTCAGGGTGGATCCAAATCGATGATTTGTATGATAAAAAAATTGGATTTTTAACATTTACATAGTTTTTCTTTTTAAAAATAAATCCAGTTAAAACAAAAGCTGAAGTTAATACAAAATATGTTAAGGCCTAAATTTATTATAATCTCTTCAAACATTTAAATAAAAAATATGCTGCACTCACAAGCCTCCATCAAAAACTTTGAGCTACAGGATGCTTTTCTATATAAAGAATCAGTCAATGAACTTCTAAGTTTTGAGATCACGCGTTATAAATACAGCACAATAGGTCATGTACTGTATTAAAGGCTTGATCCCACGGAGGACTTAGAGATGGTGTTACTGAGTGCAAGAGACTGGCAAAGTCATCACAAGCATTTGGACCCCGCCTCTGAATCCAGGAGACACCATCGTGTGTATCATCACTAAGTAGCAAAAAGATGCACCAAATGTAACGTAAAGGCTCTACTGAAGTTGAAAATCAACATGTTTTGAGGGTTATATCTACCAATGAGAATGCAGCTCTCTCCACAAAATGCCTGAGGTACAAATGGAAACGCTGATTAAAATCAAGGATTTAAATCGAGGCTTTCCACTTGGTCATTTCAATCAAGCCACCTGGAAGGGGCTGAGACACCTTTAGAGGCGGGATGAGCAGAGAGGAAGCTACGCGGTGTTACTTCAACTTCCACCCCGGGATCCCACTTCAGCGCCACTGGGGACTCAGGCCGGCCGGGCCCGGGCCGGGGTTACAACAAGGTCTGGCTGGGTGGGGATGGGACCGAACCGCATTTGGGAGGGAGGGAGCCGGACTGTGCCAGTAACTCTCCGGGGGCAGCCGCAGCCCGGGGGGAGACCCCCCCGCCCGAACGGCCCCCGCAGCCCCATGGCCACACCCGCCAGGCCCCGGCAGCGGCGGCGGCTCCCCGAGGCGGAGGAACGACTCGCCCAGACCGCTCCGCTCTCACCCAGGCCCGCTCGCTCGGACGTCCGGAGGTCACGTCTCTGCGGTCTTGCCAGGGCCCCCTTTCCGCTTCCGGGGCGCCATCCGGGTTCACCGCGCGGCCTGGCCCCGCCTCCCGAGCGAGGGGCGGAAAGGACGGGAAGGCGGCAGCGCCCCCTGCAGGCTGAGAGGGCGAGGGAGGCCGGGACCCCTACGCGACTACCCCCTGCGGTTCCTCCGTTCCCCCACTGCCCCCGCGGGGTCTCCAGGGTCCCTCTGCGCCCCACTATTCCCCCGCGGGGTCTCCAGGGTCCCTCTGCGCCCCACTATTCCCACGGAGTCGCTCTAGTCTCGTCCCCCCCACTGCTCCCGCGGGGTCTCCAGGGTCCCTCTGCACCCCACTATTCCCACGGAGTCGCTCTAGTCTCGTCCCCCCCACTGCCCCCGTGGGGTCTCCAGGGTCCCTCTGCCCCCCACTATTCCCACGGAGTCGCTCTAGTCTCGTCCCCCCCACTGCCCCCGCGGGGTCTCCAGGGTCCCTCTGCACCCCACTATTCCCACGGAGTCGCTCTAGTCTCATCCCCCCCACTACCCACGCGGGGTCTCCAGGGTCCTTCTGCGCCCCACTATTCCCATGGAGTCGCTCTAGTCTCATCCCCCCCACTGCCCCCGTGGGGTCTCCAGGGTCCCTCTGCGCCCCACTATTCCTACGGAGTCGCTCTAGTCTCGTCCCCCCCACTGCCCCCGCGGGGTCTCCAGGGTCCCTCTGCCCCCCACTATTCCCACGGAGTCGCTCTAGTCTCGTCCCCCCCACTGCCCCCGCGGGGTCTCCATGGTCCCTCTGCGCCCTACTGCCCCCGCGGGGTCTCCAGGGTCCCTCTGCCCCCCACTATGCCCACGGAGTCGCTCTAGTCTCGTCCCCCCCACTGCTCCCGCGGGGTCTCCAGGGTCCCTCTGCCCCCCGCTATTCCCACGGAGTCGCTCTAGTCTCGTCCCCCCCACTGCCCCCGCGGGGTCTCCAGGGTCCTTCTGCGCCCCACTATTCCCACGGAGTCGCTCTAGTCTCGTCCCCCCCACTGCCCCCGTGGGGTCTCCAGGGTCCCTCTGCGCCCCACTATTCCCACGGAGTCGCTCTAGTCTCGTCCCCCCCACTGCTCCCGCGGGGTCTCCAGGGTCCCTCTGCCCCCCACTATTCCCACGGAGTCGCTCTAGTCTCGTCCCCCCCACTGCCCCCGTGGGGTCTCCAGGGTCCCTCTGCACCCCACTATTCCCACGGAGTCGCTCTAGTCTCGTCCCCCCCACTGCCCCCGTGGGGTCTCCAGGGTCCCTCTGCCCCCCACTATTCCCACGGAGTCGCTCTAGTCTCATCCCCCCCACTGCCCCCGTGGGGTCTCCAGGGTCCCTCTGCGCCCCACTATTCCTACGGAGTCGCTCTAGTCTCGTCCCCCCCACTGCCCCCGCGGGGTCTCCAGGGTCCCTCTGCCCCCTCACTATTCCCATGGGGTCTCCATGGTCTCTGCCCCCCAATACCTCACAGGGTCTCTAGGCTCCCTCTGGCCTCCCATTACTGCCCTCCCCCATTGGGAACTACTCCTACACACAGTCTCTATGGTACTATTCCCATCCCCAAGGCATGACCTCTCCTGAGGTTACTCTGCCCCTCCCCCCACCTCTCAGTGGATTAATTATTTTTTCTATTTGTAGAGCGCAGCCAGGGCTGGGTGTGGGGTGACCATGCTGGGGACTTTAGCACCACTCAGAGGTCAAGGTACTAGGCCCCTGCTCCAGATAGGTCATACTGATCCATGCATAGGGGCTACAGGAGTAGCAGCTGCTGCTATTACAGCCAATAGGTTAATTAACCTGGTAGCCCCAGACCCTGACCTTGCATTTGACACAGGTCTTGTTCATTCAGACCAGTTTTGCTTGTTTTGGGGGAGTTTCCTGAATTTCTTCCTTAACGAGAGGAGGGTAAGGTTTCTTTCACCTTCAGCATCTTCCAAGTGCTTCCCTCCTACCACAAAGGCCCTGCATCATCTTCCCTAAGAAGCCTGTCAACACCACATGATTCACCCAGAAAGATTGTTGCTGGCCCAGGCACCGAGGATGGAAGAACCAGTCTGATGAGCAGGGCACTGAAAGTAGCCAAGTATAAGAATCAAGCTTGTCTTACATGACAGCATATTGTACTGCTACTGAAGGGTCATACTGGCCCGAGATTAGAGGTTACAGTCAAAATTCACACCCGTTTGAAATTGTGTACAAAGTACGTTGTTGATCTACTGTGGTCCTGAGAGGTCAGTAAATAGAATCCATTGGTATTTTGGCATACACATTTTCTAATGGTTAAAATTTAGGTTAGGGCTGAATAATTTTATAGGTTTTTTTATTTATATGTATATAAATAAAAAAGTAAGTTTTTATTTCAGTTTGTAAAATCTCAGGTTGGTCAGCTTTCCTGCCTCAAGCTGTAACCTGAACAGTTGCAAGGATCAGGCTAGAATTCTTCATCCTAGCAGCTACACCATTGCACAATTAGGACTTGCTCCTATCATCTTTTATTTGCCCAACTCAACCCAGTAACTTCACACACATAAGAGTCTACAGCATCAGGGTCTTTGCTAGTTGTATTATGAAGGTTTGTTTAAGTCTTCCCCTGAAACATCAGATTGTCCACTATGGCAAGTAGGATAGCCATGGCCTCATCAGGTGTACCAAACTTTATGTAAACACTGTAATTTATCACTAAGCTTTTGCAAGACTGGTTTTTACATTAGGTGTAGTGAAGAGGTAAAGTAAGAACATAAGAAAGGCCGTACTGGGTCAGACCAAAGGTCCATCTAGCCCAGTATCTGTCTACCGACAGTGGCCAATGCCAGGTGCCCCAGAGGGAGTGAACCTAACAGGCAATGATCAAGTGATCTCTCTCCTGCCATCCATCTCCATCCTCTGACGAACAGAGGCTAGGGACACCATTCTTACCCATCCTGGCTAATAGCCATCTATGGACTTAGCCACCATGAATTTATCCAGTCCCCTTTTAAACATTGTTATAGTCCTAGCCTTCACAACCTCCTCAGGTAAGGAGTTCCACAAGTTGACTGTGCGCTACGTGAAGAAGAACTTCCTTTTATTTGTTTTAAACCTGCTGCCTATTAATTTCATTTGGTGACCCCTAGTTCTTGTATTATGGGAATAAGTAAATAACTTTTCCTTATCCACTTTCTCAACATCACTCATGATTTTATATACCTCTATCATGTCCCCCCTTAGTCTTCTCTTTTCCAAACTGAAGAGTCCTAGCCTCTTTAATCTTTCCTCATATAGGACCCTCTCTAAACCCTTAATCATTTTAGTTGCTCTTTTCTGAACCTTTTCTAGTGCTAGAATATCTTTTTTGAGGTGAGGAGACCACATCTGTACACAGTATTTGAGATTTGGGCGTACCATGGATTTATATAAGGGCAATAATATATTCTCAGTTAAAGTAAGGATCTTTAACTCACTACAGAGAGTCAAATTCCTCTCTGAACTTGATTAAATCACTTCATCTGTTTGTGCCTGTTTTCCCCATCTACAGAATGTGGATTAGTATTACAGTAGTACCTGGGAGCCTCACTCACAAACCAAGACAGCATTGTCACAGGCACTGTCAAAACACAAAAAAACATTCCTGCCCAGAAGAGTTTATAAGCTCAGTAATACTTCCTTGAGAGGATGGGTTGTGAAGTGCTGTAAAAGCCTCCGGTTAAAGACAGCTGAACAGTCCCTATTTCTTAAGTTCTCAATGTACAACAGTTAGTTTT
Organism: Emys orbicularis; assembly: GCF_028017835.1. Taxonomy (NCBI): domain Eukaryota; kingdom Metazoa; phylum Chordata; order Testudines; family Emydidae; genus Emys; species Emys orbicularis. Next base: position 98,393,729 of record NC_088690.1, read on the forward strand.
CCAGAAAGAAGCTCATGATTATAGTAAGTAAACATGTGGAACATGTCTTGCCTTGGTATATTTTCTAGGTAGTTACCATTTTCTCTCTCCCATGTCCATAAAAATAAAAAAAATAAATCACATTCACCTCTTGTGCTTTAGATTTGGAACTGCACAACTCCCAGCACAGCATTTACTGCTCTAGCTCACTATCACAGAACGAACTGGCAGGATTCTAAAACATAGATTTTAAAGTATTTTTATGGTAAAAAGAGGGTCTCTTTATACTTAATGATAGATTAGCTGTTTAAAATGACACTCTTAAGGAGCAAGCTTTGAACTAGAAAGGCATTGTAGAACCACACCAGGTGAAAGGGGGACTCAGGAGCAATTTAAAAAAAAAAAAAATCTGTTCTAAAAATCTTAAAATGACTTCAAACTAGTCTTATGTGCAGTAGGTGCCTGTCTAGAGCTCTGGGGGCAGGTTTCCATTACAGAGTGTATGTTTACAGCAGAAGTTCATGGGAATAGATGTTTAGAATAGTAACAGGACCAGAGATTTAGCCCTGGAGATCCATAGGAGTAGGGAACATTAACTTTAAAATTAAAGCAATTAAGCCTGGCTTTTTAAAAAAAGAAAAAAAAAGTATTCAGGTTTAGGAATACCAATACATACAGTAGAATCTCAGAGTTAACACCACCTCGGGAATGGCGGTTCATAACTCTGCAATGTTCATAACTCTGAACAAAACATTATGGTTCTTTCAAAGTTTACTACAAACATTGACTTAATTCAACTTTGAAACTTTACTAAGCAGAAGAAAAATGGTGCTTTTGACCATCTTAATTTAAAATGAAAAAAAGCACAGAAAATTTCCTCACCTTGTCAATTTTTTTTTTTTAATCTTTCCCTTATTTTATTAGTTTAACACTCTACTTGCTTTTTCTCTGCTACTGTCTGATTGCATACTTCTGGTTCCACATGAGGTGTGTAATTGACTGGTCAGTTCATAACTCTACTGTATTTAAGTAACATTTAACTTCAGTAGGAAGTGTGACTGAACTGTTTATGTTTTGAAATGTTCTTTTCAAAACTGTATATTTAAAATCATACCAAGTATGGTTTCATTTCTAAAGTTTAGTTCACAGTCTAAACTGTTATTTCTTGTTCATAGCTGGCCAGAATAGAAAAAGCAGCAGCATTAAAAAGTTACTAAATGCCAGTTTTAAATAACCTATTAGTAAGGAGTGTACGTTTTCCTGCTAACTGTAGAAACAATTCTCTTAAATGTTTGAATGAGAATATTTTTACTAGTTACTACCCAGAAATGTAGTTAGACTTCCTGGTACAAAATTAGGACTGTCTCCAGATAAGTAGTATAGTCACTTACCACCAACCTCTAAGAAAGCCCTAACAGTTTGGCAAAACAGGTTGTCCATTTATCAGAGATAACCTTGAATTTTATCAACCAGGAGAGGGAACTGGTTTGAATAATTAAAAGCATACTTAAAAATTGAGTGATTGAGAAAGTCAGAAATACTAAAGCCTCCTTCTGTGCTCAGACACTTGCCAAAAATATAAAGTGTCTTTTGGATGCAAGTAAGACTGAACAAGAACCACACAAATGCCATGACATGACAGGTGTTTATTCCCCTTATTTTTATCCATAGCATCAAAGCTTACAGTAGAATGAAATCCTTTACACTTTTATCAAAGTGACAAGTTATGGATTATTTCTCCATATAAAAGGAAATTAAGTAAAATTTCCTTAAATTTATAATTTCATATTTCCAATTAGTTACAAGGGGCTACAAAAATAAGTGATGCCATTATGCAGATACCTGCCATGGACTCCATGCTAAATTGATAGCATATCTATTTAATAGAAGTTACTTACACTTATGACATTCAGTTGGTCAAGACTACAGACGGCTTAGAGTATTGGAAAAATATTCTGAAATAAGTAGCAGTAAAGTGGTGTTTAAATGTTACCGACAAGTACATTTAGTAGCTATCATATCTTCATATTCTTTGTAGACTATAGAACCATCAGGCTCTATTGTCAAGACACTCAAGGGACTATATTCAGCAGGAATGCAAGAAGGCCTTGGAACAGAGGAGTCCAATTTCTCATATATGATGTTCTGTACCATTGTATGGACAGGAGAGCCATAACGATGCCCAACCACCCTTGGGCAGTCACCTTTGCAATATTGAGGGTTGTATCTGTGTGGTGCTATTATCCATTTGTCCCACTGTAGTTGGCTAAAACTTAGTCGGAAGTTGTGAAGCTCACATTCATTTTGGGGAAACAGGAATTGTTTGAAGTATTCACTCAAATTATAAGTTGGAGCAGATTGGTTCTCTTTCACATCTTCATCTCTTCGGTGGCGAGATGCCCTTTTATTCTGCATATTTTCTGTTCCCATTTCTTTCATGGAATCTGCAAGTGGATTATTTCTCCATCGGGACCACATTGGATTCTTCCTTCTATGCCTAAGGGAGTTCCACCTACGATAAGCTTGCTCACTGGTGTCATTTAGGTACAATAAAAGAGAAGGAGGCACCAATGCCGTATTAAAGGAATTTCCCTGTTTAGAGTTGTGGTGTTGATCATCTTTCAGACAAGTGAAATTCACAGCCATATGGATACTCCTCTTGTTAGAGGCAATTAGAGGCTGAAGAAAAGAGGTCACATCAATCTCAACCCATTTGTGTCTTCTGAGTTCAAAGTGCAGATTAAAAGTAATTGACTGAGGTACATTGGGACACACTTGACCAGAAGGATCATTTTCCTTAACAGCTAAGTGGCACGTGCATGTAATGGCAGAAGAACTAAAAACTGATCTGTCAAAGGAGTAGAGCAAGACAGACTTGAGTAAATGCTCCAGCGCAGTAACACGATCCAGATTGAAAAGCAGATCCACTGAGCGAAGGTCTTCTGAGAAAGAAAACAAAGTCTCTGTAGAGATTAAACAATTTTCAATACACCTCTACCCCGATATAATGCGACACGATATAACATGAATTCGGATATAATGCGGTAAAGCAGTGCTCCGGGGGGAGAAGGGGCAGGGCTGCGCACTCCAGTGGATCAAAGCAAGTTCATTATAACGCGGTTTCACCTATAACGCGGTAAGATTTTTTGGCTCCCGAGGACAGCGTTATATCGAGGTAGAGGTGTAGTACTTGACAATGTGCATAATCAAACAGAAATAATTTAGACCTCAAAATTCAATTGAACTTAAATTTGATAGTCTGGCAGGGAATGTCCACCAGGATTCCAAAACCTTATTACCCTAAAGAAAATGCATCAATTTGTCAAAACAAAAAACCACACACACACAAACATTTTGGAGGAGCCAACAAATGGTGGATTGACCTGCTGGCTCCACACATTGTTCATGCAGTTGTGCCAACACTAGTGATACTTCATTAAAAAAAAGGGGCAGCAGGCAAAAATCTGTTTCTATTAGGTTAAGGAAGGAAGAATTGCAAAACTGAATAGGATAGAAATGGCAGAGAAAAAAATATCTTTGCAGGCTTTTAAGAGGTATTAGAAACTAGTGGGTGAGGAGGAAGCTATACAAGCAAGATTGTTGACAATAACCTCCCTTAGTGTCAGCCACAGGGAGACAGGAATTGCCTACTGGGTTAGACCCCTGGTTTATAGGGGTAACATTCTTTCAGAGAGTTGCCAGTACTAGGCCCTTCAGAAGGCTGTGCAAGAAACCCTGAAATAAGTACATGTGAGAAGATCTACCTCCATGAAAGTCATCCTAACCTGTTGTAGTTAACCCCTTGGCTTTGAAGTTTTTCCAAATTTTTTTTCATTAACTACAAACAACGCTGGATATTCTTGTTCATGTAGATATCCAGTCCCTCTTTGAATTTTGCTAAATTCTTGGCCTCCATGACATCCTGTGATAATGAGCGTTGCAGTCTGGTTATGCATTGCATATAAAAGTATTTCCTGTGTCAGCTTTGAATTTGCTATCTTTCAATTTCATGGACTGTCTCCTTGTTCTTGTATTATGAAATAGGGAGGACAGATGCTCCTGATCTTTTCTATACCATGTGTTATTTTTAATACTTTTATCATGTTCCCCTTTTACTCATCTGCTTTCTAAGGTAAAGAATTCCAGTTGTTTCATTTGGAGCATTTTTCCTTGCTACTAATCGTTGTTAGCCTTCTCTGAACCTCCTCTAATTCTGCAACCTTATTTATTGAGATAGGGAGACCAGTACTGCATATAATATTCTAAGTGAGGGCTTTACTGATTTAGTGTAGCTGCTCATAGTATTTCATGCTATTCTCCATTCCACTAAACCTAAAATTGTTTGCTTTTTTGAGCATAGCTGCACATTGAGATTGTGAGTTAGTTCAAGTTTAGCCACCTGAATCACTATAACAACATAGACGACATCTTAAAAGGAGACACACCCATAATTAGTTTTTGCTTTCAAGCATTACATTACCATGCTACACAGGGGATTTTATAGCAATGTACCTAAAACGGTAGTTTGGCTGCAGTTTATGTGGCAGGTCATAATTAATAAATCTTATCACTTATTAAATCTCATTTTACAGAGCACTTTGCCTTAAAAATATATTGTGAAGATTCACATCTGTAGCCAGACATATACACATACAATTTTTTAAAAAAAAAATATGGATGGAGAAACCCTGAGTCAGAGTTGAAGTAACATGTCCACAGCCATATATGTAGGATTAGAAGTCAAGAATTGCTGGTTGCCAGTCTTGTGATCTGACCACATCTTTCACCCCACCCCACCCCATCATTTTCTCCTTGAAGCTTCCCAGCTGCATCAGTTTGTAATTAACTCATCGGAAGTCATGCTTTCCAAGTATGGATATTCATAAAGTGGGGGAAATGGAGTGGTTCTTCTCTAGTAGAAAGTACAGCAGAAACAGTGGACTAATTTGGAGAAGTCCTCTTGTAATGGGATCCCAACACATCATTAATAAGATCTCAATACTGAAGCAGATTTTGCTGACTGTGTAAAATGCAGAATTTAAAAGTCAGTAAAAGGACAAAAGACAGCCAACAGATTTTAATTATTTCTTTTTCCTACTTTACTCAATATAGCTTTAGATGTGGGTATTATGTAGGGTCAAAGGCCTAAATTATGGAGAAGCCTGGCCTAAATTCCCTTTAAGGAGAGGCAGATTATGGAAAAACCCATTCAATGCAAGGGAAGAGTCAGTAGATTTAACAGTTACACCTCTGTAGAGAATAGAGGTTTCTTTATTCTACCCCATTGAAGGAAAGGGGAAAGAGCATCTTAATTACCCCTCCCCCCAAACACAGGTCTTTCCTCACCTACCTTTTATTTGGTCCTTGGGGTTGTGTTTGCACTCAGCATATGGAGTGAGGAGCCAGACAGTGTTGTAGAGGTGATTTTTGTTGGCTTTTGGGATCCCTTCTTTCGTGGCAGACATCTTATATAGCCGCTTCATATACCTCAGGGCTCTGGAATCTGGTTGGAGTCTTTGGGCCTCACCTTCCCAACTGTGAGGTCTCTGGTCAGACAGCACCTTGAGAAGGGGTGGCAAGAGGGCATAGCCATTTCTCACACCTGGTGGCAGTAGCAACACTGGAGGTAGTTCAGGGGGTTCATCCTCAGGAACAAGCAACAGCTCAGGGGTCCTCTCAGACACTACCTCATCCCTAGAGCTGGGGGAACACAGAGCAACAGAAGACAGTAACCTGATAGAGTAATAGAAACAGATGAAGATTCTCCAGGGAATTACCATGATGCTGGAGGTCATAGCAGAAAAACCCTATCCCCATGACATGTTATATCATAGAAGAGAAAAAGAACCAACCCTGGCCTCTTAAATATATTTCAGGTGTGAGTGGGAAGGAAGCATCTCTCTGATTACACCAGAGGGAGAGACCTACAGCTGGGGAGTGAATCCAAGTGGCCATTTGAGTTCAGGCTAGAATCTTTGCACATGTAGGCAAACAAGCACCCCACTCTCACAACTTACCTACTTTCACATGAAAGCCATTATTAATTATAGAAAGGTGCTAATTAATTAGCATGTTTATCCTCTCTAGCTTCCAGAAGGGACCACAAGAAATGATGGCTGAATAATAGTTATTCTGGCTGGCTGTAGTTATTGCCCCAAAGCAACTTGTGATTCTAACATAGCTGTGACATTCAAACATGTTTTTACCACAATAACGATACCCACCCAAAGGTAACTGTTAAAAAAACCTCAGTGATAATCTTTTAATGAGCTAGTAAGAAAAAGGTTCCTGTAGAAAGACTGAAATTGGGTTTCTTACAGTACCACAGCTGAGATAATGGGGAATAAGAGAAGAAGAAGGAAATAGAGGGAAAGGTTCAGAGTAACTGAAAGAAACAGGAAACAAGAGTCCTTCATGAATAATTCTTTAATATGAAATCTGATGTTTAGCTGCTCTGGTACACTCTGGGCACAGTCTGAATGCCTTCTATAGGTAGATCTCTCTGGTGAGCTAAGTAGTGATAGTATACTAGTAATGAGAGGGACTAAAAGTGAACACACTGTGTTCTAAGCATGGATCTCTGAGATAGAAATGGCTGAATTCCTATCCCTACTCACCCTGTTAATTTCTTGTGTGATCTTTGGCATTTAGGGTGGGATGCACATTGCACAAGGGTATTTAGATACCTTATTCTTGTTTCTAGGCACCACTGTGATCCACAAACCCCACTCAGCTTCTGCCTAGCCCAGTTGGCACCCAAACTCACTCGGTGCCAAGGTTATTTCCTGTTGGCATGTACAGCCTCACTCTGGGCACCTGAGCTTGTGGACTACTGCCTTATGATAGGTGTCAAGACACTGTCTCCTGACTAAGCCCCAGAGTGATTCACAAGCTGGGAAAGATAGGCATTCAGCCAAAGATCTGTGCACACCTACTGGATCAGGACCTTCAGGCAAGTTCACATAAAATCTGCTCAGCTCTCATTACATGAGATTTTCACTGAGCTGAGCAGATTCTGGAAAAATATTTCCAGCTACATTTCATTTTGTAATAGGACGGTATAATAAGCTATTTAAAATGTAGTTCTCGTGTTTGTGGCAACTATTATATAAATCAACAGGAATAAAATAAACAGTTTAATATATTTAATGTGTGGTTGTAAACAACTAAGATGTACTCCTCTATATACTGTAAAAGACTTGTACTTTTCTGTCAGTTTATAATGAATGAGCCAAATGCAGACATGGGTGGTGTGGGTACAACTCCACTGAAGTCAATGACCCACTTAACCCAGGCCTGATCTTGGCCCAATATATTTAAAACAAAACAGAAAACTCACCAGTAATACCTGAGATAATTAAAAATAAATGAATGTTAAAAATCTTACTTCTTTTTCCCCATGGATACTATTTATTTTTTGTAAGTCACCTATTTTAGTTTTATTCCCAGTCAGTTTCCCTTTTGGACTCTCATGGCCTGGCTCAGCACTGTGATGGCTAAGTTGGAAATACTGAAGGCAAATGTTTAACTCCAAACAGAGGTGTGTTTTTTTTTTCCATTTAAATTACAATAAAAACAAAATAAAAAAAAATCCTTTCTCTGACAAAAACCAATTTTTTTTGCCCTTAACTACCTGATCGTGCCAATAGAAGTATTAATTAAAGTGTAAAGTAACTGATTTATAGCTATCATTTGCTGTTAACATGCTTCTTGCCTTTCACTTCTCTGCAGACACTAATACCAGTCTTAGAGAAATGGAATGGAAAAGTAATTGTGCTTATAGTGCCCTCAGATTACCTTCCAATCCCTAAGTAAAGCCCTTCTACCTCCAATCTGAAATCTAGGCATCCAAATAAGTAGGGTGCTTTTTGATCACTACCAGCTATCTATGGAATGTGCTCCTAAAGACCTCTGCTAGAGCACTATTGATTACTTCTGGAATGTATAGAGCTGCCTGTTGCTGAACATGTCTAATTGGGATTTTTTTTATTTTATTAGGATAATACCTGAGAGAATCTCCTTTCTTGTCAGTTGTTTTTAATTAGAGCCATGTTATCAGTAGTGTGGTAAAATGTCACCCCATCGTTTAACTTTCCTATCTCACTGTTTCCAAGAAAGGAGTGCTAGCTCAGAGAAAGCTTAATTAACTTACAAAATGTCAGGCTGGTGTACTTTCACTCAGATTGGAAGGTTAATTATAAAACTGATTAGGATTATATTCAGCTAACCATCTATATACCCGAATAATGTAACCTTGTTTCTTTTGCTTGCTCACATCTGATTAGGTTATGATAAGAGGAGAGCACTACCACTTCTAAGGTCAGTTAAAATTTAAAAGTTTTGTTACGTGGGTTGGTTTATACTTCCATACATTTTTTAAATAGCATCCATCAACCAACATGCTAGCATCAAACCACTCCAACAATTCTTAACTTCTAGATGCTGAGGTAATAATAAATCTTTTACTATAATTCTATATAGTGGATCCTAGTAAAATCGCAGATAGTCTTATGCATACACTGCACTGTGAGATGAGAGGGGATTAAAAAGATAGCTACAGTTTTAAATATGTATCAGGTGGACTGGATGGCTCAAGGAAGTAGTAATGAGCTATAGAGGCTTATATACCTAGGTGACAGGTGTGAATCTAGTCCTAGTCAGAGGTGCCTTGAAAATTGCTATTGTTTGGTGGCCTGTGTGAAATAAGTTGCCCTTTCCAGTGGTCAAATGTCCCGGTCACCAAAAGCCATGTATATTAACTGGCCCCTTTGTTAGCAATCCTAATAGAGAAGTCATGGACTGAGTGGACCATATGGTGTGATTGCACTGTCACCTTTTTTCTAATTTCCACCAATGCACTACCCAAGGTTCAGCTCCATTGATGGCAGCAACAGTGAATATAAACTAACGGCTGGCATTTTAACCATTGTGTTGTCTAACCATGTTCATAACAGGTCTAGATCACATGGAGTTAGATTTTCAAAAGATCTGGGGATTACATTTTCAAGTATTCAGTACCCACAATTGGGACTAGATTTTCAAAAGCGCTTAGAGCACAGCAACTCCCTGCCCTGATTTTTAAAAAGCATACATCTACTAGGCTGAACTCTTTTGACAGTCTGGCCGTCGTCTCTCCTCAGCCCCCACAAGTGGGAGCTGAGCTTTTTTGAAAATCTGGCCCATAATATCACAGGCATTCTCAGCAGTGTTGCCATGCTAATGGCTTCCTGAGGAGGCAGCCATAATTTAGGGCAGCCCTTGCATTGCCTACTTCATCCAATGGGCTGCACTTGTGTCATGGAGTCATTGGGCGATGCTCTGAAACTACTCCATATGGAGCCAGTCAGGACTCTGGGGTAGCATGTCTCCTCTCTCTGAGCATACTGTCACCAGGGCAAGAAGTTTACAGAGCTTCAACCTTCCTGAATCTGACCCTGGAGCATTCAGCATCCCCTTCCACACTGTGCACTTCCTGCAGCGAGTCCACCTGAGAGGGGCTCCTGGGAAGCCAAAGGGCCCTGCACCCCAACTCTGTAGTCAGCAATGATTCTCAGCCAGTGTAAAACATAAGGTTTATTAGTCAACAGGAACACAGCATAGTACAGAACTTGTTAGCACAGAAATCAATGACTTTTAGACAAGTCCATCTTGGGGGACCCTGGGCCAGATGCCCTGGACTCCCCCATCTCAGTCCCAAAAAACACAGTCTCCCAGCTTCCAGCGACCCCACCTCCGACCTGCCTGTTGCCCCTCCTCCTGGCCTTTGTCTCGCTTCCCAGGGAAAGAGTCACCTGGTCACATCCCCCTCTTGGGTCTCAGGTTATAAAGGGCATTGGCCATTGCCTACATGTAGAGCTGGGGAGCCTCACCTGCCTGAGGGCCTCAGCGAAAGTCACACACCCAATTCCCATCACCTAAGCGTTGGTGCAATACACAAGGAAACTGAGGTACACATAGTATAGGACAGTAAGACTCACATGCAACATAACAAAGTGAATAAAATCCCACTTCATCACAACTTGCCCCTGGAACAGCCCAGGAAAGAGGATGCAAAGATTGTCTCAAAATGGCCAGGGGTCTTTCTCCCACAGAGCTGCAAGTTCTGTAAGAAGTGCAGCACAGAATGTCAGCTTTTAGCAGAGCACTGCTGCTGACCACATTATAGCCATTCTGTGCACAAGTAGAGGGCTTCAGTCTGTGGTAATTAGCGTTTTTTATTGTGGTGTGTGGAGCTTTGAAGATCTGTTTTGACTGTGGTTACTGCAACCTAAATACCTACAACATTCTGGAGGCAGGATTCAAAGAGACTGGTTACCTGGAAGCAGCTGAATTTGGAGACTGAACCAATAAGAATAATAATAAATGATGCGTGAGGCTAGCTGTAGCTTGAAAGCAAGGACACCTCTCCCTGTGCTAATGGTTCATTTTGCTATTGTTCTTATCTAACTAAAGTCATCATTGTAGTTAACTGAAAAGGGCATGATTAGTTACTGGAGACATGACATTCATGAGCACTAAATTACTAAGAGAAGAAAATTGAAACATGGAGGGAAGTGCTTTAGCAGACTATAATTAACTTTCTCAGTAAGTGGAAGATTAAGATCTTGTAAAAACAAGTTTTTTTTTACAAAAACTGAACCCAACAAAAATATTTCCACTCTTATTTTTTTTAAAATTTCCAGTTCATCAGTTGTCTTCATTTAAAGAAAGAAATATTGCCCTGCAGCTTTTGCAAGAAAGGGCCCTGATTCTCCTGTCACTCATGCAGATTCAGTGGAGCCTCATTGAGGTCAATGGAGTTCTGCCTGCCTGGTTTGCCCCTTGCATGTGGTTACATGTGGTTTGTGTCCAAAAAGAACATGAAAGTGAGACTGATAATAAACAAAAGTTATACTGACAAATGACTTTCTTTGTCCAAGATAAGAGAAAGGCAAAAATTAAATAAGCAGCATGTGGTCCACACAATTTTGGACCCGTAGAATAAAGGATTTTAAAAAACACTATTTTAAAAAAATAATAAATGTATTTTTTTTCTGTTTTAATACTTTAAGGTGTTATTAGTAACATGGAGAAGAAAGGTTTGTTTACAACATCTGATGTGAAAATTTCTCTTTTGAGTTGAAAGTTTCTCTTTACAAATATGTCAACTTAAAACCAGTAGAATAACATACAAGGTATTTCAAAAGTCTGATCCATGCATAGCTAAATATTCAATCACTATAGGAGAGTGAGGATTAAGAACTAGTAGTTTCCCTCCCCAGAGGGATCACAAACTGTATTGCCTATGCTCTCCTCCCACTGACGTCTGGATTGAAGACTTCCTTCATCTCCCTTAAGTTTAATAGTCTTTCAGCATCTGACCCAGGGGATGTGAGAAACGGAGGTGAAGCAAGATGTGTGCTCTTAATACAAAGAAAATGGAAAAGGGTAGAATTTATGGGTTATAACAGGGGTAGGCAACCTATGGCACGCGTGCCGAAGGCGGCATGTGAGCTGATTTTCAGTGGCACTCACATTGCCTGGGTCCTGGCCACTGGTCTGGGGGGCTCTGCATTTTAATTTAATTTTAAATGAAGCTTCTTAAACAATTTAAAAACCTTATTTACTTTACATACAACAATAATTTAGTTATATATTATAGACTTCTAGAAAGAGACCTTCTAAAAACGTTAAAATGTATTACCGGCACGCAAAACCTTAAATTAGAGTGAATAAATGAAGACTCGGCACACCACTTCTGAAAGGTTGCCGACCCCTGGGTTATAAAAATTTTAGTTTTAAAAGAGCAAGCAGATATTCCTCGTAAGAAACATGCTTCTTCCTCAAAGTCTATCCATATTAAAGGGTCACTCTCAAGTTAAAAAAATATTTTTAAAAAACCCTCTGAATCCGATCCAGCAGACACATCTATTATTACTAATGTTGTTTTTATCAGGAGTGATTCAACTGAAGTCAGTGGGACTAGACCTGGTAGTAAGCACTATGGCCGTATTATATATTTGCAGATTCAGGTGCAAACATCTTTAACTATGATAGTAACAAGAGCTTAGATTATTAAAACTGGGGGGGGGGGGAGTTCAAATACTTTTTGCCACTTATGCTCATTGTTTAGGTTTTCCACGATAATGGACTAGTGAGCTTCCCTTTTGTTCTAGTCAGTTTCTGTTTCTGGTTTTCCTGCACTAGTGCAATGTTGAAAAGTTTGGATGGTAAACATAACAGAGGAATGTGTGTTTCTTTAAAAGAATGGAATTGAACCAGTCATAGAAACAATTTTGCTGGACTGAAGTTTTGTAAATAGCTGGATCCCTTTCCCTGCAAGCAGTCATGCATTGCTTAGCTCTTGTTCAAGTGAGTAGTCCTATTGAAGTAAAAGGGACTACTTACATGAGTAGCCACTCATATGCACGAGTGTTTGTGATATTGAGACGTTGGAGTTTTTTAAATAAAACTCAAAATCTGAGCCAAATTAGAGTTGATCATGTCCCTTTAAAAAAAATCCACAGCATTATTAGACTATTATCCGGTCTTCCAATGCATTATATATCTTAAATATTTTGTTCTGTCTGTTATTAAATTTAAGATTCTTGGGACAGGAACCATGTTTTCCCATATTTTTTTCATCAAGAAGCACGCCAACAACACTGGTCAGAAAGTTCTTCTGCTAATAATTTTTAAATTCCTGTAAATGAGAACTGAGGAATGTGCGGCTTTGCCCGGTAGTTAGGTACTGAGGTTTGTTTGTTTCCACAAGACAGCAAAAGTATTAGTCACAGGTATAGATGTTATGCCATGATAAACAAGGGTTTTAATTCTAGCTCACTGAGCCGATTCAGTGGACTTTGAAACACAAGAAATGTCAGGTGCTTTCTGCAGAGTCCATTAATATTGTCTGTAGAAGCTTACCTTACTACATCTCCACAAACATCTTAATCATGCTGTTGCTAGACAGATGTGAGCAGTGGCAATTTCCAAAGAAATTTAGAAATAAAGTGTGTTTAGAAATAAAAGGAGAATTATTCTTTGTTACTTATGGCAGCTCGTTGTTACCATAAACACCAAAAGATTTTGATGCTCTATTTGTTTACAGAAATAGCATGATTTTGTGACCACTAAAATATGAGCAATTAGTTACTATCCCAGGTAAATGAAGTCACTGAGTGCAGAAAGTGAGGTCATAGGGCTCAATCTTAAATACCTGCTACCCAATGCTTTAAAAGAATTATATATGATGGTACCTAACAGACTTTTCAAATGTTAACGAATAAGGTAGTCACAGTTGAATTTACATTGTTCACAGCCGGTATCTCTTCTTTCCTGTACATAGCTGCTTAAAGTTACAGGGTCTAAATGATCTAATAGTCCTTTTTCATCACTAATATTTAGATTTATTAAAAATAAGATTTTAAGTCAATTCCTGATGTTTAACAGTCTACTGACTTCTATATTGGATAAGGATCTGTTCACCAATGGCAAAGTCTCTCCTCTAATTTGTTGTGTTATTTACATGTATATAAACATATCTTCTGTAGCTCTTTACATCATTGGAAGCACTGTACAAATATTAACAGATACATGAAATATCATGGGTTATTATTATTCCACACTTTACATATGACAAAATTGTGTCACACAGGGAGGCAAAATGACTTGCCAAAGGGTACACAGCAAGTTAGTGGAAAGCTGGGATTGAACTCCAGAGTTTCTGGCGCCCATTTGTGTGTTCAGCCCATATTGCCTTCCTACCACTTTGTCTAAAATTACTGTAAATTCTTGACCAAAATAACATTTACAATAAATGACCTTGTGGACACTTTGGACAGAGTAATCGGTTGTTTTGTTGATTCAATAGTTGTGCTTAGTGACGTAATAAGTGATAGCATGGGAAGAGTTTCACTTTATCCTGTTGTGAAAACATATGATTAGCAAGTAGATGCTTGGCAGTTTCAGTCACTGAAAACCAGAAGAAACTTTGTCCTCTGATACTAGACTGTCAATAGAAGTATGGGTATAAGTGTGTTGTCTTTACCAAACCTCTTCAGTTTTACAACAGTGGAGGTATGTGTTTCCGAAGTATGTTTTTAGAGCTCTTCAATATCAAGGGCTTAACTCACATCTCAGTTATACATTACTTTACTACTGAAATTCATTAAGGAAGACTGTGGGATACTCCACATTAAGGCAGTTCATTAAGGCTATATTTTTAGCTTGTTAAGCAAAAATCACATGAAATCTAACAGCTCTACCAGTGTTGGGAATCAGATACTAATTTTAAAACAATAAGAATTTAGTGCTTCTGAAAAATAACAGATTGACAGCTGCAGAGAACAGTTCTCTATCCACACAACAGTTACTGCAACAGTTCCAGCTCCCTGAAGCATCCCTGTCCTGGAGGGACCATTACCGTTCAAAGTATTTCTAGACTGCATAGCCCCATAGGATCCATGCACTAAAAAGCATACAAAGATACAGAAGTTACATTTCCAGGCCCATTTACTCCTTGGCTTGTCTGCAAGGACCAACAACTAGTGGTGACATGGACACCTGTTCACTAGGAACTAGATTGAGGTCACAGACTCATTTCACACAAAACATAGCATAACATCTTTCAGTCATTACCAGCCCTTAGACTGATTTGAACCAGCCAGTTAGGGTGAAAGGCTCTGTGAACATTTACTAATACTATTGGCCATCCAGTTCCATAGAACGTTATTCTTTTAGTGTAACGGGACTTCTATTAAAGTAGAATTTCTGTAGTTCATCCACTGAACTGGCATTAGTTAAATGTGCTAGTCCCTCCACATGTGTGCACTAAAAATGTAATAGAGTGAGACAGATTTTGTCAAAGTTGTATCTACCAAATATTTCTGTGTGGAGTCCTAGATATACTCAGAACAGGTGAACGTGCTCCCACTGGGTACTGTGGTGCCCTGGAAAGATCCCCTCTGTATTCCTGCCTAGAACTTTGGAACAACAGAAGTAGAGAATGGTCCACAAAGAATCCGTTACAGTGTTATGTAAAAGCCTAGTGGAAGAGGAGGACTCTGAGTAAATTTCAAGCAGATACCCATCCAATTCACCTGTTTGTGCTTAAATACTGAATCTTAGTGCATTAACCAAAGACTCCCGTTTACTTGGCCTGTATTAGATGTGCATGTCAGAGGAAGTTGTGCCCTTTTGGATTGTTTAGAATTGCACTCCTTCACCTTGTTTAAGCATAGTTGCTGGAGAAGGAGTTGTGCCAGGTCCTGCTGTTGAGCTGGGAGTTTATTCTGCCTCACACAGGACACCACTGGAAGATGCAGCATTGTACTCCTTGGGAATTGGTAGTGCTTAGTGACCTTTTCCTTCAGCACTTGCATTATCTTCAACATAAGTTTGTTTTCCTGTTGTCAACCCCTAATGACTCAGACTGAGAGCTTTTTCCCCTGGGTATCTTCACAAAAAGGAAAGCAGTTCTTTTATTTAGATGTAGCAATTGTGTATATGTAAAAGGGTGGCAAAAGCTGCAAGCAGGGCCCGTCAGTGGAAGCTCCACGGGGTATGTGTTTTGATTCTGACACAGTACGATGTTTATCCACTGTTGTGAATTGGCGCCAATGACATCTTTGTGCTAGTTCTACCGGTTCACTTTCAGATATCACTAGCCTTCAACGGTACTCATGCAAGGCAACTCTTCTGTTCTACTAAATCAGTGGTTTTCAACCTTTTTTCATTTGTGGCCCCCTAAACAATTTCAAATGGAGGTGCGGACCCCTTTGGAAATCTTAGATATAGTCTGCAGACCCCCAGGGATCCACGGACCACAGGTTGAAAACCACTGTACTAAATAATCTTCTAGGTTTTCCCAGTGAACATAGGACTGGGAGTCATTAATGATATTGTTAGTCTGTCAGCATTTCTATTGTAGATTCCAGTTATAAAAATTGGCTCTTGGTTGTAAATTCACGTTAGATGTTTTTCATGTGCTAAGAATATATGTATTTCCCTAACTAATCCATGTGCTTGTGTTCAAAGGATGCTCCCTATTACCTTAAATTCTGCCATAAATTCAGATCCCACTGCTCCCAAAACAGAGTCCTTCATTTGAGCAAAGGGAAATGCTCAACTAGTTATTAGCAGTATCAGGACTGAGAGTCACAGTTCTTCTGTTCTGATTTCATTCAGCATGGGCCTTATTATCTCTTAGTAGGATAACAAATCTGAGGATAAATCCAGCAATTCTGCCATTGGATTTGTGGTGTATCTCACATCTGTAAGATAAATGCAAGCTGCAGTTAAATATTAAAATATAAAAATTCCTATTGGTAACTTCAAACAGTCAGTGAAGTAATAAATCCAGGAGAGTTTCCATAGCATCATCTGTAGCTGACTTTAAAAAAAAAAAAAAAAAAAAAAAAAAAAGGTTTTCCACTTGTAGGGAAGTGGAGCAGTAGAACAGCTTATGGATTCTGAGGCTGCTTCTCTTTACACCATCCAAAAGGAAAGCAATCTCTGTAGGAAGGTACAAGCGCAGACTGGATGCTGTAAAGACAGTGCCTTAACAGAGCTGGGTCTAGACCACAACATTCAGATCCATTGCTAAAGTCTGGGGCATTCAGTTCTGGGGATTTTAGTTTGGATCCATCTCAGGTTCTTAAGTAAAAGACAAATCACATGAGGTTCCCCCTTTAGCTCTGCTCCCTCTCTGCAGTGAAGGTGTTATGAATACCTGGCTGTCCTAGATGCTGTGTCTGTACCTTGAAGATTCTAACTGCCAGCTCACTCTTGACTAGTACTGTAAGCAGTGGCATAAACTGCCTGTTATTCTTTTGCCCAGTGTTGGCTGGTGTTTTCTCCCCCCCTTTTGCATGAGGAGATCTGGGTCATGCTGAAATGCTTCTACTCTGACGCCAGAGCTTCAGGTTCATTATTCTAACCCCACCTCCCTTCATCTGATTGGACAGGGAGCTCTTCCAGTTACCTTTACAGTCTAAAAGTAGCTAGGGGAACTGCAGAAACTGGAAGAGTTTAATCTGCGGCTGAGACTAAGGAAAGAGTTCCTTCTAGACTGCCTGTGTCTGTGTAAAGGAATAATACAAGCCTCTGCTACGTGCTGGCACTGCAAGGGAAACAGCATTGTCTGCAATAGTTAGTGAAAAAGACAAGCTCGTTCACGGGAAGCACAAAGGGAGACTGGTCAAGTAGTGGGATGCAGGTAATTATGGTTGTTTGCAGCCAGGGCTCCGGGCTGTTGTGTTTTTGCAATCATTGTTGACAAAGCTGGATGCTGATTTGATGAATGCTCATGATGATGCCCCAGCTATATAAATTACACTGATTGGTTCTAATTGCTGTAAATGTGTGTGCACTTCTGGAGGTAACTTGCCCTTGTGACGGTGAACGGAAATCGACAGAGCTAGATGAATTTAGTGATGCTGGAGCGAGGTGGGAGAAAGACCATCGATGTAATGAAACAATGCAAAGTTCAATGATCCTTCATAATGTTTGGGAAATTTTGGAATGTTTGGAAAAATCGATGTTTTAAGCCAACCTGTTGAGTTTGAATTATAAGCACAGTCCCCATCCCCTATTGTAAACAGCTATACCTGAAATAAAAAAAGAGGGTGGGGGGAGGGATGGTGTTTGTTTCCTGGGCATTGCCTTTTGATCAGTTTTGCAGTATTAAACGAGTAAGTGCACTATCAGAAAACGTAATATTGTCTGTTAACAGAGGAGGTTTTAGAAAAAGGACATTATATATTGAGATAATATTTTATAAGTGAAAAGAATCCTTTTATAGTTCAGAATGTGCTGGCATTGTACTACTATAACATATTGGACAAGCAGTAATGTGGTTTTATGTATATGCTCCTTTCAGTAGCTGATTTGAACCTTTATTATTATTATTTTAAGGTCTTGATCTACACAATTATTTCCTGTAAAAATCACGGGGGCAATAATGGCCTTGAAATTTCTGTCCCTGTTGTGCGGAAGCCCATTAACAAGATGCTTATCTCAGAAATAACTCTCTATAGCAGCATTTTATGCCAGTACTGCAGGGATTGAGTAGAGCTGTGTGGAAATAACAACAAAAAAAATTTTCTTCACAAGGTATTGCAGAAAACAATTCATAATAGAGCTGCAGGTTATTTTGTCCTTTACAATTTTTTTCACACACTGGTAATTTTTAAAAAAAGAAACTACACAGAATTTCAAAATGTTGTGCATGTTGATGTGAAACTTAATGTCAAAACAAAATATTGAAATTCAAACTTTAAAAATGTCTTGGTACATATTTTTTTTAAAAGAGATCCATTTTGAGTGAAAGTGGGTTTTTTTCCCCTCCCACTTAGAAGTGGTCTTGTTTTCAAGTGACACGACACACAAGATTGCACAGGTCTTTCATAAAACTGATCATATTTACAAAAATTGAGGGCAAAATGCAAAACCTATAGACTCAAGACTCTTGTTATGAATATTTTGCATACTGAGGCTGTCATTTTGCATTAGTTGGTGTTTAGGTACAAGTCATAACATGCAGAGGGCCAGATCCTGATATCTTTCTCATGCTGAATAACACTTTAAATCCACCAGTGGCCTCACTAAGTAAGGGTATCAGAATCTGGCCCACAATAGGCAAAATTATAGGCTGCCTGATACCTCCCATTAGAAGACTCTGTCTTCATTTGCTTACAACTTTGCCAAATGTTAACCATTTAGGCTGATGTTTTCCATGCCTTGTGTCTGCCTCAGGTGATTATTATTATATATTTTTTTAAACTTCAGCCAAAACAGCTCAATAGTTTCAGAAAAGAAGCTAGGGGAAAATATTTTGTTTTGCCTGTGTTTAAAAAATTCTGATAACTTTTTATTTGAACAGCTCTAGTGATCCCATGCCTTGGAACAGAAAGTTTAAATTCCCCAGGGAGTGGCCTTTATGGCAGGGGTGTGCTTTTTGCTGTCCCTTGTAAAAATCTGCCCAAATTGGCCAAACTATAAGTCTTTGGAAAATTGCAGTTTGCATGTACTCAGAGACTTCTTTAATTTTTAGCAGCTAAAATCTCTGAAGAGTCCATCCTCAGTGAGCATGCTCAGTATCTTTAAAAGTGATTTGACCGTAATGATATTCCTAACCCAGGTTTTTTTCCTTTGCAAGTCTAATCATCCCTCAGACATTTTAAACAGCCTTAATAAAAAACAGTTTTTGATTTATGTGACTAGGTTTCACTTCTTTAGTATTTTGATGTGATAATTTCATTGTTTCTCCAATTAGCCATAGGGTCTTCCAAGGGAGACAAGACCCAAATTTCTAATTTAAGGCCCTGGAGATAGGGGAAGAACTGCTGTTAACATAATGAGAACATTTCAGGCCTTTAAAATAATAGACATAAACCCTTTCCCCCCCTATTTGTAAGCAGTGCCTTTATAAACTTTTCAATAATGTTTGAATTTGTTCACCAGTAGCGTTTAGCTGGATCCTCAGCTGGTATAAATCAGCGTTTGAAATTAATGGAATGATGCCAGTTTACAGCCGTGTAAGATCTGAACCTTTAACGGCAAGGCAAAAATACTGATTCCAATGCCTAGAATTGATTATAGTAGCAGGGAACCATACAATTAAGGACACCTACATTCCCTGTCTGCTGACCTTCTTCAGTTCATCAGTATTCTTTGCTCATTGTTCATCACCATTTATACAGTAGAATCAGTAGAAATGTAAAACTTTCTTGAAAATAGGGATACATTAGTTTCAATAGTATGTGAAAAATGAATTGCTTTGGATATTTCCTCTCCATTTCCTCCTGGCTGATTTAGGGCCTGATCCAAAGCCTCTCAAAGTCCATTGAACGACGGCCATTGACTTCAGTGGGCTTTTGGATCTTTTTAAAATCTTTTAAATGCAAATTACCCTCCAATGGGGAATAAAATAATAAAAGACTTGGAGGAATGGAACAAATATCAAATTTCTGGTCTCTGTAAGGTAGATACAGTAAAGATTAATGTCCTCCCAAAATTACTATTTTCTGCTTCAGTGCATTCCTGTTTGTATCTGTGACATGACATTAAACATGGCAGGATGTGCTATTAAAATTCATATGGAACATAAAGTTCAAAAGTTTTCTATAAGCCTACAAAGTGGGGTAGACTAGCTTTCCCTAATTTGGCATATTATTATTTCATTATATTATGAATCACAACTAAAAGATGTGACCAATTGGGTTAGCAGTAGATCATGAACATGACTGAGGTCTAGTTATAGCTATTTGTACAACTGTTGGGTTAAAAAGAAATGTAAGTTACCAAAAATAAAAAGTCACCCATTCACCTAGGCCATTTTAGCTGCATTGGACAAATTTTCTAAATTCCTGTCACCGAAGCCCTCTCTTTTAGCTACTTGCATTAACAATCAGAAATTTCTCTCTAGGAAATATTAGAGTGACTACTCATTGTAGTAAGAGCTGAGAGTGAAATTACTCAATTCTGACAGCTGTTCCTGGGTCCTGATTTGAAATCATACCAGGAGGTAGTAAGAATGTAAACAATATAAAGATCCCATATTTTCAATATTTACAAGTTAAATATTTTATAATAAAATCTGGATATCAGGTAGTTCTGTCTAGAACTTTAATCACAGTTGAGCAAGCTAGAATTTATATAATCACAATTTTGATTGAAAAAGATATTGATAAGAAAACAACCCAGATGAAATGATCAGAGAGGGATTAGGACAAAGAAATTGATCTGGATGAGTGGGTCTCTATATGGGAAAGGGAATATACATCTTCAAAGGTTAAAAAACTGGGCATATTTAGTCTTGAGAAAAGAAGACTGAGGGGGGACCTGATAAGTCTTCAAATATGTTAAGAGTTGTTATACAGAGGATGGCAATTAATTATTCTCCATGTCCAATGAAGGTAAGACAAGAAGTAGTCGGCTTATTCTGCAGCAAGGGAGATTTAGATTAGAAAGTAGGGGAAAATTTTTCTAACTACAAGGATAGTTAAGATCTGGGATAGACTTACAAGGGAGGTTGTAGAATCCCCATCATTGGAAATTTTAAAGAACGGGTTAGACAAGCACCTGTCACAGATGATCTAGGTGTACTTAATCCTTCTTCAGTCAGGGGTCTGGACTAGATGACCTTTTGAGGTCCCTTCCAGTCCTATGTTTCTACGATTATTGGAAACGTGTGACCCCCCTCCTCCTATGGAAGTGTGGTATAATGTGAAATGTGGACTATCTTTGTGATGGAAAAGCTTTCACACCAAGTACTCTGATATGAATACCAGAGTTATGGATTTTCTGGTCAACCAGACATCCTCTGGAATTGGAAGTAATCAGGCAGCAGCGGAGACAGACAGATACATACACACACAAGCAAATACTTTACTGCCTCGGGGCTTTAGCCTTGGGCATAGGCACCGACTCTGTGGGTGCTCCAGGGCTGGAGGACCCACGGAAAAAAAATAGTGGGTGCTCAGCCCCTACCAACAGACAGCTCTCCCCCCCTCCCCCCGCACCTTCTGCCTGTCGTGATCAGCTGTTCTGCGGTGTGCAGGAGGCACTAGGGGGAGGAGCAGGGACGGGGTGCACTTGCGGGGGGGGGGAAGAGGTGGGGTGGGGGTGGGAAGAGGCAGGGCAGGGTGGGGGGTTAGGGGAAGGGGTCAAGTGGGGGGGCGGGGCCTGGGGTGGAGCAGGAGGTTGAGTACCCCTGGGACCTGTAGGAAGCCAGCACCTGTGGCCCTGGGGCTCAGAGTTTCAGCTGGTGGGTGGGGGTTAGGACTGCAGCCGCAGGGTGAGGGGTGGGGCAGGGCTCCGGGCAGGGGGTGGGGCTCAGGGTCCCCAGGGCTTCTGACCCTCGGGAGCACCACGGCTCAGAGCTTCAGCTCTGCAGGGGATGACAGGACTCGGGGCTTCAGCCCTGTGGCTCCTTTCCTGGCTTTAGCGCCATGGGGGACTCTGGGGCTTGGGGCTTTAGCTACAAGGGGAACACCGGTTTCAGCCCCAGCGCTCCCCTCATTGCTAAAACTCCAGGCTCCGATGCCTTCCACTGAAATTGTGAGCAGATCCCTGGGGAGCCCCGGTGCCCCCCCACACACACAGGGCTTCATCCCGGAATGGAGCCATGGGGCTGAAGCCCTGAACCCTGGCACCCCCTCATGAGGCAGAAGCCAGGAACGGAGCCATGGGGCTGAAGCCCCAAGCACCAGCACTTCCCCCAGATCTAAAGCTGAGCCCTGGTGCTCTGGAGGGTCACAAACCCTGACACACACACCCCGTCCCGCCCCGCCCCCACTGCTGAAGTCCATAACATCTTGTTCAGATTTACTGACATTTCAGAGTTACAGAAAACCTCCATCCCCGAGGTGGCCAGTAGAACCTCAGAATTACATACTTATTTAGAAATGTGGTCATCCTTTCTGCCATACTTCAAGGAGGAGGGCTCCCCAGCCAGCAGGCCAGAATCCTTAGTCAGGTTCTCTGTACATACCTTGATCCTGAATAAGAACATACTACACTGAATATTGAAACATTGTATTGTAACTTTGCCTTAATAAAAAGTTTAAAAAACAAAACCAGAACAATGAAATGTTAATTTTGTTGTGGCAAAAGCCATTTATATTTAAAAAAAAAAAAAATTAACATGGTCCAGTGCTTTATAAATAGCCTGATCAGCACATTTTTTGGTGGTCTGGAAAATCCTTAACTGGCAGCAGGATGGTAATGTTATGGCCATGAAGTGTTTGCATTTTTGGCACTGAATAGTTCCATATGTTGAGAATTGGGCCAGATCCTCAGCGGGTGTAAATTGGAAGTCAATGGAATTACATCTATTTACACAAGCCCTGGATCTGGCCCACTATTTTAGGTTCCAAGCTGTCATTGTCATTCAGTCCAAATCAATCTAGAATTACAAATAAACAATTAAAAAAAATTAAATGCTGTTTTGTATATAATGCCCCAGTTCAAGTTCTATATATGCTCTTGGGTGATATCATAAGATAGAAAATATAAATTCTGTATGCCACACCGTGTAAGACCATGCATATGGCATTATATAACTGATACCTCATTTTTCTCTCATACACAAATTAGGTTAACTTGACCACATGCATTCCATTGTTGCAGACTTGTATTACATTTAATTTAAAATGTGACCTTCCCCTCCGCTCCCCACAGCATTGAAAGAACTACCCTTAGATGACAACGATAAGATGAAGAAAATTAGCCACTATGTTACAAGCCAAGAAATCCTAACTGGCTTGGCCCATTATAAGCATACGTTTAATCTGTAAAATTTGAGTTTGGATTTCTGACTGCTGTCCAAGTGTGTGGTGTTCATCTGAGGGGTTTTTGATTCAGTTTTATTGCTACTGATCAATGTTTTGCTGTCTAAAATGCTACTAGCCAGCATGACCCAGTTAAGATCGTATTTTGCAAAGAAACAAGAATTAAAGATTCTGTGCTGCTTTGTACATAATTGACACTATCCCACTGAACAAACAGGGGTTCTGAGAAACAACCCATTTTAAAATTTTCCAAACTGACCTCACTGGCTCTTCACCTTTATAAATCTTTTAAGGAAACAATATTGCCAATACCCACTTGGTCTGATAAGGAGACTCATCCAGACTATGGTATGTGGTACCCACCCCACTTTGGCATGCTCAGAACATCAGCTGTGTGATATCTCAAGAGAACATAAACTCTCTGCTATACTGTATGCCAAATGAGAATTTCAAAAACTAACAGCTCAGCTTGCATCAGGAATATTTGTTTCATTGAGTCTAAAAGATTGTCTCTACTAATTCCCCACAATAGCAGTATGCACATGCTCCACATTACTGGGGGATTTATGTTTAAGGGCCCTTCCAATTAAAGATCAGCTGAGCTCATACTATTCATGTTTTTGTCTAATCCACAAATAGTGTGGTCTTTCTGCTAATGGCAAATGTTCAATTTGCACCTGTCCATACTTTCCCTCCTTCAAATCCCTCTCTGCCGCTGAAGAAGGCCATTTTACATGACTCTTTGTAAGACAATTCGATTGCAATGTGAAGGCTCTGCTCTGATCCACATATAGATCTCTTAGCCACAAGGTGGATGTCTGCACTTCTTCCATGCTTGGACTTCCTTTGGAGTTCATGGAATGAAAATTACATTATGGGCCACATTCTGAAAACAGGTGTGATTCTGCCCAAATG
Organism: Emys orbicularis; assembly: GCF_028017835.1. Taxonomy (NCBI): domain Eukaryota; kingdom Metazoa; phylum Chordata; order Testudines; family Emydidae; genus Emys; species Emys orbicularis. Next base: position 98,417,896 of record NC_088690.1, read on the forward strand.
GGTGCCAAACATGCCCAGGTGTGCTGCCAAAAAAGTCCAAATTCCGGCTGCGAACAGCCTGCAGAAATACATCCATCCAAAAGATTAGAGTTTGTCTTGCTATCTGAACCTGTAAAGGCCAAGCCCCCTGTTCTCTTACAAACTCCACCATGGATTCAGCTGGGACCATTAGATCATCTAGTCTGACCTTCTGCATAACATGTTCCCTGGTGCAATTTCTTCCTCTGAGAGTAGGAGTCAAATGCTCGGGAGTCTGTGTGCAGAGGCCATAGGGTGGTGAGTATTGCTGCGTAAGAATGTGTACCATCCCTCATTAAACCTTCCATGATTCTTGCTAGAGGCCCTGTAGAGTCAGATCTCTGCATGTTTTCAGGGTAGTCAGCTATGCAGCTATTCAGGGTAGCCTTCTGCCATGGACCCTGGCAACAGCCCGAGTTTGTGTGCTTTTTGTTCTTGCAAATGTGTGTGTATATGTAATTTAGAGAGACATGTGGGTAAGGTAATATCTTTTATTGGACCAACTTTTGTTGGTGAGAGAGACATGCTTTCGCGCTTACACAGAGCTCTTCTTCAGGTCTGGGAAAGGTACTAAGATTGTCACAGTAAATCTGTTTTGAAAGGAGAACTTTGTCCCAAGTGTTCAGCATACTTTTATGAATAAAGACTGGATGGACCGGGGATTGGGAAAAGCCACTATAACAACTGGTTTTTCTTTTGTCAGCCTCAGCAGAGAGGAAAAAGATAGAAGGGGCGACGGATACTGAACTACTTTCATTTCCCCCCAGAAGAGAGTGACAGATATTTGTCTTTTCTTTGTAAGAACAAATAAAAATCTCTTTTGTTTACAACACAGGTGATTGCCCCGAATTTAACCTAGTTTCATAGACTCCAAGGCCAGAAGGGAGGGAGGGATAGCTCAGTGGTTTGAGCATTGGCCTGCTAAACCCAGGGTTGTGAGTTCAATCCTTCAGGGGGCCACTTAGGGATCGGGGGCAAAATCAGTACTTGGTCCTGCTAGTGAAGGCAGGGGGCTGGACTCGATGACCTTTCAAGGTCCCTTCCAGTTCTAGGAGATAGAATATCTCCATTTTTTTTTTCAAACTAACCATTTTATTTTATTTTTTAAAATCTTGATTTAAAAATTGTGTGTGATAGAGAATCCACCATGAATCTGGTAAATTGTTCCAACAGTTAATTACCCTCACTATTAAAAATGTATGCATTACATCCAGTCTGAATTTGTCTAGCTTCAGCTTACAGTCCATGGATCCTGTTGTATCTTTCTCTGCTAGACTGAAGAGCCCATTATTAAATATTTGTTCCCCATGTAGGTGTTTGTAGACTGTGATCAAGTCATCTTTTAACCTTCTTTCCTTGAGTCTATCACTATAAGGCAGGTTTTCTAGTCCTTCAGTCATTCTCGTGGCTCTTCTCTGAACCCTCTCCTATTTATCCACATCCTTCTTGAATAGTGGACACCAGAATTGGACACAATATTCTAGCAGCAGTTGCACCAGTGCCAAAAACAGATGTAAAACAACCTCTCTGCCTACTAGAATTTCCCTGTTTATGCATCCAAGGATCTCACTTGCCATTTGTTGCATCAGAAGCTCATGTTCAGCTAATTGTCCACGATGACCTTCAAATCTTTTTCAGAGTCACGCCGTCCAGGATAGAGTCCACCATCTTGTAAGAATGACCTACGTTCTTTGTTCCTAGATGTATGATTTACATTTACCTATATTAAAACACACATTGTTTGCTTGTGCCCAGTTTACTAAGCCAGTTTATCAAGATTGCTCTGTAACTGTGTCCCATCCTCTTCATTATTTACCACTCACCCAATTTTTGTGTCCATCCGTCAGTGATATTTTATGTTTTCTTCCAGGTCACTGATAAAAATGTTAAAAAGCGTAGGACCAAGAACTGATTCCTTCCTGTGGGACCCCATTAGAAACGCTGTGATGAATCCCCATTTACAACTACATTTTGGGACCTAGCGATTAACCAGTTTTGAATCCATTCAATGTGTGCCATGTTAATTTTGTATCATTCTAGACTTTTAATCAAAATGTCATGCAGTACCTAGTCATATGACTTACAGAAGTCCAGGTATATTATATCAATGCTGATTTCCATAGTTTTGGCCAAAGTCTTGTGAGAATAGCTCACAATATCTTGAATGAAATAAGCTGTTTGAGCCAGAGAATGTTATTTTTTCTACAAGTAGCATCTGCTACTCAGTCAGACTGGCTCTTGTTGCAGTCATGTGGTGTTTTCCAGCAGGGGATGAGGAATCACACACAGCAGACAGATGCAGACATAACGAAGCCTAGAATTACATGGGTGAGAATGATTCAATGATGTATCTATTCCTCCTCAACCCTTCCTCTCTCCCCAGCTGTTCTCATATTCCAAATGGCAGACCTCATGCCATAGAATGTGGAAGACATATGGAAGCCCTTCCACAGACACAGGATATATAATTAGGCACCTAAATCCATATTAAGGCACCTAATAAGTGGTGTGACTTTTCACAGTGCTTCAATAGCATTTCAGTGGGAGTTTGCCAAGCACCTCTGAAAACCCTCTATTTAGGTAAATAAATATGGATTTGAGTGCCTCGGTCTTAAGTCTCTTGAGTTTGAAGATTTTGGGCTTATTTTTAATGGACCTCTGAAAATGTTGTCACAAAACATGTATGCAAGATAGTAACCTGGTCTAGGAGGAAACAATGTAGACAGGGCACGGGATAGGGAGTTAGAAGGCATGCAGTCTATTCCCAGATCTGCCACGGTCTCACTGTCTGCATTTGGACAAATTATTTTATAACTCTGAATTTAGATTTCCCTATGTAATATAAGTGCTCTAAGGTATATAGATAAGTGCTATTTAAGTGTAAAGTATGATTTTTATTATATTTATCCATATGCACATGTAAAAACCTCAAGTTGTTCCTGCTAACAGATGTCCTTGCCACATTTTACATTTCAAAATGTATACATTTATTAATTATTTGGATATCACTTTTAATCCCAGGTCTTTTTTCAAGTGTTCATTGGAAATTTTGCCTGAAATGTATTAAGCATAAACCTCCACAAAAGATAATTGGACTAAATCTGATCAAATCCTTCTTGTTTCTTTCCACTTAATTGATAACACTTACAAGTTTAGCCAGGCATGTCAATTGGATGTAAAATCTTCAGTCATTATGTCTGTTATTACATGAGAAAGTAAGTGAGGCTTTCAAGCTTAATTTCCCCATCTATCTCCTAGAGAACTGTAGTGTTCCTCCTCTTGTTAATATAATTAGTCTCAGACATATTAAGTTATGAAACTAAAAATACAGTGAACCAATTATAATGTGTCTTACATTTCGGACATGTAAGAAATAATGTCCATAAAAGTCAAATCCTTATGTCTCTTGTTTTTCAGTTAATATTATTTATTCCTCATTATTTATAACTTTACTATCCATGTGTTTAACTTTCTTGGGACTTAATCTTGTGTTTCTTCCACACCCAAAACTCTTACTGGATCAGGCACTTGGCTGGCAGTGAAATTTTTAGTTAGTAAAAAGAAATTCTTCCTAGTAAAATATAAATGTTAAACACATAAAATCCCATTTTAAAGGTCAGGGTCACAAAGATGACAAGTGGGGAATTTAATGGATTTATATGTTGTTCTGCCCTCCCAATGTCTTCTGAAGTTCAGAGAGATTCCAAACTTTAAATGATTAACTGGCATTTTCCAGAATACCAGCCAAATGAATGCTTAGCAGAATGTGGAGATATGCCTGCAGTCCTCAAAAGATTAATGAGTCAGATCTGCGTTCAAGAGAGAGAGATTGGGCCAGATACTGCTGTCTTTGTACAATCAAAACTCCCATTGAAGTCAAGGAAGCACCAACAAAAACATACATAAGGTAAGTAACTTCTGCTTTTAGTTAGTACCCTGGATTCAAGCAAATAGGCCAGATCCTCAGTTGGGGTAATTGGTGTAACCCTATTGGGACAATGGAATTTTTGCCTTTGAAAGAACTGCTAGATCAGACCATTGTCTAAGTTGATGGGTTTCCAAATCATACTGGGCTAAGTCTTGTTTGTTCAGTAGGAAAAGGTCCCTCATTCTGGTTTTAGAATTTAATATTGTAATGCTCCTTCCCTTTCTTATGTCTGACGGCTGTATTATTTATTTAGGCTCCCTGTAATAAGGACACCATTGTGCCTGAGTGTTGTGAGAGAAAACAGAGAGCTGGGCTCTGCCCTTGCTGTGTAACTATATCAACACACCAACAGAAGCCCTCTTTATTTATTTATTTTTTTTAGTATACAAAGAAAGGAATGCATACCTGATGACAAAAGCAGGTCTTAGCTGTTATTGGGCCTCTTCAGCTGGGTCCTTGTCTCCTGGGAACTAAACATCCCTCTTTTGTTTTACGTGTTTCATTTTTTTCCCTGGAAGAGAAACAAATGGATTGCAGTTTGCTGGGGATTGTGTTTTATTAGAGTTTTGCCATACTGTTTCTTATCAGTACTTAGCTACAGACATGATTCCTGATTGTCTCTCCTAAATGGGAATTATTATTACATTTAAGTCCCAGACATATAATACTGTTATCTATAGAAGAAGGTGGGATGGTGAGGGGAAGGCAACAGACTTTAAGGCAATAACAGCTTCCTATAGCTGGCTGGCAGTTCTGTCTGTGCTTCTTACCTAATAATGGCCTGATCCTAGATGTCAATGGGCGCAGAACCTAGCCCTAAACTGCATTTCGAGTTGGTGGTCTCATCCAACTGCCAATGGATCAGTGGTCACATCACAACATCTACTATCATCAGTACAACTGCCATTACTTTGGTATCCCTGCTGCCATGGTTTGGATGCCACGGAGACCTCTCTCAATGGTCCCACTGGTTCAGGACTGAGGCATGTTAATGAGGTTGCAAGAAGAAATTTGCTTATCCATGTGGCACCTTCACTGAGGCTAGTTTTAAATGACACAAGTGATGTGGCTTTCTCTACTCCGTTTGGAAGACTATTGAGATTCTGCGTGGTTACTTTAGGTAGGATAGGCTGTTTAGTTAGTGTAGGAGATTGAGAACTAGAAAGCACCACACTGTCTGTCTATGTTCATTTGTGAGTACAGTTGTGTATGCATATGTGATAATAAACACAACTCCCTCTGAAAGTCTTGGCCCTATAGGTACAGAAACAGTATAAATAAAACAAATCACAGAGGAGCATGTATCTGTTTTCCTTCTGTTGGAGGACCAGAGCCAATACCATCGGTCTGAGCCCCTGAAGTGCACACTAGCAGATAGCTGCCACACAAAAAGCAGCTTGGCTGAATGGTGCTGCCTCATACAGGGCGACACAGAGCTGCAAAATCCTTGCTCATACACAGTCGTATTCTGCAAAACGTTGAGTGTCTCCTGTGCTGCAGTAGGAGATGTCAATTCCCATTGGCTTCAAAATGAGTTGACAGTCTCAGCACCTCACACGAAGCTCTTAGCACACTGCAGGTTGAGGCCCATAATGCTAGCATCCTGAGGAGGCCAAAGGTAAAGATTTCCTAAAAATTACAACAAATAATTATAGCAAGTCACAGATTATATAATTTCAAAGCTATCTGCCTCCTCTGGGAACTTTGGTCTGATTTCCTGTCCACATTTAGCTACAGCTGCAACTCTCTCATTCAGACAGTGTTCTATCTTTATGCCCTGGCTTTCATCATATCAGGTGGATTATGAAGGATAAATTCATCCTTTCTCCCTTCAGGTAGTGCTGCATGAATACAAACTATCTATATAGCAAGGTAAATCACATTGGTTGGAATAGGGCACTTTCCTCCTACAGATTATGATTATCCGGATTCACAGTATGTATCAAATGAAATATAATGCCTGATATTTCATATATGATGTATTGCCTCAAAAGGGAATTTGTCACATTCTAGGCTTAAATTTTTCCTTTGCCTAATGTCATGGCACTAATTTTAGTTATAACTCCTGAGACCAGCTTAAACAATTTGATCTCTTTAATAGGATTTAAGCTCTTCAAACATTTGTACTTGATTATGTTTTCCTTTAGTCATCATTTAGGCAAATTTATTCTTTTGATCATATCTAATAAACCAATCCCTCCTAACCATTAATATTCTATTGATCTGCTCTGTGAAGTTCCTCTAATTTATTGGCCTCTTTCTTGTAACATAACATCCAGAATTGCACATAATATTCCAGTAGTCTCATTGCGGGTAAGTATTAGCTTTATTGGCTACCATATGGGAAAGTTAAGGGGACCCTATACTTTCTGAGCTGCAACAACTTCAAGGTTAGATGATCTGAAATGTAATTTGTTAAATGTCCTTGATCTTTTGGTCACCGGATGAATCAAGTGGCTTCTGTTTTACCAAATCACTTCAAACTCAATAATATATACTATCCCAAACCTTGTGCTTCTACCCAGCATCTTCAAATGTGAGTATTTACTCCACTGCCTATAGACCAGGAATTAAGGCAGCCTAAAGCTGTAAATTTTCTAATAGCGTTCTTTCAACTTTTTGTCTTCTGTAACAATGAAGGCAGGACTGTGGGGCTGATATTAACGTATAAAACACTGTCCTGCAGTTTTTGGAATGAGCAGCCTCTCTAGCTAAAGCTATTCAAGAATTAATGTGTTTAGGTTTTTGCTTTCAATAGAACAGAAGTTGTACGTCCTTAAAAGGGAACATGTGGGGAACTTGTTTGATGTTTGTTTTTATTTTCTAATGGGACGTTGAAATATGACTTGATTGTTCAGACTTAAAGATTCATGAACTACTTCAGTACCAGACAAGTATTTAAAACAACACAAGGAATTGGTGGTCATGTTCTGGTTGATAAACCCAACTCAGTTTTTAAAATGGTGTCCTCTTAAAAAATCAAATTTAAACTCTGTTGAATATGAATCGAGGTAAAGGGACATTCCTATCTGCAGACTTCATAAAATCATTGTCACAGGCTATTCTATTCTATATAGGTTTTTATACCATGCTCATTACCAGGGTATCTGAGCGCCTTCCTGTAGTGCATTTAGTGATGTGTCTGAGGGTAGGTCTGCACTGGAGCTGGAAGGTGTAAATTCCAGTTCAAGGAGAGATACCTGCATTAGCTCTGATCAAGCTAAAAATAGAAGTGGCATGAGCAGTGTCACGGTCTAGCCACCCCAGTACGGGTCTTGGCCAGGATTGTACTTAGGGTCGCCAGCCCCTCCCATCACTCATACTGCTGCCTATATCCTTCTGTTTCAATCAGAGCTAGTGCAGTTATATCTCCTCAAGCCCCAGTACAGACATATCCTGACATATGTCTCTTGTGGCTTATTCTCTCATCCTCTCCCCAGCGAAAGAATTGTGTATGCAGTGGAGTGTTTTGGTTAACAAGGTTTTTTTTTTTAAGTCACTTTGCTATGTGATTATGTTAGAGAAGGAAGCGTGAACAAATGCACCTGGCACTTGGAGTGTAAGGTGGAGAGGTTTGTGATGGTCCTTTGTTCCTGGGGCAGTTCATTCCACAGTCTGATCAATCCCAGGAAAGTTCTGTCTCTCACACAGATAAGAACCTTATTCTTATTGACAAGAGTTTCATTGTGCCAGCCAGAGGAGCGGAGTCGGCAACCCTGCCTTCATCCCAGAGTTCTAGGTGGTCTTACAGGTCAAAAGACTCTTCTATCCACTTTCTATGCATTTGCAAACCCACACTCCTATTCTCAATTACACACATGTGCCTGGGTAATACTCACCTGGGGGGAGGAAAGGAAGGCAGCACTGTCTCCCAGGGCCACCCAGAGGATTCAGGGGGCCTGGGGCAAAGCAATTTTGGGGGCCCCTCCATAAAAAAAGTTGCAATATTATAGAATACTATATTCTCGTGAGGGCCCCTGCAGGGCCTGGGGCAAATTGCCACACTTGCCCCCCCCCCCCCCCCCTTGGCGGCCTTGCTGTCTCCTGGAAGTCAAGAGACTTGGATTCTGTTCCCAGCTCTGAGCTGTTGTATGACCTTGAGCAAGTCACTTCCCCTCTCCGAACCTCTCTTCCTCTTCTCACCCTTTGTTTTGCCATTTAGACTTTAAAGTGTCTAGGGGCAGGGTGTGTGTCTATGGCTATGTCTACACTTGGAGGTAGAGGTGTAATTCTCAGCTTTCGTACATACTCGCACTAACTCTCATTGAGCTAGAGCGCTAAGAATATTAGTGTAGTACTAGCATGGGCAGTGACAAGCAGTGACATGGGCTAGCTATGCTGAGTACAGACCTGCCTGAACCCAGTGGGTCTGTACTCAGGGCAGCTAGTCCACGCCACCACTAGCTGCTGCCAGTGCTACCCCAGCTACTACTACTGTTTTTAGCACACTAGCTAGTGTGAATTAATTCCTATATGATTGTGCAGTGGCTAGCAAATCGGGCCCCTATCTCAATTTAGTCACCATTGTAATAACATTGTTCTTTTTATTGTTGTAGTGGTCATCATTACGGTCAAAGCGGGTGAGTAGATTTTGTGTCTGTGTTAGTATATTTTAATGGGGACAAACTCTCCTTGCAGCTTTGCCTGAGTGAAGAATGATTTAAAAACCTAGTGAGAACCTTGGGATTTGGCCCATGATGCATTTGCAAGGCTTGTTAAAATAATGGGCATTTAATATTGCCATACATCTACAAAGTCCTGTAAAAACATTAATTGGTAGAAATTACTGAATAACTACAACATACTCCTGCTCTAATACAGTGATCAGGGATTAACTCGAGTAGGAAGGATTCCAATGAGAAAAGAATAAGTATGTCTGTGAGATCAGTATTTCAATCTTCCGTCCTACTAACTAGGTTGATTTACTAGTCAGTGTAACCATATCTGTGACGTCTGTCATTAGGAAACCTTTTCCAGCAGTGTTATTCTGTGCCTGTCAGGCTGCTGCTGTTTGGATGATCTTGGGGGAAAAATAGGAAATATTTTTTATTTTTACTCTGCGTTTGTGCGTCCGCTGACCTAGTTTTCGAAACCAACACTCTCAGCAGCCATCTGTAGCCCTGCTGGTGCCAAGTAATGAAAATAACAGTATAAGGTAATATCCCCAACGGGTGATTTAAGGTTTTTACAGGTAGCGGTTGGTATTTGTGTTTGCAGCATTTTACCCTCATTTTGAGTTCTGGTTTCTTGAGCATACGTTAAAGCAGGCTACACAGCCAGGTGTGCATAAGATTTTGAGTGTTATGGGATAATGAAAAAAAATCTTGAATAGAGTACTTAGTGGATTATCTTTTTCATTCATTTATTTTCACAATCTCTACTGTTATGTGCCCATCTGGCCTGTTAATTCTTTCTACCTGCTCCTTTTTCACTTTATGCTTGATTAAAATCTTCTTCATCAGGCCGGGTAGCAACCAGTTTGTTGTGTTTGAAGTTGAAGGAGGAAAAATGTTCAACGTTGTTAGGAGTCATTTTGACTTAAAATTTGGCTGACATGTCTATAATTATTGAAAACTTAACAGAAGTGACTGAAATAAATAATAGAATAAAGAACTACCTCACAGTGCAAAGTGCTAGTACTGTGGGCAAAATCTCATCTCCTATAGCAGTTGTACACCGTTATTGCACATTCTACGCAGGGCCGGCTCCAGCATTTCTGCCGCCCCAAGCAAAAAAAAAAAAAAAGCCGCGATCGGCAGCGGCAGTTCAGCGGCAGGTCCTTCGCTCCTAGAGGGAGTGAGGGACCTGCCGCCCCCGAATTGCCGCAGGTGCCGCCCCTCTCCCTTGGCCGCCCCAAGCACCTGCTTGTTAAGCTGGTGCCTGGAGCCGGCCCTGATTCTACGCTCCTTCCACCAATGGAGGTCAGTGTCATTCTAAGTAACACTGTAGGAGTGCAGAATACATACTAAAGATGTACAGTTCAGGTAACAGATTTATAATGTAGACTGAACAGGCAATTTTTGGCCTGTAGTAATAGTGCAACACTGCCATACCACCTTGTGGTGCTGTGATCCTGTCCGAGTTTCACAAAGTAAGCATGCATTGTTGCCAGCTCTTGCCATTTTTATTGCGAACTTTGTGATATTTCATGTGTTGTTTCTTAAAGCCTGAGCTGCAGGAATGAAAAGATTGCCTGAGTCTCTTGGCTTTCATTTAAAAAAAATCTAATTTTTAGCTGTCATGATCATAGAGAAAAACTTAAACGTGAAGCGAGTGCACTCTAAAGGGACAGAAACCCTAAGGCAAATAAAAAGACTGGCTGGAGGCGAGGGGGGAGCGGGCAGAGTCAGCGCTGGTGGGGGGGAGCCCAGGGCTGGGGCGGCAGGGGGTGCAGGTGGGGTGGGGGAGAGAGCCCAGCGCTGGGGCGGCAGGGGGTGCGGGTGGGGTGGGGAGTGGGGGGAAGAGCCCAGGGGTGGGGTGGGTGGGCGGCCAAAAATGTTTTTGCTTGGGGCGGCAAAAAACCTAGAGCCAGCCCTGTTCGCATGGACCTGTTGTAGCCAGTGTTGCAAGATATTTACATGCCAGATGCACTAAAGATTCATATGTCCCTTCATGCTTCAACCTCCATTCCAGAGGACATGTGTTCATGCTGAAGACAGATTCTGCTCAATAACAATCCAAAGCAGTGTGTTCATTTTCATTATCTGAGTCAAATGCCAGCAGCAGAAGGTTGATTTTCTTTTTTGGTGGTTTGGGTTCTGTAGTTTCCGCATCAGAGTGTTGCTCTTTTAAGACTTCTGAAAACATGCTCCACATCTCATCCCTCTCAAATTTTGGACGGCACTTCAGATTCTTAAATCTTGGGTCGAGTGCTGTAGCTAACTTTAGAAATCTCACATTGGTACCTTCTTTGTGTTTTGTCAAATCTGCAGCAATGTTAAAATGAACAACATGTGCTGAGTTGTCATCTGAGACTACTATAACATGAAATATATGGTAGAATGTGAGTAAAATAGAGCAGGAGACATACAATTCATCCCCAAGTAGTTCAGTCACAAATTCAATTAACGCATTTTTTTTTAATGAGCGTCATCAGTATGGAAGTATGTCCTCTGGAATGGTGGTTGAAGCATGAAGGGGCATACGAATGTTTAGCATATCTGGCACGTAAATACCTTACAACGCCAGCTACAGAAGTCCCATGTGAACACCTGTTCTCACTTTCTGGTGACATTGTAAATAAGAAGTGGGCAGCATTATTTCCCGTAAATGTAAACAAACTTGTTTGTCTTAGTGATTGGCTGAACGAGAAGTAGAACTGAGTGGACTTGTAGGCTCTAAAGTTTTGCATTGTTTTGTTTTTGAGTGCAGTTATGTAACACAAACGTAGTTTTTTTTTTTTAAGTTACACTTTCACAATAAAGAGATTGCACTACAGTACTTGTATTAGGTGAACTGAAAAAACAAAATTTCTTTTGTTTATCATTTTTACAGTGCAAATATTTGTAATCAAAAATAATAAAGTGAGCACTGTACACTTTGTATTCTGTGTAGTAATTGAAATCAATAGATTTGAAAATGTAGAAAAACATCCAAAAATATGTAATAAATTTCAATTGGTATTCTATTGTTTAACAGTGTGATTAAAACTGCGATTACATTTTTAATCGCAATTAATTTTTTTGAGTTAGTCGCATGAGTTAATTGTGATTAATCGACAGTCCTATAGGCAATGTTTTTTGAAAAAATTTCAGGTATTTCTTTTTTGGTCTACCTATTGGAATCATTCTGTAATTGGCAAATGCTGCCATTGTGTTTAGTGGCAAGACTTGGCTTTATTCATCCCACCGGTGCACAGGTACAAATGACAGGATTCTGCACAGGAGGGCCAGCTGTTGCACCGTTTGCACTGCTATCCTCCCCAGAGCTTCAACCAGGAGTAGGAAATTCTGTTCCTCTCCGAGTCATTGCCCATGTCCATTCCACTGTAGGTGTGTGCACATCCTGTGCACAGTTGTTGGATATTTTTTTCCCCTCAGCAGCATCTGTCAGGGTAGCATGAGCACCCTCTGCTGCCTCACACTACTGTGCGGAGGTATAAGGGGCGGAGCTTTCACTGAGCCCCCTCAGTTCCTTCTTATTCCCTGTGATGATTGTTGGAGCCTGTGTTTTGGAAGTCCTATCCTCCTTCCTCTTATATATAGCACCCATTTTTGCCTAGTTTAGAGCATGTAAAGCTATATTTAGAAAGTTAGGTTTTAGTTTTTAAGACTTTGGTTTCCCCAGTTCCCAACTGGGTGCCAGTTTGTGCCTTTTGGTCTCCAGGTTTCAAGTCTTGTCTCTCTTGCAGCAGACTTATGCCTGTGAGTGATCTGCACCCTTCCTGTCTTAAATGCCTGGGGGAATCACGTGTTAGTGACAGATGTCACCTTCATAGGGGTTTTAAGCCCCGTCCCAAAAAGGACAGAGCAGCCAGACTCAAGTTCCTTTCCATGGAGGCAGCTCTTCGTCCACCCTCAGAGCCTTCCTGCTCAGATCAGGCGCTGAACGAACTGGAATCTACGACCAGAGCTCCCGTTTGTTCCATTCATAGAGGCTGTTCTTCATCCCTGGTGCTGGAAGAAAAGCACCGAAATAGCTGTAAAAATCTGGCCATAAGTGACATACTGAAGGGCACCTAGAAGCTCATGGCAGGACAGAGAATTGAACCCAACTCTCCCAAGACCCAACATGGTGCCAGACTACTGATCTATCCATAGACTCAGTCGGTGCATACTCCTGAAAAGCCTTCAGAAGAGAGATTTTAACACTATAAAATGATGAGCTCCACTTCTGTGTTTTCCAGCTTTGGTTGTTGGGTATATTATTCCTTCTTTAGTCAGGTAGGTCCGGGAGTAGGATAGGCCTTTCACCCAGATCTCAAAGGTATGTAGGCATCTAACTGTCATTGATTTCAGTGGGAGTTAGGCAGCTAAATAGCTTTGAGGATCTGGGTCTTTGTGTCTGCAAAACTTTGACGAGTCAGTCATCTCTGTTGTAGGTGCTTGAAAATTACTGGTAATAAATTGTGGCTGTTTGGAGACAGATTTATGGTAGTTTGACTTATTTTATTTTTTTAAAAGAGCCTGAATTGCTGCTTCCAGAAAAATCTCAAATTAACAAACCCAGGGCTGTAATCAGGAAGTTTCTATATGCCCTTTACACTCGACAGACAGGCAGTTTCAGAGGTCAGCATGATTTACTTATCAAAATAACCCACATCCTCTGCCTGCTTTTTCTCTTCACTAAACTATAAACAGTGTTCTCAATCTTTACTGTAGTGACTTCACGATCGCCTGCTCAGAGAATGTGGTGAAGTCAGTTTAAAAACAAGACCAGGATTGCTCCAGGGTGCCCTTTATAAAAAATGAAATCTAGCCACAAAGGGGGTGAACATTTAAAGGATGCTTTAAAAGCTTTTCCAGTTTTCCCTGGAATTAGTGCTTTTCACAATTTGAGCCTTATTGCCCAGGAGGTTCTGTAATTAACCATTTGGCAGTTCAAGTAGGAGTGATAGTGCTCTTGGATTGGCTATTTTGGGTTATTTTATGGATGGCCTCTACCTAAAAGTGTGACATTTTCATCCTGTTAGAGTAGGAGTCTATATTGTGTAATATAGTGCTGGACTGGAATTGTTTTTCTTTTGTATATCTCTTGAGTGAATGTATGCACTGGCTGTGGAAAATTAGGGTTTTACTGCAGGAGTTCTGATTTAATCAAGCTTCTAACTGCATTCCTTCCATACAACTTTACAAACAGTAAACATTAAAAAAAAAAAAAAAAAAGGCAAACCATAGAGGGTAGCTATTATGTTTCCCCAGAGCATCCTGTGCTGACATATGTACAGTCCCTTGCCCTTCCTCCCCACCTCTCATCCCAGAGAGTAGCACATTCTTCTTTTAAGGAGCTGAGATGAAATACTTTCAATTGCATTTAATCAACTCTCAGCTAGTAATGCTTCCCATGGTTGCCTTTGAACCCTGCCTTGGAAAAAGATTCCTGAAACCCAAAACTGTTGGCTGGCTTGGTGCAGCCTCCTCCTAGGAAAACCATGGGACAAGGGTGGTAGATCTTCAGGGTCCTCTCTCTGGAGTGACAAAGGGCCTGAACACCACACCACGGGGAGTAATTACATTTCTATGGGAAACAAATAGGACCTCTGCATACTAGCTCCTGATGAGTGTCGCTTCCACCTGCTTCTTCTGATGCGTTCCCAGATTCATGGAAGTTTTCAGTTCTGTTCCCACAGCAAAGCAACAAATAGTGCAGGAGTCATGATCACTGGTCAAATGGATGGCCAAAAATGAAACTCTAATTAATAATTGACTAGGAAGATAAAGAAATATCTGTGGTTGCTGTTTGCTTTCCTTGCCTTTCCAATGCAGCACCAACACTGAGCATGGTGGAAGGTAATCAATCAAAGAACAGTTTCCACTTGTTGAGCAGACAAATCACAGAAGAAAATGGCTTCAGAAGCTGGATGGTATTTAATCTCTGTAAACTGCATAGTGCTGTCCTGCTTATATGAAACATCCAAGTCACATGACAGTGTAGGAAGCTACTTCCCTGACACCTATCTGAATCCCATTGAAAGGTGTGTTGGGTCCTGTTTTTAGAATTTCTCAGCCAGTCTTTCAGATCTTTTCCAAAGCTGGACTGTGACCATAATGTGTTACCTCGGTATTTTGCAGTGAAAGACTGGAGGTTATAACATTTGAACAATCTAGATTCCCTGGAACCAAAGGTTCAAAGCTGAGAGGGTTAATTCAGTCCATTATTCACCAAAGGCAGGTCAATCAGATACCAGTGTAGTGTGTGTATGAGTATTTTGGATGGCTCCATCTTGTCTAATCTCTCTATTTAGAATGCATCAATCACTATGATATGTACATCCCTATCTGTGTTGTGCAGACACTGAATAACGGAAAGTGGCGCTCCAGTTACTCCATGTTGCCCAGTGTCTCATTTGCTGTGAATCTGGGCAGAGTGAAGATTCAGCTGATCCAGAGCCTAAGAGATTCCTTCATAGTCTGTGAGAGAAAGTGGTGGTTCTGTGAGATCATAAAGTGAAAAGGTTTGGGGGCCCCTGTGACGCTACCCCAGGAAGAACAGAGTAATGGGGGTAATTACAGAGACATTGTGACAGAAGGACAGAGTGGGGAGAATGGCAAAAGGGAAAAGGAAACTGTGTTTTCTGTAGAAGTACCTTATCCACATTACCCATTGAGGCGTAACTTGGCTCTCTGCTCCAGTATACCTGCTGCCAGAATCCATTTGCTACCATTCAAAGAGAGCTTTGCTGGGGCTCTTTGGAAACTATAAAAACCATGTTTGGAAGTGTTTTGCCTCAAGAGCAAGGCTGACTTTAGGGGCATGTAATCACAGGAGGCATCACCCACTTGGGGGCAGAAGCTGTTGATGACAAGAGTCTTGACCTTTTTCACTGGAAAACATGTGACAATGACAAATGATTGGACTAGATTCACAAGGCTAGAATGAAATTTACCAGAAAAAATTAAACCTCAGAGTTGTTGAAACCATCACTGTTCCATGAACCCAAGACTGTGGGGAACAATCCTGCGCACAAGGTGGAGAAAGATGATCTAATAGGGCATTTTTAGCTCTTATATTGCTCAATCTAGTACAGACGCAGGAGCTCTGCTTGCAGGTTTTTATTACTGGGGGTCATCTCATGCCTGCAGGGCTGGGCCTAAATCTGAGAATATGCATTTATTTGCATGGTAAAGGGAATCCAGGTACATGATAAATAGTGAAGAGACGGTCTGGCAGCTGGAGGCATATGAGTACTTTTTTGAAACTTTCTATAAAACAGGTTAAACATAGAGGCCATGCCCAAGGGAACCCACAAGGGCTGATTACACTGTGGGTTAAAAACACTTAGTTTTGTATGGAGACCAATACATCAGTGCCCTCCAGCACCTTTGTAGCTAGCTGTGTCCTTGCAGTCAGGCTGCAGTGTAGCTATAAAGCCCCT
This sequence comes from Emys orbicularis, assembly GCF_028017835.1. Taxonomy (NCBI): domain Eukaryota; kingdom Metazoa; phylum Chordata; order Testudines; family Emydidae; genus Emys; species Emys orbicularis. The sequence continues at coordinate 98,433,876 of NC_088690.1, forward strand.
CTGGGGAATAACCCCAGCATAAGTAGCCTATCTGGTAAGCACTAAGCTGGTTTTGCAACCTCCCCAGGAACCACTGCCTCAAGAGATGTGCTGGGGGCAGGAGGAAATATAGCTGGGGGAATTCCTATGCCTCAGCTATTGCCTAGTTGCTGCAAGGAGCAATGAGAACTGAGCTATAAATTAGGGCAGGTTCTGGATGAGGGACGTGCAATTTGTCTGCCCCCTAGTCCCTGCACTGGCGCACAAGGGGAATTCAGCTCATAGAAAATCCAGCTCCAGGAAACATTGGTTATAGTTGAAACTATCTGAGAATTCCCCTTTGTAGTGTTTTGAGCAGCTGGAAAAATAAAGGTGAATGCAAGTTCCTCAGAAATAACTTGGTACATTTGGAGAGGAAGAATTTTGAAAATGTACATAAAAACGTTTCAAAAAAAAGTAGTGAGGGCTTCTTATCTTGCAAAGTCTTGACATTGAAATGTCAGGCAGAGGGTGATGTTTTCCATTTCATAAGTTGGTTATGCAGTGATGACACCTGAGTTGTTTTCTCATGTCTGCCCACTGATTTGCTGTGCGATCTTGGGGATTACTCTCTCGGTGCCTGAGTTTCCCAATCTCTAAAATAGGGATAATAATAGCTGATCTCACAGGGTATTGTGAGGCTAGATTAATGGTTGTAAAGTCCTTTCAGATGCTTGGATAGAAGCTGCTACAGCAGTGTAAAGTATTACTGGGAGTGAAATGTCTTGGGTTGCCTCTGAGATTAATTTGTAAACCACATGACTGAATGAATGAGACTTCTCCTACCTCCATCTACTGAAAAACTCTCATGTTCTAGGAAGCAAGGCAAGGCCAACTGACTAGGCTTTAGCTAACTTATGCAGTCGCCCTTATTATTGCAAGTCTCCAGTGAAGCTCCAAAATTACATTGCAACATACCTACATTTCAGTCAAAGAGATCTCTGTCCCCCAACCCCCACATTTTAAAACTTTTATTTAATTTTATTTTTTACTTTACTGTTCTGTCTGTCTCATCCTGGTTTTCAGCGATAGCCGGTGCTGTAGAGTTGTTATTTACAACCTGTTATTAAACCTGCATTGTCATATCTAATTGATATGTTCATACTAGATTTAACTAGTGGAACACTTTGTTTCATTTACTCTTTTGGAAACCAGTGATAGCAATGTGTAGCAAGAGATTAGGTATAAATGATTATGAAGTTTACAGAACTGAGGGATGTGGGAAAATACATTCCTCTGATAAGTATTGTACTCAGGTACCATTCTATTGTAATATTTGTGTGTGTGTCTGGGTTTGGATTTGGTTGTTTTGTTTTCTTTCTCTACTGAATGTTCAGAGGACATTGGATAATTACACTAGTTTCTTGTCCAAGTACATTTATAATGGTGTTTAACAACTGGATGAAATACATTGAAGAAAGAGAGACTTTGGAAAGGGGTAGTTGTCAAAACAGTGAGGTTGTTAGTAAGCCATTAGTTTCCATTAGGCACTAAATGTGATTAATTAGATAATGTTTATTCCTTGCTCTTAATGTGTACAAAGCACTATATAAGTGCTCAATATTATTGTTAATAATTGCATTTTGTAGGCTGGCAACTTGGCTTTGAAAGAACAAGTCAAATACAACTGTGTGGCTACCAAATTATACAAAAAGTGTCTTGTAGTTAAAGAACAGGACAAGAAGGAGGGAGAGCTACCCAGTCATGCTACAATTCTCTTTCCAATCATGCTGTAATTTCATGCTGTGACCTTGGGAAAGTTGCCTAGGCCCAGATCCACAAAGGGATGCTGAGCATCACAACACCTAATGTTTAGGTGCATAGGAAATCATTGGACCAACAAAGAGATCCACAAAGCCTGAGTTAGGTGCCTGGGCTCCCAGTATAATGAATGAGGAGAGAGAGGGGCCTTATAGACTGATCCACAAAGCCAGCCAGTGGGAGACACCAGCCAGAGAGGTGTATGCTAAACCCTGTCCCTCTCTCCGAGATAGGTGCCTGTGTCCCAGCTGCAGGGACGCACCAATCTCTCTGCTAGCGATCTACATTTGGAAATCCCTCTCCTGGAGTCAGGTGGCTAAGTCATTTCATGTGAGAATGAGCTGGGCACCAGCCTCACATTGTTATAACCAGGGGCGGCTCTAGCTTTTTTGCCGCCCCAAGCACAGCAGGCAGGTTGCCTTCGGCGGCATGCCTGCGGGAGGTCCCCGGTCCCGCGGATTCGGCGGCATGCCTGCGGGAGGTCCACCGGTCCCGCAGCTTCAGCATACCCGCTGCCGAATGCGCGGGACCAGCGGACCTCCTGCAGGCATACCGCCGAAGGCTGCCTGACTGCAGCCCCCACAGCGACCGGCCGGCTGCCCCCCGCAGCTTGCCGCCCCAGGAACGCGCTTGGAGCGCTGGTGCCTGGAGCCGCCGCTGGTTATAACTTTTAGCCCAGTGGAGAGAGAACTCACCTGGGATGTGGGAAACCCAGGTTCACTCGCCCCCTCTGGCAAAGGGGAAAAAGCAGGGGTCTCCCACCTCTCAGGAGCATGCTCTAACCACGGAGCTAAGGGGCAGGCTGATGTGAGGCTCCGACAGTCTCCCCTGTTGTAGCTGTTCCCCTGTGGGTAAGTAATGAAAGAGCGATTTGTCCAGAGACAGTGTGAGAGTGACTCGATAGCCTGCTGGTTAGGGCACCCACCTGGGACACCCAGGGTCCAATCCACCAGCACAAAGGACTATTTAATTATTTATCCACAGGGGGACAGCTTCAACAGGAGAGATGGAGAGATGGAGCTATCCCATAGCTCAGCAGTTAGAGCCCTCTCCTGAGGGGTGGGAGACCCCTCTTCAAATCCATTCTCCCCTTCTGGCGGAGGAGGGAATTAGTCTCCCGCATCCCGGGTGAGTGTTTTAACCACTGGGCTAAAAGATAAGGTGGGTGGCAGCACTGCCACCTTTTCCTTCAGCCAGATTTTGAATGGGATCTGATCCAGTAGGTGGCCTCTGAGCATGCCTACCAGATTGGGCTCCGCAGGCAAGACAGGTGTTTGCCCACCTATCTTCCTTGGCTTCATGGATCGCTCTGGGGCTTAGGTGGGAGACAAGCATCTGGATGTCTAGAGTGAGGCACGCTCAGAGGCAGAAACGTAGGCACGTAGGGAACCTAGGGAACTTTTACTCTGAACACTTAGATGCCAAGTTAGTTTTGGCACCTGCAGGGTTTGGTGGCAGCCGAGCAGGAGTTTTGTGGAGCCTAAAACTGGGATTTAGGTGCCTAAGTACCCTTGTGGATCTGGGCCTTAGCCTCTTTCTGCCTCAGTTTCCACATCTGAAAAACTGGGATGATAGTACTGTCCTCACTGTGGGATTGTGCGGTTTGTTCAGTGTCTGTCTGTAGAATGCTGTGAGAAGAGGTGCTGTAGAAAGGCAATGTATTATATATTATTGTGAGCAGTGCTCGTAGGTGCAAACTAAAACCTCAGAGAGATGCAGACAGGAAACTGTTTTCAGCAGACCTGGTTTATATATCCAGATTCCTAAATCACAAACATCGAAACCCCAATCCTTAGTGTCTTCTTTTGTGCTGTGACTAAAATGGTTAGTTTTCACAGTGGACTCTGGTTATGAGCAGTCCCGATAAAGACAACTTTCGGTTACTAGCAACATTTTCCCTGAGAATCAGTCCCATCCCATTGACTTTAACGTTAACAAGTTTTGGATATTAGCAACCGCCATGCCACTTATTGACAACTCTTTTCCAAAAAAGGAAAAGGCCCTGGCTGCAGGCAGGTTTGTGGGGCTGCAGCCCAAGAAGGAAGAGCTAAGACGTGTTCCTATGCTTCCTTCCTGGGCTGCAGCCACATAAACCTGCCTTTTGCTTATTGGCAACTTTCAGATAATAGCAACCTTTTGCTGGGAACTGACTAGTTGCTAATAAGTGGCATCCGCTGTATTCTGTTAGCTGTAACTATGTGTTCACCCCCCTCTGCTCTTTTTTTTTTTTAATATATATTCATTTCTCTCCTCCCCCCACATCAGATATTATAGAATCCACTAACTGTCACATGTGTTTACCATCCCATCCATTGTCTAAAATAAGTTGGAAATAATGTCTTGGGGACATTCTCCCCAGATTCCAGAAGGCACCAAGACTTTTGAATAACGAAACAAGAGACTCTATCCCAGGTTTTACATTAAGCCCATTGTATGATAGGATACGCCTTTGTGAGTGGAGTCAGGGCAGTGTGACTGCTCATGCATTGTAGTCCAGATTAATGAAGCTCATAATGTCCAATCTCAAACCTCATTGAGGTCAATGGAAAGACTCCTGTTAGCTTTAATGGGCGTAGGATCATCCCCATAATACATCTCTATCAAGTCTAAATGCCATGGTTTTAGTAGTTCCTCAGTAACCGTGGATGTCATGTGGTAGGAATCTGTGGTGAGAGCAGGGCCGCAGTGGTTTGATTTAACAGGACTTTTGTTAAAGAAATTGGACACTAGGCATAATCAGCCTGGTGAATGTGTTTCTATCAATCCATCCTGAAATTGGAGGAGAGAAGAATGTTTGTTTTGACGGCAGTTTCTGTCTATGGAAAGGATAATGATAATATGGAGAAGCTGAAATCTGCAACCTCCTCTTTGCTGGGCCTCTCAGACTGATAGAGCCAGTCGTTAAGTCTCTCAGAGTAATTTTCTGTTCCAACTAAAGAAAATATACACAGCTGCTGGAAAATTACTATTCTTTATAAAACCAGATCACTTTATTCCAGTTCTCTGCTTGCCTGCTCTCTTCCATAGACTTGAGAAAGCTTTTTTTCTTCACCCCAAGCTCTAGTAAAAGTCCAGAAAGACTGGTTCTAATCCAAGATCCTGCTTATTATATCTTATGTCTTGACTATGATTGGTTTGGGAAATATGCCTGGGGATGGTGGTGATGATAGTTGTCTGTTCAGACCATATCCGGTACAAGCAGATTGCACACTGTTATTTACATAACATACGCTGCTTCTAATGAACATGGTTTTCAATCCATCTCTTGAGTTCTGCATAGGCTGTGCTGACTGATCTTTACTGTTGTTAATTTTCCTGGAGCCAAATAGCATATTTAGTCAAGTCAATGGAAGGGAATGTTCAACCAGCTACATAGACTCCACATGTTCAAGCCTGGCCTGTTTGTTACCCCACTGTCCTGCCTTAATACATAATCCAGTGGGGATCCCAGTACAATAAATTAAGATGTCAGACTAGTTCAGAGGGATTGTGGGAATTTCATAGCCTTTCCTGACGTTCCCATATCAATCATGCCTGCTTGCCAGTGAGGAGGCAGCCATCAGCCAGTATCTTCTGAGACTGCTATTACTGGTAATCCTCCAGAATGTGCTCTAGTCTAGAGTCACTTGTGATGCAGCTTCCTCTCTCCCTGAAGACCAATAGGTTTGTCTCCTTGTTGCACATTAATGTATATGGGAACTGTGACATTGCACTCTATATGATTTTATGAAAATATGCTGATGAGTGTGAATATAATGTAACTAAAATATGCTTCATGCAAAAGGTCTCTTGTAAGGTATCATTACGAAGCTTATAATCTACTGAGTGTGGTCATCCTATTTGTATAAATGTATCACTCTTGTATCTGAAATTAGAAATATGAAATATAACTCTGAGGTCCTATTGTAGTTATGCAAAGTGTGGGCCATTAATGGTGGTTTGGAATCTTAATGGCTCCCATTAACCAGGACGATTGACTGTAGATGGCCCTGTTTTACTTGTAAGTCTTCCTGTATACATGTGTGTGCTGGCAAGTGGGTAATGAAGTCTTACAGTGACATGTGATCATGTCACCTGAACTGGAATCCATCTTTAACCTGGTGTTTTTCCATTGAGAAGGAGGGGTGGGAACCCAGAGGGACAAAGGATTCCCACCTTATGCAAAAGATATATAAGTGGGTGGAACAGAACAAAGGTGGCCATCATGAGAAATCCCCTAGCTATCACCTGAGCTGGAACAAGGGCTGTATCAGGGGAAAGGATTGTGCCCAGACTAGGAAGGTGTCCAATCTGTGAAAGAAATTTATTGAAACATCTCTGAGGGTGAGATTTTATCTGTATTCAGTTTTATTACTGTACTAGGCTTAGACTTGAGTGTTTTGATTTATATTGTTTGGTAATTTACTTTGTTCTGTCTGTTACTACTTGGAACCACTTAAATCCTACTTTCTGTATTTAATAAAACCACTTTTTACTTATTAATTAATCCAGAGTATGTATTAATACCTGGGGGGGGGGCAAACAGCTGTGCATATCTCTCTATCAGTGTTATAGAGGGCGAACAATTTATGAGTTTACCCTGTATAAACGGATTTATTTGGGGTTTGGACCCCATTGGGAGTTGGGCATCTGAGTGTTAAAGACAGGAACACTTCTGTTAGCTGCTTTCAGTTAAGTCTGCAGCTTTGGGGCACAAGGTTCAGACCCTGGGTCTGTGTTGGAGCAGACTGGCTTGTTTAGCTCAACAAGACAGGGTGATGGAGTCCCAGGCTGGCAGGGAAAGCAGGGGCAGAAGTAGTCTTGGCACATCAGTTGACAGTTCCCAAGGGGGTTTCTGTGATCCAGCCCATCACAGGAACTATACTACTGCATCAAGGAGAAAATAGTCCTTTGAGTGTATTCTAATGATCTTTTAGGGTAAGGCCATTAAGAGAACAGAGCTTACAAGATTCCTTTAGTTGCTGTACTCAGTCAAGATTATGAGCAGAGGGAAGGAGTGCAGACTGGCAACAAGACAGTTACTGAGATCTGTTTTGCAAAGCCAACCTGTCAGGACAATTGACTATGAGCAGAACTATGGATGAAGTCCGTGCATGTATTCATTACCTCAGTTGCTGAGTGAATAAAATGGAGACCTGTCTTTGGGAAATAACGATGCCAGTGTGTATTACAAGAACTCCATGGGAATGCCAACCATTTAGGAGCTGTTAGGCTGGCTCAAATGCTCAGGCTTCATTGCTCAGGGCAAGATTGCACTTGAGAGTCTTAGGAGTTTATGGCTACACTCAGATGTCTATCTCCCTAAACCTTCTGGCAGATTATGTAAGACACCTATTACCAAAGCACAGATTTGGGTGGGGATCGTTTGGCCTTAAATTCACCTTTTCATTCTGGGCTTCCAGTTCCTTTTTATTATCCTGTCCCTTCTTACTGCACATCACCAGCTACATCACGGCCCTGCATTTCTGCAGCTGTGTGATATATACTCCGTAGGCATGCACCTGGGTTCTGTGGTCACCCACTGGAGCATGCTTGAGGACTGAGCCAGATGAAAAATGTCACTTATGTGATACCATCGGGTTCTTTCCAGTGGGAGGTTATGGAGTGCTGATGCTGAACTCTATATTATTTTGAAATATAACCCTGATGTGGTCAAAAAAAAGTCCCTTATCAGTAAAATCCAGACTTTGAACGTGTTGGATTTATCCCAGTTTCACCCCTTTTAGAATGGCCATGTAAATAAGTTGAGTGAACAAAAAACTAAAATGTATTGTTGCACTGAAGAGGCCAACTTCTGTCCTTACAGGAGGTGACAGGAGGTAACTGAGAATAGAATCCAGAAATTTCATAAAAGGGAGAGAGAGGGAGAAGCAAATGTCCCTAATTGCTCCCATCCAATCTCAAACATAATAGCTTTGCAGTCAGGCCTAGGCATTGCACAATCCAATAAATTAAATAAAACAAAATGGGCCCGGCTGTAGTTAGTGTTGCCAACAAATTTATCTTTGTAGCCTGGTTTTCTTATACAGATGTGTTGCATTATGGCCACACTGGTTTTAATTTGCCGGACTGGTCTGGAGAGAGGTGATTCTTAGATGCACATCATTTTTCAAAGCAGATTTTTGAAACAGAAAATCTGATTCTTCTCTTACTTACACTGGTTTTACACCATTGACTTAAGCTGAGTTACGATTGATTTATGCCAGTGTAGCAAGTGGAGATTTAGGCCTAAGTTTCATGTTCCTTTTATTAGTGACCATTTTACCTGAGTAGTGTTTAAGGTAGAAGGAGAAATTCTTTAGGAATATCAGAAACAGGAAGTCTTGGGGAAAATCAGTGGGAGTCAGTCATCTAAAGGTGGGAGTCTTTTTTTTTTTTTTTTCTTTAGCTTGAGTTTTTGTTTAAATTTCTTCCCTGATACTAGATTTAAAAAATTCTTGATTCAGACTGAACGTGATTAAATCTAAACATATACATGATCATTAATTATTTTCAATCTGACATTTCAAGAGTCTATTCGTTAAAAATGCTCTTGAATAGTGAGTCTATTCTGGTTGCCTGGAAAAATAAAACACAAAATCATGACAAGAATAATTTACAGGATCAAATGAACTAGATCTGGAACATGGGGGTGGGAGTCAAGATGGGGAGATAAAAGGGATGGAGTGGGAAAGATGTGAAGAAGAAGAGAGGAGCATTCAGAAAGGAGCAGATTTTATTGTATTTATTTATTTATTTTATTTATTTTACTAGAACATTCCCCTGTGGAAGTGTTTTCAGAGATAAGAAACTGTTTAGTGCAGACAAGAATCAAGATAATTGAAGCCGCAAGAAATTTGTGAGGCCAAATAAGGAACATCACTGACGTCAGTGATGATAGAGACGTATATGGTGGGTGACTGTTCTTATTAAAAAATCAAACTCAGCTAGATGCTGAGCATTGCTCTCTCAGAGCATTGTTGTGAGCAGCGAGTTCTGATCTTCCTTGTTAAATCTGTGGCCAGAGATCAAACCCATGATCTTCAGTCCCAAAAGGTATGCAAGATAAGAAGCTGCCAAAGGACATCCTAGCATCACTGCTCAGGCACCATTCCCTCTGAAGTCTGTGGGAATCTTGCTTGAGTAAGGATAGCCAAGATTTGGCCTAAAAAGTAGAAGTGATCTGGACATAAGTTGTTGGTCTTGAGCAGTTTGGAAAAGGACAAGACATTTGCAAGACTTCAGAGAGTGCAGTGAAAGCAGCAGATTTGCAATACCTTTGTTCCTGCACACCATGGGGTGAAATTCACCCCTTTGAAGAAGCCCCACACAAGGTGTGTGCACCACTCCAAGTCCCACATAGGCCCTATTTTTGGGACATAAGTGGTGCACAGGCCTTCTGTTGGCTCTCTGCAGATGGGTGAATTTCCACCTCTGCTGGTATGTTACAACCTAGCAATGTTTCGCCTCAGCTTTTGATATCTTACTCTCAAGGATGAAGCTTATAGGTAATTAACTGTAACATAGGTTTGGAAATCTCACTAACTGCCAGATGTACTGTATAATATCTTCAGATGACAATGTTGCATGTCAGATATGGATAATTGGCAAGGAACATATATACCTTTACAGAGTAGGTGTCATCATCAGCTGTATTTCCTTATGCTACCTCTAATTTTTAAATCAATTTGCTGCTGATGAAATTGAAGGCCCTGGAGGTTCAAATCCTTGATTATAATAGCAATAGCAACATTTAGATATTTTATCTCCTTTTTACAGAAGTGGAAACTAAGGGTAGGTCTACACTTACCCGGTAGTTCGGCGGCAAGCAAATCGAACTTTTGGGTTCGACTTATCACGTCTTGTCTGGACGCGATAAGTCGAACCCGGAAGTGCTCGCCGTCGACTGCGGTACTCCAGCTCGGCGAGAGGAGTACGCGAAGTCGACGGGGGAGCCTGCCTGCCGCGTCTGGACTGAGGTAAGTTCGAACTAAGGTACTTCGAACTTCAGCTACGTTATTCACGTAGCTGAAGTTGCGTACCTTAGTTCGAATTGGGGGGGTTAGTGTAGACCTGCCCTAAGAGGCAAAGAGATTGTATCCTGATTTTCAGAGAAGCTGAATCTAAATTGGCATACAAATGACTTGCACAGGCAGTCTGTGATAGCGAAGGCTCCTGAGCACGTTCAGTCCTTGGCCTTTTGGCTGAGATTTCCAATAAGATCGTCAGCTAGTATCAACTGTGATGGTGATTTTTGTCCTGTGACTGGTGACTGTATTTAACAGCGCCTCTATCTGTAAGACACACAGACCTATTACTGCAGACTGTGCAACTGAATGGAATCTGAAGAATTTGGTCTAATATTTACCCTGGGTATTTGTCCCTTGATAAGGAATGGGTCATTCACAATCATGTATATGACACAATGTGGGCAGGTTAGTAACAGTGTTTGCTTTGTGTTTCACGCACTTATCGCTCACATTCTTCTGAGGTCTGTTGCACATTGTGACTTTATGCAGATGAATAGGAAAATTTTCTTTCTTCTCTTATTTCCAGGAGCTGGTTTTAAAAAGGCAATCTTATCCATCAACATCCTTTATTTTTTGTTCATGTATTTATATTATTATTTGTAATGCGATAGTGCCAGTCATGGACCAGGACCCCACTGCGTGAGGCGTTGTACAAACTGAGAACAAAAAGACAATCCCTGCCCCAGAGAGTTTGCAGTCTGAGAAAGGGCTGAGAATCCCTGACATGCTGTGCCTTTCCCTAACTTTAACCAATAACATTGTACCTGCATGCCACAGCAAACCTGCATGAGTATGTGGGGAAACATTCACCAAACACCAATGAAATAAGCTGACATTTGCAATATTCTTTTGCTCAGTGACTACAAACAGATTTACCTATAAATCTTGGTATTGAACAGTTATTTATTCCCTCTGACGTCCCTCTCCATGGGAAACAGTGCACCTGACTGTCCTCTCGCTTATACTGCTTTGACTCCTGTGTAGCTCCACTTGCTTCAGGGAATTACTGCAGATTGACTTCAATGTGAGGGAAGAATCAAGCACAGAGTCTTTATAATGACCAGAGAATAACTAAGGTAGACTTTTGGCTACAATATACAGGCTGACTTTATTGCAGCCTTTCTAAAGGCTTTTGCACTTTGATTATACAGTAGCTACCAACCCCTAAACTTAACCAGGCTTGGAACAGTTGATTTCCCTTCCCCTAAACCCAGGGGCGGCTCCAGGCACCAGCGCAGCAAGCGCGTGCCTGGGGCGGCAAGCCACGTGGGGCGGCCTGCCGGTTGCTGTGAGGGCAGCAGTCGGGCTGCCTTCGGCGGCGTGCCTGCGGGAGGTCCGCCGGTCCCGTGGCTTCGGCGGCAATTCGGCGGCAATTCGGCGGCGGGGACGCTGAAGGCATGGCACCAGCAGACCTCCCGCAGGCATGCCGCCGAATCCACGTGACCAGCGGACCACCCACAGGTGTGCCGCCGAAAGCCACCTGACTGCTGTGTTTGGGGCGGCAAAAACCATAGAGCCGCCCCTGCCTAAACCACTGCTCCACCTTGAGCTCCTTGCCTGGTTAATATGTATTATCTTTCAGTACATTCCTCAACTGTAACATGAAGAGCCAGATTCTTAGCTGGTGTAAACCTTACTCCCAGGGGCATTCTGTGCCAAAAAATTAAAAATTCTGCGCACAATACTTTAAAATTCTGCAAAATTCTGCTAATTTTATTTGTCAAAATAACACTACGTAATCATGCCAGTTGCAAATATTTTGGCAATTTATTTCAAAATACCTGTTGGCAAGTATGCCTGTAACAATATAGACACACACAAAAATTCCCCCAGGAGTAGAAAGTTAAAGAAACTCCAATGACAACCCACTTCCTCTTTCTCTGCCCCCTATCTCCTCCCCCCCCAAGCCCAGCTGGGGGGCCAGACACTCACAACCCCTCCCCCCCAGAGCCCACCTGCGGGGCCCCCAGCCAATACACCTGGACCCCTGCCCAGAGCTCAGTTGCGGCCCCCACCCCCTTTCCCAGACACCCATATCCCCTCCCCCCAAGCCCAGGGATCCAGAGGGAGAAACAACCTGATGCTCAGTCCCAGGTTTGCATGGAGTTTCCTGCATGTGCCCTCTCCTTCCCTCTGGGCATGCTGGGAAATGCAGCTGCCAGGAACCCTCTAGCTCCCTCCCCATCCCCCCAGCAGCGTCTTCTATGTGCAAACTGGGCTCTGACGAGTCCAGTGGCCCCTAGTGGTGGCTAGCAGCACTGCAGCCTATTTCTGTGGGGGAAAGGAAATTCTGCGCGCACAATGTTAATTTGTTCAAAATTCTGCATTGTGCAGTGTCGCAGAATTCCCCCAGGAGTAAAACCTGTTACATCAACTGAGAACCTACACCGGATTTACATCAGCTGAGACTCTGGCCTGAAGTCTTCCTGTATTTCCCAAAATATGAACAAATACTTCTGATCATATTGATAAACAAGAAACCAATTTCTATGTTGCTTTACAAGTGGATCTCGTCCCAAGAGCCCTTTCTCAAACTATGGGTTACCGAGTCACAATACAGTTGTAGGTCCTGATCCTGCAAACAGATTGACCCCTGTAGGAGTACTCATGTGAATAAAGTTTTACATATGTTTAAGTGTTTGCAGGATATGTGCCTTCGTCTCAGCAGTGACATCGAATTTTGTCTGGGACAAGTAGAGACTCTTCACTAATGTAATGTTGATTACTAGATTGTTTGGAGGAGCTGAAAGCATTTTTAAAAATTCCTTCCTATAGGCTTCGCTTCAAGGGTGAATTCCATTATCTACAAAGGATTCTTTTCAAAACAGTGAGAAACTGTCTTTCCATTTTAGCTTAGCATATTGGTGTTGTCTGTCATTACTCTTAAATAGTGAAGTGCTTTATTTTATTTTATTTTAGTGTAAGCGTAGCTGTTTACAGTTCACCAAACCATTCTCTTTTCTACCCTACCTCCACAGCCGCTCTCTCTTCCTCGTACTTGTTTCTACACAGATACGTACATCCAAATCTCTTGGAACAAGTCTGCAGTGCTTCCTTTAATCGTGATTATTATTCTGTTTCACAGTGGGGGGGAAGAAGATGATCATAGAGCTATGGGATTGATACCCCAGGATGAGGAGTTGTAGCATGAATAATGTGCAAGCCATCCCCTTCCCTCTGTCTTCTGACACTTGGACAGTGTCTGTCACAATAATTTCAACCTGGATATGAGAAATTACAATTGAGATATGAATTCTGAATCCATGCCAAGATCATCCAGCCATTCCAATGGCATTTCTTTTCCCAACCGTGATCTATCATCAAGTGATGGACACTTGTTTAGAGGATACCTTTTCTTTTCTGGTGTTGAAAGGCGTGAACAATATATAATAAAATGTTCAGGTGTGAATATGAAATTTACTACTATAAAGCTCCCTAAAGAACAGCAGATATACAGTACATATAGAAGGACCAGAGCTATGATAGGACCCAGGAGTCCTGAATCCAAATCCCACTGCTATACTCTCTAGTCTACATTTCTTAGGGATAATGACTGATATTTATATAGCACCTTTCAACCACTCAACAATGTTTTTAATAAATTAGAGTAATAAAAAATGCTGTTCATCAAAGACTGGCTGTCCAACATGGGGCTGGCTTTGTGGATTGTGTTGAAGGCTATTGGGGCAGCTTTTTGAACTGTCTAGCATTCGCTAATTTTTAACCTGATTATGTTTGTCTTGCTGGTTGAACAATGAAATCTGTCTGTTACTCTGCAGTTCTACTTCAAATAGGAAACCGTTTTGGGCAGGGAAGGATTTTGCAAGTATAATGTACTTTACTTGCAGACTGTCAGGATGCATTGTTCTTGGCTGACACAGTGTATTCACATGCTTGAAGATGGCGGTTTATCATTTTAACTTCAAATGTGGCAGTCAGGGCAGAAAATCAGATTAGCAAACTTGAGTTGCTATGAACTACCCCCTCCACATGCCTCCCCTCCCATGTAATTCTCTCAGACACAGTGTACGTAGTTAGTGACAAAAACAAAGGGAAGAATTGGATGTGATCATTTTCTGTTCTGCTTATTGTAAGCCATTTACTCTTTAATGAATACAGTAGCATAAAACAAACTTACTGTGTCTGAGCAGTGTCTCAGTTACTGCATTGTGTGTGATGGATTCGTTAATCATTATAGTTTGAGTGTCTATGTAGTTCAGTTTCTATCATACTCAAAAACTCATGCTATATGAGTTTAGGGCCATATTTGGTAACTGAGACAAAACCATATGATTATATTTTTGCAGCAAATACTTTATGGGCTGTGTGCTTCCTCGTGCTGTACACTATGGAGAGGACAGGAGAGCAAAGGACCAGAAAACCTAGTAAAACAGAGCTGGAATTTGCAGAAGGCTGCACTACATCCTCCCCCCTTTTCCTGAGATCTCAGCGGTTGTTTTGGAGGAACACCATGAAAATTGTTGGGGTTAGGAGCTGTGCTTGGCTTGAGGGTAGCAGCTGCTCGAGATGGTCTCCTGATGCCCTGAGGAAACTTTGTATTTTCAGATGGATAAGTTCACTAACACTAATGCTGCTCAGAGCATCAATAATTTCCACTCCATTAAGTTTATTCCTTCAGAAGGAGTGGGAGCACACAACGCAGTGGGGGGTGGGGGGAGGCCAATAGCAGTATGAATCAGTGGTATGCCATGCTGTTGGAGGCAGAGGGACTGGGGAGTGGGATGGATGGGGAAGTTATGCTGCAGGGATGATCCTAAATCTGCTACATAAGGGGCAGGATTTCCCATGGATCACTGGGCTCCATCTGTTTGGTATCTAATGTTCTGTGCTACTTCTGCCTGGCCACTAAGCCCCTCCCAGAATGGACAATTTGTTGGGATTTCCATTTTCAGAGTTTTAGAATAATTCCCCCATATGTCCTGATTGCTTTCACTGATGCTGACCATATGGCCGTTTGTGCTTTTAAACATCAAGCTCAGTGAAGACAACAGTGAAGCCATTTGAGAGCAAAATCCTTACTTCCAAAATCCAGACTAACATGGCTACCCCTCTGATACTTAAGGGATGAGCATCTGCAACTCCCACTGAACTCCATAGGAGCTGCAGGTGTCTCTAAAGAAGTTCTGAGGCCCCTCAGCTCCCATTGAAGTCTGTAAAAAGGCCCAGCGTTGTGAATCTGCAGGATCAGGCCTGTATTTTAGAAGGCAGAAGCATTATGCTAACCAGGATTCCAATACTACCTGGTGTTAAGAGCCTCCTGCAAGGTGGTAGTTGCCCCTGACCTCTATTGACTACCCAGGGGGAGTTGAGCGCTCTCAGGATCAGACCCCAATAGATTGTGTGTGCTCTTAGAGGAAAAGAAAACCTACTTTTTCTTTCAAATTCATTTATACTGAAACACCACAAAGAAACATTGGAAAGTTTCTTGAATGCTACTCAGTTTTGTGTTGCAGTATATGGGGGATGGGTATCTGGGTGGGTTTAAAAATGTTTTAATCGCTCAGTTACAATGAGCCTGTTGTAGTCATTTCTGGGATGACTGGGCCTGATTCTCCTCTCACTCACAATGGTGGGAATTAGGTGCAATGCCACTGAAGCCAAGGAGAATCATGCTCATTGTCTGCAATGGGTTTTTTCCCACTAGGTTTAACTGCATTAAACTGCAGTTTGATTTTTTTTTAATATTGGGATTGACACAGCTGTGTTTTAAAGTCAATAAGATTGCACAGACAGAGAAGGCCAAATATGTCAGGGATTAGAGTTTATATAATGTAGCTGCTGGGTTGGATTGGTTACTCATTGATTGGGACAAACGCTCTCATTTCCAAGTGCTGCTACTTCCTACTTTGTAAAACACACTAGGTGGAAATGTGCATTTGATTAATTAATGAAATACTAGATTAAAGTTGAAAATATTAAATATTTAATTGCTAGAAGAGGAAAAGGTGTGGTTGAAAGATATTCATCAAGAGGGGTGACAGTCCATTAAAACATTCATGGTTTGCCACCTGCTTCTATCTAATGAAAGCCAAACCTGAGCAGCCACATGAGATTTCAGAGTTTTATTGCTATTGGGCTTGATTGTTGGAAGAGCCCTGGACTTCAGTGGGACCTGAGAACACTCAGTTCTCAAGCAGTGTGCAGGACTGGGCCCTAAAATAGGTCAGTTTTCCTCTGCATACACAATACAAGATGAACAGGCCATAGCCACTGAGTTTTTCTTTTCCCCAGGGGTGTTCCAGCCCCGCTCTCCCCAGAGGTCCCATCCCCACTCCACCCCCTACCCCGAGGTCCTGCCCTCACTCCACCTCTTTCTGCCCCAGCTCCATCCCCTCCCTGAGGCCCCCTCCAGCTCGCTGTGCTCTGCACTCCCCAAACCCCTCCCCCAGCTGCCGATGAGCTGTTTGACGGCGTCGCTGATGAGCTGTGGCTGGAGGGTGCAGAGCACCCATTATTTTTTTCCGTGGTGCTCCAGCCCCGAAGCACCCAAGGAGTCAGTGCCTATGGAACATGCCACTGACTGTTGAGTAAGTCACTTCTCCTATACTTTCAACTTGAATGATAAAACTAAGCTTGCCAAAGACTCTCATATGTTTAAAGAAGTCCACGTGCACATATATGGACACTTTTTTGCACATACAGGCAAAAAAACCAAGCTATACACTCTGGAGATGGGGCAAACGGTTCCTCAACCTTCCCTGTCTCAAATATCAAACTAGAAATATTTCTTTCATTCAGATGTGATTGATTTTACTCCATTGATCAAGAGTTTTACAATCTGTTTAGAGTAAATTCTCATATACTGTAACTCAGTGTGTAGTGAAGAGGAATGAAAAGCCCACGTGTATCAGTGCATCATACTGTGTATATTGCTATTCTGGTTCGTGCAAGCCTCTGCCTATTTTGGTGCCTGACCCTAGCTGCAGCCATTGTTTATGTGAGTCAAGAGGAGTACTTGTATTAATAACGGCTGCAGGACTGGGTCCAGAATGGAGCTGGTCAGTAGGAAAAAAAATGACTTCACTAACTAAGGCTCAGTCTTACAGCACTTATTATGTGAGTTTAACTCCCACTGATCACCCAGGAGCAAATGTAATAAGGTTCCACTGTTTATGGTGCTGGAGTCGGACCTAACTGAAATGCAGTTAGATGCTAAATATACAGGATGAATTGTTTTTGATAGTGCACACAGTGTGTGGAGTACTTAATTACTGCCTGCTAGGGACATCAATTCACCTCCAATTGGAAGGTGACCCCTAAAAATTCATTTTGTCACCTGTCCACATCATATTAGCTGCATTTGGAGGACCAGTGGGACCTGTGCTCCTTGGAAGTGGGCTAGAAGTCTGAGGGGAGTGAAAATGTAGGGGAGAGGGGAACAGAGAGGGGAATGGAGGTGAGAGAAGTGATGAGGAATAAACTGAAATGTTTAAAAAGGGATAAAAAATATGACAAATAGTCTGAAAGAAAACATGGACACAGATTGATTCTCAGCAAGGGAGAGAGGGAAATACCCAGAGACCCCTTGTTCCTCTCCAGAAAGCTTGTTCTAGATACACTTTGAATCATTGATGTTTCTAGTAATTCCCCTGATTTTTGGATGGGAGATGGGCTGACATCTCTCCCACAGACCTGACCCACTCTGGATGCTATAGACTGACTTCATGTTTCACTTTGGAAAAGTCCATTCCAAAGTAAGAGTGTCCAAGACTAAAATGGTCATCCCAAAGTGAGCATACATGTCTCACAATTACTAAACCTATTCACAGGCATGAATCACTCAGTGTAGGGGAAATCTGCCCCAGGGGTTCAAACCATGCTTCATATTTATTAAGTGTTGCTTTAGGCTGCACTGATGGAAAGATTGTGCCCGTGAATTTATAATGTAACTAAACCAGCAGCACTGCATGCTTTGTTTAGTGCAAGGAGAGCTGTTCTCCCTGGATTGTCAGGAGAATTTAGAGACACGATAAAAAAAATCTCTGCTACTCAGACAGGCCTTGGTCTAGTCTGGACAAGTGTTGTACAGAATGCCAAGAAAGTTAATTGATTAATTAACAGCAACCAACATAATCTAAAGAAGTCACCCCAAACAAGAGCAAATTAAAGAGAGGAAGAAAACTTATCCTTAAAGGAAGGATAAGATTTGTCCTTGTTAATTGGCTGCAGCTTAGGGTCACCATTCTCCATCTGTACAGAGATATTTGCCAGAAATTTAAAATGTTTTTATGACCTATTAACTGGGCTGCTAATATTTTAACAGCAGTAGAGTACTCCATGAATAACTGTACTATGCCTTAGGACTTGTGCCAGAGCCTACAACCTTTACTCACAAGAGAATCACTTGCACAAGTATACTCAGTAGGATTTTTCAGATCTCTCGTTGTTACACTCTCACTAGTGGCAGGGGGAGTTCTAATGCAGATAGGGTACATGTTTTTATCGCCATGTTATCCATACCTGATTTGAGCAGAGTTACTGTCCACAGAAGAGATGCAGAATGGACAATAGCAGTGTAAGCTTCCCTACATTGCCCTGCTATTATTGATATTACTGTTGTGCTTAGGAACCTAATCAAGGACCAAGGCCTCATTGTGCTAAGCTTTGTATGGTCAATTCAGAAGTAGCATGGTCTAGTGAATAGAGCACTCTCTTGAGACTTAAGAGACCTGGGTTCTACTCCAGCTCTGCTGCTGATCTGCTGTGTGACATTTGGGCAAGTCACTTCCCCTCTGTGGCTCTGTTTCCCCTGCCACACTCTGTCTTCTTATTTATTCAGATGGTAAACTCTCCGGGCTTGGGGGACGGGGTGGAGTGGGGGCTGGGCCTGGGGCTCTGTGTGTGTGTGTGTGTGTGTGTGTGTGTGTGTGTGTGTGTGTGTGTGTGTGTGTGTGTGTGTCCTGGGCCCCACTGCCCTACTCAGGGCAGTGACTGTCTCTCCCTGCACAAAGGGGCCACAGTCTCAGTTGGGGTCCCTGTGCACTATTGTAATACATACAGTAAATAATAACCATATGGAAATCAAGTTGGCTTTAATTTTCCATATCAAATGTCTACCTTGAATGGTTAGTGACTTTATTTCTTCCTTAGATTTTTGAATGATACACTACTAATGCACTTGACTCCATCTGCTGTTTTTCTTGCGTTTCTTAATTTAATGCATGTCATTGTAATCCTCTGACAAGGAAAAGACAATATAGGCTGCATGCCTGGAATGTGTACATTGTTCCACAACTGTGTACTACAAGGTTGCTGGGACATGTCTAAGACCCAGAGATAGCATTCTATGTGGCTACTTAGCCACTTAGCAACTTAGGAAAACAATAGCATCGTTTTAATATCAGTTGCATTTTGAATGTGTTTCCTTTTTCCCTATGCAAAGGGGTTTTGGCTCCACATAATTGTTTAAAACACATTCAGATTGAAGTTTCCGATTTCAGGATTTAGGGGAAAAAGCCCAAGAGTGTAACAGGTGTCTCATTTACCATAACATCTACATTTTGGAGGTGGTATTTGGACACTATGCCATCACTCCAGGTGGTCTTATCATTTTCCTGCCACTTCAAAGATGTGAAATGACAAGGTTCGGCTTCAGACAAACAGCATGGATGTGCATTGTCCCATTCAGTGCTGGCTAGTTTGTTTAAGCCAGATGTTCGTACCTGTAAATTCCTCTAGAGTAACAAACTGGTATTTTCTAAAGTTTTGTGAATAAACCAGAAGCCTCTTCTTCTTCTTCTTCTTCTTCTTCTTCTTCCAGTTATTGTCCCTATGGTATTCCACTTCAAGATGTGGCACCACCTATGCACTCTTGACTGGAGATTTTTGTCAGCAGTGTCCATGAGTCTAGGCATCCTTGTGCTCCAGCACAAGTGTACATAGGGGAAAGTGGATCTGCCACTGCTCCAGTTCCTTCTCAACTGCCTGCAGCTTGAGATAGAGCATCGTGATGTCCATTATAGCCAGCCATGCCACTTGCTGACTTTTCTCTCATTGTTCTTTATTTTTTCTTAGTAATTTCTTTTCTCTTTTTTTGTGGGGGGGGTGGTTAATTTGGCACAATTTTGTGCTCCACCTCGCCCTCCCCCTCCCCGCCCCTTCCTCCCCTGTTCCCTTCTTCATTTTGCCCAGTGTGGGCCTTTGTTCTATCTCGGGCTTCAATCTGCAGCCTCTTCCAACAGGTTATGCCCAAGCCCCCGGCTTCAAGCCCTGTCAGACAGGTCTTTTCCCCTCAGGTATTCAAGCTGCCTCTGCTGCCTTGGAGAGACTCCTATTCCCTGCAAGTGTAAGGTCTGCTCAGGTTTCAAAGCAGGTCTCAAAAACTTAGGGAGGACGGAGACTAAAACTATTGTTGATGCAGTGTTCTCCGAGAACTGAGGGCTCCGAGTCTCCTTCCTGTACATTGGCTTCGGCTGCTCAGAGAGACCCGATGACCATTCCTGCTGTGGTAAGCAAAGACCCGGGGAGAGAGGGTGCCTTCCGAGTCATCCAGACTGCCAAAAAAGAAGAGACCCTATAGTCTAGAATGAGAATCCAAGAGAAGGGGAAAGCCACCCTCTTAGACTGGGTTTAAGGAGACCTTGTGTGCTGGCATAGGTACTGCTGAGGCTTCTACTTCCTGTAGTACCAAGACCCCAGCACCAGCTAAAAAGCTCATGCCAGGTTCTGAGAAGCCATCTGGTAAACAACCCTGAGCAGCACTGACACCAATACCGGACTCAGTGTCTCCGAAGCACAAGGACTCTTCTAAATTGTCTTCAGACCATGGGTGGAGAGTGCATGGCCAGACTGCCCCTCAGTACTATCTAGGCTTCCTGGTATCATTCAGGTATCATCATCCTTTTCCCACAAGACCTTTGGATCCTGAAGAACCTGAGTTACCTTTGCTGAGTGGTAATGAGAGATATTCCTCCCTAGTACTGACTTACCTTCTGGAGTTGAGTTACCCTCCTGGATCCAGGAGATTGGTTTGTCTCTCTTTACCTGCCGGACACTTATTTTCATATAGGCATGCACCCATCTCACAGATGTTTCCTACATTTTGTAGTTGTCAGGGACCACTACCAGCATTGTGTCCTACCCTTTGGCCTCTCCACTGCCCTAAGAGTTTGTACTAAAGTCTTCTAGGCCATCGCAGCCCAACTCCCAATGTAGTTTCAAATAGAACTACATCAACACAAACTAGATATATTTTAGAGTATTGCAGCAGGGTCTAGGAGTGCAGCACAATTGTGCACTTTACAAATCATGCCCCTCTTGTGCACTTTGTCAGCACTATATGAAAGGTTCCTCATCTGCTAAATTAACAAATGTAAACAGTGCATCTAACATTGGTATGAAGGTACATGCATTAGATTTTGATTCTAATTTTATGTCCTTACTGTGTTAGTGCTATCACTTCCCCTAATTCCAAAGCAAACTTTCTGTCTTTCTATTGCAGCTTCAAAAGCTCCAGGACTCTGCTCTTTGCCAGATACTCAGTGTTTATCTGCCTGAACTTCTTAAATGTGGCCCCAGTCCTACCCCACTGAAGTCAATGGGAGTTTTGCCATTAGAAAACCTATTATGCTTGGCATTTTCACATGGTGGCCTCTTTATTCAGGGCCAGAATATAACTTCTATGTCTGTTTGGGTTGTCTCTAAAAAAAAAAAGAGAGAGAGAGCGCTCTTCCAAGAGTCAAGTAGATCTTTCAGACTTAAAAATAGTTTGGTTAATTCCATTTCTCATTTGCATTATTTTGCATGAAAACAATTTTATCCCCCCAAAGAACCCAGCAAAAATTTCCACTCTATGCTGCTGCTCTTCTGTAGCTTTCCCAGAAGCTAGTTAATTTGTTTACTGTGCCTTGCACGTCCAAGTTCCTTTTATAAATTAACTTGTAGCTGCCCCTCTGCTTGGCTGCTCTCTACCTTCTCCCTTGGCTCAAAATGAATGATACCAAGACTGTCTTTGAAACAAGCCAGGAATGTGAGGCTTTTTGTTCAAGCAGCAGCATCACCAGTGAAATCTTTCTCCCCATGCCAGCTGGAATTGTGCATCATTGGGGATTGTAGATTAAAATTCTGGTGAGTTCTTCCTTTTTGGAAAAAAAAAATCATCTTTAACTTTGCCTGGGTTTGGATACAATTTGAATCTCTTTGGAAAGTGGGTCAGCATTAAGGAGCTTGGCACTGAAGCTTTCGAAGAATTTGGTTTCTTTTTATTTTGGTAACTAATTAAAACCACTGCGATCATCAGGTTAAAAGGGAAATACCGAATTAGGTCACTGGATGGGCCCTCTCTGACTCTGCCAAGCTTTAGTACCTTCTGTGAATACATCCAAGAGGTTCTGTGCTGAGGTGGGTTAGCTGGTGTGAATATCTATGTTATGTTTAAGAGCTCCAAATGTCTTTAGCCAGTTTGCTTTATCTGCTTAAGTGAACTGCTTGCAAAGATGTTGCTCATTATACATGCATCATAAATAATAAGAGTGTTGTGTAAATGTCAGGTGCTCCATATTTGGTCCTATAAACATAGGGTGGTTTTTAAACAGTTGGCAGAGTTGCACTCATGTACAGAACATTTATTATACGTGAACTCTTAGCGGCTACTGCTGCTTTTTCCATTGCATTGAAGTGTTTGTAAGGGAGTTCTTAGGCTCCCAGGGCTGAAAGTATTTGCCCGTCTTTATGATGTATATCTTGCTACTGACAGCACAATCTGTGAAGACAGATGGAGTCTCTAGCAGCATTTCATTTTGGTGCTCCCTCTGCTATCAGTTAAGAGAGATTTCACAGGATGTATAGTTTTGAGCTAGAGGATGAGTGGCATGAAAGCTTCACTGAAGCAATGGGCAGCTTTTATTACACCCGTCAAACAAGGCATCAACTAGTACTTGCTTCTCAATGAGTCTTTGTGGAGGTCTTTCAAAAAGCAACTGACCAGTTTCCCCTTGGACAGTACACTGCCCTTTGTTTGTGTTGTGTAATTGCATTAGAAATGATTTACTCAACATGTATTTCAAGCCTGTGAGCACAGTCAGCCCATAATGCTTTAGGATGGGTAGCTTAATTTATTTATTTAAAGTGAAGTTAGTGCAGGTGAAAAGTGCTAGATTGGCTGGGGTCCTCTGTTTAGCCTCAGAATAGATAAAGCACAGGGAATGACAGCAGCTGCTGGTGCACCTTAACCATATCCTAGAGGGACCGCCACTGCATGAGTGAACAGTTCAGTCTTCATGGCTCAGTGTCAATTTGGGAAAACTGTCTGTGTAATTTGTGAATTCTGTGTGAGATTATGAACTCTCTATATGTATCTTTGCCAAGCTGCAAACTCCATTTTGCCTTCTTAGTGTCCCTTTGCCTCCATGGTGGACTGCCTCCGGGGGGAGGGATAGCTCAGTGGTTTGAGCATTGGCCTGCTAAACCCAGGGTTATGAGTTCAATCCTTGAGGGGGCCACTTAGGGATCTGGGGCAAAATCAGTACTTGGTCCTGCTAGTGAAGGAAGGGGGCTGGACTCGATGACCTGTCCTTCCAGTTCTAGGAGATAGGATATCTCTATTAATTTAAATTCAAAAGGTGGATGGCAAAGGGCTAACAAAAGAGGGCTAATGTTAATTTATGTGCCTGCCATACCTCTGAAATGTAATAGTTCTAGACAAAAGACTGTCTGCCAACCAGGAGAAGTGGTTTAGCAGGGTAGAGGTCACCTAACAATGAGTCACCTGCTCATGCTGCCCAGGGAGTCACCTGACAGAAGAGACTGGAAGTTTATAATGGGCAGAAGTAGCCTTTGCTCTTTCAAGGGAAGCTAGAAAGGGAAAATATGTGTAGAGTTTATTTTTTGTATGGATATTGCATGTGTGATTAAGTAAAGAGCAACTGCATTGTAGAACTCTGGGCAAAGTGTCTGTGTATTATATGCTACAGCCACAACGTGCCTCCTGAGAGAGTTAAACTGTAACCCAGAAGGCTCACACCTTCAGTGAGATTCTGGGAGAAGGTGTGTTTAAGCTACTGGGGTATCCTGGGGATCAGTGCTCCTTCTGGAGGCCTAGGCAGGTGGGTTGAGGGGCTCTTTGAAGAGGAAACAAAACAGAGTTGGTGCCCCAGTAATGTGCCAGAGAGGCCAAGGGATGTAACGGTGTGCAACCTGCTGAGACCCAGGGAAGTTTAAAATGCCAGGGGAAACCAGAGATGGGATTTCCCTCACAGCAATCTGGTGGGCAACCATCAGAGGAGCCTGACCATATCTGACACACCGCTCACTCGATGGTGCCTCTGCTGAGCTTAGCATCATGTTGTAAAATTAACACCTATTCTGATGGTGGTTTTTTGTGATGGATGCTAATATGCAAAAGTTGACTCATTACTGACCTGTGTTGGATTCAAACCAATGGCCTAAAGGAGATAGTCTTGGTATCGTAGGGTTAGTCCCCGAAGAGTAATCTAGTTCCTTCAAGTTTTATTTATTTTGAATGTAAAAAAACGTATCCAGTTCTGACGCTGAAGTACAGTGTTGCTACGAGTGGTTGAGTATGGCGTTGTAAGAGGTACCATGAAAAATTATCAGTTGTGCGTGTTCCTTTTGGATGACTAGATGCAGGGCCGGCTGCAGGCACAAGCCTAGCAAGCAGGTGCTTGGGGCGGCCAATGAAGAGGGGGGCGGCATGTCCATCCGTTCGGCGGCGGGGCCGTCTCTCCCTCTCGGAGAGAAGGACCTGCCGCTGAATTGCCACCGTAGAATGAAGCGGCAGTAGAGCTGTCGCCGCTTGCGATCGCGGTTTTTTTTTAATTATTATTTTTTTCTGCTTGGGGCGGCAAAAACGCTAGATGGAAATTATGTAGGGACAACTTATTCTGTTTTATGCTCCAGCTGTCTCCTGTCAGCCCACCTCCTTTCTTCTCTTTTTAATCATATTCTTGTTCTCCCCGTTTATCTCATTCTTGGCTTCTCTCCCTGTCCTATCTTTTCTTTCTTGCTCTGTGCTTTTCTCTGTCTTTGTATCTTCACCTTTTCTCTGTTCCTGGGTTTTACTCCACTATACCTGTTTGCCTGGTTTTTTTTCTCCATCTCCTCCTCCTCTTCACTTCAGTTACCCTTTGCTTTTCTCCTTCTATCACATTGTTTTCCTCACTTTTTCCTCTGCTCAGTTTGCTTTTCCTCTCCGCTTCCCTTCTCCTCCTCACTCTATCCCCTCCTTTTCTCTAGTTCATTTTTCCTCTTGACTTTTGAGACAATGGCACATTTAAAAAAAAAAAAACGTGCTCTTTCCTAGATAAACAGATTATAAAAACACACACACAACCCCCTAAATGTTAAACCCAATCCCAGCTAACATTAAATCAAGAGTGAATCTGGCCACACTGTGCAATAGCAGGGGAGCTACACAGAGTGATTGGATTAACAGCTGGTGCTAACAAGCTGTACCATGTAGCTGCCTTCCCACAGCATTACCAGCTCCAGAGTTAGCAGCATTCAAGCTTCAATCCATTTCCCCAGATGGGCCGGCTCGCTAGAGCTTAAAGTATTATTGAACTTGAGCTAGAGATTTTTGTATGTGGACTGGAGTCAGGTTAGGGGCAATAATTGAGTTCTACCTTGAGATACACTGCAGTGAAGACAAGCCTAGGCTATAATGTATTATTGACAGTGACCCTAATTTGACTCTTTTCATTAAACACTTGAACCAAAGCCCACTGAAGTCAATGGAAAGAGTACCACTTCGGATGACTTTGGATAGGGTCCTAGAAATAGAAACCCACAAAACACTTAAGAACATGCTTAATATGAGGGATCTTGATAAACTGGAGAACTGGGCTATAGACAGCAAAATGAAATTCAACAAAGACAAATGTAAGGTGCTACACTTAGGGAAGAAAAACCAAATGCACAAAAACAGAGTGGGGGAAAGCTGAGTTGGGAGCAGCACTGCTGAGAAGGATCTGGGAGTTGTGGTTGATCACAACCTCAACATGAGTCCGCAGTGCGATGCTGTTGCCCAAAAAAAAAAAAAAGGCAAATGCAATTTAGGTTGTATTAACAGAGGCATAGCATGCAAGTCACGGGAGGTGATAGTACCACTCTATGCTCTGCATTGGTTAGGCCTCGGCTGGAGCACTGTGTCCAGTTTGGTCACCAGTGTATACAAGGATGTCGAGAAACTGGAAAGGATCCAGAGGCGAGCGACAAAGATGATCAAAGGGATGGGATGTAAGCCATATGAGCAAAGGCTGAAGGAACTGGGTATCTTTACTTTGGAAAAGAGATTAACAGGGGATACAATTCGGTCTTCAGATACTTGAAAGGCTGCCATAAAAAAGATGGAGAAAAGTTGTTCTCTTTTGCCACAGCGGGCAGGACAAGAGGCAATAGGTTCAAACCACAGTTTAACACTACATACCACACTTGAGCTACACAGAGTGACTGGATTAGCAGCACAGGGTATGTCTACCGTTGGAGCTGGAGAGGTAGATTTCAGCTCAGGGAGACATACCTCCGCTAACTCTGATCAAACTAGCATGCTAATATAGAGTGTAGCTGTGGTGGCATGAGTGGCAGGATGGACTGGCTGCCTGACTACATGCCTAGCATCTTGGATGGGTATGTACAGGCCATGTACAGGCCTGCCGACAGGAATTCCGGGCCCCAGGGCCAGGGTGGAAGTGATGAACCTGTCACTTCCATGACATCCCGTCACTTGTGGGACTGACCCCATGCCGGCCTGCGGGACCCAGCCCCGCAGCGGTCGCGTGCACCTAGGAGCCCTGTGGCCCACCCGGGCAATTAAAAAGGGCCCGTGGCTCCCGGCCGCCGCTACTACGGGAGCGTCGCCGGCCAGGGGCCCCCAGGCTCTTTTAAGTCACCCGGGCTCCTGGGCATTTGCCCCCTTTGCACCCCACCCCCATCAGCGAGCTTGGATATGTACTTGGAATGGCTAGCCCACAGCACTGCAGCTACACTCTTTTAGCTCTACCAAAGCTAGTGTGGGTATGTCTCCTTGAGCTGGAATTTACACCTCCTCTGCCAAGGGCAGACATACCCACAGAGCGATTGGATCAGCAGTTGATGAGCCTAACTTGAGCTCTAGCCTGTTGTTGCATTCCCACTGCATTAGGATCCTTCTAGTAACTGTTCCAATGAAGACTACCCTGAGGAACAGAAATAATGGACATGATCTGTGCAAAAGTATTGGACTCTTCATTTTTCAAAGGGTCTGATGACTGCTGAATTTTGGTGAATTACTTTTTACCACTACGGATGTCAGCAGTTTCTGGTACCATTAAATATCAATACACTTAGAAATATGACAGGAACCTCTTGAAATCTGCATTAGTTTCCTTTTGTTTATATAGCAATGTCTTTTGGTGTGGCTAATGTAACTAAATATTAACACAGCAGAATAGGGTTTGAGACATGCAAACCAGATGTACAGTAACTCTTTATGTAAAGCCCAGATACTGACAAAAGACATTCATTTGATTGGGGCTGGTGTGCTAGCCAGGCTTGGATTTACTTACTTAGAAAGAAGAGTGACAGTTATACTGATAAAGGTGATTAATCATTATTCCTTCCTATAAAACAATTCTGTTCAGTTAATCTGAAACCAGCTCCTAACAGATAGTATCTTCGACTAACAAGCATAGCAGGACAAAAAGAAAAGGATTTAGGAGGTATTATAGTTTGGTACATTGAGAATGAGCCTGGTTCTTTTCTCAGGTATGCTGGTGTAAATCAGGAATAACGCCACTGGAGTGTCACCAGCATAAAATTTGTGTAATGTCAGACTGAGACTTATTTCAGTTCTGAACAAACAGCTGATATAGATAAGTGATACCTTAAATGTAGTAACAGATTCAGTTTTATAAAGCTACAATATGCAGGAAGTCATACCAGCTTACAGGCTCCAAACATGCATTTTAAAAGGTTAATAGGGCAAGTACACCTGTAGCCAGACCAATTTGCACTGTAATCCCACCAGCCCTCACAAACTTCACATCAGACCAGGTCAGTACCTGGTTAAGGATATGTCTACACTGTGATTAAAAAACCCATGGAACCGAATCTTAGAGCCTGGATCAGCTGACTCGGGCTTGCAGGGCTCAGGCCGCAGGGCTATTAAATTGCAGTGTCTATGTTCAGACTTGGGCTAGATCCTGGCTCTCAGAGCTTGGGCTCCAATTTTGTAACCCCGCAGCCTGAGCTTCATGAGCCTAAGTCAACTGACCTAGGCCAACCATGCCGCGGGCCTTTCTAGTGCCGTGTAGACATACCCTAAAAGATCTTCAAACTACTAGCAGGAAAACATATTAGTGATTTAGAAGGAGGTGCTTTTCCCTTTGAGTCAGTAATGAATTGATGTCCAAGCCTGGTGTTGGGGGAGCTGTCCACTTGCAGGTGCAGTCTTTAATGGTAAAATGGTCTGGATCTCTGCTTTATCCAAAAGACCCCAGGGTACTTTTTGTGATAGCTGGGATGATAATCCTAGCATCCTGCCAAAATTTCAACTCAAGTAATTACATTCTGCCACCCTACATTTTCTGTTTTCAGATGAATAAGATATTCTTCACTTTCTGTCCTAAAGAGATGACTAGTTGACTTGTGCTGTTATAACAACTGCTGTATTCAGTGTTGCATGGAATGACCCCCTGTACATTTCCTGTTACGCACCAGTTCATGGAAAATATTGGATAAAGTTGCCAAGCATTAGCATGAACCTGGAGCCATTCATGGATCGGGTTCTAAAAAATGGATTGAAATCTAGTTTTCATCTCTTCGGGAGTAATTATTTTATTTTTTAAAATGTCATTCCTGCGCAGTGGAATTCAAGAGGCGCTGGAGCACAAAAGTTATGTTTAGAAGCAAGCGTCGCACGTGTTTTCTTTCTATGTAACTCATTTAAATACACACATTTCACATTCCAGTCACACTTTACAGACATTAACATTTACTTTTAAAAGTTAAGCTACTAGAATTAGAACTCAGGAGTTCTTGGCTCCCACGCCTGTGGTTAAATCACTGGACTCCCTCTTTCACAGTGACTAATGAAACATACACCGCCCCAGTACTACATGAAACATACACCGGATATTGCTGATATAACGAGAGAAAGAATGGAATCCCAGGATTTCCCACTTCTTAGAGGTCATATGTAATCTGTACTCCTTTATGAAAACAATTTGGTTGAAATATGCTGAATGTAAAATTTTCACTCATACCCCATTGATTATATTTAGGGCCAGAGTCTCAACTGATGTCAATAGAGCTGGGCTGATTTACTTCAGGTTCAATGGGGTTACACTGGTTTACACCAGTTGACGATCTAGTACATAGTCTCTAAAGCCAGGGCTGTAACCAGGGTGGGGTGAGCGGGGTAGCTGCCCAGACTGAAAGCCGTGGGGGTGGGGAAATGGGGCAGAGAAATGAAGGGGAAAAACCAGTAGGGAGTGCAAATATGCTTGCTCGCCCAGGGTGCTAAAATGCCTAGTTACGGCTCTGTCTAAATCTGTAATCATCATTCTCTATGGCTGTGTTTCAAATGTTTGTTTTTTCTCTCCAGGATCATCTACCTACACATGAAATGTGCTAAATACAATAAAATGTGCTGAGTCACAAGCAGCGAGACTTAATCTGAATTCTTTTCCTGGAGGAGCTGGTTGTCCGTAGATATGGCTTCCTATGGGAATGAGATAGAACGATGGAACCTCAAGCAAGCTGGCAAAATTGCAGAACTGTTGGAGCCAGTGGCCTCACCTGATTATGGAAACAGGCTCTCGCCACTTAAATCCATCAGCAGCATAGACCACCTCTTAGACTCTGCTTACAGCTCTTTCTCTGGTGGCTCAAACGTTCCAGAATATCATTCTCCATCATATTATAATGAAAACTATTGTCTGCCCTTAGAGCAATTGCCATATATGGACTCGGAATATGTAAGAGGAATTTATAATCCTAATGCAATAAACTCTGATCCTAAACCCACACATCAGCACAAGTCACTGGAGCTGAGTAGTCATCACAACTCTGACAATACTGGGCTCAGTGGACAATACAGAAGCACTCCTACCCATGGGACTTTATATCAGCCACCATCACCTCTGGCTTTACCCCCTCATCCACCATCACCACCAGCACGACTTCATAGCTATAAAGCTACCAGAAATTTTGAAAATACAAGAGGGAAATCTAATTCTGGAAATCATTTTGACCATAGTGTACAACTAGCTACTTGTGCTCAGGATATTAGCAATGCCCTTCTCCCCTCTGATTCAGGGACAAACTGGGTATCCAGGTCGAAGAATGAGGGGCTAATGACCGAGGAAAACAAAGAGAGGGATCCATCCCAAGATGGCACAAAGCAAAACAAGCCTCATGTTTTCATCAGACCCTCGTCTATTATTTTTCAAGAATATTTAAAGTCTGATTCTTTGGCTAAGACCCCAGATCTTTTCTGTACTCAGAATTCAGTCCAAGCTTATAAAATTCCTGAGGAGATGACCTCTAAGTCCTCTCATTCACTGCATACCAACCTCAGTGCTGTTAATGATACACAAGAGAACAAACAGTATCTTTTTGCCTGTGGTGTACACAAACCACCCTTTAGAGAAGCAGATTTGCAAAGCAGAGTCTCAGAATCCAGCCAACAAAAGGGACAGTTTCCCTGCATTCAGTGCCCAGGCTGGACTGAAGAGTATTCAAGCTTGGATCAGGATGTATTGGAGAGTAGTGCAGGCTTAAAATACATGGACAGTTCTCTTCCAAGTGAAGATGTGTCGGAGAAACTGAACAACTCTGAGGACAAGAATTGGTGCTCCGGCTCCAAAGAAGAAAACAGGAATGATGTTTGGGAACTACTTCCCAATCAACATATCAAAATGCAGAAATCACCACTGTCCGACTGCTTGGATGGTATAGAAACAGAGCCTACTCACCATGGGGAATTGGATTTTGGAAATAAGCAATTTTCTGATAGTGCTGACCAAACATCTTATTACAGACCAAACGATGACTCCCCATCCCAATTTCTAAATGGACTCCAGAGAGAAATACAAGCTAACAATAGCGGTCCTGACCTTAGCATGAACCCAAAGGAAGAGGACATCCTAAATCCTGTTCATCATAGAAAACACCAACTTGAATTTCAAAAGAAGCTTGAAAGGCAGCCTCAGGATGATTCTGCCAGTGAAAAGATAAACAGGCAGACAACTCCTCTCCTTTATTACCTTTCTGGTGGGAAAAACACCAACATTCTGAGTCACAAAAATCACACTCAGCAAGATGAGGACTCGGGGAGTTTGCCTAAGACCTCTCCAAGGAGCAATCGCCCTGTTTCTGCACAACCTATAGAGATACAAAGAGAAATTAACCAGCTTCAAAAGAACAAACACCATCTTCAGTGCACAGGGCATGATACCATTAATGAGACTGGTGATGTAATTCTGGGGAGCTCTGCTTCATCAGTGGATGAGAGTTTCAAGAATGATTACAGGGAAAAACTTAAAGTTGCTCAAAGAAAGGTACTGAGAGAAACATCTTTCAAAAGAAAGGATTTACAGATGAGTTTGCCCATAAGGCTGAAGCAGAAACCCTCCAAAAGACCTTCAATTGATCATCTCAGATCGTTGTCCTTATCCAGTGCAAATGAGGATGCTAAATTGATTCTTCCTCCCAAGTCTCTGGAAAACAGCAGCAAAGATGAAGAAACAAAGAGGCCACAAGCTGCTCGAATAGGAGGAAGAAAAAGGATAACAGAAGAACAAAAGAAATTGTGCTATTCTGAACCCGAGAAGCTCAATAAACTGGACGATCAGCAAGATCAGGGTGTACCATGGAGGGAAGAAAGCACAGGGGTCAGGTCGGATGAAATTAATGAACAAGATTCAATGGCAGGCAGAAGAAAGATTCTGGAAAACCGAGGGAGTGCGCTTGCCAGTTCCAATCTCTCCAAGACCGAGTTGAAGCAAATCCAGCATACTGCACTTATTGAATACATGGAACGAAAGATTGCACAAAGGCCCGCTAGTGCTCTGCAGAAACCGCCCCTGCAGAAGAGGCCTTCCAATGCTAAGAGGCTTCCTGAGGGCAAGACTTCCAACGCAGATATTAGCAGGAAGACCCAAAATAATGAGGTAATCTGCCAATTTCTCTCTCCAGAAAGAATTCCAGAACCCTCCCCTGCTTTAATTGCCACAGGGATCTGGACCAGTAGACACAGTGCTAGTTCTTCTGCTACTGAGGCAGTACATTCAAAACCCAAGTCTGCTGCCAGGGAAACAGACGGAAACTGCACCGGCAAATGTGCTTCAGCTGAAAATCTCCTTCCATCAGGGGCTTCTGCATCCAGCAAAGATCGAGAACGATCAAAATCATCTCCTTCTCCTGCATGGGTAAGAAATATATTACGAGGTAATTTACAGTTTTGGGCCAGACTGTGAACCCTTTGCTTATACTGGTGAGTAGTTGCTCACATGAGTAGACCCATTGCTCACCAACGGAAGTAAGGAATTAATAATCTGACCCTTAGTGAGCTATAGCCTGTTCTTGTAACCTGGAAGAAAAAAATGAGGATGCTATGTTTGTTATTCTATAGGAAACATCACAGTTGTTTGCAAACCGTATATGCATACCTCCCTGGGAGTTTGGTTGGAGGAATAGATTAGAAGAGAGAACATACAATTAATTGTTTGGAGTTCTAAAAGCAATCCTACCAAAAATGTTTTAAAATATTATGTTTAATTAATGACAATAATGGTTGTTAATTATTGGCATGCATAGTGCTTTGCAGACAAACTGTAGATTTTCATTTTTTAATGGAAAACAAATTGCTAATAAGTATGCCTGGAGGTTGAAAACTTAAGTGCATTGCCATAGATAAAAGCTTTTACATGCTAAGTATTACATACTCTTTCAGGGACAAACAAACAGGACAGGTAGAAATTCATCTGAAAACTCCACAAGGATAGATTTCTGGATTTTGAGCCTGATTTGACCATTTGGAGAGGAATTTGGGTGGGCTGCCAAGGAGGTAGGGGGGTAGTCTGCAAACCTGCTATATCCCAAGTATCCATGAGGAAACCAGAAGAAACTTTTTTCTCCCGGGTAAGTCTTTTGAGGGAACACCTTTTAAGTGGTTTTTGGCCTGAAAAGCAAAGCCATATAGAAATCCATGGGTTTCAGTTGACAGAATTAGTGCAAATATTTTATTTATGTATGTATTTATTTATGTTTGCCTGTCTATTTTGGCTCTTATGAAGTCTTTCTTCCCATACCTGAGTTTCACTTTTGACTTTTTTAATTGAACCCAGATTTTCAAAAGTAAAACTCAGCAGAAACCACTGAGCTTTGTCTAGTTATACATTGCAACTGTGCATCCTTCCCAATTTTCTCAAATCTCACACTCAGCCACTTTAAAAAACGGAAAATAGCTAAACAGATACTTTTGGATAGTTACCCTGATGAAATTAGATTTCCTGCTTTTCTCAGGTAGAAGTAATCCATGGACACTGCAGACTGGCACAGGATGAATATGTGTTCATCACTGTTTATTTAGCAATCTGTTTTATAGGACTGAGATTTCTGTTTCCTAGGTTGGTGGCTCTCCATTTGGTAGAAGAGAGAGAACCTTCCATGGATCCATCTCTTCTCATAATACAACTTCCCACACACTACTTAGATCTCAAAATTACTCATTCTGGGATAGCAAGAAGGTCTCTAGGCTACTTATGGTACCACAATTAGGAAAATAAAACAGTGGTTCTTATCTGATACCTCAGATACTGTTGTGAAGAGCATATGATGTAGATATTTACATATATAGAACAAAACTGCTTGGCTACCAACAGTCAGCTCACCACACACCATAAAAGACTACAATGCTGAGTCTTTATGAATGGTTCCTTTTGCCCTTGCTCTTGACACAACAGCCTTGAGTTTAAATAATACGATGATGTGGCTTCTGGCAAACTCTAACACTTTAGAAGCCTGCTGGAACAGGTAAAATTGGCCATTTGCTTTATTTCCTACATGCTCAGTGAACATTGACCCAGTGTCAGGACAGAAATATGCACCTTTCAGTGCCAGAATTTGGAGGACAATGTACGTCAATATTTCTGTAAAAGAAAGATAAGGAAAATAAACAGAGGCAAAGGGGAAAGAGAAGAGAGTCTTTTCCCCCATTAGCGTCTTCTAGCTAATGGAACTGCCACTGAGATAAGAAACTCTCACCAAAGATGCCTATTTTCAGAACTGTAGACAAGCAAAGGTAGAGTCAATATTTTGCTCCTGTATTGCTAATATTCACCTGCCATGCTGATAGACAATCTATTTGATCATTCAACTTCATGTTCCCATGGCTGTAGCTTTGAATTTTTCAAACCGTGAGCATGTTAGAACTTAGCCTTGTGAAGAGTAACCCAGAACAATACCTGTGAAGGCCATGAATGTCCGGGTTACTTCTGGGTTGGAGGATAGACTAGATTCTCTGATAAGCAGAGGGGATCGATACATGGTTGAGAAGAACTTATAGATAATTAGTCTAGTATGTGCCTAATTGACTGCCTCCTAGCCTGGAAAAACCCATCTATTTTGGATAGTTTAGGGATAATAGAATAAATTTGATTATGATGTATCTGTCTGTAGGATACCACTCACTGTAGTATCCAAGTGCCAGTAATAACCACTATTATACATTGGGATGAGTTGGACAACTCACTAGAAGTCCCTTCCAATCCAAAAGATTCTATGATTCAGCAACCATGAAACACATTATTGACTGTCTAGGCTTCATTAGATTGTGGGGCAGGGTTGAACACTGTGTAAAATGTCTCTACTTAGGCATGTAAAATGTACTTTCCTTGATACTTCTCCTGTCATGGAGAAGTGCTGATAAAATCCCAATTTTGTCTGTAAATCTAGGAGTCTTAACAAACATATTTTTCTAAGGGGAAAAAAACTGATGCTAACTTGGGAGAGAATGATGGGAATTACATAACTGAAAGGAAACAAACACTTAAAATGCTTAGTAAACTGCTACCTGAGCTATTGTTGAGTTTCCACCTTAGTAGGCGTGGGGAGGTGCTGAGTACACAAAAGCAATAAAAATTTGACAATGCTGCTCAAGTTAAGTCTTCTGCATTTTCAGGACCTTCATAGATGTACAACTTTCCCGGCATCATCAATTCAAGGTTGTGAAAACTATCCCATCATCCCCAGGTAAGGTTGTGAGAACTACTCCACCCTCCCCAGATGAACATTGCTTTAGAAATGTTTTCAAACACTAGTGGGCAACTACATTCACTATGTTTCTTTGCAATACAGTAAATTCAATGTGATGTTAATTTTTATGCCCTACAGTGTGATTGATTCCTAACTGAAATCTGTTGTTTCCTCATTTTTTTGGAAGTACAGGTCCTGCCAATGTTGGAAACAAATCTGTGCTAGCTAGCAACAACAGTGTTTAAACACAGTTGTTGCTAGCAGGGTTCGAGAACTGTTTCCTTGACAAGCATGCACAAGGATCAGAAAGGTGTTATTAAACCATGCTTTAGCCTAATCCCCACCCAGATAGCCACATGGCTACTAACAAACATGTTTAATCTGTCGTCTCTCTTATGGCTTTGTTACAGAATTCTAGTTTAGTTCTCAGGCATAAAAAAGAATTTTAAAAAAACCTGGTCATATGGCCCTTGTCTACAATGAGGGGTTTTTTGTTTGTTTGTTTTTGTGAACACCTCTCACCATTGCTGTAGAACCAGTGCAGCTCTACTAGTGCTAACAACTGTTGAGAACGCTAGGGTAGCTCAGAGCAGGGTAGGATGCTCCTCCTGCTATTTACAGCCATAGAGATGCACCAGTGCTAAAGCAACAGTGGGAGAATTTGTGAAAATCCTGAATGTAGACAGCCACTCTGTTAGACAAGAGCTGGTAAAACCCTGCTCCCATCAGCCATGTATAGATACAGCTGTTTCTAGCATGGCTTCAGTCCTAGTGTGGACAGGGTCTAAGTAGAGAGACTTCTCATTAAGTCACCTGTGAAGTAGTCTGATATATGAATCCATGAACTTCCATAGCCCCTCAGACTGACACTGGTACCATATAATTCACAGTGCTTCAACTGAAACCTAACACATCAACTCGAGGAGGCTCTCCAATACAAATAAAATGCAGTGTTGCATTTTCAGCAAGGAAGCGCTGTCATATTAGGGTGGATATTCCCAAAAGAAATGGAGAGCATCATCATGGCCTTAATAATTGCCAAAGTGGGGGGAAATCTACCTCAAAACTTGTAAATGTAGAGTCTGATCCTGAGAGGTGTGGAGTACCTGCAATTCCCATTTGAAGCCAGTGGGGTTGTAGGCCCTCAGCACTTCTTGGGCCCAAAATGTACAAAATACTATTTAGAGATTTTAATCTTTTATAAAGATCACAGAGGAAATCATGCTTAGTTCAGAGACAAAAGGACTGGAGACATTAAAAGCACTGCTTATTTTCAAAGCATTTCCCTTATACACCTCTGCCCCGATATAACACGGCCCGATATAACACGAATTCGGATATAATGCGGGACAGCAGTGCTCCGGGGGGGGGCGGGGGGGGGGCTCTTCACTCCGGTGGATCAAAGCAAGTTCGATATAACGTGGTTTCACCTATAATGCGGTAAGATTTTTTGGCTCCCGAGGACAGCGTTATATGGAGGTAGAGGTGTATTAGCTATTCCTCACAACACCTCTGAGGTACAGAAGTGATGTTCTCTCTGTTTTATAAGTGGGGAAACCAAAGCCCAGAGGTGATTAGACTTAGCCAATGCCTCAAAAGGAGTCAGTGGCAGCGAAATCTGGAGTTTGATTCCCCAGCTCTGTGCTCTTCCCTCCGTTCTATACTGCCCCTCAGTCTGAGGTTTTTTAGTGGAGCTTATGAGGGATCACAATGCCTCCCTGCATCACAAGGGTGCTGTGGGGATCAGTTAATTAATATCTGTACAGCACTTTAGAGATGCAAAGTGCTATGCACATGCCAAATTGTTGTTATTGGCTAATCCCGAGGTCCTAATCCAGCTTTCAATCTGTCCTAACCTCGTTATGGGGAGTTTTATCTGAGTAAAAACTGAGTGAAAACCAAGTAAGGACCACAGGATTTAGCCCTTTATTATGCATCTGACTGTAGGGAAATAGACTTCAGAACAGCTGTCTTTATTCTGCTTTCTATTTATCCTTCTTTTATTTAGCCTTTGTGCTGCCTACGTGGCGACAGCTGAAACAATGATATCTTATTTCCAAGCTCCGAAGATCCAAAGGGGAGGGACGGGGGTTGCTTTTTTAGAAATGTTGGTTAAAGGCAGCAACTCTGTGCTTTTGCCACCAGGGAGTGCTGTAGCAGCGCAGAAAAGGCAGTGTTGCCTGGGAGCCTGCTCTGAAATGCTGAGTCACTTCCAACCGCCACATGATGTCAGTTAGCCAGGCATAATACAGCCATTGCCCCACAGAGCTGCATCTGCCATCTAAAGGCTTTTACCTGAAGAGAGATCACTTCAGGGCCTGCTCCTGAGAGGTGTGGAGCTTTAGTGGGAGTCACAGGGGCTCAGCACTTCTCTGGTTCTTCTCAGTGACCCTACAATCCCACATCCTTAGAATAGGGTTATTTATTCCCCAAATCAGTTTCTTTCCTTTTAGGTAGCTTTAAAAATCATTTTTGCCTCTTTGTGGAACCAAAAAAAAAAGGTGTAAAATGTACAATAAAATATGCATGAAAAGGGCTGGAACTCTTTACAGTAAAAGCCTCCATATTGCAAACCACCATAGCTTCGGTTCTTTTCTCACTTGAGTGCATTGCTCCACCATCTGATCTCTGCCAAAAACAGCACCTAAAGGGTAGGCCAGACCTGTCCACAGAAGAACAACATAGAGATCCTGTCAGAATGCTTAAAGCATGGAGTTTATATATATATATATTTTAAATAAATATTGACATAGAAAAGCTGCTAGTATTTTAACCCCGTATCGCTTGCCCAGAAGAATTGGGAGAGGAACAATCAATTCTTGCTTCAACAAAAAAAATGACACCCATTGTTTTGGCCATTCTAAGTAGTGGGGCTGCTTGATACAGGGTAGCCTTCTCAGCAGGCCTTCAGTGGTCTGTCTGAGATTCCTGATTCAGGTGGAGCAGCTTCACGTTAGCAGGTCATTTTTGATGCAACTAGAAGTGTGGGTGAGTCCATGTATGGTCAGAAACATTTCACAGGTGACCTCTTAATACAGGGCAAGTGAATATGGGAGAGAAGGGAAATCCTGTAGGGACTGATTTTGCTGGCTATTAATGCAGGTGACTGTAAGTTCAGGTTTCATTGTACTACATTTATAGAGGAAGCCATAGCCTCCTACTGTACAATAATCTCTCCCTCTACCTCCCAACCCACCAAGTTCTGCTACTGTGCAACATAATACAGTAGCTGTGTTCCGCTGAATTCTGGTGGCAAATCCAAACCTGTCAGTGAAATTGGTGCAGATTTACTATGTTTGGATATTAATCGCTCCAAAAGATGGGAGCAGAATATCTCTTGCAGGCCTCACAGATGTGCCTTTACTATTGGTTGGAGAGTTCCAGTTGTCCCAATGTGTGTATTGTGTTAATGCAACACCAACCCTGCTGGCAAGAAGGATCTCGTTCCCCCAGACAGGAACTGGCTAACTTCAAGGCATTTATCCAGAAGTTACCCAGGTTCTGGTAACCATTCTATTTTGTAATCCCATTTGAAGTTGTTTCTTCCCCATTATTGTTACCCATTACCTACCACTTTCTCCTCGTAATAACTACAGTTGCTGCATTTACCCTGCAGTCCAGGTCTCACTCTGGCATTTTGTCGGTCAGGCCCAAGAAGTCTCTGACATGTCTACAGTGCTTTTCTTAGGGCTTGTCTCCACAGAGACTTAGTGCACGGTAACCCAGGCTGTGAAAACACAGTGCACTAGTCTGCTACATCAAAGTGCATGGTGGAATTTTCAGTGTGTGCCAGCAGGGTCCACATAGCTGTAAATTTACACCCCAACTTGCTGTGTGCAAGTCTCCGTGTAAACACACCCTTAGGTTGTGGACAAAAGGGATGAAGTAATTGTGCCATCCCGTCATGATGCTGTCTTAATATGAGATCATGCTGAGTCATAATACAACAGCATCACACTGATACAATGCCATGACTCAAACTTGACAATACAACGCCAGGCTGTCACTATTTTGTGGCACACTCTTCAACCCTGATTGACAAAATGATTTTTCCAGCAGTTGAGTATCATTGGTGGGCCTAGACTACAAGTACTGGCTTTAGGTCATGTGAGGTTTGTATTTTACCTGTACTAAATACTTCCATATAATAAATAAAATGCCTCCAAATGGTGGTGTTAGTAATTAGCTAATGTGAAATATGATTTGAAACTTTAGCTTTCTAGCAAAGAATGAAGTCGAGTTGGCAGAGGAAAAAGACTGTGTGAGAGATGAAAAGCAGCGAGTCTGCACAGCCAGAGGAAGGGGAAAGTCTATGGAAGAAATTGGAATTTCAGAAACTGTAAGACTTTCATTGTTGAGCCAAAGCACAGATCAGCTTCATCACATGAAAAGCCTGCACATCTTGCCAGTGCCTGGACTTGAACGTGGTAAAAACAGCTCAGCTGCAAACCATCAAAGTGATCTGCACAGCACCAAGTCTGTATCAGGAAATCTGCCCAGACAAATAAATACTGAAGACATTGTGGGGCTCAAGAGATCAGATACAACGGTCCAAAAACTTGAAAGGCTTCCTAGCACAACAAAGCCCTATGGCATTTCCTTAAGTACTGAAAATCTACCCCCATGGTGTGTATCCTCCCTGGGCACATTGCAATCTCCACTATTACATTCAGAGTCTCCTCTTCACTCTCCACTGCCCCTGTCTTCTGTGGAAGAAGACAATGTTTTCTTCAATGACTCCGTCACTAATGGCTTAGAAATAACGTCAAAGCCTTCTTGTCTCTATGGACAAAGTGATACTTTAGTTTCAAGAACAGACATGCCAGAATCTCTCCTGACAGTATTGTCTTTGCAAGTTGCCTTGGAGGGAAAGCAAAGTAAAGCAGAACAAAAAGCCAGGTAACCTTTCTATTCCTGAATTATTGCTTTGTGTGCATAATTTGACATGTGATCTTCAAAATAATCACAGGTACAAAACCATACCAAGCAGAAAAGCATAGAGATATTGCCTCCTGTCCTATCTCTACAGTCTTCCTCCATGCTCCCTCTTCATAAGACTCCATTCAGTTATCACAGATTTTTAGATAGAGGAAAAAATAGTCACTGTGAAAAAGCCACTGTATAAAATAAACTCATTAAGAAATCTGAATGGCCAGAAATCCAGATAG
Organism: Emys orbicularis; assembly: GCF_028017835.1. Classification (NCBI taxonomy): domain Eukaryota; kingdom Metazoa; phylum Chordata; order Testudines; family Emydidae; genus Emys; species Emys orbicularis. Next base: position 98,474,047 of record NC_088690.1, read on the forward strand.
TTTGGCCATTTACACACTTACTAATTTGTGCAATAATGCAACCATGAATTTGGTAATTGCATGTGCAAATATCGTGATCACTTGGATGTGCAATAACATGCATACACAAAACAAACACCGTAATTGCACAAGCAAACTGGCTGCATAAACTACACCGGTTTTGTGTGTTCATCCTTGCACTTAAGTTGTTACAAAATCTGGATTTAAAGGGTACTTTAAAAAGATGGCTGTGGTTATTCTATATAGCAAATGCAGTATGACTAAAATGATTTATTCCCTATAGTCAGTAGCCTCTGCCATCAAAGCTTCTGTTTGAAGTGCTGCATCAAAGCCCAAAACTTTAGGAGGAAACCAGCACAAAAGGAGAAGCCTTGACTCCTGAGCCTACTGACTGAATGGATTAAATAAATGTTTCACTTTTATCTCTAAAACAAGTGTTACCCCTCCCCCCAACCTCTCCCCCGCAAAAAGCAGCAGCAGCAACCCACAAAACCTCAATAGCTGAATATACCAGGGTTGTTGCCTCCTGATCGCCTCCTCGTGGCCAGCAGAGGCTCCACTGCAGCTTACCTCTGGTTTCCCTCTTCAGTCCCCTTAAGACTCCCACACAGTCTTTTTTGTGGCTAACACCCTCCTCCCCCCCAGGCTGAGGTTTAGTATATAATAGAGTTCAAAATAATCCTCAAAATAAAGCCCATCTCCCCAACCCAAACATTTATACTCCGCTCTGGCCCTTCTACCACACAGAGCTCTTTTCCTATTATATCCCACTCTGCCCCTCATGAAGTCCTCATTCTTGGCCCTTCTCAGCAGGAGCACAGCCTTCTGGCCCTGGATTCCTTCTTCTGTCAGCATCTCCCCTGTTCTGAGGGAGAAGGCAGCATATATACTGCCCGCTTTCAGAGAGCTCCTCCTAGTTGGCTGGGAGAGAGGGGAGCCCTGCCCCACCTACACCACAGGGCTCCTGGTCCCAGGGCCTTAAAGGGACAGTGTCCTGGGTTTTTCCTCCCATCCAACTATTAATTCCCCATTACTGCTTTGACCATTTCCTGAGTCTTTGTTTCATTGTTTCTGGAACAGGGTTTTCTTGCCCCTTTCAGGTTTAAAGGGCCAGCATGCTCAGCTACACTGAACAATTTCCCCTTTGCCTAATGCCTTCTGCTTCCATATTTGTATTCAGCCCATTTAAAAAGAGAAAAATATTAAACAGTCAGCTGTTATGCCTCTCTTTTAATAAAGAATTAGAATTAGAAAATGAGTGTCGTTTGTGAAGAACAGATTGAGGGAGTGGCTACCTAAACTCAGGTGATACTTCCTGGGTTATGCCCAGGGGTGAAAGTAACTTAAAGGACTTACCGGTACGCCGGAGTCCTGAGCGGGGGCGTGGCCTCAACCAGAAGAGGCTGGGCCTTTCAAGATTTAAAGGCCCTGGGGCTCCGGCTGTGGCTGGGAGCCCCAGGGCCTTTAAATCACCCCGGAGCTACCAGCTGCAGAAGCAGCTGGGAGCCCCGGGGCTCAGGGGCGAATTAAAGGGCCCGGGGCTCCGGCCACCGCGGAGCTCCGGGCCCTTTCAATCCCTGCCGGAGCTCAGGCGGCACTTTAAAGGGCCCGGAGCTCCCCGCAGCGGCTGGAGCCCTGGGCCCTTTAAATCACCGCCGCAGAAGCCGGTCCAGTCTGGCACGGCGTACTGGCTCTTGCTGGTACACCATACCGGACCGGCTTACTTTCACCTCTGATTATGCCCAAATAAATCTGTTAGTCTTTAAGGTGCCACGAGGACTCCTTGTTGTTTTTGCTGATACAGACTAACACGGCTACCACTCTGAAACCAGTTTCCTGGGTTAGAGGGCACTTGCTGTAGAAATAAACAGAAGGTACACAGTAAAGTTTCTTCCATTCACAATATTGTAGCTGGGTCACAAAAACTGTTTTGGAGAAAATACTTGGGGGCTGGGGAGAGGTTCCCTTCACTACAGAGGTCAAAGTCTAATCCTGATTTTCTGCATTCTGGTGAATCAAATCTCTGGATAAGTTCAGTTATGTCTCTTGAGGCTGCACTGTTTGAAGCGCCATTCCTCAACTACAGGAGCAGATCTCCATTGCCAGTCAGTTCCTGTGGCGTTTAGGAGCTGAGCAAAGCAACTGCACTACAGAGCCTAAGAAGTCAGCAGGAATTTAGCTCCAACCCTGTGGGGCTGGGCACTCTGCTGAACTGCAGCTCTCAGATATTTAAATATCAAGTTTTACAAAGTTTTTAGATTTCACAAAGACATTAGTAAAATTGGGGGTGTTTTACATGCGCCTGTGAAACTATTATGAATGGACCAAATTTCTAGCTGATGACATGCAGTGAGAACAAAGCAACAAAAGTGCTCTGAAGGAAAAACCATACTCAGCTAAATGCATCATCAATGTATCCAATGGGAATGTACACCCTCGTTGAGCTCCTAAGGAAGGTGGGGAATGGGGTTGGATGTGTGGTACAGAGAGGAGACAACCCCTTCTTCTCTACCTCCTTAACCCTCATATTAGGGGAGGGCAATGGAGTCCCAGTAATGGTGCTGGGACAAGGTTAAAGGAGTTGTAGGGGCTGACAGCAGCCCTCCACCAGGTGGTACAAAGAAAAAATGACCTGCACTGGACAAGTTATTGCAGATGGTTCCCAGGTGTGTTACTCAATAAAGTTGTGCCCTAGTTCAACCACATTCCTGGTATTTTGTCGGTCTTCCTGTGGCGTCTGGCACAATAGGATAGCAAGCAGTGCGGCAATGGCTCTGCTTCCTTGTGTATGATGCATTCATCTCAAGGTGTCCGTGTACAATGGGGTTTTTAAATGTTTTCAAAGTAGGCGTAATTCAAAGGGATGGAGCTGGAAATGGGAGACTGCAGATTAAGTGAGGACCCCAGAAATGTGAGGGCCTGTGCAGTTGCACATTTAACACATATCTAGCATTGGCCCTGCCCTCCGGCCCACAAGCAAAGTGAGCACTTTTCACAGATTCAGAAGCTCTGAGACTTTGAAAAAGGCAGCCATGAAAATATCAATGTCTTGATCTGCCAGAACTTCTGGTGGAGCAGTGAATGTCCACAGTGAATGCAACTTCTTTCTTCTTTCCTGTAGACTCCAGATTCCTGAGAAAGACGAATCCAGTCTTGGGAGTAGGAATGAGGAGAATAAAGACAGTAGTGCAGTTGTGAATTCATGTTGTCCAGATGTCAAGGAACTAACTCCTGAAATCCCTATTCTGTTCCCCAGAAGAGGAGGCAATGAAGAGACTCAGGTGGAAAAAGAATGCAGAGTAAAATCTCTGGCTGGAAATGCTTCAAAGGGAACCCCCCGTCCGCAATTAGAGGCAAATGATATTGCACTTTCCCAGGAAAAAATAAATTGCCACACGGCATCATCAGCTCAGTCCGAGCAAGGAGATAAAATCAGTAGTTCAGCCTTAAATGAAAAAGCAGCATACAACAGCCAGAATCGTGTCCTGCCAGAAAAGGAGACAGATTTTCCTAAAAGGAGACTGAAATCCCCTGAAGACCAGAGATATGAAGAACTTGTTATGGAGATCATTGCCAAAGACAATTCTCTGGCTGATATCCTCATCCCTCGTCCTACTAGAAAAACTGCACTAGACCTCCTGGAGGGCCTTTTTCCTGTTAACATTTCAATGTCTGACAGATCACACAGGAATAAGGGAGCTAGAATGAGAGAAGAGGTGCAGCCTGTTCTAGAAAATGAGTAAGTAGTTTGAGATTACATATTCCTTCCTGTCTCAATGTCTATTTGTCTCATGCATTCACTGGAGCTAAGAATACCTGGGGATCTTGTTTTTTAAACCAGCAACAAATTCTGTGGCCCATCTTCTGGTTGGCACACCAAGGAATGTCTAAGGAAATAGTAAGAAAGAGAGGTAGGATTCTGACTGGGAAATAGGGCCCTGAATAGCTATGCTAGTGCCCTGGTTGGATTTCTTTTGTGTATCACATGCAATGTGCCAGACTGGAAATGTTTTCATGAGAGATCCCAAAGTAGTTCTGGAGTTATTAGAAGGGAACATGATCATTCTTGGCTGTCAGAAATCTTATGCTCCAGATATTTTCAAAGGTTAGACACATCCCTGCTTGGGGGGGAAAAATGATTCTGGCTAGTCTAGAAACATGTGAATAGGAACCACATTGTTCATGAACTAGGCTCTAAACATTTGTTAACATATTTATTTTCTGCTTCAGTAGCAGGAAAAGTATTGACGGTCCAACAGAACCATGTTCTGAAGCTGAACGCAGTGCAGGTCACAGTACAGAAGATCCCAATTCTAACATGAACCAAATCCTGATTAAGAACGGAGATGGCTCAAGTGACCTTGATGATCTCACTTCCAAGAAAGTAGGTATATGAATGTGAAAAGGACTGTGTGGGTTTCTTTACAGTAACTAAGATATCATCATAAATTTGGTATGTGTAGTGTTAGAGGAAAGCGCTTTTATCAACATACTTTCACACAATATCATTACTTCAAAGTGCGTTGAGACTTTCTGGGCCAAATTCATCTTTATTATAACTCCATTTAAAGTCATGATGAATTTGGTATATTGATTGTAACTGGTATTGTCTAAATTCTGTCCTGTTTTATTCATCTGCCAAAGACATCCACTGTGGGAGTGATCAGGGATAAACTCTGAGCTGAACGCTTCCTTGCAAAACTAGCTTCTGTGCACTAGCTGATTCACAATTGTACAGTATATGAGACCAGATCTGAACCCTAAATTGATGACATCTGGCAGTCTAAGTGAAAGATGATCTTTACATTCAGAGAACTGGCAGCAGTTTCTGTTGATAGCATCGGCCTATTGGCTTTCACATGTGTAGAGAGAAAGAGATAAGCTTAGACTATAATTCCTAAAGTAGAAATACTGTGCTTCTTTAAAAATAACCCACATCACTCTTCAAAAGAATTAAGCTTGTTAGTTGTAGAAACGTGGCCAAATTAATTATAATCTGCCTACTTAAAATTCTTCCTACAGTGGATGTGGTAGTATTCTTCCCTCCGCACTGTTTAGCGGCTGCTCCCTTCTATGTCAGAGTTGGCTGCATTTCAGTGAAAAGTGGTGTGATCCTTCTCCCACTCTCATCTCTGAGCCTTCTTTCATGCTGCCCACTATGCATGGAACACCCTCCCCAAATCTGTTCACCAACCTACCTCCCTTGCCTTATTCAAATCCCCCCCATAGAATTCAGTTCTGTTATGCTGACAACAGGAAGTGAGTTGAATTAGCTTTTAATAGAACCATCACACTGTCCGTGTCTTACTGAGTAACCACATGATCTTAATACTATAACCCTTCTCCTCCTCCTCCTCCCCCTTCCTTTTTTTGCCTGTTAATTACCCTTGCCAGGTATGTTATGGAAACTCTTTGACTTTACTGAGGCAACTACCAGACATTGACTTTTGGGGGTGAAAATAATAATAATATAGTTTATAAAGTCATTGGAACTTGTTTGTAACTGTCTTTTGTAAAGGCTTGAAAGTATTAAAAAAAAGTTTAAAATCTGGAGGAGGCAATCTGTGGAAAAAACCAGTGTCTGTAAGCAGTTTGGATTCTGGGAGTTAGTAACAAAGTTTCCATTTTTTTTTTATTTCCCCTGCAGAAGGAACTTATTTCTAGCATCCAATCAAAACTGTACACCCTCTGGGAAGAAAGGGAACTTGTCCTATCCGAAACCAAGGAGTATGCTCTGCGTGGCAAAGAGCTAGAGGCAATGGTACAAGATGTCTGCAAGCCCAATGAATATGAGCGCTACCTGATGTTCGTTGGTGATCTGGAAAAGGTAGTGAGCCTGCTGCTCTGTTTGTCCAGCCGCCTCGCTCGCGTCCAAAATGCCATGAGGAAAATCAATGAGAATACAGATGCTGAGGAGAAGGTGAGTCACAAGAGGTTTGGAGATTTAGCTGCTTTATTTCTTTCACACTTATCTTTCAAGCTAGACCTTCACTGGACCCATTTCTCTGTCTCCGAACTGTAGAGTTCTGCATAAAATTAGACCCAGATCTGAACCCTGGCTGGCTTTGCCAGTAGTAGTTAATAATTAGCGTGGTGTATTTCCGTAGCAGAAAAAGCGTGAGCCTCACACGAATGATAATTGCTCAGTGGATGAAAAAGTAGGCTTCTGCCTTCAGCAGGAGTGCAAGGTGGTAATAGGAACAGGTAAGCACTGTGTAGATGCTGAACTGTAGTTGTGGCTTTTGAAACTGTCAGTATATGGGACTGATGATCTGGGAAGCCACTTAAACGTCTCCTGTTGGTGTAGATCAAAAACCTGTATTCCAGATATTTTCCACTGAGGATCATTTCTTCTGAGTTTGGAAAGCCTATTTAACACAATGGCCTTGTCTTCACTGGGGGGGGCGGGGGGGGGGGGAAGTGTGTTCCTAACTGGAGGTGAAATCCCCCAAAGTCTTTAACTCAACCTTCTAACTCATGCGAACGCCACAAATTGCCTTGTCTTCAATAGGAATTTAACTTAAGTTAGCTAACTCGAGTTAGGAACACTGCTTTTTTTCATAGCGCAGACAAAGCCATTATGTCCTAAGAATGATTCTTTTTTCTGCTGTCCTTGTTATATAAGACATGCCCCTTTCCACAATACCACCCACATTGCTGATTCCCAAATGAGGAACAAGTTGAGCACAGAGTTCCTCTGTGATCTTAACCCCATGAGCAACGCTGCTCCTTTTCTGCAGAGCTTTGTATTCTTGTGGATCGTTTTCCTTTACGTTATCAAATGCATATAATCAATCCAAATTCAGAAACTCACCACCAGAATCTTACCATGTGATGCCTCTTGGAGATTCAGAAGCAGTCTGCCCTGGAATTGAGCTCATGGTAGCAAAAGTGGTTTTAGACAATATTTTAAATTGGTTTTGGCTAACACAGTTTAAAACAAGGCAACGCCTGGCCTCTACTCTTCAGCCAAAGCACATTTAAGCTGTTAGCTGAACTGGTTGTAGATGTTCCCAGCGAACAGTTAATTTCTAGTGGGGTAGTTGCCCTAAACCAGCTACACTGAGAGCTCTTCACGTTAGTTAGGGTACTTTACTCAGGACTTTGGATAAAGTGCTCTAAAGCCTTGTCTATATTATGGAATTTTGACAAAAATCTCCAATCATTCAGCTGCACAAGCTTTAGCAACATTGGGAGCCCTCACCTCTCAGGCTCAAACAGCCCTGTTTAGCATGGAGTTGATTAGACTTGTTCTGAGCAGGTTTAATTGATATGGTACTGAAAACTGAGAACTTCCCACATTGCTAACCTTACTAAAACCAGTCCAGCTGAACTAGTGTTAGCAATGGTGGGAAATGTTAAAATTCCCTAATGTAGGCCAGGCTTAAGCAAATTAATATAAACTGTTTTAAAAGCCACCCTCGCTTAGTAGCTACTCTTGTTTAGCAGGTTACTCTCTTCCAGGTACACTAATAGTTATAGTTTATTCTTTTATATAGTTTATTATTAGTAATACTAATTTGTTATGCACTGACACTATGTTTGGCTCTGTTCAGGCCACAAATAAAAACACTTTATGCCCTAAAGGTTTTGCAATCTACACAAGACAGATGCAGGGTAGACAGGACATACTGAGATGATTAGGATTTTAAATATATTATTATTACTACCTTTGACTTGCTTCCTGTGGACAACATGAAAGAAGTGAATCTTGATGGGAATTGCCAGCCACCTTTACCTTGCAAGCCACAAGGGAAAGTACTTCAGTCTAGGAGAAGCCATCCAGAATCTAAAGCCACAAGGGGAAGTAATTAAGTTTAATACACTGTGGCTCCTGAATGAAGATCTAGAGTCTGTCAGAAATTATTGGTTTTCATGGTGTATGCTGCTTTTGCTTTTTCCCTACTAGCAATCATTAAATGAGCGGCACAACCTCCTGTCTAGACAGCGGGAAGATGCAAAAGATCTGAAAGAAAACCTGGATCGCAGGGAAAGAGTGGTTTCTGGTATCCTTTCCAAATACCTGACTGACCAGCAACTCCAGGACTACAAACACTTTGTTCAAGTGAAGACCTCTTTACTGATTGAACAGAAAGACCTTGAGGAGCAGATTAAATTTCTCGAGGAGCAGCTGGAGAGCCTAGAGAAGAGCATCCTGCTCTGATGCACAGCAACAGGCCACCCGCTTTCAGGAATGGAGGAACTGGGCATTGTGTTGGAACTCCGCACATATTCACTGCATTGCTGCTAAGACATGAACATGGATCAGTTTGATGAATTCCTATTAGTGTCACAGTGTTGATAAGTGCTTAGATGGTCTAGGGACATGTTGGAAGGGTTTTTCTCTTTGGATGAGCTGAATGACAAAATCTTACAGTATGTAGCAGATTGCATCTTGAAAATGACTGATGAGACGTGTCACCCTTATTAATTTGACATTTTCCCTTCTCCCTGTCATCTGCCCGTCTGTTTCCAGACTGACATCATCTCAATAAAAGAATCATAAAAATATTTTCTCTTTGTGGGTGGGTTGAATATTCAAAATAAGAAATGATGTGGGTGTTTGAATTGTGAATTAAACAGAGGATAAACAACTCCAAAGCACAATGCCATGGGCCACTTAGTGAAACTCCTCTGACAGTGTAATGATAGCTGTCCCCAGTTAATACCTAGGAATGACATGTAATAATGGAACATATTGTCACGGGAATAACACTGAGCTCTTTTCATCAGCAATAATTCCCATGGCCTTTTGTGACTCTGCAGCTGTAGAATGCAATGGCTATTCCATCTGAATCTGGGTGAGATGTTCAACAGAAAACTCATGAGGGCTGCAGGAAGAGCTGTGGGCATGGGTTCCCGCAGGCCACAGAGAAGTATTTAGTGGTGAAGTTGACATAAAGGGATGCTCTCAAAGATGGTAAATCCAAAAATTGCATCTACCCTAGCTATCTGCAAAGTCCACGCAATGCTTCCTAGGGGACTATTTTTCAAATTATTGCTACACGGTTTGTTTGTTTTTCTTCACTTAGTGCCAGTCACCCAGCATTATTATGGACCCTGCCATGAAAAACCACTGTGCTGTGATACAAAGTGGTTGAATTTTGAAATGTTTTTGTAAACCATGAGTTTAAAAAAAAAAAAAGACTTTAAAAGGTGGGAAAAGTTCCTTGACAATCAGGGCCGGCTCTAGCGTTTTTGCCGCCCCAAGCAGAAAAAAAAAAAAAAAAAAAAGCCGCGATCGCAAGCGGAGGCAGCTCTACCGCTGCTTCATTCTACGGTGGCAATTCGGCAGCAGGTCCTTCTCTCCGAGAGGGAGTGACGGCCCCGCTGCCAAACAGCCGGACATGCCTCCCCCCTCTTCATTGGCTGCCCCAGGCACCTGCTTGCTAGGCTCGTGCCTGGAGCCGGCCCTGTTGACAATGTCCTTTTAAAATAATGTGTATTGAAGGTCTTTCAAGTGATATTACTGTATTGAAATTGTTTCATTTAATACTCCTTTACCACTAGGTGTATCAGCTGTAGGTTCCCTGAACATCGAATGAGAATCTAACTGGAGCTTCTTCCAGATCTGGGCAAGAGGAGAAGGCAGGTCTTGATGTTTTCACAAGTGACAGAAGTCATCAACATTTGTTATACTGAGAAAAGGAGACAATTTTATCCCCTGCATCAGAAAGGAAAGCTCCTTGGGTCTGATGCGGCATAGAAAGTTTTCATGGTTGATGCTCATGGAACTTTCAGACGCGCAACAGCCAGTGTTCATAGAACCATGTTGCAAATAAAACTCACTATTAATTATCACTCTTTTCCCCCCCTACCAAATATTGTGGGTTTTTTTCCTTCAGAGCCTTGAGGTTTCCCTCTCCACTTATACATACTGCTCTCTACCATTAAATACTTCACTCAATCACACGTGGAGGAGGCTCTCTGGGACTGGCCAACCCTCATATCTGCCAGCGGAGGTTACTAAAGCATGAGAACAAGATACCCCCTGTAGCAAGTTCCCACTCCTAGTGGGTCTGATTTCTGATCCTCCATATTACACTGCCCCAAAGACCCTCCCACCCATCCCCCTTTCCTGATTTGCTCCAGCTTTATCTGCTTTTCTGGGATCAGCTGCAGTGTGGTGGCATTCTTCTATGTTGGCACTTCAGTAAGGGCATACTAAGCACAAATTATGTGGGATAGCCCTGCAAACAAGGTGATTCCTCCTGTCCCTCCCCCCCCCCCCCATGCCTTTGTTAGCAGTACGGAAAAGGTTAATCTTGATTTTGTATAATTGATATCAGTAAAAAACTATTCCTCTTGGCTCATCTTGAACAAAAGTCCTCCAGACTCGGAGGTGAGATGAGTAATTAAAAAGACATGTTCTCATTATTTTTCAGTTCTTGCCTTGTCACATGACTTGCTGAATGTGGAGGATGTCTGGTTACTTAGTATGCAGCTGTACAATAAACGGAACCATGGTTCAATACAGCCCAGACACCAGTGAAATTGTGCTCAAAGAGGCACTGGTCTCTGGCTGTAGAACTTTGACGCTCACGTTTTCTCAGAGGGAATTGCTTCTAAAGCTCAGCTCGCATGCAGGTTTCACAACACAGAGCGAAAAATACCCTGTCAGTGATGCTACGAAGAGCCTTTGCTGCTATAAGCCTTGCCTTCAATTCTTGAAAGTCTGTGACTCACGTACTGTATGCTGCCTGTCTTTTACATGTATTTGGTATAAGGCACAGAACTGCTTGGCCTAGGAAGCAGACAGCAGTGAGTTGAAACCAAATAACTTAAAGTTTACAACAGAAATATTTATTTAACAGTCAAGAGAGCTCGATGTCCCCATCTTACAGAAACACCCACAACCAGGAGAGTGCCGGGGGCAAGGAAAGGTCAGTGAGGACCCCTGAGGAGTTTTACTCATACTTCCAACATGGGAGCTGGGGCGGATTTTGAGCCTCCCCCACAGAACAGTCAGTGGCTCAGCTCCAGATGACCTACATGGAGCGATGGGAATCCACTGGAGGCCAGGGCTATCTGTACAAAAGGTTACTACTGCCCGTCTTCCTGGAGCTCTTCCCCTGCGATCTTCTAAAGGAGTGTTCCACAGCAGAGAAGGGGCTTAGCAGAAAACTGTGAAAGCTTCAGGCTTTATGGACTTTGCAATGGATCTCTTGCAGAATTGGGAATGGAGCCCATCCTAGCCTTACCCTTGCAATCCACAAAGCCCCGTCCACATGAGGGCCTCCTTTGCACGAGGAGCCAAGTGCAATATTGCCAATGCCAAGCATTCAAAAATAATGCATCAGGCTCTCCCCAGTCATGAAACTGGCTTAAACTCATGTTCTAATTGGTAATAATTTTGGTTTTTTTTAATTTGCATACTTTAGTATTAGGATACACTCAAGCCACATTTTCAAACTTTCATCTGCAATCATTTTTCTTTGTAACCCCACCCCCAGACCTTTTTTTTTTTTTTTTTTTTTTAATGAAAGCAGATTCTCACATATTCACAGGATTCCAAGAGCTGGGGCTTGAAGAAAACCACCAAGTAGCATGAGACTTGTGATAAAATTGTGAAAGCTGGTGACATGGCAAGTAGTACAATCTGCCCCCAAAATACTATTCTGGTCTTATGTCCAGTCCAAATTGTGTCTGCCTTAGTCATGGGACTAATTTTAGTGAACTCAATACTGGTATTAGCAGAATTTGAAAAGTCAGTAGTTTGTTTTAGACTCCATATGAATTTTTTAAAGAGATGTTATGCATTTCAACTGAATATTTTAGCACAATTTATCAAAACTGACGGTGGCATTTTTAAATGTTTCTTTCCTCCCCCTTCCCGAAAACTGGGTTAGTGTAAATTAAAAGCAGATGATATTTCTATGTATTTAAACATTTATTAAGCCATGTTAGTGCTTTGGAATGTTGGTTATGTTGAAATATAGAACTATGGACAGAGAAATAACACATTTCTTTCCAACCGTCTGCTTCATTATTGTTTCATTACCTGTCAGTAGCAAACACCCATCATCATTCACAGAGATCCTTGTATATTATTGTATGTACATCTTTATACAGTGGAAGAATAGGCATCAATGAGAAAATGCTTTCCTGTCTGATGCTGCTCTTCATGTCAGATTCTAGACAGACAGAAGGTCTTCATACAAGAGTATTTCAGTGCAATAGATAATGTGACAGACATAGCAGAAAATACATCAGATGCTGATTATTTTCAAAAGCATTTTGGTCCTGATTCTCCTCTCACACAATCAGAGGTAACTCCACTTAAGTCAGTGGAGTTCCACCAGGATGAGGCCAGTATGTGAGGAAAACTAGACCCTTCATGGTTAAATCACCTCTCCTGAAGGGCATTTCAAAATGAGTGTATAATTTACCAACAACATGAAGTTCAAGGTACCTTAAAAATCTCCATCTCCCCACTGTCAGGTGATTCAAGCCACACATTTAGGTTCGTTAAAAACAAACCTAAGTACTAATACAAATATTGTAAATATTTTTAAATTCCAACTAAATCAGGTTTGGGTTTGGATTGAAACATTTCTCTTACGCTGTTTGCAACTCAGGTACTATAGCCCTGGAATCAGAACATGAGACTGAAATTAACTCATTAGGCTAGTTTCACTGTCTAGGATGAAGGAAGTACACAAAATAAACAGTAGAAATGGTAATAAGTAAATTAGGCCCCAATTCTGCATACAGTTATGTACATTAACTCAGTGGGACTACTCAAAGTTAAGCACATGCATGAGTATTTGCAGGATCCGGGCCTTGGTCTCATTAATCTAAGGTATTATTAATAACCCAAAGAAACCTTTTACTATCTAAAGATTTAACATGACAGTCCCCCTTCAGAAGTGGACTTTAAAAAACACTTACAAATTAAATGTTCAAGGAATGGACAGTTCTAAAAGATCATTACGTATTGTGACAGACCCAGACCAGTGGGGTACAGGAGTCTGGTAGAGGGCAAATATACTGGTCACGGAATGAGTGGTTTTCTGTTCCCTGAGTGACCAGAGCAGGGGCTGCACTAGAGTAATCAGGAACCTGCTAGAACCAGTTAAGGCAGGCAGGCTAATTAGGACACCTGGAGCCAATTAAGAAGAAGCTGCTAGAATCAATTAAGGCAGGCTAATCAGGGCACCTGGGTTTTAAAAGGAGCTCACTTCAGTTTGTGGTGCAAGTGTGAGGAGCTGGGAGCAAGGAGCTGAGAGGGTATGCTGCCGGAGGAGCACAAGTGTTATCAGACACCAGGAGGAAGGTCCTATGGTGAGAATAAGGAAGGTGTTTGGAGGAGGCCATGGGGAAGTAGCCCAGGAAGTTGTAGCTGTCATGCAGCTGTTACAGGAGGCACTATAGACAGCTGCAGTCCACAGGGCCCGGTGCTGGTACCCGGAGTAGAGGGTGGGCCTGGGTTCCCCCCAAACCTCCCAATTGACCTGGACTGTGGGTTCTCCCAGAGGGGAAGGTCTCTGGGCTGTTCCCCACACCACATGGTGAATCTCTGAAGCAAGAAAATCCGCCAATAAGCGCAGGACCCACCAAGATAGAGGAGGAACTTTTGTCACAGTATGCTCTTGTTAAATCAATAGGTTTGTTTGTATGAATATATATCAGGAAGTTTGATTTGAAGGTGCAATGCTTCCCCCCCACACACACACAGCTGCTCCTTTTACAGAGATGTTTGCCTGGATGACCACTGTAGTTCAAGTTTAACTTTATTAGAATGAATAAAAGTTTTAAACCACTGGAAGTGGTGAAGAACAATGCCTTGCCTGTCAATTGGCAATGCTACCACATGGGTGATCTCTCTGTTGAATTGAAATCAAACGTATAGTCCCTTTCACAGTCCAAGAATATACCTGTAGAGGGCTGTTTATGAGATGTAAACTGTCTGCTTGATATTAAAAGCTGGAACTTGCTTGGTATAAATAACAGCTCAATCAATCCCTCCCTCCTAAGGCAATGATGTAGCTTTAAAACTAACAAATTAAAAGGGTATCCTTCTGGTCTTTCACAGCAGAAATGCAGTTGGTTTGGGTACTAGGCAAATTCTCACTCTCAATATTTTGGTATTTGCACATAATGCTTGATAGACCTATCTTTAGAACTACCAAACTTTTTGACATGACAAGGCCTTAATGAACAAACACAACAACTAATCTGTTGTCTAAAAGGTAGTTACAGTGCCATGTATGTGCTATTTTTATTTCTCCTAATTCCTCTGTCATGTCTCTGCCAAGGTCTCAGGAAAGTGTAAAAGTGCAAGAGTTGATGAAATATGAAAACAACTTCTAAGTAGACAAAGGGGAAACTGCCTCTGAGGAGCATTAGCAGGTGTGGAGGTCAGTTGTTCTTAGATTAGTACCCTAAGCCCCATGATACCGGTGGTGTAGTTCAGGCTGCACATATGAGGCTAGTCCTACATTCCTTGTACATCTAAAATTCCCACTATGGGCTGGGGTGTTCTGCTTTAAAGTTAGGGTTAGGAGTACAGCTGGGGATATACATTTAGTCTAACCTTATTGAGAGTTACAGGGATTCTTTTTTAAAACCTGCTTGGCCCAGCCCTGAATAATTCCAACAGTGGTGTAAAGGCCTATTAACCTTCCCACAAAGAGCAATCAGCTGCTAGCACTCACCATGCTTTGCCTTTCAAGTAGACAAGATGAATACAAATACCACCTCATTCCCAACAGTGGTATGCCCCTGAGTCTCACTGGCCTTGCTCTTCTAAGGTATGGAGAGTACCAATATGTATCAAGAAAGTCTCCACAATCAACAAAGGGGAAGGAGGTTGAAAATAGACATTTTCAGAAGAGGTAGAAAAGGTTCTCTCCTGCTCTCCCCACCCATTGACCCAATGGCAGTCCACAGCCTCTCATTTGTTCACACGCATTACCTGTGCAAGGTAACAGTTATCTCTAAGTAAGGAAGCCTTTTACTGTGAAAAGTGTGACCCTTCAGTGTTTCCATCTACATCCATCTTTTTCACTGTGGCTCTGCTTAGGTAAAAGCTGGGAGCAGGAAGAAACAATGTCATAAAAGGACCCAGCATTGCTGCTTTCAGAGTCCAACAGTTCTCTGAAGCTGTAGATGCTGAATAAGGTCCCGATTGTGCAAGTCTTTCCCCTGAAGTCAATAGGCGTTCTGCCCAAAACCAGCACACAACTAAAGCTCGGTGCAGTGCAAATAAATACACCTCCCCCATACATATGATAACCTTCCACTTGTAACCTCTAATTTGGGTGGTGGCCATGGATTGCTTCACATGCATTCTCTTCTTCTTCAGCAAAGATAGTGACTTTCCCTCTGCCAAGTAGATTAAGGAAGCCCCAGTGCCTCTGATCTTCATTCCAACTCCTGTTCAAAGCACTGAAAAATTACTGGTTTGCAGAGTTGCAGGGTATTGGCACCTCACCACTGCTAGACTTGCTGGACTGCTTCTTACCCAAAGAGGAAGTTAGATAGGGAAAAATGTCAAGAATGAATCCACTCGCTGCCAGAGGGGCTGAGCGAGGCACTGCAGCAAATCCCCAATGCAGTCCTACAGAACTCACAAAGTGACAGAATAATCAGACTCCAGCTGAAGCCTGCTACCTCTCACTTGATGAATCTGCAGGCCTGATCTTTCCCACAAAACCCAAACAAAAGAGTGGCTTCAGCCCACTGCCCAAGAAAGACTTGTTACTAGTGCTCTGTAGTGAGAGCTTGCCTTAGTAAGGTTTCATTACTTGCATAAAATAAACATAATAGGTACTAGCATAGTGGGCAGGAACTAATTACAGCTAAAGCAAGTGGGATACAAAGTACTGGTGGCAGAGAGTGATTAGAGGGGAGGAGGAGGAAGGGCAGGCATAATGTTAGGTGGGAAAAGCCTCCTCTCCTTAGGAGAGCAGGTTGGGGGGGAGGGCAAGGAGTGTTAGTGACCACTGCAGGATAGAACCATCACTGTATCGGCATGAGCCAGCGATGGGAGTCAGGGTTATTCTAAAAAAAAAAAAAAAAAGTGTTCACTTAGGAGCTGAATTCAGACCTATTGAAGTGACTGGGAATCTTTCAGTTGACTTCAGTGGGTGCTAGATCAAGCCTGGACGCACAAAGGCAGCAATGAACTCCTTTTGGCCAAGCCTCATTGCCTGGAGCCCCACTTTATAGATTCATAGATTCATAGATTCTAGGACTGGAAGGGACCTCGAGAGGTCACTTAAGACAGTTTCAGTCATCTGTCTGTCTAGAGTTCCTTGCAGGATCTGCAATGGGTCTCCCAGGCCTAGGCACTGGCGTGAATTAATGAGGTTCTACAGTAATTATTAAGTGCAATGATGCCCTCTGCTTTGGGAACTCATGGCAACATTCTGAATGTAAATGAATTCTAAGCCAAGAGCAGAGCCACGTATCGCACAACTAGTCCTCCGTGCCCAGAAGGGAGCCCAGCCCACGTATTAGACATGAAAGACTGAGCAGGCAGTTGGGAGTCATACAACCTCTTGGGTTAGCACCAGAGGCATCCCAAAAACCACTCAAGAAGCAACAACTGAACTTTACCGTTTGCCCCTGAATGCATCTGACTTGTCATTGTAACAGAGACAGCTAAAATGTCACAAGCCCCCTGAAGCTGAGCCCATTTGTGGCTGAAGCCATGTACTAAAATACTGTGTGAATTATAGGCTTGGTTTAGAGAATAACAAGGCTCCTCTTTCACAAATATTAATGTGAGGGGGTTTTCTAACAAGCTTTCTGGCCATGACTTCTCCCTATCCCAAGCTACCTCACAGAAGATACCACTTCAAGAACAACCTCTAGTTCATCACTTCCCCTTTCCCTGTCCCATGGTAACTCCTGCTGGGATGTGGAAAATGGCACCAGCTTCCATTTCAGTGGCCAAGATGGATACTGCTCTGGAGATGAGTCTCATTTGCTGGTCAAGACAAAAAGGATGGGGCTGGTGGTCGGGTTAAGTGGTGATCAAATGCTTTGAGTCAATGTCCTTGGGAGGCAAATGAGTCTTGCTATTCTATGTATTTATAATGCACTCCCCATCATTAGGTTATCTAAGCAGGAATCTGGTATATGGCTGCTAATGATACACACACCAGGGCTTGCAGGGACTGGAAGAAACTACCCAAGGAAAAGCATGTGGGAGGGGTGAGGAACCCATAACAAAACATCATGTAGCAATAATCTTGGATGCTTGCACATATTGCTCTGTTTCTGCATCACCATTGTACTGGTAAATATTGAGGGAGTGGCCATGCTGAGACCACCTGCTTCACTAAGAAGAAATAGGGTAATAGCGTTGTCATTTAAAGAGTGAATGATAGCATCCCTTATCCCCCATCCCCACCCCCTCCACACAGCTCATTACATACCAGGATTGTTCATTTGAGTTCCACAGAAACCCGAATGTCTTGGTAACTCTACAACAATTGTGAGTGTTTTCTCTACAGGGTCCCCCTGCACACTCTTTGGGGTGCTATTTATGGGACAAAATATCATGCAAGCTGGTCTCCTCATGGTGTTCCAGCTACTCCGGGACTGAAAAGCCATGAGGAGAGCAGATCACTTGTTACTGTGCTCAGAAGTGGCACCCTGATGCATAAGGCAGCTTGAGCAAAATGCAAACACAAGCCACACAGACAGATCTCGTGGGTGCTCTGGCTACAGAGCAAGGGCCCAATCCTCTGAAATGCTGAGAACCTCCTGCCGAATGCTGAGCACTGTCATCTTCCACTGAAGTCAGTGCAAATTGAGGCCACTCAGCTCCTCTCAGGGTCGGGCCCTAAGAGGCAATCCTCACTATGGGCCTGAGCCTGATCAAAGCACTCATCCAAACTGGGGAGGTTGAGCTGGGATCTGAAGTCCAGGGCTTGGCCCCGTATCTCTAGCGAGTCCACAGTCTACCTCAGAGTTGAGCTCAAGTCACATAACATTTTGATTCTCTTTTGTTGACTGTTTATTCTCAAGAACTAGAAAGCCGGCATGGTTTAAATACATGAATACATGATTTACCACAGCAAAGCTGAATGGATTCTTCATTATGTTCATACACTAAATTCCTGGACTGGATCCAATCTCAGCTATGTTCTTAGACAATCCAGAGACTTTTATTTTTTAATATAAGAGGGGAGTGGGACAAAAGGAGCGGGGAGGGAATGCTGAGCCTTCCAGACAGTCATGTTTTGGGTAGCTGTCTCAGGCAGAGAAAGCAGCTGACGTGCAGCATTCCCTTAATACTACATGTACGCATTCTCCTGCTCACACACATGAACACACAGAGCTCTTTTCTGCTCACAGGAAAAGGACTTACTAACATAATGCTGATATTAACAGGGGGTATCTGGTTTGTCTGGTTCAAGGGCACCTTCATGTTCTAATCTAAAATCAGTACATTTCTTCATCACAGTAATAATTACAAAGCTGAACTTCGTGAAATGAAAGGGATCAGGCTAACAGCCCTGGGGATTCAAGTCCTCTGACAGCAGAACAAGTACAGCGTGGACTATAGCAGTGCAAACTCTCCCCCACTCTTGCCAATATGCCTCAAAACCCTGACTGGGGAGAGGCTGACACCTTCAAAGGGCTCCCATTCCAGATCTGACCTGGTCTGGCTTGTGGAATCTACTAAGAATCACAACACAAATTAGTATGGCTACAGCCTTCCTCTTGGACACAAAGTAACTTCACTTACATGTGCCCATCACAGCATTATTAGTGATGCAGGCCCTTTAAATCTGTGCTTTGTGTAATGCTTGATAAGGCACAGACATTGCTAACTCTTAGATATGGCTGTCTCTCAAGTCAGCTAGCAGAAGGAAGGATACTGCAGGTGCCAAATTAAACAGGATGAGGAGACTATGATGAAAAATCTCTTTAAATGAATTCCAATAGGGTAAAGTTGCTTCTAAAGACCCTAGTGAAGCTGCTGGGTAGCTTTTCTATACAGCAAGTAACTCTTCTCATAAAAAGAGCAAAATCCAGAAGGTTATTGCTAGAGGAATTCAGAGCTGCCCATAAAGGCAGACAGAGGGTGTTAACAATGATGGGGACTAACAAGTCATGATCCTGAGAGCAGAAGGCCTTTAGTTTCTCATATGATCATTTTTCTGTGGCTCAGACCTGTGTGCCCTCAGGTCAATGGGAGGTAAATCCCAGGAAATGCTCAACACCTGTCAGTGGAAGGTTGAGGGTGCTAGGCTGAGACTCAAGAGACAGGGCTTCAATTCCCTGCTTTGCCACAGACTTTCTACATGTCCATGGGCAAGTCACTTAACTTCTCTGGGCTCCAGTTCCCGAGCTGTATAATAGGGATAATAGCACTTTTCCACCTCACAGGGGTACATGAGGCTAAATACATTAATGATTGAGAGGTGCTCAAATACCCCAGTAATGGGAGTCATCTAAGTATCAAAACTAGATAGCATTAGCCCCAAAGTCATTTCCCCATAGGGAAATGCTTGTGTGACTTATACCTTTGGGTTATATTTTCTCCTCTAGTCTCCATATGGGTACTGTCACTTGTAGAAAATGAGTGAATGGGAGGAAGGAGAGGTCTCTGGTATAAATGAGGAGTGTGTGTGTGTTGGGGGGGGGGGGGTTATGGTAGGAGAAGACCCTGCCTGTTATGTTGAGGTTAGGTAGGGGTGGGCTGGAGTTTCTGACACATCGCATGATGGTTGCAGTGGACCATAGGAAAGGGTCACTGTTTTCCATACAGCAGAAAGTGGGGGGCCAGGGGGGAGAAGGTGGGTCTGTATGATGGGATGGGTGAGGGCGTGGAGGACAGAGTAAAGATTAGTGCTGGGCTAAAGTTGGAATCTAATGGCTTCCGCTTCTACCCTGTTAGAATCCTGATGTGAGACTAGGTGATGCACTTGGTTGTGATGTGGGAACCTCCCGGGTACAGTAGCTTCAGCACCATTTCCCTCCCTGCTAGGAACCTTGGTGCCAGTGGTCTCCTGAGCCTTATAGAAGGGCCTAAGAGCCTATGCTAGTGTATAGGCCCTGTGTTATTGTTGTCAAAACAAGTAGCTCCTTAGGGGGAAAAAACATCTCAGACTTGTACAAACAAAACCAGGCCTAGGAAGCTAAACTAGTAACGTGAAACACACCTAAAATACCTAAGGGCCAAAGCTGATCACATGCTGGTTGAAGTTTAATTTCATCTGTGCTTTATTGCCACTAAAACCCTCTTTGTTTGATTATATTTTTTAAAGCAATGCCTAAAATCTCTCCCTCAAGCAGCGGGCTAGAAATACAGTGTGCTGTTCTATAAAACGTGTCTGCATAGGAAAACCTTAGGTGGATCCATTTTGAATATTAAGCCTTTAGTTCTGTCTCTTATGAACCGTAGGTGGGAATCTTACAGCTTTCAGGATTGTCTGAGCAGAGAGGCGGTGAGACTTCTTCCACAGATAGACTCCTCCTGTGCCCCATCACTAGTGCAGGGTCTCCGCTGTTTTGTTTCTTCCTACAGCAGCTAAGATTTCACTCAAATTTTCTAGCCTCTTTTGGTTTAAAGATTATGGACCGGATTCTCCCCTGCCTAGGGCCCTGTGTCGTCATTTACAGCTCGGGAGCAAAACACCAGGGACAGATTCTATCCCCTGCATGCTCCTCTGGCAGTGGATAGAAGCTGCAACTGGCAAAGGAGAATTTCTCCCATCACACACACAGTGTAGGGCCACTGTACTGTTCTGTCCCCCTCATAAGCCCCAACGTAGGGGAAGTGCCAGGGGTGGGACTGGCAGAAGGTGAGCCTGTAGTGACCTGAGCATTGCTTTGCAGCCCAGAGTGCAGCCCCAGGGCCATTTCAGTCCCTAGAGTAGCCCAGAATCTGGAGGGCACTAAGGAAGCGAAAAGGCTCCCCTCCCCTGGGGTTGCATCCTGAGCCCCTGAGTTGGTAGCATTTGACACTCACTGTGCACAGGCTTAGGTAACTACAGGAGCACCAGGGAGTGGCGAATCAGGCCCACATCCCTGGAACGTAAACCGGTGTGTTCTGCCCAGCTAACGTCACCTCTCTGAACACTGCACACAGCCAGAGAGTAGCTCCAGTACAGTCCAAGAGGCATGGACTGATCTTTGGGACTGCCCATCCCCAAGCTTATCCCTACTCCATTCAGGGTACAGGCAGGTACTGACTGGTGGGCTGGTTTGTGGTAGCTCAGCAAAGCAGCGCTTTCCCCCCAGAAGTTGCCATCTTGTGTTCCAGTATCCAGGCTTTCATAAGTCTCTAGCCTGTGTAAATCAATGCAGTGAAGTCTGCCTGAGTCTGCAGACTGACAGAAACAAGAGAGCTGAATGTTGTGGGCTGCCCCCGTTCGTCTCAAGGGGCTGAGGAAGCTGAAGTCTAGTGATGACCATTTAAAATGTCACCGTTGTAAACGCTTTCACTGCTGGTTGATAGCTGGCCTGTAACTGATTGAAGCAACAAGGGAGGTGGTTTAGAGCATCAGTAGTGGAAATCTTGCTCAGTCTTCTTGTTTTTTTACTCCCCTCTGCTGTTTGGGGAGCCAGGATGGAAGTTTAGGCTGAGAGGAATCGTTGTGTGAAGAGGGAAGTAGAGGAAACCAGGCAGGATGAGTGTGGGGAGGACCCTTCCAGAAATGTGTGGTGGGTCTGGGCCCACTTCAACCTTAACTGCCCCCACATCCAGGACCAGGACAGGAAGGTCATACAGAGGGAGTGAGAGAAAGGGATAGGAGTCCCCCGGGATGTCATGGAAGGCTTGGCTTATTTGTCAGACCTCCCAATGATTTGCTCCCTTCCTCCCTCAGATTTCATGCCACATTCAAAACCTCACATTTGCAGTTAACCCACCAAGGACTGGGGTCCCTTCACAGCCAGGCACTGCTGCCCTTTAAAGGGTAATGGGTATCATTTTTCAGAGTAGCAGCCGTGTTAGTCTGTATCCGCAAAAATAACAGGAGTACTTGTGGCACCTTAGAGACTAACAAATTTATTAGAGCATAAGCTTTCGTGTGGGTTGTAGCCCACGAAAGCTTATGCTCTAATAAATTTGTTAGTCTCTAAGGTGCCACAGGTACTCCTGTTATTTTTGCGGGTATCATTTTGAGGAGCATGTGACTCTAGCGCCCCCTGCTGGGATGAATAATAATACCCAGCCGTTATATAATGGCATTTTCCAAGTGATGTACAAACATTAACTAACATGCTGTCTCTGCAGCAGCCCCCAACACAAAGTGCATTCGGGTTTTGCCTTATATTTTTTTTTATCATTAATGAACTAATAGCAAATGAATGTTCCTCAGTATGTTACAGAACACATGCTCTATTTCTCCCCCTTAAACAAACAACATGCTCTTTGTGCCTAAACTGCATCAGTGCCAAAGGCATGCTAGTGCAATCTTAATTTGGAGATTTCTTCATTAGCACAAATCACTGGAAACATCAATAACTGTCATGATGCAGTTTTACTTTGATTCATATGTAAATCAGAAGGCAAGGGAATGTAGGTCCCAGGGTGGCAGTATGCAGAGCAGGAAGGAGAGGAGAAGAGCAAGTAATGGGCAGGACAGGGAAGAGGCTCTTACTCATGTTATGTTTGTACTGTACCGTATCTAAACGCACTTGGTATAGAAATAGTTCAATAACAGTGATTAGCATTTGACTAAAAAGTACTCGCTCCTCCCTCAATGCCTTTGTGAGTCAGGGATTATCCCATTTGACCGATGGGGAAACAAAGGCAGACAGGTTAAGGTCAGCATTTTCAAAAGGGTCCACTCTTTCCGGGTTCCCACCTGCAGCTCCCACTGAATCCAGCTAGAGATGTGGGGGATCCAGCAACTCTCCAAATCTGGCCTTGTGTGTTTCAAGGTCAGCATGTTTTTTTTAAAAAAGGAGACACCCTAAAGGGAGACACTTTAAAAAATGTTTAGCCTAAATGCCTTGTGAAATGACACCAGAGCTGAGACTCTATTGCTTCTAGTTCAGTCACTAGCCTGAAGCTAAAATCTTCCTTAAGAGGTTCTTTTCCAAGGCGAGCTCTCGAGATTTACAGAGAACCGGCCTGGTTTTGAGAGGGATGTTCAGCATCCCACAAAAGGTCATTAGGGACCTGACACTGGGAGCATGTCATTGTGTTGCGATCACACAGCTTGTCTTGGAGGCCAAAATCTAGTCTAACTCTGGGTAGTTATTATTGGGTGGAGCTCTCTATCTTCTGGGTTTGTTTATTTTATTTTTTCATAATAGCACCTCTCAGTGTCCTATCTGAGCACTGACTTTCTGAGCTACTGGGATTCTTTGGAAAAGGCTGAAATATCTATGTTGAGGGGGGAAAACAAACTAAGCAACTTTCGCCAAATGTTACTTCTTTCTGACCTTGAGTACAATTCAATTAAAACATAATCTAGTTTTAACTCACCTGATGTGGGTGTTGCACTATAGATCTTGTAGAATTTGGGTAAATCAGCTCAATGTGACTACATGTTTATAAAATGTTACGCTAGATTCTGATTTATATTTACAGTGAGGATATCAATATGTAATTAATTGTATCATCAGATACTAGGGGATAGCCAGCTACCCGCCTTCCCTTATTGTGTAGTATGTGCTGTATTATGATGCATTTATTAAAGCATCAAGGACCAAATCTCACAGTCATTCATTCAGATGAAACTCCTATTGAGTTCACTGGGGATTTTGCCTAAATAGGGGTTGTTAAATTTGACCCCAGAGTAATTTGAAATAATGGAGAGCTATAAAATCCATCTGCTTGTAACTTCAAAGGGCAAGATTCAGTCCCCAAATAGAAGAATTAAACTGATATAACCTTGATCATTGCCAAGAAATGTGCCTTTCTGATTGGTTGGGAATTAAATACTATGTCTCCTTTACAATCACAACTGTAGCAAATGAAAAAGAAATGCAGAACAATAGAGCCATTGGTTTGAATTCAAGTTATAGTTCACTAGAATTCATTTCCATAGAATTACAATGGATTCATTCTTATTACCTCTGAGTATTGTTTGTACTTGTGGAAGTCAAATGGTATTGGGAACACTAACGAGTGCCTGGGTAATTATGTTTTTAAAAAATTTGTTTACTAAGAAGGTGGGCATGAACTGAGTCACCATATAAACTTGTTAATGGTCAGCCGCACCCATCTATTTTATAGATTGCAAACTCTTCCCTGTTTGTTTTGCAAGGTGCTTAACACACCCTTGAACATGGTCCAAACGAATTATAATAACGACACACAGGCTTTGTCTTCACTGCAAAAATAAAGCATGTTTTTTACACTGAACTAGCTCAGTCAATGTAAAATCCTAGTGGAGACAAGGCACACGTAGCTTTTACCTAGATGTAGATAGTCAAGGTCAACTCTATAGCCTCCACTTGGGGTGCCTTGTCTCCACTTGGATTTTACATCAAGACAGCTATGTTGATGTAAAAAAACCACACACACCCTTTTCCTTTTTTTTGCACTGAAGATATAGCCACAGTTTGTTGTTCCAAGAAACACTTACTGCAAGTATGCTTTTTATCTGCAGAACATGAAAGGACACTTTCTCAAAAACAGTATAAAAGATTCCAATATAAAATATGAACATGGTTTGAGCATATCCGTATTTTATCACGTAGCCTCAGACTGATAAAGGGCCGAGTGACTCAAGTGATAGTTTTCATGGATGTAGCCACTGAATATTTTTACTAGCTAAAGTGCCTTTACTTTGCAACATGGCTGCAATATCTCAGGCTTTGTAGTATGCCCATTTAGGCTGAAGGAACAGAACGAGGTGTATACTGTCAAGAGGTCTACAAGTGAATCTTAAGAAATTCATATAGGGTTATGTATGCTGTATTAATTGCATGGGTTTTTCTTCTAGAGCGACAAGGGTTTGATTTGCATTTGCACTATGCCAAGGGTAGTATCTATCATATTGATCATGTTGACATCATCAGCTACAGAACCAATTGGCTATTTTTTTATTTTTTTTTTACTCTACCAATGCCAAATATAGAAATCATGAGGTGCTTGGTCATTAACATTTGCTTACCCGCTTGATTAGCTCAATACATGAGCAGGGCCCATCCAGAACAATCCATTATCTTCTGAGATAAACAGGGCCAAAGCTATCCCTGGAATCAAGAGTTCCACTTAGGATGAATGTGGCCACTCCATGTAGTATTTTTAATGAGGACAAAAGGAGGTGGGGAGGAGAGCAAGATGCCTTTTCCAGTCTGCACTGGTAGTGCAGTACCGTTTGTGGAATGTTTCAACAAAGCCGGTTATGCAGACAGAAAGAGGAAGTATTGGGTTTAATTCAAGGCTGAAATCAAAAACATTCCGAAAGTTACTGACTTGCAAAGAATTTCAGAGCATGCAAGTAGTGTGGCACTTCAGAAACTTGACCACCTAATGGGGATTTAACAGGCAGAGCAAACATAATTATACTATCAGCTTTGTCCTCGTATGGTTGAACTGTATGCTGGTTTTTAAATAGCTTCCATTTTTAAAGAGAAAATTATTGTGGTTCAGTAAACTGGTCACAGGAGTCAAACCTGGATTCTGTTCCCAACTCTGCCCCTTAACTATCTCTGATCTTAGGCAAGTCAGCTGACCTCACTGTGCTTGTTACGCTGGGCCAGCTCCTCAGCTGGTATGACTCCACATCACTCCAAAATCAGTGGACCTAAGCCAATTTACACCTGCTGAATATCTTCCCCTCCATTTATAATATAGGATGATATCTACCTACTGTAGCAAAGAGCCTTGAAATCTGCTGAGGAAAAAGTACTACATAAATACAAATCATCAAAGGGACTTAACAGAGGCGACTAATTGGTCCTTTAGGTTCACCATAAACTTTGAAACTGAGGGTATGTCTTCACTACCGGCTGGATCGATGGGCAGCCAGTGGGGATCAATTTATCGCATCTAGTCTAGACGCGATAAATCGATCCCCGAGTGCTCTCCCGTCAACTCCTGTACTCCAGCTCGGCGAGAGGCGCAGGCGGAGTCAACGGGGGAGTGGCAGCAGTCGACTCACTGTAGTGAAGACACCGTGGTAAGTAGATCTAAGTATGTCGACTTCAGCTACGTTATTCACGTAGCTGAAGTTGCGTAACTTAGATCGATCCTCCTCTCTCTTCACCCCCCCCCCCCCAGTGTAGACCAGGCCTAAGTCAAAATGCATGATTGTATACACAGAACCAGACACATTAAGAAATTTTATTTAGGTTAGTTTTACTTTTAACCAACTTTAATACACTCATTGGAAATATCACATGGCACTAAACACAAAATTCACATGCTCTTTGGAATTATGTTGAACTGTGTGAACATCCAGACAGAAAGAAGAGGCAAGAGGAACACACTGTTCAGATACACATTGTTTTAGTAGAGGTCATGCAGGCATTTTGTTATGAAATACCTAACATCATTAAACCTTGGTTTTATAACTCTTTATTGTAATTGGGTCAAACACAATACTTAACATTTATAGGACAAGCAACACAAAAATAGTCAGCTAAACTTGTATTTCCAGTTGGCTATCCATATATAAAAATCTATAGTCTGAGGAAAATTTCCCTGTTGTTAGTTTTTCACCTGAATGTCCCACTATCATACATTTTTAAAGTCTGTTAGATTCTTTTAAAGGTGCATTTGTTAAATTACCATCACACTTAAAAGTTCACAGTATTATCAAAATAGCTGGTTGGTACTATTTGTTTTGTGGTCAGAAAGTTCTAAAAAAATGCTGAAGTCAACAATGGTAATCTAGCATTTAAATTGAGGTAGACAGGTTAGTGTTTCGATTGGCTAGGGTTGCTTTTTCTCATTGCATAAATGGTTTTGTATTCTACACATTAGACAACAATTAGAATAGTTGCTAGTTAGCATTTCTAGCAGAGAAGTTTGTTTTTAAAAAGTTAGAGTACTAAATAATCTTTTAAAAAACAAACAGATTTTCCTTGTCATTAACTATTTGTTACCAAATTAATTGGAAACGTCATACAGAATTATCCATCTTCCTTATTATTTAACTTATTATTTAAACCTGTAAGATAAAACGCCATTTTAAAGTACAGTAGGTTTGATCTATCTTAAAATCAAGGTGTAAATAAAATATGCAACAATCCCTTACACCCTATTCCTATTTTCCACCTCAAAGAATTACAAACTCACTGGAGGAATGTGTAGATTAAGAAGATTGTATGTTAAGCATTGTAACCTGTCCACACAGTATTTTTTTGAAAAATATTTCAGCCATTAGGCATAGAGTTAGGGAGTCTTTGTGGATTAAATTAACACATCAGTACATAGGTAGGTACAGTATTTTTAAGAGAATCTTGTTTTCTGTGGGCCTGATCCAGCTTTGTTGAAATCAATGGAAAGACTGCCATTGACTTCAATGAGTTTTGAAATCAGACCCTATATAGTTGACCGTTAAACAGCTTGTGGGGGAGGGTGGGGAGAAACAGACTGCTTCTGTGAAAGAAGACCAGGGCTTAGATCCTCAAAGGTATTTAGGCACCTAACTCTCATTGATTACTATGGGAGTTGGGAGCCTAATATCCATGAGGAGCTGGGCCCAAGAAAACTTCTATACATTATTTGCATTACTTTGATTTCAAGAAGACAGAGACTAGTGACTGAAGAACAGCTCAGAAACTGGTCTGTGTTTCACTGTGGCCTCCTCCTCCTGCTCTTCCTCCACTGCTTCGACAAGAGAAGAATAAGACGGGAAAGTCCCCCTAGTCTTAGGCTTCTTCCTTGAGCCTGCAGATGCATTAAGGAGCTTATTTAAGGAAGAAGTCTTCTTCAAACCCCTGCTTAGATCATAGAAGGGCATGTCGTCAGATAAGACTCCAAGGAAGGTGCTGGTGGAGCTCAAGATGGAAGCAGCAATTTTTGGATTTTTCTTGATTGGAAAGGCATGTCCAACACTGGTGTGAAGATCAGGATCACCCAGCAGATGCCTGACTGCATAAGAGGACCCTTCTTTTAAGTAGTGGTGTGGCTTTTTCCCACTGTAGTCTCTCAGATTAACCTTGACATTGTATGTCTTGACCAATGTGGTAATGACATCTTCTCGGCCATGTATTGCAGCGATGTGGAGGGGAGTGTAACCTCCGTAGGACTTGGCATTCACATCAATTTCAGTGCCACCTTTCTTGGCCACTTCAATGATCTTCCCCACCATGTCACAGTTCCCACTCTTAGCTGCCCAGTGCAGAGCTGTGAACCCGGACATGAAGTCCCTTTTCCCTGCCAGATTAGCATCGCTCAGCAAGAGGCCATGAAGCCGCTGGGACCACTGGCCGGCGGTGGCTTTCACCAGCCATTCGTGCTCCAGAGATTCCAGGGGAACAGCAGCAGTGCAGCCGGTTTCTTCGCTCACCTTCTGAGTCTTTGACACCCTTCGCAGGTGGGGCGACCTGGCACCCGCCTCGTCCACCTGCCTCCTCTTCATGTGCGGGGATCTGGGGGAGGCCGGCTCAGGGAGGTCCAGCAGGGTCCCCACTTGCAGCCTGGCTCTGTCCTCAAGCTGCTCCTGCTGCCTTGGCAGCTCCTCAATCCCTCTAGCCGGCTGCGGGCAGCGCACTGGCAACATGCAGGGCTTCTGGGGGGCCTCTCTCCTGGGGGGCCCAGCCATCCCCGGGGGGGGCCCAGGCGTCTCGCCGTCCTGGCTCTGAAACAGCCCCCTCAGCTCGGACACAGGCTTCGGGGACCGGCTCTCCTCGGCTGCCGGCGGGGCAGGGGGCGGCCCCTGCCCGCCTGCCCCGCTCTGCCCAACGCCCTCCGGAGGCGCCTCGGGGGGCTGCGCTCCCGCGTCCGGCTCCCCCCCAGCCTGGGCTCGGAGCTTCTTCCGCAGCACCACGAACTTGGCCCCGTCCAGCTCCTTCACCACGGCCACGCTGTTCACCAGCGCCTTGAAGCGCTCGCGGCGGGCGGCTCGCTCCCCGGGCTCGCCGGCCTCCAGCAGCGGCTTGAAGCGGCCCCGCAGCTCCGCGCTCCGCACCTGCCCGCCGTGCTCCCGCAGGAAGCCCAGCAGGGCCGCCCGGCTCGGCTCCGGCTCGGCCATGCCCTGCACCTGGGAGCGCTGCCTCCGCGGGCGCGACTCTACTCGGCAGCCGCTCCCCGCTGGGGCGGGGGCCGCGCCCGGCCGGGGGGTGGCGGAGGGACCGCGAGCGGAGGTGTCTGGGATTTGTAGGCGAGACGCACCTGAGTGTGACCCCTGCGGCGCCCCCTGTGCCTGCCCCGGGGAGCGCTGGCTCCGGCCCGCGAGGGGCGGGTCCTGCCCGCTGTTCACGCCGCGGAGCAGAGGCCACCAGCCGCAGTGCTTGGCGCGGTCCCCAGCCTCCAGGGCTGCGCTTGGCAGCGGAAGGGTTTGGCCGCAGCATGAGTAGCGCGCATCGCACCGTGTGGGTGGCACCCTGCAGCCTGCGCGGAGACTCCGCGGGGAGCCCCTACCCCCGGATCTGCTCGGTGTATGGTTAAATGCGCCCATCACCGTCGTCTCTGAGCACCGCCTAACTGCGGCCAATAAGCCGCCTGTGCCGAGGATCAACAGCTTGACAGACATCAGCGAATTCAGCCCAGTGACTCCCTTCCCACCCCCTGCCCTGTCAGGAAAATATTATCACTATCTCATAGGTAGGGAAATCGAGGCACGGAGGAATAGGGTAGGTAGCGAACACTGGCAGCTCCCATTGACTCCTCCAGGATCAAACCGAGTGACTCACCTAAAGTTGGGACCAGTCCTGCAAGTGGCTCCACAAGGGCAGAGTCCTGCACTGGCACCAGCATAGGAGCTGGGCCTGGATTCTAACTCTCTGTTCTGGGTTGCTTGTCACTGAAAAGAAATTAATCCTTTTGGGGCTGACTCTTTACCTGCAGGGCCTGACCCCCCAAAGGGGAAATGTATCTTATTTTGGAAATTCTGAGCAATCAGTTCAGCTGTCTGAGTTACCCAAGTGGGGAGGGGGGCGGGGGAGGAAGGTGGGCACAGCAGAGAACCACTTTTCAGTATTTTTTTAAAATGCTTCATTCCCCAGGGGAATGCAGCTACCTGAGGAATACAATCCCACCCATTGTTTTGCCAGTGCCTGTGCCAACTAAACTACATAATGGTTGAGATAAAATGTAGAGATTTAAGGACTTGGTCCTGAGAGATTCTGAGTAGCGGCAATTGCCACTGTCTTCTAACCTATGTAAACACAACTCCAATTTCATTCACTCCATTAACTTTGGAAGGTAATTGCACAAAGTTGTGTCTCATAGAACATTAGTTCCAGCCATGTGGAAATTGCTTGGACTGAGTTAAGGTTTCATTAGTTTGCTTCTGCCCCAACTTTCTAAAATAATGATTTTTGTCTCAGTTATTATCAAATCGATGACACAGCTTTAGATATAATTACTTCGCTCCATATAGTCAGATCTTTATATTTCTGAAGAAGCTTCCATTGATATTTGAACAGCTGATCAATTGTGATTCTTGTGAGTTATAGACTCTCTTCTCTGCAAACAAGATAAGAAAAAACATATGAATTAAACTATATTATATAGCTAAACAATCTCTGTAACCCACTTACATTAGTATTTCAGAAGGAAGCTTTATAAATACGTTGCCACATCTGTTATTTCTAATTGAATTTTTTTAATGTCTAAAATTATTAATTTTTTGTAAGTGGTTCAGAAAACTTCAAGCAACTTTCCCCTGACATCACTGGGTGCAGGATTGGGCCTAAAGGCCTTTTTGGAAGAAAAGAGTAAATGACACCCATTCCTCAAGGCTTATTTTCTTTTGATCACTCTGTTCCCAACCAGCTCATGAAATTGATTCTTGAATGACCCACCAGTTTGACTGGAAAACAACAAAGGAGACTGAACATAAAATAAGCGGAGTCAGTATGTTGGGAAGGCAGAGAGAGAAAAGTAACTGTTTGTGCAAGAATGAATGGGAAAGGGAAAATAAATTTGTTTAACTTACAGTGTCTTAAACTTGGAAACAATGTAGTATAAGCCATTTCTAAACCCTGCATATTATTACCATTCATGGTGCAGCCTTCCTTATGGTCTTCATCTTTCTGTGCTCCCCATTCTTCTACTCATCTGGCAGTGTCTTCCTTTCTCTTCCTCCACCCTTATTACTGTTGGTGCAAGAGCCTTCTTCTACAAGTCCCACTGGCTGCATGGAATATCCTTTTTGTATCTCTTCACCTTATCTCTCCATCTCTTCAAATCTCATCTTAAAACATATTTCATCCCTTGACAACAGCTGGCACTGAGCCAGTTCCTCAAAGTGTCTGTGCTGTACTGTACTAATGTTCTCTCACTTAATTCCGTGTTATCTGATCAGAGCCTGTCCCTCTGTAATGTTCCTACATTGATTACTTCAAGAAGCCTAACACTGCCTCACCATGCCTGTCCTACCGTTTGCACAGTAACCACATACTTTGCTGGTGTTGTCTCTTGTGTATGGTATTTTACTAATGCCACCCCTGCATTAGCCATGCCTTTTTGTTTGTAGCAGCCCCATGATGCTGGCTGGCTTACCACAGAGAGCTAATAATAAATAAGCATCCAAAACTAATTGCTATGACTTGCTTTAGAGGTTGGTTATTAGAATCTAGTACAGACATATGAAAGCCTCAGAATTCATTCTGCATTCTTTGTGTTGCAAACCTTTCCTCTTACCTTGTGCCTATCCTTCACTTCTTATGTTCTGTCTCACAGAGAATGAACAAGAGGAATAGGCTAAGGGAGAGAGAACTAAGGACGATAGGGTTTTTGGAACCACTTGCCTTATTTTACAAACATTTGTGGAGAATTTGGTGGCATTCCAAGGAGACACTGTTGGCACTGGTGAAAGTCAAGCAGGGTGCATCTGTGCTCAGGCTGCCTCTACACAGAGAGCTCTGAAAAATCTCTGCCATTCTCTCTGGAAATCAATGCAGTTCACGGGTGCTGACTACTGCGTGAGCATGTCTGTAGGCTGGCCTGCTGTCTGGACAGCTCCCGTGAAAGTGAGAGCGGGTTGGATCTCAAAAGCCATGGATACCTAGAGAGCCACATGGATGCTGTTGGATCTTTGCCCATTGTCTCTGCATTGTTCCCCTCACCCAGCAAGTTGTTGTCCCCTGACCACCAGAACCCCATCTGCAGTAGCTTATGAAGGTTTACTGCTCAGCTTAGGGGGGCAAACGCTCCACATATGACCAGCACAGTAGTGTCATCCCAGCCCATCCTCTCTCCACACAGAGACCTGTCATCTTGTGGGATGGGGAAAATGTGCTACAGAGGCAATACTCCTCCTTTCCATGTTCCTCAGCTGGAATCAGTGTCTCCTTCACCCGCAGAAGTGGAGGGGAGCATAGGGCTTTATGATGACAATAAAAGCACTGGAAAAGTGTGCGGAAATGTGTCTTGCATTGTGATGGATGTGAATTGGTTTCCTCACTTTAACTACCCTGTCCTATAAACTCTTCCCACAAGTTACTCTCTTCTGCACTGTGACTAAGGACTTGTCTACACGTACAGTCCCGCCATAGTGCTTAATGAAGAAGCTACCTATGCCAACAGGAGAGCGTCTCCTGTCAGAGTATGTGGCTGTGTCGATAGGAGAAGCTCTTCTGTCTACACTGGAGGTCAGGTTGGTCTTACTACGTTGCTTGGGGAGGGGGGATTTTCCACACCCCAAGCGATGTATTATACCAACATAAGTCAGTAGTGTAGATCAAGCCTCAGTTACACATACTTGTTCTTCTCCCCCCACCCCGTTATCATTATGTTAATGGGTGAGTTTCCCTTCACAGCCTCTCATTTATTGAGTGTCTGTTAGAAGGTTGGTACTTATGCCTTGCGCCAATTAAAACAAAATACAATATACCTGACTAACTAAGCTGTACCATTTCAGACCCGTGCTCATTTGTTTGTATGTTGTGTCCCCAGCCTTTGTCTGGTTTTGTGTTTAGAGTCTTTAGACTTTAAACTCTTCAGGGCAGGAGTTGCCTCATTTCTGTATTTGTACATGCCCCAAGCACAGTAGGGCCCCCAGCCCAGTTGGGGGCCTTTGGGTACTACTATAATATAAATATTTAATAATAATAATCCTGGCATGGTGGAAAATTGTGTAGTCATGTGGGGAATCCTCACTACACTATTTTTGGGTTCATGCTGCTACTTCCAGTTTTAATTGGATTTAAAAACAATAATGTCCATTTGTGGCTCGCTGGGTGATCCTGGGCTAGTCACTGCACAGCTCTGTGCCTCAGTTTCCCCATTTATAAAAGGGAGATGATAATACTGCTCTCTTTTCCAAAGCACTCTGAGGCCTATGGATGAAAAGCTCTATATAAGAGCTGGGCATTATGAATTAGTATTGTAGGATGGCAAACGCTTGGCTTGGTCTTGTTCATTGATACGTGGTTCAGACCTTGTGAAGGTTATCCATTTATAGACAAGTCCCCTGGGCATTTCTATCTGTATGGTGTTTAGTTTATTTCTCCATAACTGATTAAGAAGTAGATTGAGTTACAGAAATGATGCTGACTGATGATGTCTTTGAATACCACCATAAATATATTCAGGCAAAATCTTTTAATACAGAGAATAATCAGGCTTGAACCGTATTGGTGTTGTGGTACCTAACTCCTTTGAAAATTCCAGCCTTAAGGGGAAATTTTGCATCCCTCTTTTTCCTTTTGCCCAAAACCTAAAAAGTGTGTATTTTTGGATTGGTTATTTATGGAACACTGCAGGCTGCCTCTCAGATGATTTCTAGCCAACTGTCTTGGTGTTTCCAGTTTACCAGCTAGGGCAAAAGAAAAGTACAGAAAACGGAAAAAAATCTTTTAATTTTCTGCTACTTATATTTTAAACCAAACTTTACAGCTTGCTAACTCTATATCGCAAACATTAGGGAATTGTCCCCCTTTTAACATGTTTGACCGGGAAGTGTTGTGGGTGTTTGTGAAACATCACAGCCCTAGGGACCCATCAGTATTGCCATGTTAGCAAACACACCTAACAGTGGACATTTTGCCATTATCCTCAGTAGAAGGAGGATCCTATTGCATGGTTGCAACAATTCAAATGATGCAACACTGGAAAATGAAGTGGGAGATCCAGCATCCACATCCAGGCTCTGCAATCACAGTACTATCTGTTGAATCTTCAGGGTTCAGGTGGAAGCCTTACCAGTCCAGTGCTCCCCTCCTGCTACTTGGCACAGGAACGCTAAAGCTGTTTAACAAAGAAGCCATGTGACTTTGCTCTGAACTGTAAGAAAGGTGAGGCATCATATTGCAATACAGAGGAGAAGAGGAAGGAAAAATGCAAGGATGAATGGGCAGGGAAGATTCCAATCTAACAGTGGACATTTTGCCATTATCCTCAGTAGAAGGAGGATCCTATTGCATGGTTGCAACAATTCAAATGATGCAACACTGGAAAATGAAGTGGGAGATCCAGCATCCACATCCAGGCTCTGCAATCACAGTACTATCTGTTGAATCTTCAGGGTTCAGGTGGAAGCCTTACCAGTCCAGTGCTCCCCTCCTGCTACTTGGCACAGGAACGCTAAAGCTGTTTAACAAAGAAGCCATGTGACTTTGCTCTGAACTGTAAGAAAGGTGAGGCATCATATTGCAATACAGAGGAGAAGAGGAAGGAAAAATGCAAGGATGAATGGGCAGGGAAGATTCCAATCTTCTTCCAGCATAAGGAATGTTGGACAGGAGAATCCTGCTTTAGAGAAGATTGCGGATTTCCCTTTGGTCTGTATGGCACTGGACACTGATGAAATTTGTACCTTCAATGGGGAAAGGTAGATTTTTCTTCTATATGAAATCCAACAAGAATGCCCGAAGCCACAATTTTCCAGTTTCCTCGTTGATATTTCCCTATGAAACAAAGGGTGAGTTATGTGAAGGCAAAGAGCTCTTCCTTTGTTCCAGAGAGAAATGCAGTAACTTTCAATGAATACACAATCAAACAAAAGTCTGAGAAGGAGGCAAAACATCTAGAGATAAAAGGCATTATCTGATGGAGGAGTAAGCCTCCACTGCAACTCAAGGGCCAATTCAAAAGAACATTACTAAATGGACAACAGCAGACAGCGTTTCCATGATATTTTCCATGTAACCAAAAGTTTATATTTATTCAAATTATTGCCTGTTGTTCCACACAGATTAATCTCCTGATTCTGCCCCCTGCTCCTCTTCCCACAGTAAATAGCCCCTTAGTCACGAGTGCGACTCCTTGAAATTGTTGGGATTACTCACAGCATCAGCTTCAGTGAGGATGGGAGATCATGGCCCTTTCTGATTAGGAGTCAGGGGATTGGGTTCTGTTCCCAGCTATGCTGGTTACACGCTTTCAGACCTTGGGCAATTCGCTGGGACTGCTCCAAGGACTAAAGTACAACTCAGGGTGTGTGAGGAGGGAAGAATGGACCTGATTTTCAGGGGAGCTGAGCACCTGGAGCTCCCATTGACTTTAACTGGCGCTATGAGTGCTCAGCACCTCTAAACAATCAGGCCTTATAAACGCAAAGTGTTATGACTATTACTAATGCTATTCAAAGCCACTCAGCTCCTCAGTGGTCTTGAAGCTCAAGCAACGACTGTGGAGCCACTCCAGTTCAAGCCATATTGCAGTAAAACAAAGGCGGAAGGAACCGTTTAAGGTCCACAGAATGTTTACTTGTTTGGCCTGCGTTGAATAATGTGGAAGAAATCAAATCCAGCCCCCATCTCGGCCTGTGCAGATGATACAGGAAGATCAAGGGTTTTATCCAGCCCTGAAAAATATGTAACCATGTACAAAAGGGCTGCATGTGGCTTTGGCATGGCATAAATGTGAAAGCTAGGAAATCAGGGGTAGGACAGTCACGTGCTCAATGCGTCTGCACAGGGGAGTAAAAGGCCGTACAGTGCCTCCTTTTCTCTCCTGCATGGGCTACCTGCATCCTAGGTCACAATGTGCGGGGCCGGGGGAGAAAACTGCCCTGGTGGGGCTGCTGCTACTCCTTTGTTTCTGTGGGTGGAGTCCTGTCCCTCTTACTCCCAATGCCTCTGCCAGCACATCTGATTGGGGCAAAGAGGAAAGCTGCACCAAGGAAAGGGCTGGTGCAGATTCCTTCCCCCTCTCCCAGGGCAAGGAAGGAACCAGGGACCCAACTGTGAATCTTTGGCTCACTAGTGGCTCCCTGTTCTGTTCATGGGGCAGCCGAGCTTACTCAGGGCTTGTGGCAAATCCACAATCTAGCCCTAAGTAAGCATAACATTCAGTAGGCAGAAATACTCCACCAGAGTTAAAGATCCTGGAAGGAACGCCCACCCAACTCAATAATAATATAAATTTAATTCCCGAGTGCTTAAGAACAATCTGCAGAATGATAGGTGTCTTGAAGCCTAATGGGTCTGAATCTGCTGTCTGTTACACCAGTTCTACACCAACATAAAGCCACTGAAATTAACAGAGTTGCACTGCTGTAAAGCTTGTGTACAGGAATAGAGAATCAGGTTCCTTCTCCTTAGGAACAATGTGTCCTCTGAAATAATAAGGTGTTAAAAATAAAATCCTCATGCTGTCTATCTGTCTCTCTAGGCATTTATCCTGTGCTGATCATGGGGCAAAGCACGTATCAACGACTCCCCTTTTGGTGCAGCCAAAGAAAATGGGAAGAGGCATCAACCTCAGAAAGGGAAAATGTTTCAACAATCAGGCACCATCTTCACTACAAATACAATCAGGTCACAGGACCCAGCTACAACAGGGTGGTCCCTTGACCAGTTACCATATCTCTGGATTTTTCCCTTTCCTTCCTCCCCTTTTCTCTCCATCTTTACTTTCTTCGGGCCTGATCCAAAGCCCACTGAAGTCAATAGAGGCTTTCCACTGGCTTTAATGGGCCTGGACTATGCTTGTTTTACCAGGGGGAAAGAATCTTAATTGATTTACTAAGTGCATTCCTATTCAGTAAAGCACTTATGTATGTGTTTAACTTTAAGCACAGACATTGGCTTCAGTGGGAATTAAGCATATACTTAAAGTTAAGCAAGTACTTTAAGGGCTTTGGTAATTTGGGGCCTTAAAGATCACTTGCAAAGAAAAGGGGGGGAAAGTTTGTGGTTTTTTTCATTAATTTATTTTGCTTCTTTGTGATGTAATAAAGAAGGTCTGCAAGGTTTTCTTTGCCTTTTTAAGAAATCTGCCTTTTGTGCACATTAGAAGTATCAAGTCCTGACTTCCCTGTTTTTGCTGGAGGATTCCTTGGAGGACTGGAGAACTTATGGGAACGAGACACCAGAAGAAAGCGGAGACGACAACCTGAGCATCTGTGAGAGGAGGGGACTTTTAGTGGGATTTTTGCTGGTTTGTGCTAACATCTATTTAACTCAAACTCCTGACAAACAAATGGGAGGGAAAAGCTTTGTTGGTGAAGGACTCAGTAAGCATATGCCATTGGTCAAGGTCTGAGAAAGTTCCCACTCCATTTCTCAAAGCCTCTAGCAACACAGGGAAGACAAGACTTTGTATCCTTGTTAGTTCTAAGGTACTAAAATGATCGAACAGAACTTTTTTTTTGGAGGGGGGACAGGCAGGGGAGAGAAAATAGACTAAGCAGGCCTACTTTATGCAGCATAAAAAAAGCAAAAAAGGGCATTGGCACCTTTTTTTTCAGCCTACATTTAAAAATACAAATGAAGGCCCTGGTCTTGTATGTAAGCAATTTTGGACTTAATCCAATACCCACTGAAGTCAGTGGAATAACTCCCATTGACTACATTGGATCAGGCCCACGGTTAGTCCCATTCAAGTGAATGGGACTACTGACAGGCATAAAGTTATGAACCTGGTTGAGGGTATTCAGGATCAGGCCATAAATCTGTTTGATAAAGCCCATATTCAGGAAAGAACCCGTAAAAATGACATCTTGACAGCCTTGCTGTCAGAGTGCAGATTAACAGAGCAGGAAACCACTTGGAAGTGAATGTACAAAGGGGAGATGGGCTCAGGAAAGACAAAGCAATATATCTGCCAAAGAGCATTGGGCTTATCATCCTTCTTTGATGTAATCCACAGTGCAGCTCACTCAGATGATACCTAATTAGAAAATACCTCCAAATTGCTGCAGGGAAAATACATCCTAGCACTTTCATCATAGGACCTGGTTTCTGTAATAGAGACTAGAATGCTTATTTCTGATGACCCTTGCCCCAGTCACTCCAGTTATCTCAGCTACCTCTGATTTTCATATCCTGCGGTTTTATTTCTCCAGTTTAAGCACAGTCACATGCTTCTCTGATCTCCTGCAAAATGATTCAGGAACAATGGGAAGAATAAAGGATCATATGGATTAACTCATGATTTTATACACCTACTGTACCACAGCAAACCAGCTCATTACTGTATAATGTAACACTACCTCATTATTATTATTTATATTGTGGTAGTACCCAGAGGCCCCAGTCAGGGATCAGATAACACATGTAAAACACACATAACACAAAGATGGTCGCTCTCCAAAGAGCGTACAATCTAAGTATAAGATGAGAGGTAACAGGTGCATACAACAAATAGACTGGTGGAGTACAAGCTAACCGTGAGATAGACAGCGATGGAACTAACAATGGTCTCAGTTTTAATTTGCTCATTGGTTGAGTGCTCAGCTCTTCGAAAGTTTCACTAGTGGTGATACTTACATACTTAACTGTGGGAGGTGGAGAGGTTTGTGAGGTTTAATTCAATAATGTTCATAAAGCATTTTAGATCCTCTTATGGAAGGCGCTAGGGAGCTATTATTGTTTTAGCTTCTTTTAAAAGACACTGCTGATACCAATGTGCTTTTGTGGGTACATAATTATTTATTCTCAAACACCCAAAAGCATGCTAGGCATGCCACAGAAACAGGTAACAAAATACATGAAAAAGAATGTTTAAAAAAATTAGGCATCTGCTACAAATGGGGAGGGGGAGAACTGTCCGATTCCTGCCTCCTTTGTGGCAGAAAGTGGAAGGTGGGAAGCAAATGAGGAATGAAAAATTTCAGCCTCAATGGTTAAAGTTTGGCAAAGTTATAAGCAACTGAAAACAGGGTCTTATAATGGGATGTGCTGGGCAACCTCAATACAGGTCGTGCTACTGTAACCCACACACCTCCTGGGTGTGGTGTTCTGTCCCATCTAGTGGCACTGAGACCACTTAGAGAGAGAGAGTTAAATGAGTCTACTCTAAAGCCTTAGCTAAGAGCCAGTTGGCTTTTGGCTCCTGCACTAAGCTCCAGAGGTCCCCGGTTTGATCCCAGGGCTGACAGCTGGGGTCTGTCGGTGTTACACTACCAGTCCTGCTGATAATATAATTACAATGTATTATTTGTGACGCCTTAGCCCTGCGCAAGTCACCACTATCCATGCTCCAAACAATTTACAATCTAGCAAGACAAGATGCAATGGGAGAACCCAGCAGAAAGCCTTACTCTAGAGCACTTCCCCTCTCTGTGATGTGACTGGACTCCTTCACCTCCTGGCGGGCCTGGTTACTCACCTGTTTGCTTCACTGTTACAGCTAAATTGCCAGAACCTCCTTCGCGCCTCCAGCGGTCCGTGGCAGGAGCACGTTCTCTCCTGGCATGCCCGGGTGGAGCCAACCCTCTGTTACAACCCCGCACATTCCAGCAAGGAGGGAGGCAGGCAGGGCTCCCTCCGTTCTACCCAGGCTCGCTGGGATTCTCGGCGGCTCCCCAGGAGAAGGTGGCTCTGGGCCCTCGAAGCTCGTGTACTGATGCCACTGGCTGCGCCCAGTACAAAAATTAACCTGTCTCTGGCACAGGGTCCGCAAAGGCGCGGGACTACAACTCCCAGCATCCCCCCACGGGGCGGCACAGCCGCGGCGACCACAGCCCGGGTGCCCCCCGGCCCCTTTTGCAGAGGAGCTCAGGCTGAAGGGGCGCGGGGGAGGGTGTCTTTGCGGTGGCCCTGAGCCCCCCTCCCTCGCTGGCTCCCCCCAGGCTGGGGGGGGCTGAGGGCGGCTCCCCTTGGCCTCTCCAGCCTGCAAAGGGGAGTTTCCAGGAAGTGGCCATATTGGATTCATTCAGCCGCATCGATCCGGGGAGAAGAGCGGGGCTCCGGCAAGGCAGTTTCCCGGCCAGAGACCCGCACCAGGACCCCCCGCTCCAGCCATGGCTGCCACGGACTTGGAGCGCTTCTGTGTGAGTGCGAAGCCCCGCTCGACGCTGCCCGGCGGGACGGGACAGGGCGCTGGGGCTCCGGGCAGCTCGCCCCCAGCCCGGGCTGCAGGCGGGGCGGGAGATGATGTGTCACTCGCCCCTTTGTGCCAGGGCGCACGGGAAGTTTGGGGAAGACGCGCTGGAGACAGCTTCCCCCTGGGGCCGCACCGGCAGCCGCTGCCCGCCTCTGGCCCCGAGGGCGGAGGAGGGGAGCGCAGCCCGGAGCAGGGCTCAGCCTCCCCTGCAGGGAGCTTGCGGCCAGGGGTCCCGGCTCTCCGCCAGCCCCGGGGCGCACAGCCCAGCCCAGCGCGCAGGGACGGTCCCTCTCTCCTGTGCCCAGCAGCGGCTCTCCCAGCGAGCCCAGGCCCTGAGGGCTGGAGGGTTGAGCCCCAGTTTGGGTGTAAAGCCCGGACCCGCGCCCTCCCCGGGCTGGGCTCTGCTGCAGTAGGATGCTCTGGCACTCAGGCTGCAGGAGGGACAAGGGGAGGGGGCGGTGACAGCGGGGCGCCTGGCGTTGCTAGTACGCGGGGATCAGGAACTGATCCCCCGTTGGGCTTTCGCTGGGAGTGGGGAGTGCTGAGCTGAAAGAGATGATCCGGGGCGGGGAGGTGATCAGGATAATGCCTTCAAGAAGAGGGCTTGGGTCTGTGCAGAGCTGGGTATTTGCAGACGTGTTGCAATGTTTAACTCTACAAACCCGAAAGGTTCTTCTGTTGCATTTCGCAAGTTCTGACACAACAAAGGGACAGTCCCGCTGAATTTAGGTGGAAAGTCTCCATCCAGTAATGAAGAGCCAGACACTAGCAGGCTAGAAGGGCAGTCAGATCATTCTGGGCCCAATCCTGCCATTTTACCCTGAGCCCTCTCAGGCTCTGGGGAGAGTCACTCTGATACAATCTCAGGGGGCTGGAGATAGATAAATATCCTTTGTTATTCTGCTCATGGTGTAAAGTACTGCTTGGCATGATTAAGGGTGGCAGAATCATGCCCTATTTGAACTTGTCCTGGGGCAAAATATTTGTAAGTACTATATTCTGTAATTCACATTAAGCACCACACGGCTTCTTGGGCAGTTCCATTTAAATCAACCCAAGGAAGACGAAATCTGGCCTTTAACTTGTGTTGTATATTGTAGTGCTGATTCATTCTTTCTCTGTGTTACTTTTCATTTATCCCTATAAAAAGAATGTTAAATCTCTGTCTCTCCAGCCCCATGAGATGTTGCTGGTTTGTACAGCTATAAATCCTACTCAGTGTTTTCTACAACAAATAATTGTTTTCTTCAGAATGAAAGAAAAAAGCTGATTGTTGAACTCCTGTGCATGCCGTTATCTTATCTAGAATATAGCAAACGTTTGTTTAGTTGGCAGATGTGTTTGGCCCTTGCAAATCCTTAATTGTGTAAATGTTGGCATCTAAACAAGAACGAAGCAAAGGATATTTCTATAACCAATCTTGTGGGTGCTTCTGGATGATAAAATTAATTTACAGTTTGACCTGCACTTTTATAAACAAAATCAGCTATGATTTAGTGTGTGTCTTAATGTTAGGTTGGAAGTTTTAGAGAAACATTGCAACATTTCTACAAATACCACTGCAATGTTTTGATATGCTTGTTTTGAAAGAAAAGATTACAGACCTGTAGGGAACAGGTGGGATGTTACATACATAAAATCACAATATAAAGTGTGGGTGTAGGCTCAGAGCCAAATGGCAGATGTTGGTATTGAAGCTTCATTTGATAGATGCAGAAATATGCTTCCAGCAAACAAATGGTCACTCTGCAATGGATTTAAGGATACACTATACATTTCAGAAGAAAATTTCCATCCAGCCTATTGTATAGTTTCAATGTGTGGGTTGATGCTTAAATGATTCATAAAGATGTTTATAGTTTGTGAATACCATTGTAATGCCAAAAATGCTCGCAGAGGAAGTTGAATACTCATGTGTTCATAGGTATGGATTTATATAGGGATGAGAAAAATAAATAAAGTGAGTTAAGGCCTTGTTTACAATAAGAATTGTTTGGATACCAGTTCTATGTAGATGTCTTGAAACACTGCCAAAGGCTTGCTCTCCATAGCTAATAGTATATTTTACCATAAAGAGTAATTGGCACAAAGAAAAATTAGCCTTGTGCTTGAAGGTGCTTTTTTAAAGAGTACTTATGTTTTATCTTTGTTCTTGAGTCAATGTACAAAGAATATTGTATAATAAATCTGAAACATGACTTAGGTGAGGAATAGAAGGGTGGCAATACATGTTGGATAATTGCTACCAGAAGTTGATCTGACAGAAATCTGTTGGCTTAAAGTTGTTTTTTATTAAAATTGTATTGGAAGGGTACTCTAAATAAACAGGCTGCTGATGTATCTTTCTACCTTTTGAGAACGGAAAATGTCTTCACCACATTAAATAGCATAGTTCCCTAAACTCACCGTTTTGCATTTTGATGTTGCTAAATAAATGGGGCTGGAAGTGATGGTCATTTGAATTATAGACATGTCAGTTGTGCTAACACAGATAAGTTCCTTCTACTATTTTGTATATAAAATCCTTTCTACCAAGAGTCTTCAGGTCTGCTTCATTGCTCGGCAACCTGGCATAAAATTTCTCAGCCGGAGAGTGAATTTTTAAAAGTGATACTTGGGCCACAGAGAGAGAAATTCCCTCTCAATGTAATTGAAAAACTGTAAATTGTTTAAAGTTCACATAATGCAAGTACAGCTTTGTTTTTTAAAATTAGATGTTTCAAGATTTTGTTGTTGTTGTTGAGGGGATGGGGTAGAAGTGGAGAATGGAAACAGAATCATTTACATGGAATGGGGATGTAATTTTTTCCCGTTTGATATTTATGTAAGAATTTCTAGCACGTTAGCTTGCTGTGTATGTGTGACATTAACACTGACCTGGTTTAAAACGAATCAATAATAATTGCAGATAGGATCAAGCTGGAACACCAGATGCAGCACTCACTGAACTTCTGAGAAAACAGGGTTCTGACCTGCACTTTGTGGACTGAGCCTTTCTTTAATAATAAATCGTTGATCTTTAGGTAGAGCCAGATTTTCAAAAGAGCTTAGCTCCCATTTAGGCACCTACCTGAAGTGGCTGGATTTTCAGAAGAGATCAGTGCCCAGCAGCTGCCATTGGAAAATCTGTTCACTTCCTTTAGGTGCCTGAATGGTAACTGAGCTCTTTTGAAAATCTGGCCCTATCTAAAGGCCAGGGATGCCAGATCAGGTGGTCTCAGTATTGCCCAAGTAGCAGGAGAGAACATTTTATACTCGAAAGAAACAGGGAGGGGAGAACTAAAAATCTCACTGGTGTGGTTTCTAATTTATATTGGAAGAGCCCCGACCCATTTCCTCCCCATGTTGACAGTGGACCTGCCTAGATGCTCTGTTACATGAGACAACACCTATGGGTGATTGTGTGGTTAAAGTGTTGTGTTGTGTCCTACACCCAGCTCTGCTACAGATGTTGTCACCTTGGTGACACACTATGGCACACTTCCTCAACTGTAAAGTTCAGATGATAATAGTTCCCTATTGCTAAGGAGCAATGAGGCTAATTTCTTTCAGAATGACTGTAACGCTCTAAGTCCAGAGTCCTTATTTTATTTACACAATTAGCATGTCCTCAGATATACTGTGAGGAACATCGTGGAAAAACCCTATATATATATATATATATATAACTAACTTTCAAAAAGCAATCTGATTAAATACTTAGGGATTGTATAGTGTAATGGTGCCATCAGTTAGTTGACACTGACACCTTACAATGTTACGACTCTTCAAATTAAGAATCTGTATTTAAAAACTCCCCAATTGCATACGTCTCCAATATAGTTCTCCACCATGTCTTAACAGCCCCTTCCAACACAGTGAAGTTCCTTTGAAGTAGTACTATTAGAAATAATCAACAAAAACAAGTGAAAAGAAAATTCACCCACAGAAAGCTGCATTTAAGACTGCATTCATTCTAGGCTGCAGAACCACACCACCAG
Organism: Emys orbicularis; assembly: GCF_028017835.1. Lineage (NCBI taxonomy): Eukaryota > Metazoa > Chordata > Testudines > Emydidae > Emys > Emys orbicularis. The sequence goes on from NC_088690.1 coordinate 98,518,285, forward strand.
TGCTCAAGAGTGCTTTTGTTCTTGTAAATATAGTGCTTGTAAGAGATGTTGGCTTCACAGCCCTGGAGACTGTAGTCCTCTGTTGATCCACACAACAGTTACAGCACAGGCATTGGCAGCACTAGCTTTCCATCAATGTGCTCTTGCCCTGACCTGGAAGGACCTCCTCTACATAGCGGAGGCTAGTTCAGTCTCTGTGCCCATTACTACCCTGGTGTGTCTATTAACATGGTCAACAAATAAAAACCACCCAGCTGGTTTGTGATGTGGATATCTCTCCCCTGGGAATTGGACTGAGACCAGCAGTTCATTTCATATAAATTACCAAATATCCATCAGATGTTACTGAGCTGGAATGCACTTGAACCAACATCCTATACATGAAAGATATTAATTTCATTATCAGTCCCCCAAGCCATCCTGTGCTTAAGAGGTGACACGTGATTGATTGTACGCTGGCACAGCCACTGGCCGTAGTAAAAGGATGTCAGTATATCTGCTGGGCAACAGCCAATCGCCATATGCAGGAAATGCAAGACACAAAGCAGGAGGAGGATAACAGTGGCAGGGAAATGCAATGGGTCTGGAGAGAGTTAAAACAGGTGGGAGGGGAAGAAGTGGGAGAGCAGGCACTGAAGAAAAGGGGTAGAGTAAATGGAGCTCAAAATGGGACAAAATTTGGAGACCCACAATTAAAAATAGTCCCACTCTTTGCAAGGCCTTTGAAAGCCAAAGAGCCTGGCTAATTTCATTTCAACAAGTAACATAGTTTAGGCTAGGTCTACACTAGGGGAGGGGATCGATTTAAGATACGCAAATTCAGCTAGGCGAATAGCGTAGCTGAATTCGACGTATCCTATTCGACTTACCCCGCTGTGAGGACAGCGGCAAATCGACCGCTGCGGCTCCCCCGTCGACGGCGCTTACTCCTCCTGACGAGGTGGGAGTACGCGCGTCGATTCAGGGATCGATTTATACGTCTAGATGAGACGCGATAAATCGATCCCCAAGAGATCGATTTCTACCCGCCAATCCGGGCGGGTAGTGTAGACTAGCCCATAGAGTCCGATTAATCCACTGATACATTAATTGATAGTTGCAAATGCAGTAAGTCACTTTGACCTTAACTCAGGCAGTCATGTGCCCTCACAATGACACATTAGTATGTGTTAGAGCCAATGTGTCATGCCTGATATTCAGCCTTAACAGTGAATGTTCAGGCATCTGTTGTCTTGTCAGTCCCCAAGGCCCTGGATTTTGAAAATGTCATCCCTAATCTATATGTGCAAATACTGTGACTGCACAGATTGGGGATTTGTGTATGCTGGAGACCAGTTGGAATAATAACCCAAACGGCGAAAAGAAAAGAAAAACCTGATTGAGTCGCCGTCGAATTGCTGCCGAAGACTGAAGCAGAGCGATTGAGCTGCCGCCACGAGGAGGAAACGAGGGAGTGAAGGCCCCTCCGCCGAATTGCCGCCGCAGACCCGGACGTGCCGCCCCAACAACGGACGGACTGCCGCCCCTTTCTATTAGTCGCCCCAGGCATCCGCTTCCTTCGCTGGTGCCTGGAGCCGGCCCTGATTTGCGCATAGGTATACCTGAGTTGTATATGCGGAAGGGATGGTGGAATTTTTGCTGCTAACCTCATGTGCCTGTTTGATTTTGGCAGACATTTAAGAGAGTCCAGCGATTGTTGCCTGTTGGAAAAACTATGAGCTCTGTTGTATTGTTGCCACCTGTTCATTTGTGTAGCTAATGACCACGAGGAACCACCAGGAAAAATCTTTAAAATATCTCTAAGGTTTCACCAGAATTGGATGAGTCTTGCGGGACTTTCTACATTGCCTTCACTGCTGTTTTTGTTTAAACAGGAGTTTTCTCCATAACAGCTGGTATCCTCCTGCCTATTGCATGTAGTCACTTCACAGTCTGGTGTTTGAGATATCACAGTTCCTCTCCATGAAAAGGATTCTGCTGTCAAACACTGGCTCGTGTGGCCTCACAGAATGATTTGGGCATGAGGAACAGGCTGAGCATAGAAGGGAGAAAGCTGCACGTATCCAGTTTAGGACTGAACAGTTGCCAATGAAAAGGCCACTGTTGGGGCAATGCAGGCCCCTAACTTAGGTTGGATATTTTTGAAAATAACATTTCAGAAATATTCCCATGACTTAAACAATTCCAGTGAAAATAGTTTTTATTTGGATACAAACATTCTCCTGCAGATTTTATAATCCAGCCCATTGCAGCATTTTGCTAGGACTTGGGAGCCCTAGAGAGAAACTGACTAGTCTGTTCTTATTGTCCAACTTGAATGTTTACCTTTGACCTTGTGCTCAGTTTGGAAGAGTGAGATTATTCAAACAGGAACTTCAAAAAGAAGTGAGTTTTAAAATTGGTAACAGATCAGGAGACAAATGCAGCTGCAGATCTGCTACTCTGAATCGGAGTGTGCAGCGTATTTCCTTCCATGCACTGGCTAGATCAGGGGTCGGCAACGTTTGGCACGCGGCTCGCCAGGGTAAGCACCCTAGCGGGCCGGGCCAGTTTATTTACCTGCTGACGCGGCAGGTTTGGCCGATCGCGGCCCCCACTGGCCGCGGTTCGCCGTCCCGGGCCAATGGGGGCGGCGGGAAGCGGTGCGGGCGAGGGATGTGCTGGCCGCGGCTTCCCGCCGCCCCCATTGGCCCGGGACGGCGAACCGCGGCCAGTGGGGGCCGCGATCGGCCGAACCTGCCGCGTCAGCAGGTAAATAAACTGGCCCGGCCCGCTAGGGTGCTTACCCTGGCGAGCCGCGTGCCAAACGTTGCCGACCCCTGGGCTAGATCTTCTAGCTGGAGTGTGTACCTGCCTGAGGAGGGAGGATAGGAAATGATCTCCCTCACTGTTCTCCTCCAAGTGAGGTTGGCACTGCTGGCTGCACTTCTGAGCCACAATCTGTCCCCAAGTGGCCTGCACAAGCTCACCCTTCTCTGACCCACAATCTGTCAGGCTACAAAAAAGAGTGTTTTAACTCTATGTTAAACAAATGTCTGCTGGAAAAGTATCAACTTTTCCAAATGCATTGCTGTTTCTGTCAGTGCAAATCCAATATGTCTCTTCCTCCTGTAATATAGATACGTTACTCCAAGTGGGAGTTCGGAGCTTCTTTTTAAATACGTGTGATCGCTGCGAGCTCTGAGGCAGTGGGAGTAAGAACACACGAACTGGAGAATCCTAGAACCACCTGTCCCCGGCATGCCCTCTAGAGAAGCAATAACACATGCAAACCTGAAGAACAACTCTCTCTTTCTGGGACAGGGCCTCTTTTTTGGTTTGTGGCTGTGAGATGTCAGCGTATCTCCAGCATTGTGGGGAGTGGTAATGTTTTGGGAACTACACTATCTTTGGGAAGATGATACCAATGTTATTTCCAGCTACAATCAGGAAAACTGGCCCTCGGTCTTTTCCTCCCACTGTACCTGCTGTTCCTGTTTCCTTCATCTCAAGGTTTGATGTACCCCAGTGGGAACTATGGGTGCCTACCACCTCTCAGGATCAGGTCATTCCTGTCTGTGGAACTTTCTCTATCGTGCCTGTTCTTGTGCTCTTGCAATATTTCTTCCTGATAATCTCCCTATCCCTTTCCCGTGTGCCTCTTTGCTTGGAGTGGGAGAGGAGGAAATGGGACACAGTATGTGAAAAACCAGATTGATTCCGTCTGATTGTGCAATAAATAGAAGGAATCGAGTCTCATGAAACAGAGAATAGTGCCCCGTTCGTTCAGGGCCAGGATATCTGCACCATATCACTTCCAACTTCATCAGTTGTGCGAGGGAGGAGTGAGAGAGTTTTGATTTGGGAGGCTGGTAGTGAGATTTGGGGGCTTTTAATTTGGACATTGGTCAAAGACATTTGTATTGATTTTTGACTGATAAAATACATACAGGCATCTAGAATTTGAGTTGGGCCCATCTTAAATAAAACCAATAAAGTCTGAGGCAAAGGGACCCTGAAACAATGGGATGTTGGATAGCAGGAGCGCCCCATGCTATCTTGTAGAACAGCTTGAGAGCTGAGGAACTTGAGGAGAAGGTTCAGGAGAACAGAATCGCCCAAGTCTTGGGTCTAGGCCTTGAAGTCTCCCTTTCAGAAGCTTGCTAGCTGGCATAAATAGCTGTGTAGGCTCTGAAACATGACAGACATTTTTGGGGTGGAGCAAAGAGTGAAGGGGAAGGGGTGACCAATGTTCTTTGCAATGATGTTATAGGGAAACATTATTTTCTGGAAAAAATCTGGGTACAGGCCTGTCCCAACAATGGGATCTGTCAAGTTTCTGCCAAATATATTCCCTGTTGTGCTGTGAACTCTCTTAAACTCCCAATCTAAATAGGATTCGGGGGAGGGCGGATTTGTCAGTACTTGGATGGGTGACTTTGTTTAGAAGTTGAAATTCCTTATTGTAGCCAAAAAGTGTGTGTCTCACACACATGAAATTTCAGATATGTCAAACAGCTACAGTAGAAGTTCCCATGAACTGTCGTGCCTTAGAACCAGAAACATAACACCCCTGCTCTCTCCCACCCATCCGGCTCTGCACTAACTTACTTGGAAGCGGTTGGAGTTGCAGGGAAAGATGAGAGAGTTTGTACAGAAGGTGCTCCTAGGTGCGTGGGCATGTTCCCATCCTCTCCTGAGTTCTGACTGAACGATTACTAAATGACGTGTCACAATAAGCCCCTGCTCAATTACCACTGCATTATCTGACCCAGGAAACTTTAAACTGTGGATTCAGTGTGACATGTTCCCCACAACTGAATTCTATTTGCCCTAGGGTGTGCAAGGAACTCATATGCTGCCTTGGAAGTTTGTACTCAAGCTGAACCGTTCAATAGCAATAAAAGAGAGAGATCAAATCAGTCCCCAGAAAAAGGGCCCTTTTAGAAGGTTATTAAATGATGTGTATTCCAACCAAATGCCCTGGTGAATGAGGGTGGAAAATTGTTGGACTCTAATCCCACCCTTTCTCCCAGCTCACTTCAGTTAGCATACAGCAGGGGTGGGCAAACTTTTTGGCCCGAGGGCCACATCTGGGTATGGAAATTATATGGCGGGCCATGAATGCTCACAAAATTGGGGTTTGGGGTGCAGGGGATAAGGGGTCCAGCTGGGGGTGCAGGCTCTAGGATGGGGCTGGGGATGAGGGGTTTGGGGTGCAGGAGGGTGCTCCGGGCTGGGACCGAGGGGTTCAGAGGGTGGGAGGGGGATCAGGGCTGGGGCAGGGGGTTGGGGCATGGGAGGGGGCCAGGGGTGCAGGCTCTGGGGGGCGCTTACCTCGAGCAGCTCCCAGAAGCAGCGGCGTGTTCCCCCCTCCGGCTCCTACACGGAGGCTCAGCCACGCAGCTCTGCGCTGCCCAGTCCATAGGTGTCACCCTTGCAGCTCCCATTGGCTGTGGTTCCCTGCCAATGGGAGCTGCGAGGGTGGTGCTTGGGGCGGGGGCAGCGTGCGGAGCCCCCTGACTGCCCCTATGCATAGGAGCAGGAGAGGGGACATGCTGCTGCTTCCGGGAGCTGCACGGAGCGGGGCAAGCCCTGGACCCGGCTCTCCGGCGGGAGCTCGAGGGCCGGATTAAAACGTCTGGATGCGGCCCCCGGACCATAGTTTGCCCACCCCGGCATACAGTATGGGTTCAGTGGGAGTTTTGCCTGAATAAGAACTGCAAGAATGGGCCCTGAGAGAATATTTCTGCTTTCTCCATCTTCCATAGGCATTATTCTGCAGTATCACAGCTGAAAGGACTATGTTGAATTTCTCTTCTTGTGTTTCAGTTTTGCAGTTAGATGCTTTTTGAATTGTATTGACTCTTCAGATTAAAGGTATTTTGCAGCTTTCTAAAGGCCTCAGTTAATAGGATATGTAGTAGTCAGCTTATTAGCCTGATGATTTCATGTAGCTCTTGGAGCCAAGTGGTTATGGTGTATATGTATAGCCTTGCCTTAAAGGTTAGGTTACTTGTCGTCTTCCTGATATTTGCCATTAAGCACCAAAACACAACATGCAGTAGTGGTATTTGGACTGCCTGAATTAGCAGCCAAAGAAAGAATAGCTTATCACTATAGAGAACAATTATATGAATTCAGAGAAATTTGGGCCCGATTTCTAGCTATGTTTGGGTACAAAATGTTGACATGGCTAAAACAGTTCCAGACTTCCATTCCATATAACCCCTCTGCTTTTTCTCTCCTCATTCCACCACCACAGCCACTTCCTTCCTTCTTCTGCCTATTCATGTATGTCTTCTCCTATTTTATCACTGTTAACTCCACCCTAATGTGTTACGTTTATGTAGTATTGTCTGACTTTGTATTGTCTGGTCTCGCAGCTTTGATAAGCTGTCATTGCATAATTCTATTGGGATAACATATGAAACACGAGGTATTTCGAAACACATACAAGCTGTAAATCATTTACCTTTTTGTACTTTTCATTGTCTTTCTTTATGAAAATCGATAGAAAATGAAACTCACTCACATACAGAGGATTGTCCATTGGCTGGAAATGGAAATTTCTTGGAGATACCGTGCGTTGGATTGTTGTGTCATGAGAACTGGAAACTAAACACAGTGATGACCAGAATTAATTGGCTCTCTTAAGAGTAACCCCCTACCAAAATCCCTTTCTGCCTTACCTAAAAAAAAGTATTGAATGATGGAATTCATTATAAATAGGCAAGGAATTCTGCAAACATATGCAGGAATTAGCCATGTTTATTTTAAATAGTAACTAAAACAAATAATCTTGGTGGCAAATATCCAGCATACAGAGTAGAGCAGCTGGATAATTACATAGTATGAATCAGAGTTATCTTCTCCTCTTTCGATGACACTTCCTAAAAAATGCCATTAACCTTTACCAAATCATTATGTGGTGTAGAATTGCCCACTAATATCTCTTTGAGGTTGTGAGGCAAACTTCTGCTTTCGGTTTGTCCAACAGTCATTCATGTTGCTATGGGTGGAACTTGGCAGTGTCTCTCATTCACTTGCAGACCCATTGCTCAAAGTAAGGAAAGAGGATGGTTGGGAGGGAAATGTGGTGTAGTGGTTAGACCAGGGGACTGCAAGCCAGCACTGCCACTGCCCTGTTGTGTGACCTTGGGAAAGTCACTTACTGTGTCTAATTTGAGAGGGAGGGGGGAGGGGGAAGGGGAGGGCAGAAATAATGCTTATCCCCTTGCATAGGGTTGTGAGGGTTAATTAACTAAGGAGCTGTGTAAATACTATCTAAAAGACAAAAACGGAGGGTAATTTACTAGTTGGCTTGGCGTGGATATTTTTTTAAATAAGGAACTGAGGAAGAAGTATCTGTTCTAACTTTTGCCTTCTCAGTAAGAGGTTAGTTCGTGGGGGAATGGAATTCTTATGCAGCTGAAGTGCTGAACTTTCTCATCCCTTCAAGGAAATGTCTTTCATTTTTGGTTCCATAGTTTCCTTCTGTTTCCACTGTTGTTCTTCATTCTCAAAGGCAAAGTTTGTATTTGCAAAAGACTTTCTATGTGGAGCGCCTGGCTTGCTCATTCAGAGCCTGTATATATAGCTTATGGGTCCAAATACCAGATAAAACAAGAAAACACAATGGTTTGTTTTAGTTTTGCTTTTAACATGGGAGAGGCATCTGAGCACAGCTCTATATGACATGATAGATATTGTATGCAGTGTGACGTAGCTGTGTTGGTTGCAGGATATTAGAGAGAGATGGTGGGTGAGGTAATATATTTGATTGGACCAAATTCTGTTGGTGAGAGAGACACGCTTTCGAGCTTACACAGAACTCAAAAACGTGTCTCTCTCACCAACAGAAGTTAGTCCAATAAAATATATTATCCACAAATATCTATCATGAGGTATCTTCTTTCTTCAGTGCACACAGATGTCTCTTGTGTCAATGGGCATCTTTCCACTGACTTCAGTAAGCTTTGGGAGACAATATGTTCTGTGATTCTTGCTTTCCTGAGTTGGTGTTCTGGGGCTCTGGGCCTGCTTGTGTCCCCATTGAAGACCATTAGAATTCTGCCACTGACTTAGCAGAAATAGGATTGTGCTCATTGTATGGGAAAGTTTAAATTAAAAACCAAGGCCCCCACCTTTTTGATAACTATTTAGAAAATAAAAGAAGCCTTCATGAGAACGTATCTATTCAGATGAGGTTTTGCAAAACTCGTTTTTACCCCCGTACCTGAAGCTTGAGCTGACTGTTTCCTATAGATTGTGTTGCTCTACATGGTTTTGTCTTTAAATCTTAAACTGAATATTGTGGGGGAGTTTTCTTAGCATGTTTAAATGTTGTGTTCCTGAAACTGGATATTCTTTCCACTTATAGTTGGTCCAATAAAAGATGGGAGAGGCATCTGAGCGCAGCTTTATATGTCTTGGTAGATATTGTATGCAGTGTTGTAGCCGTGTCAGTCCCAGGATATTAGAGTGACACGGTGGGTGAGGTAATATCTTTTATTGGACCAACTTCTGTTCTCACCACCTTGTCTCTCTAGCACAGTGTTTCTCAAACTGGGATCGCCGCTTGTGTAGGGAAAGCCCCTGGTGGGCCGGGCCGGTTTGTTTACCTGCCCCGTCCGCAGGTCCGGCCGATCGCGGCTCCCACTGGCCGCGGTTCACTGCTCCAGGCCAATGGGAGCTGCTGGAAGTGGCGGGCAAGTCCCGCAGCAGCGCTTTGAAGTGCGAGTGTGGTCGCGGCGCCAGACTCCACCTCCTGAGGGGATTAGCTTACAGCACTGGGGCACTGTTTACACTGGCGCTTTACAGCACTGTAACTTGCTGCGCTCAGGGGGGTGTTTTTTCACACCCCTGAGCGAGAAAGTTGCAGCGCTGTAAAGCGCCAGTGTAGCCATAGCCTAAGTCCCTCGGCCCGCGCCGCTTCTAGCAGCGAACCGCGGCCAGTGGGAGCTGCGATCGGCCAGACCTGAGGACGGGGCAGGTAAACAAACCGGCCTGGCCCGCCAGGGGCTTTCCCTGCACAAGCGGCGTCCCAAGTTTGAGAAACACTGCTCTAGCATCACTGATAGGCAGCCCAGATATGGCATTTTTTTCGAAGCTCATGTGTGGCGCAGTCTTCTGGGTGTTCAGTGGCAATGACAAAACTTATGTCTAATCCTCATTTAATTAATGTGATTAGACCTTGCAAACATAGAAACTGAATGGCTAAGAGATTAGAAAGCAAATTTCCATATGTTTTTTATCAGTTAAAAGGCTTAAAGGGGAATATAAGGCAGAGCTGGTCAGTTCATTTGTAGAAAGCTGAACTGGTGCTGTATTTGTAGGTAGTGTTTGTTCTTAGATGGATGTACAGTATATAAGCTGAGATGGGCAGCAATGTATACCCTAGCTGAAGTTTTACCTGGCACAATAAATGTTGCTTATAAAAAAAAATTACCCCCCCCCCCCCCGATGATGATGCAAAGCAAATAGCAATCCACATAATTCTGTGAAGAGCTGCTCTGGGGGTGAAAGGCTGGTTAAGCGCAGTGGGAAACGGTAGAAGTGTGGGTATATAATACAACTGTTTGCTTCCGAGAGCTGAGGAAAGCGCTCTGATGTGCAGACATATAGAAATCCAGGCTTCTAGATTGGTTCTGAGATTGCTCAGCTTTTGGTTTGCTATTTAAATACTGTTACAAGGTGGCGTGAGAAATCACACCACCATTTAGGCAAAGGGGAGTTTTGTTTGCATAAGAAGTGCAAAATTAGTCCTTAAATGGAGTTCTGTTTGTTAAATGAGCCTGATAACAACACTTACATAGCTGGGTGACCCTAGAAATCAAACCCAGGACCCTGGATTTAAACATACAGAAAACAGAGCACTTTATTTCCTTGGGAGGTGCCTGGCTAGGGTAGTCCAGGATCAGGGACCTATGGTATAGGAAGGGCAGTGTGAAAAATAAACAACAATGGACTGATTTGCAAAGACGTTGAACACCTGCAGCTCCCAATGACTTCTATGGGCTTTGGGGTTGCTATGAACCTCTGAAAATCAGCCCACAAACTTTCAGGGTGGGCGCAGTTTGTTTTCATCTTTTGCTAGTGTCGCTTTATGAGCAGAGGAGGATCCAAACTCTGACTTTTCTTGCCTCTGCAATTTTAAGTCACCGTGTTTAATTTTATTTAACCTAGATTTTGTTGTTCTGTGTTTGGTTTCTTTGATGACATTTGGTGCCAAGTCTGGGCATCTTGAAGCTGGGAGAGACATTGAATAATGGCATGAGTGTTCTGTGAAATTCTTGACATTCTTAAAAAAAGGGTTAAAATGGAAGGGTGGGGCTGGGAAGGGATTGTTTTTCCTCTGTGTGATTTTTAATTCTGGAGAGTGCAGTGCAGGCCCGGAGCTTCGTTGCAGGCTTTGTTGTTGTGAGTTCTACGCAACGGGAATCAAGCAAGATAGTAGGGTTACCATTCGTCCGGATTCCCCCGGATATGTCCGGCTTTTTGAGCTAAAAATAGCGTCCGGGGGGAATTTGTAAATGTCCGGACTTCCCCCCCCATGCAGAGTGCGCGCAGCTAACAGGGCAGCTGGCCGGATGGTGCCACTTACATGGGGCTTCGACAGCCAGAGAGAGCCCCTCCTCCTCTCCCCTGCAGCAGAGATCACTCCCTCCCTCCCTGCATTCACAGATCACCTCCGGCAGTCTGGAGCTCCTCCCCCGCTGCTGCCCAGCCTGCCGGGACGAACGGCTCAGGCCGTTCCTGAGCAAGTTCACAGAGACGTTATTTAGGCGAAGGCCAACAACAAGGGGGCCAGGGGGTTGGAGAAGGGGCAGGGAGGTTTTGGAGGGGGCAGTCAAGAGAAGGGGGGGGATTCGGGAGTTCGGGGGGGCTTTCTGGGGGGGGGGTGGATAAGGTTTTGGGCAGTCAGGGTACAGGTAGGGGGTAGGGTCCTGGGGGCAGTTAGGGTGGGGGGGGTCTTAGGAGGGGGCAGTTAGGGGATAAGGAACAGGGAGGCTTAGGTAGGGGGTGGGGTTCTGGAGGGCAGTTAGGAGCAGGGCGTCCCAGGAGGGGGCAGTCAGAGGACAAGGAGCGGGGGGGGGGTTGGGAGTTCTGGGGGCGGGGCTGTCAGGGGGCAGGGGTGGGGAGGGATCAGAGCAGTCAGGGGACAGGGAGCAGAGGGGTTTAGATGGGTCGGGAGTTCTGGGGGAGGCTGTCAGGGGGTGGGGAGTGGTTGGATGGGGCGTGGGAGTCCCAGGGGTCTGTCTGGGGGTGGGGGTGTGGATAAGGGTTGGGGCAGTCAGGGGACAGGTAGGGGGTAGTGTCCTAGGGGGCCAGTTAGGATGGGGGGAGGGTCTCAGGAGGGGACAAGAGGCAGGGAGGCTTAGGTAGGGGGTGGAGTCCTGGGGGGCAGTTAGGGGCAGGGGTCCCAGGAGGGGGCAGTAAGGGGACAAGGAGCGGGGGGAGGGTTGGGGGTTCTGAGGGGGGTGGGAGGGGCAGGGGCGGGGCTAGGGCAGGATGGGGGCGGGGCTCCTCCCGTCCTCTTTTTTGCTTGCTGAAATATGGTAACCCTAAAGATAGTCTCCTTTGTACGAAGAAATGCTATGGCTGTGATGTCAAAACTCAAATGTGAAATCTGCAGTGCTTATTTTGGAGCGTGCTTGTGGGCCTCAGTGGAGAAGGAAATGCAAATACGCTGTACGGTGCTGAGAACTTTGATGCAGGATAGCAATATCACCAGGGTAACACCAACACTGAACTGGTAAGGAAGAGGTCTCGCAGAGCTGCCTAGAGGAGCCAGCTGTTAATATAGGGCCAGATCACCCCCTGCCCTCCCTGAGTTTCTCCATGTGTGGTTCTGAACCCCTGTCTGTGGAAGGCAGGGGGGATCAGTACCTCCATGGCAGCATTCCCTTGTCTCTTGTCTGGACCCTGCGGAGGGCTCTTGTCGCAGTCTGGGGGCCTTGTGAGGGCAGAGGGACATAGTTGGGGTGAGCAGAAAGGGAAAGAGTTTACATCCTCTCTTCCCCTGTCCTGTGGAGGATGTCCAGGAGTGGATGGTGTATGCCGGTTTCATACCTCTCGCCTTGCCAAGGCCATTTGTGAGAGAGGCCAAAAAGGAGCGACACCAATAAATTATTAATCCAGGAAGCTTAAAATTCAGCCAGATCCATTCCTTTAGTGTAACTGGCTCTCTCCTTAGCTTCTGTGTCATGATCCTTCATTTCTGATGTCAATAATTTTCCACAATGAAAGTGAGTAGGGGCGGGGGGGGGCACTCAATTTGTGTGGGCCACAGGCAATTTGGGAGTGAAATGCGTGACATCCTGTCAAATGAGGTGCACTTGAGAGGGATGCCTAGTGTTGAGCAGCTCTTTCATAGCCACAGCCACATTGCACAAATAACCATGTTTAAACATTGTTGTGGGCCAGCTGTTTAAGAACATGGTTTCTGCTGTTTGGACCAAAACAAAAAAAAGAAGGAAGAAGAAAGAAAGAAAAGTTCCTGTTAGGAAACTGTGTGTTAAACCTGGTAGAGCCTTTCTCCAGTGTGCCAGCTCTGGTGATTTTATCATGTCCCATGATATTTGGTGGTGTTTCATAAATCGCCAGCTTCTGGAGTCAGATGATTAGGTGAGAATCTCTGTTTTTATATGAATGAAAAGTAAGTTTCTAACCTTCATGGTTGCAGAAAATAGCTTGAAAATTTGACCCCATTCAGGTTCAAAAGTCAGAAGACAAATCCAAGGAAGGAAACCAAAATTTATTATTTTCAGAACCTCATTATTTTAGCCAATGTCCTGATTTGTAGGGCCTGACTCCTGATTTTCAAACGTTTGTGGTCGGGGATACCGCTTATGTGAGTAGCTCTGTTAAGGAGGGCTCCAAGAATGAACCTGATGATGAGCCGATGATGCCTTGCCTTGGCTGACATATTTTACCACCATGTCGACTAGATCTGTTCAGGGCTAGACAGCACAATTTATAAAACTCTGGGGGCCCAGTTGTATGCTAGCACCTCCCATGGTGGGAGAATGTCACTGAACCTTCAGCACAGGCGCACCCTGAAAACATAAAGAGCAGAGAACAGCAGATACAAAGACATGCTTTCCTCTCTGCTAGCCACATAACCCAGCCAACTCTGTGCTGAGGCGAAAGAGAGAAGCTCAAATGCAGCAGACTGCAATCATACAAATAATGAATACAAACCCCACGTTTAAATGCTCTTATTGATCAGTTGGACTTTTGCCTTTGCTTTGAAATACCAGGCCCTGATTCAACAAAACACAAAGATATGCTTATGTCCTACTGACTTCAGTGACTCTTCAGTGGGTGCTTAAGTGCGTAGCTGAATTGGGGCCCAGTTGAGACTCAGTATCACCTGCATGGCTATTAGATGTTACAGTTTTTTAGCATCACAAAGGTCAGGGAGTCTCCTCTCTTCTGTCTAGCTTTGTACCATCAATATCTCATCATATGGTGAATTTTAATGCTGAGCACTCTGCTCATCAGGCCACAGCTAACCGTGCTATGATTATCAACTGCCTCTATAAGACTGTGGATAGTTTACCTAAACCCTGCATGGATACTTGCTGTGCTGTCTGCCTCAGCACCTCTTAGCCATCCTTAACCTATCCTGAGCTATGATTTTACTACCTCTTTGATGCTATTATTCTCTAACTAGCGTTTTTACATAATGTCAAACTTGCTTGAGAGAGCGGTAATATATTATTTAATAGTGCTCAGCACATGGGTTCAGGGAAGGTAATGTTTTAATCTGTAAAAAAAAATCCTGGGTCTGTTGTGAATTTTAGTCTGAGCATTGCCAGTATCATAAAAGTGCTCCTGAAAGGTCAGATAGTGGCTTTGCCATTACTCCTCCTAATCTGTCAGGCCCAAATAAAGAAGCTTTACTCCGTGAAAGTCTGCGGTACCTGCTGCTCAGCCCCTGAAAAGTGTCAGTTGGTGGGTGGTCTATTTAATAACATAAGAAAGGATTTAGTAAAGTAAAAGATGTAGGATCAGAAGGGTGGAAACTTGAAAGAAAATCATCTGGCATATTATTGATATAGAAACTAGCATTAACTTTGAAACAGTCCTGGTGGAGCCAGGGGCTGGCGTCAGGAGACCTGTGTTTTATTTCTGACACTGACTCCCTGTGCGACCTTAGACAAATCATTCAACCGACCTATGCCTTGGTTTCCCCATCTATAAAGTGAGGATAATAACATCTCTGTCTATGTAAAGCATTTGGAGATAGTCAGAGGAAAGGGCCCTATGTGACGGACGGTCTGATCTGGTTGTGGGCTCTCAGTGCCTCCCAGGATCACGCCTTCCATGTACGGTAGTATTGTTGTAGTTATATTAGGGTTTGTATCCTGTGTAGGCTGCAGTCGTTAGAGGACAACATGATCTCTCACTCTTGCACAGGTCTGAAATCCAAACCAGCAGGGAGCTGTGTGGTCCAGATACACATTGTGGGTGGTGGGAAGGACAGACAGACAAAGGTAATGAGTAAGCCTCTGAGACTGCCTCACCCTGCCCACTTACCTGTCAAAAGGTTAGCCAAGTTATTGTGCGTAATCTTCCTCCTCCCCGCCCCCCCTTAGTCATAATTAAGATTCCTTTGGAGGGGCCTGAATTACTGCAGAGCTGCAGCAGGAATGAGTAATTTCTCCGTGCCATTCATTTTTCATTCAGGAGACAAGTGAATAACATCTTAATCAATGCCATTGACTTTTGCATTAATCAGAGTGTTTGATGCATGTACCATTGTGCCAGGGAGCGGAGAACGAGAAGGTAAAGAAGGGGTGGGCAAACTTTTTGGCCTGAGGGCCGCATCGGGTTTTGTGAATTATATGGAGGGCCGGTTAGGGGAGGGGGTTGTGGCCCGCCCCCTACCTCCTATCTCTCCCCCCCCCAGGGACTCCTGCCACATCCAACCCCCCTTGTTCCCTGACAGCCCCTTCAGGACCCCTTCCCCATCCACACACCCTGCTCCCTGTCCCCTGACCGCCCCCGGACCCCCGCTGCCCCATCCAACTCCTCCTCTCATTCCTGACTGCCCCCCCGGGACCCCTGCCCCATCCAACCACCCCTTCTCCCTGTCCCCTGACTGCCCCCTGCCGCCCCATCCAACCCCCGTTCCTTCCTGACTGCCCCCCCAGGACCCCTGCCCCCATTCAACACCCTGTTCCCTCCCCGACCGCCTCAACCCCTATCCACACCCCCGCCCCCTGACCACCCCCCGAACTTCCCTGCCCTCTATCCCACCCACCCACCCCCACTCCCTGCCCCCTTACCATGCTGCCTGGAGCACCGGTGACTGGTGGCGCTACAGCCGTGCAGCCCGGCTGGAGCCGGGCCACACCGCCACCGCCGCCACCACGCAGCACAGAGCTGCACTGCCCCAAGAGCTCACAGCCCCACCGCCCAGAGCATTGCGCCGGCGGCGGAGCAAGCAAACTGAGGCTGCGGGGGAGGGGGAACAGCAGGGGAGGGGCCGGGGCTAGTGTCCCGGGCCAGGAGCTCGGGGGCCGGGCAGGACGGTCCCGTGGACCGGATGTGGCCCACGGGCCGTGGTTTGCCCACCTCTGAGGTAAAGTCATTTGCTTTGTGATTAATAAGAGGCCTGATCCTGCCATCTGCTGAGCATCCTCCACTCCCTGCGAGGACCAGTTGTGCTGAGAGTATTCAGAACCTCACAGGTTTGGCCCCAGAAATGGCACCTAAGGGATATTTTGTATATAAAAATATAACTTCCCTCCTTCTTTTCATCTCACTTTTTTGAATAACTGAGGGCTGGGAACTGCAATCTATCTCCTTAACATTAGTTTCTCCTTGTATCCTGTTCACACTGTAGTTTGGTTAGACTGTAAACTCTTTGCTCCATCTGTTCGCTATGTGTTTTGTACAGTGCTTGCAACATGGGGCCATGATCCCTGACTGCCCCTCCCCCCTGGGTGCTACTGTAATACAAAAGAACAAACCTCATAATACATTTGATGTTACGGGGTACTGATGGGTGCTGGGCTAACGATGCCAATTTTATAGCTTACCCAAGCTACAAAATTCAGCTCCTGGTGTGACGGTGTTTGAATCCTGGCTCTTGGGCTGCTTGCTGGCTCTAACGGCCAAATTCTGCACTATGCACATGTAACTCTTACCTACTTCCCTAGGACCAAGGGTGCTCTGTAAATGAAAACATATTCTGTCCATGAGAGTTTCCAAGCTGGAGAAGCCCTTCAATGCAACGCAGTGACTGTGTGGGGTTGGCTTCCATTGTTTTACTGAAGAAAGCAGTAAACAGAGAGGCTCAGAGATGCAAGCTTTAAACGTGGCTGTCAGTGAAACTTGTCAGTTTCCTGGCATTGAAACTAGAGGACTCCGTTCCAGTCCAACCATTCGTCCTCCCAATTATCGGATTAGCTCTTGGAATGCTGCAGCCTCAACCGTGTTCTAATTAGGGTTGCCAGCCCTCCAGGATTGGCCTGGAGTCTCCAGGAATTAAAGATTAATCTTTAATTAAAGATTATGTCATGGGTTTAAATCTCCAGGAAAACGTCCAACCAAAATTGGCAACCTTAGTTCTAATTAGACACCTTGGCTGGAGTTAAGGTGGTCAGCGATTTTATTCTGATTTTTATTCTTCCAAGCCATGACGACACTGCAGGGAGTGTTCTCAAGGGCTGGGCTCATTGGTGGTGAACCCTGTACCTGTTAAATTTACAATCTGGGACTTTCTTAAAATAAAGCCATTTTTATTTATTATGAAAAAGAACCATTTTTTTTTCTATGTCATGTCTTTGCCTGGGAAAACTGCCTGCTATTTGTCTTTGTTTCACATGCTTTAGTTTGCCATAGAAGGGGAGGGGGGGAAGTTTTAGAAACAAGAAAGTGCCACATTTATATAATCCCTTAGGGTCCAAGCCCAATAGTTCTCACTCCTGTGGTGTTTTGCCTGAGTAACAGCTGCAGGATTTAGATATTAGGTCTTGATCCTCAAAACTTTACTTGCAAGTTGCTCATGTGTTTGCCAGAGTAGGGACTAAGCTTTTAAAGAACATATTGGGCATCAGACTTAACCAAATAAATTGGGCATGTGGCACCTGCTTATTTTTTATTTTTGCTTTGAGCTGCCGCATTAAGAAAAAAACAAAATCATTTAAAAGTGTCAGGGTTGTTGCCTGTTAAAAACACAAGTGTCAGTTGTCAAACAGCATTTCTCATTAAAATGAGGTTAAGATTAAAACTGGCAGTTGGCAAAGACCAGATTTTTAGGTCAAGTAAAGCAGGAGGACTTTTGCAGGTGAGTTTCTGTTGATAGTCCCTTTTGAGTACTGCCCTGCACACACTGCCACCTGCATTTCTGAGAACCCACGGGTCAGATCCACGGCAGGCATAAGACAGCACGACTCCTTTCTTCACCAGAGGCCTGCTGGGGAAATGGTACATGCGAGAGGAAGCAGAGTTAGTCTGATGGTGGCGTTCCCTATAAAGTGCACATGTTGCAGTGAAAAGAATCTTCTTGGGAGTAGGGGCTGGAAAATGGGATGATGGAGTTTGAAATTGATGCTAATTTGGGGATGAAAACAGGAAGAGTTTGGGAGCAGGAAAACTACATCTGACTTCATTAAAGGGCCACAACCAAACTGGAGGCTGCTATTTTTTCTCTTTGTTCCTTTATTACCTTTTCCTGCTAGCTGAGGCTTGTTAGTATGTAGAATGTCTGAAGCCCACCCCTTCGTTCAAAAGCTTCCTGGTTTCGTCCCTCTGACCTTTTTCTGGTGCAGCCTCTCCTTGGGCACTTTCTGTTTTGAAAAAGGACAAAATGTTCACCTTCCATTAATGATCTGGTTTCTGGCCAGTTGGTGACTGTAGAGAGCAGAGGCTACATCCTACGAGGTGCTGAAGGCCCTCAGCTCCTAAAATGGTAGTGGAAATCAACACCTCATAGAATTGGACCCTTTGGGCTTTGAAAATAGTCCTGCTAAGGTTGTTCCTTGAAGGCCACCTTCCTACGCTCCTTGCTCCTCCATAGGCCCCTGAATGCAGCTGGTCACATGCATGCAGCTCACCTGTACAGCAGTGCAGGCTCAGGTAGCTGCACATCAACCCAATCTTGCATTTGCTTGGCTTCCATGATACTTCTCTCAGCGCAAGAGCGCATGCGTCTCACTCTGAGGAAGTTGCTGATGGATGCCTCGCACCTCCTGAGAAGCAGGGAGATTTCAGGTGATCAGGGGAAAGAGGAGGGAGAATGCAAGAAAAAAATATATGAGGGGAAAAAGAGAGGAATGGTTGGGTGGCGGGCAAAAGGAGAGATGATGGCAGATGTCCAAGGGAACGGCATCCAGGACATGAGTAGGAAGAGGCTGTGACAGGAAAATGTGAGGAGCTACTGCCTTATAGCAACACCTGCTTTCTGTTGTCAGTGATTTGTTCCTCCTGGGTGTAAAGAGCAAATCACACCACAAACATAACAGAAAGGAACCACACAGGCAAAATGGGGTCCAAATAGCTGTGTCTGCTGACTATATACAGTGTATAAGGCCTGGCTACACATGCACGCTGCTGCTCCGGTCGCTTCTGAGACATAGAAGACAGGGGGGACTAGTAGATGGCTTGCAAACTATTTAAGGGAATACTGCTGAATTCTGATACACTACACTTCCCCACACCCAACTGTATTTACTTTAGAGTGTAGTCTCTGTTTTGTAGTAAGATACTTATCACCTTTTCCACTCTATTCTTAATGAAATCTTAGCTCTCCTTAGGGTATGTCTACACTGCGAAGTTGTCCAAAACTTTTGTCTTTCATGGGTACTTAAACACCCTCCCGCCCGCGCCCCCCCCCCCCCCCCCCCGTGAAAGACAAAAGTTTTGCTGATGCAAGTGGCAGTGTGAACGCGGCTTTGTTGGTAGGAGCACTCTCCTGCCGACAAAGCTAACGCCGCTTGTGGGGCTGGATGTATTTTGTCGACAAAAGTCAACAAAGTACTGACAAAGAGCGTTTACACATGCTGACTTTTAGCATGTGGACACAGCCTTGTCGCTAAAAGCTGCGTGGGGTAGACAAGCCCTCAAAGACGGTTTGAATCCATTGGATTAAGGCTTTGATGTCTTGTTGGTGGGGGCATGGATGCACCTAAAGTAGTAGTTAAAAGTGTGACTCTATTCCTCCTTCTCCCCTGTGTCCCTTTTGGTAGCCTTCAAAAGTCAGTAGGTGTGATCTTCTAGCTGCAAGAGGTGCTGGGGGAGGATGTGTTCTAATCAAGGCAAAGGTATGAATGTCAGTTTGGATATGACCAGACCTGAAGAGCTCTGGGGAGCTCAAAAGCTTGTGTCTTGCAGCAACAGAAGTTGGTCCAATAAAAGGTATTACCTCACCCACAGTGTGTATGTGAGGCCTATAACTGTTCAGAAGGCTGAGCGAGTGGATACTGGTTTGAAATGGTATACTTCTCGGCCTGTCTTGATCGGGTATCCCTTGTGTTTTGCAAATTTATTGTTATTAATGGTTTTATTTATACTGCCAAAAGTTTGCCCGGTACTTCACCTGTGGGGTCCTTGTCCCGACGACCAAACAACCAAAACATAGGAAGAAATCCATTTCCTTCTGGCCAATGGTTGGTGTCATGAAGTTTCCTCTGGCATCCTCAGCCACAGCATTATGAAACGAATGCTGCCCGTTTGTGCAGTTTAAATGGTATACTGTGCAGCTCACTCAGAGATTCTCTGGCACGATTGACTTAGTTAAAATATTGATAGGACTTCGGAGCTGTTAATGAATTTGATCCCGATCTTCTGATAATTCTTTCGTTCCCCACCAAATCATAGGTTCTTAATACAAATAAGCCTTTAGTGTCCCTGTTAAAACTCCAAATAATATCTCAAGGCATAGAAAATCTTCAAAGAGCACATTCGAAGGCTCTGAGTAAAATGCCGATGGCAGCCTCTCATTGGGGCACTAAGTGACTGGGAGGATGTTATTTAACACTGCCAGCCTTTCATTGGGGGAGTCGGTGTATTGCAGAGCTGTAGTAAGTGAATAATTACCATGTTGCAAAGCTTACAAAAAGTATTTTTTCTCGTCTAAGAGGAACAGGCTAAAGCTTCAGAATTATTCACAGACCCACTGCAAGCTGATCGGGGTGTGAATAAACTGTAGGAAGGGTCTCCATAGCCCCAGGAAGGCCTGGCTTGTCAGAAGTGGGAAAACTTATCTGGACCTCTCCCTGCACAGCCTCTTCCGTATGTTTGTGAATGAAAGTAGTAATTCTCCTTAGCTGCTGTTGGTACCAAAGAACAGAAGCATTACAGAAGATGCAGCTGCTGTGGACTAGTCAAATGGGACTAATGATTTGAGTAAGAGCTGCGGGATCAGGGCCTGATTTCCTTCCTTGTAGGATACCAATGACACCGTAGCTATTACAGTTTAAATATCTAACTTTACTCTTTTATACTGTCTATTTCCATTTTCCATTGCAGTGAAAACAGGCTAGTCAGTTTCACGTCCCGGCTCTTCTGCATTAGCTCAATTCTGCATTGTCTGGGTTGCAGACCTGGCAGGGGGATCAAATAAAATACGGTTTCCACTGGATTTAAAAACAGCCAAGGAAACATTTTTATTCGTCTTTTTTGGCTTCTGTAAAAGCTCTGTTGCCTCCTTACTATTTGTCACCTCTATTAGTTGTCACACCTACAATTTAGACTGTAAACTCTTTGGGTTAGGGGTTGTGTATTTCTTCTGTGAAGCACCTAGACACCTTTGGTCACTGTTCGATCATCTGTGTCACTTTCAAGCTGATGGGACCCACCTTTATTACTGTTAGAACTGCATTAATGTGTCATTGAGATTACCTGGTAGTGTGGTGAAAGCAGATGTGTTGAAGATTGTACATTTGAAATCTAGCCATCTTAAAAAGGAGATACAAATAGTTTCAGGTACTCCACCAGCCCTGTACTAGTCATGGTACTTTGATAATCAGTTTCCTATATTTTAAAAAAAGTCTTCCTCTCCTTTGCTGTTTATATGAAAGATGTATCCAAACAACAAGAGAAACTGACTATACAGGGAAACTGATTCTACACAAAGAGCTGTGAAGAGCACAAAGTTAGCAAACTGGAAAAAATACAGAAAAATATTCCTTTTTCTCTAATCTCTGTCCTTTATATTAATTTTTGTTGGTACTTCTCTCTCTCTCTCTCTCTCTCTCTCTCTCTCTCTCTCACACACACACACACACACACACACACACACACACACACACACACACACACACACACACACACACACACACTAAATATATTTCAGCTGAAGTGTGATTTTTTATTTTTTATTTTTTTTAAACTGGTGGTTGAGTTACCTTTCCAATCAAAGCCACTGGAGGCTTGCCATAGAAAAATCGAACAAATCAACAGCCCTTGCCATACTGTTAATGCCTCCTAGGTAGCTGCAGCAGTGGGACTATGGTAGGATAACAGTAATGCAATGTTTCAGAGTGGTAGCCGTGTTAGTCTGTATCAGCAATGCAATGGTTGTTTTCTTTCCTAGTAGATTCAGCTGACTTTCTGCTTTGCCTACAGTGGCAACGGGATCTTGGATTTGGATCAGATTATGTCACCATTGAGAAAAATAAAAAGAGAAAAACAACAACATCACAACAATACTGGACACATTTTTGCCATTGACTGTATTTTTAACCTCACCATCAGTTTAGAGATTCGGTGTTTTAACAGGGCATGTGCAATGCACCTCCTTTCTTGACACATACTGCCCTGCAACTAAACATTGCAAAGAGAAGCAAAAGAAAAGCCGTTGGGGATTTGGCTTTTCTCCTTCCCTTTCCTGAGCATGTTTTAGTTTTTGATTTAGCTTGGCCTTGCTAGAGCCTGCTTTAAAATCAGTCATAGTGATGCCAGCTGTTGCCTAGGAACATGTCTCAAGTCTTTTGGGGGCATTCTTATTCTAATCATAGCTCTCAGGCAGCCTTGTTTATTTCCTTTCCAGACAGTGGTGATTATGGAAAGCATCTTAAACTTCTGGTGTAGGTTTCTGGTTAGGCTTGGTTGACCCCCCACACGTGGCCATAACAGTCCATTTTCTGTGGAAGCAATATGCTTTCCTGCCACATTGTCTCTGCATCAGAGTGACTCTACCTGATAATATCTTAACCTGTGTGACCAAGTCGGGGGAGGATTCTCTCTAAGGGATGTGGGTAGGGGGAAAGGGAAGCCAGCTTTGAGAGGCTGGAGTGAATGTGGGTGGAAGCCTCAAGGAGTTCTTTAGCTGTGCAGATGGTGCTTTTGCTAGTCCCTGTCACAGTGTGTTCCTTGTAAGAAGCAAGAGGAAAAGAGAGAGAGAGCAAACACTAGGACAAAACGTAAACAGCAATTTGAGGAAGACGCAGAAATGGGGCGAGGGAGAGGAAATGTGTAATTTTTCTTGAAAAAATTTTGTGCTTATGAAAATGGACCAAGAACAACTGGCCAAGCACAGTGCAGGCAGATGGTGGGCAAGCTCCGGACTATCAATACATCCCATGCCTGGGAACAGGGGCCCCTGCTTGCCAATGCATTTCAGGCTTGGGGTGCCTGTCTAGGGCTTGGTCTACCCTACAGAGTTAGGTTGACGTAAGGGTCTACCTACAACGTTGCTCCCGCCGATGTAAGTCGCCCACTACTCCGACCTAATAACTCCACCTCCACGAGAGGCGTAGCGCTTAGGTTGACATAGGGTGACACAGTATCTGTGTAGACACTGCGTTACTTACATCGCCTGTCAGCTCTGTGCGGGGCTCACAGCTGGAGACCCACTGCCCTTTGGCTGATGTCGTTGGGTATACACTTACAGAGTTATATATAGAGAGAGAGATGGAGATATACCTATCTCATAGAGCTGGAAGGGACCCCGAAAGGTCATCAAGTCCAGTCCCCTGCCTTCACTAGCAGGACCAAGTACTGATTTTGCCCCAGATCCCTAAGTGGCCCTCTCAAGGATTGAACTCACAACCCTGGGTTTAGCAGGCCAATGCTCAAACCACTGAGCTATCCCTCCACCTAACTCCATAGTGTAGATGAGGCCCTGACAGGCAGCTCAGGCCTGAAATGCATTGGCAGGCAGGGGGTTCTCAGGTATGGGATGTATGCCTGCTAGACCGTCTTTGGGCCAAGACTACAAATCATGCCGAAATGTGATGGGAGGGTTGAGACCTCTCCTTACTCCTGCTGTTAGGAGTTGAACCAGTGTCTTCTGGATTGAGAGCTGAGTATGCTAATGTACTGCAGCACCCAGCTCCGTGACATGGCTAGAAATGAAGTGACATGGAAAGAGATGAGGAGTCCTTGTGGCCCCTTAGAGACTAACAAATTTATTTGGGCATAAGCTTTCGTGGGCTAGAACCCACTTCATCAGATGCATGGAGTGGAAAATACAGGAGCAGGTATAAATACATGAAAGGATGGGAGTTGCCTTATCAAGTGTGAGGTCAGTCTAACAAGACAATTCAATTAACAGCAGGATACCAAGGGAGGAAAAATAACTTTTGAAGTGGTAATGAGAGTGGCCCATTTCAGACGGTAGACAAGAAGGTGTGAGATGGGCCACTCTCATTACCACTTCAAAAGTTATTTTTCCTCCCTTGGTATCCTGCTGTTAATTGAATTGTCTTGTTAGACTGACCTCACACTTGATAAGGCAACTCCCATCCTTTCATGTATTTATATCTGCTCCTGTATTTTCCACTCCATGCATCTGATGAAGTGGGTTCTAGCCCACGAAAGCTTATGCCCAAATAAATTTGTTAGTCTCTAAGGTGCCACAAGGACTCCTTGTTTTTTTGCTGATACAGACTAACTCGGCTACCCCTCTGAAACCTGTCACCATGGAAAGAGATGCAAAGTAAGAACTGAAAAATAAGCCAAAGGCCTGAAAGATTAGACTAGTATAATCTCTGACTAGCCTGGCCAATTAGTGGAGGAAAGAAGGGGAAGTTCAACACCTGCGTACAGTGTGTTTATAGGCCAAGTGACCATGGCTTAGAGAGAACATGATTTATTTCTGAATGCAGGTCCTGGTTTAGTTGATAAACAATGGGAAATACTTTTGGTGTCTAAGCACTTGACCACATTTGAGTCTGAATAGACACCATCTCTCTCAAAGAGGATTTTTTTGGTGATGGCTTCTTCCTCGTTGTTTGGTGAGAACAATCAATACTGATAGATTAAACAGGAATTGATTGCAAGAGAACAAACGATTATGGTCAGATTGTCTTTCTGCTCCAGGGAGAGCATTGTGATAATTTTCATCTGAAAGACAGTAACAAAAACAGATCAACACCCACAGAAAAGAAGGTTCCGTGTCTTATTTCAAATGTGGTAGCTGCCTCAGCCATTTAAAAGTTCCTCTTGTAATTAAAAGTCTTTTTTTTAAATAAAGAAAATATTTATTTATTCTTCCCAAAGCAGGACTGAAGACAACGTTGACTTGAGGTGAAATTAAACAAGTTAATCTTTTGTTTAGGAATCTTGCTCTCCCAGAGAGAATGAATTTCAAGTTACTGCTTTTAGAACTTTCCCCTCCTCCATGGGAATATATTTTAAAACATGACAGCCTATTAACTTTATTCTAAGTCCATGGCTTCTGTCGTCTGGCTGTGTTACACACTGGAACATCAGGGCAGAGTAGTGGGGGATGGGAACAGGAGCAGAAAAACCTGATCAGATAAGTAGACACTTATCTTTTCCGCCCTGTGCTTGTAATTTAAAAAAAAAAAGGCTGCATTTAAATACACCTCTACCCCGATATAACGCTGTCCTCGGGAGCCAAAAAATCTTACCGTGTTAAAGGTGAAACTGCGTTATATTGAACTTGCTTTGATCCGCCGGAGCACGCAGCCCCCCTCCCCCCCCCCCGTAGCACTGCTTTACCGCGTTATATCCAAATTCGTGTTATATCAGGTCGTGTTATAGTGGGGTAGAGGTGTATGTCACAACAGCAAATGTGTAATTCCACAAAGGAAATGTTAGGATGAAACTGAATAAGCAGTACCCTAAAATAACATTTCTGGACATTTGCTTCTCCATTAGGTCTAACTGCTTTTAGGGTATGTCTACACTACAGGATTAATTCGAATTTATATAATTCGAATTTAGGAAACCGATTTTATAAATTCGAATGTATTCGGCCACACTAGGCACCATTAATTCGGTGGTTTGCGTCCAAGCTACCATAGTAGCATCGATTTCCAGAGCGTTGCATTGTGGGTAGCTTTTACATAGCTATCCCATAGTTCCCGCAGTCTCCACCCCCCTTGGAATTCTGGGTTGAGACCCCAGTGCATGATGGGGCAAAAAACATTGTCGCAGGTAGTTCTGGGTACAGCCTCCCCCTCCCTCCCTGAAAGCAACGGCAGACAACCATTTCGCGCCTTTTTTCCTGAGTGAACTCTGCAGACTCCATTCTGCATCAAGCATGGATCCCGTTGTGCTCCAGAACGCAGTCTTGAACATTATAAACACCTCGCGCTTTCTCGTGGAGTTTATGCTTACACAGGACCAGAAAAAAGAGGCGAGGAGGAGGAGGAGGCGGCGATTGCAGCGCAGCGACCAGCGTGATGAGGACATGGACACGGACACAGAATTCTCTGAGACCGCGGGCCCCGGTGCTTTGGAGATTATGATGTTAATGGGCCAGGTTATAGGCTTTGAACGCCGATTCTGGGCCCGGGAAACAAGCACAGACTGGTGGGACCGCATAGTGTTGCAGGTGTGGGACGATTCCCAGTGGCTGAGAAACTTTCGCATGCGTAAGGGCACTTTCATGGAACTTTGTGACTTGCTTTCCCCTGCCCTGAAGCGCCAGAATACCAAGATGAGAGCAGCCCTCACAGTTGAGAAGCGAGTGGCGATAGCCCTGTGGAAGCTTGCAACGCCAGACAGCTACCGGTCAGTCGGGAATCAATTTGGAGTGGGCAAATCTACTGTGGGGGCTGCTGTGATGCAAGTAGCCAAAGCAATCACGGAGGTGCTGCTACGAAAGGTAGTGACTCTGGGAAATGTGCAGGTCATAGTGGATGGCTTTGCTGCAATGGGATTCCCTAACTGTGGTGGGGCAATAGATGGAACCCATATTCCTATCTTGGCACCGGAGCACCAGGGTACCCAGTACATAAACCGCAAGGGGTACTTCTCAATGGTGCTGCAAGCACTTGTGGATCACAAGGGACGTTTCACCAACATCCATGTGGGCTGGCCGGGAAGGGTTCATGACGCTCGCGTCTTCAGGAACACCAATCTGTTTAAACGGCTGCAGCAAGGGACTTACTTTCCGGACCAGAAAATAACCGTGGGGGATGTTGAAATGCCAATTGTTATTCTTGGGGACCCAGCCTACCCCTTAATGCCATGGCTCATGAAGCCATACACAGGCAGCCTGGACAGGAGTCAGGAGTTGTTCAACTACAGGCTGAGCAAGTGCAGAATGGTGGTAGAATGTGCATTTGGCCGTTTAAAAGGTCGCTGGCGATCCTTATTGACTCGCTCAGACCTCAGCCAAACCAATATCCCCATTGTTATTACTGCTTGCTGTGTGCTCCACAATCTCTGTGAGAGCAAGGGGGAGACCTTTATGGCAGGGTGGGAGGCTGAGGCAAATCGCCTGGCTGCTGATTACTCGCAGCCAGACACCAGGGCGATTAGAAGAGCACACGATGAAGCGCTGCGCATTAGGGAAGCTTTGAAAACCAGTTTCATGACTGGCCAGGCTACAGTGTGAAATTTATGTTTGTTTATCCTTCCTGAAAACCCGCCCCCTTTATTGACTCATTCTCTGTAAGGAACCCACCCTCCCCCTTCCCCCAGCTTGCTTTCAAAGGAAATAAAGTCACCATTGTTTAAAAATCATTTATTCTTTATGAATTGATTATAAAAAGAGGGAGAGAACCTGAGTGGGGTTTGGGAGGAGGATCAGCGGGAAGGAAAAGCCCAGTAAAAAAAGGTTAAGAAAATGGCAGCCTTTTGCTTGGGCTGTCCACTGGGGTGGAATGGGAGGGTGTACGGAGCCTCCCCCCCCGTGTTCTTACACATCTGGGTGTGGAGGCTATGGAAAATGGTGAGGAGGTAGGGGGGTTATACAGGGGCTGTAGCGGCACAGAACCTGAGTGGGGTTTGGGAGGAGGATCTGCGGGAAGGAAAAGCCCAGTAAAAAAAGGTTAAAAAAATGGCAGCCTTTTGCTTGGGCTGTCCACTGGGGTGGAATGGGAGGGTGTACGGAGCCTCCCCCCCCGTGTTCTTACACGTCTGGGTGTGGAGGCTATGGAACATGGTGAGGAGGTAGGGGGGTTATACAGGGGCTGTAGCGGCACTCGGTTCTCCAGCAGCCGTTCCTGAAGCTCCACCAGACGCCGGAGCATGTCTGTTTGCTCACGCAGCAGCCCCAGCGTTGCTTCCCGACTCCTCTGATCTTCCTGCCGCCACCTCTCATCTCGAGCGTCTCTCCTCTCCTCACGTTGGTCCCTTCTGTCCTCACGTTGGTCCCTCATGTCCTCACGTTGGTCCCTCATGTCCTCACGTTGGTCCCTCCTGTCCTCACGGTCACTGGCTTCTTTCCTATACTTGCAAACCGTCTCCTTCCACTCATTCAGATGAGCTCTTTCATTCCTGGTGGATTGCATGATTTCGGAAAACATCTCTTCTCTCGTTTTTTTTTTACGACGCCTTATCTGGGATAGCCTTCGGGAAGGAGGAGGGAGGCTTGAAACATTTGCACCTGCTGGAGGGAGTGAAAAAAGGAGAGAATTTTTTTAAAAGATACATTTTTCAGAACAATGCTTATACTCTTTCACGGTGTATACTATTCACATTACATAGCACATGTGATTTCTGTGCAAGGTCGCATTTTGCCTCTTAATATTGAGTGCCTGTGGCTTTGCTGCTAGAGATCACAGACGCAGGTCGGGGCAACAGAATTCACCTTGCATGCTGCCATGGTAAGCCACTGTCTTTAGGCTTCTGCGCCCTGCTTTCCCACATACCAAGCAAAGCCCGTTGTGCTGCAGTTTTCCTGTTAGCTTGTTTTCTGCTGCTGAAGGTTAACACCCCCCCCCCCCATCCAATTCTCTGGGATGAGTGCTTTATCCCTCCCCCCACCGCGTGGCTGGTATCAGGGAAGATCCCTGCAGGAACCAAACTAACACCCCCCCCCCCCCACCCGCCATGAATTCTCTGGGATGAGTGCTTTATCCCTCCCCCCACCGCGTGGCTGGTATCAGGGAAGATCCCTGCAGGAACCAAACTAACACCCCCCCCCCCACCCGCCATGAATTCTCTGGGATGAGTGCTTTATCCCTCCCCCCACCGCGTGGCTGGTATCAGGGAAGATCCCTGCAGGAACCAAACTAACACCCCCCCCCCACACCCGCCATGAATTCTCTGGGATGAGTGCTTTATCCCTCCCCCCACCGCGTGGCTGGTATCAGGGAAGATCCCTGCAGGAACCAAACTAACACCCCCCCCCCACCCGCCATGAATTCTCTGGGATGAGTGCTTTATCCCTCCCCCCACCGCCTGGCTGGTATCAGGGAAGATCCCTGCAGGAACCAAACTAACACCCCCCCCCCACACCCGCCATGAATTCTCTGGGATGAGTGCTTTATCCCTCCCCCCACCGCGTGGCTGGTATCAGGGAAGATCCCTGCAGGAACCAAACTAACACCCCCCCCCCCACCCGCCATGAATTCTCTGGGATGAGTGCTTTATCCCTCCCCCCACCGCCTGGCTGGTATCAGGGAAGATCCCTGCTAGCAAAACGCGAAAAGCTCTGGGCCAATCCTCCCCCCCCCCTTGCACTTGGCTAAATGCAGGGAAGGATTTCTTTTCAGCCACAGGCAAACAGCCCAGTAGGAACGGCCACCTCAGTCCCCTTAATTAAATTCCCTTATTTCAACCAGGTTACCCTAAGCGATATCACTCTCCTGAGGATTACACAGCAAGATAAAGAACGGATGTTGCTTGAATGCCAGCAAACACCGGGACCATACGCTGCCAGGCTCTGTCAGGCAATGATACCAGATTACTTGCTACTAGCATGGCGTGGTCAAGTGTCCTACCATGGAGGACGGAATAAGGCTGCACTGCCCAGAAACCTTGTGGCAAGGCTTTTGGAGTACCTCCAGGAGAGCTTCATGGAGATGTCCCTGGAGGATTTCCGCTCCATCCCCAGACATGTTAACAGACTTTTCCAGTAGCTGTACTGGCTGCGAATGCATCCCAAGTGCTCAGGGCAAATTAATCATTAAAAATGCTTGCTTTTAAACCATGTTTTATATTTTAAAAGGTAAACTCACCTGAGGTCCCTTCCATGGGGTCATGGTCTTGGGTGCTGGCTTGGGAGGCTTGGGAGGGTACTTCAGTCAGGGTGAGAAACAGTTCCTGGCTGTTGGGGAGAACGGAGAGCTGGGTGCTCTCTGCCAGCTCGTCCTCCTCCTCCTCCTCTTCCCCTTCCATGGAATCATCAGGTGTACCTGATGAGATTATCCCCAGCTCGGAATCCACAGTCAGAGGTGGGGTAGTGGTGGCGGCCCCCCCTAGAAATGCATTTAGCTCAGCGTAGAAGCGGCATGTCCGCGGCTCTGACCCGGAGCGACCGTTTGCCTCCTTTGCTTTTTGATAGGCTTGTCTGAGCTCCTTGACTTTCACGCGGCACTGATCTGTGTCCCTATTGTGGCCTCTCTCCATCATGCCCTTGGAAATTTTTTCATAAGTTTTGGCATTTCGTCTTTTCGAACGCAGTTCAGCTAGCACTGAATCCTCTCCCCATATAGAGATCAAATCCAGTACCTCCTGTACGGTCCATGCTGGTGCTCTTTTTCGATTATCAGCCTGCATGGTTACCTGTGCTGATGAGCTCTCTGTGGTCACCTGTGCTCTCCACGCTGTGCAAACAGGAAATGAAATTCAAATGTTCCCGGGGCTTTTCCTGTCCACCTGGCCAGTGCATGCGAGTTCAGATTGCTGGCCAGAGCGGTCACAATGGTGCACTGTGGGATAGCTCCTGGAGGCCAATAACATCGAATTGCGGCCACACTAACGCTAATTCGAATTGACAAATTCGATTTTGGCGCTACTCCGCTCGTCGGGGTGGAGTACAGAAATCGAATTAAAGGGCCCTTTAATTCGAATTAAATGGCTTCGTTGTGTGGACGGGTCAAGCGTTAATTCGAATTAAGGCAGCTAAATCCGAATTAAAGTCGTAGTGTAGACCAGGCCTTAGAGGCAACTTGAAAATGAAAAGAAAAACCAGTTTGTAAATTCAGTGGTCTGCTCAGTTGGTTTTGGTAGTATTATTTGGCTGTGTGGAGACAAGGTGAAAGTTGATTGTAAATCTAAACATATATATACAAAATAAACACTTTGCAACAGTTCTATTCTGAATCACTTGAACTAAGGATACTGGATGCAATTTCCCTTGTCCATTGATTCTAGTGGAATCAATGTCCCATAGGTTTTAAGGCCAGAAGGCACCATTAGATCATCTAGACTGACCTCCTGTGTAACACAGGGCACAGAACTGCACCCCCTTACTCCTGTATTGAGCCCAATAACTAGTCTGCTTATCCCAGGGCTGAGTTCAGCCCTTTTATGTACTTTCCTAACTAGTAACAGTGGTTCTGGATTTTCAATTGAGACAATTTTCTTTTTCCCTTTTCTGTGTGCAGTGGCAGGCAGTGTCTGTGCTAAGTCTCTGTGTCCTTGTTATGCATTCCATTGGATGCCTTTGGCAAGCAGAGAGGTAAACTTTGCAAGGTGAATAGAACTGCAAGCATGTTTGTCAATTTCTGGGACTGATAGGCTTAAGCTACTAGGAAAGATAATAATCCTGTAGAGTCCTGGGCCAAATTCATCCCCCGTGTAAACAAATGCTAGTTTATTGAAGCCTGGAGCTGATTGGTTATGCCATCAGGAGTTTGGCCTGTGTCTTCTGCTGGGCTGATGACTTTCTTGCTTGTGTGTATTTACTCAGACCCCCTGGCACAGTAGAGTAAAATCCACAAAGAGTAGAATGTGCATCCCTGCTGGAGCAGACTGGAGGCTTCATGCCTTTCTGTCTGTCTGTGATTTATTAAGAGAGACATTTTATTACTCTGAGTTATTTCCTCCTGTGTCGATCCTATTTATTTATTTCTAAACAAAGCTTCCAGTGAAAGTGACCAGCTTCTTCTTCCACTTGGGGAGGAAGGAGACAGATGGGATTGTAAGGTGTATGCGTGGGAGGATGGTGGGAGAGACAGGAACAGCTGAAGAAGAAGAGGAACTGGTGTGGTCACAGATGGTGAGGTGAGAGGGTTCATTTGCCTCCCCTTGTAACACGTACCCCTAAAAGTGTGATTGAACAAAGCTGCTTAAGGCAAAGCCAAAGGAAAAAGATCAAGGGCTGTGAAGGAGCTCCAGACTAGCTCTGACATAATTCAGTGCAGGAACCTCTCAGAACATAAAAGGGGGAGGGAAGTGATCGAAAAACATGGGAAGATGGTTTTTTCCTGCTTTATTCTCCATAAGCTGGACGCAGCTGAATCTTGCCCCGACTTTTTCTTCCAGAGTGGCTCAGCAGTTTAGTGTGCTGTCTCTTTAAGATAATTCCCTGTTAAGATTAGATTTTTTTTCTACTGATGCTTGGCTATAATTACCAGTATGTCTGGAATGTGGATATCAAAACATAATAAACCTCTGTGCGGGTAGAGTTAGGATTACCTCAGTGAGTCGGAAACACGCGCTGCCTCGAGTATGATGGTAACGTTTCTTGTGATTTTTATTCCTTAGCCCTTGTGCTATTGACTCTCTTTTAATGCGCTCTGGCTAAATTGACTCTGTTTGCTTTAACAGAATGAAGAGAAGCGGAATCTTTCCCTGGGGGGCCATGTTGGATTTGATAGTCTCCCAGATCAGCTTGTCAGCAAATCTGTCACACAAGGATTCAGCTTCAACATCCTCTGTGTGGGTAAGCAGAGTTTACCATAGACTAGGAAAATTCTTAGTAGTAGTAATACAATAAATAATAATCTAGTAGCACATCAGATCCATGGATGTCGGAGCACGTCACAAAGAGAGATAAGTATCATTACTGGAATTTTACATGGAAAATGCAAAGAAGTTAAGGCCAAAATTTGTTCAGTTCCCTGCTCTGTCACAAACTCACTGTGTGACCTTGGGCAAACCACATAGGCCTAAATTTTCACAAGTGCTAGCTTATTCTGTAGGCCCAATTTTGGATGCCACTGATCTGCTTTTCATAAGCTCTGAGCACCTTCAGCTGTGTTCAATATCAGTTGGAGTTGTGGGTGTTCTGCCAATGGCCTATCATGCACTAGGCACTCAAAATAAGTGGGCACTTTTGGAAAGTTTTGTCCTTAAATGACTTTCCGAAGGTGTAACAACAAGTCTGTAGTAGATCTGGGAATAGTGTAAACCACTGGTAAGTATGTGTTACAGGTTCCCCTCAGAATAGATCTCCAGAGTTAAAGCTCTCTAGCTGGGGCTATAATGGACTCTCATCCTCTTCAGTTGTAGTTGTAGCAGCTCTGGAGATCCCTAATTCAGTCCCGAGTGTGTTGGCCAAGGTGGCAGCCATTACAATAGCACTCAGAAGTCCAGACTGCCGTTAACATAATGTCGTGTTTTATTGTTTCATGAGGGAAACCGTGTTCCTCTTCGTAAAGATAGTTGAAGGGTTTTTTTCTGTTGAAATATTCCACATATATAGAGCTGGGCAGGGATTATTATTATTTATTTATAATTATTAATAATAATTTTATTTATTATTAAACTTTTTTGGGCAATAAATGCCAGTTCATCTAACCTGAAACTTTTTGTGTGAAAGGTTTTGATGAATTTTTCAACTCAAAACATATTTTTCAAAAGTTCCAAAAATGTCGACATTTTTTCAAATGAAAAATTCCAGTTTTCCGGTTCAAAGCAACCTTTTGTTTTGAAATTTAAGCTAATTAGATTTTTAAAAGTGGTTGAAATTGAAATGAAATATTTTTAAAAAATCAAACAAAATGCTTCAATTGGCCAAAACTGGGTTTTTCTTTTTGGGGATTTTTTTGGATTGTTGGTCCACAAAAGTTTTTGATACTTTGACCTTTCAACCAAATTTGGGACAGGAAGATCTTTCAAATTCTCAAAAATGTTCAAAAGATGGAAAAAAAAAATAATTTCCTGCCCATCCCTAAGCATGGGTTGTTTTAGCTGCAGCCAAATCATGATGGGAGGACAAACAGAATTAGCTTCTGTACCTGAGCTGATGTGGGACATATGTAGGGCCCTACCAAATTCATGGCCATGAAAAATGTGTCACGGACGGTGAAATCTGGTCTCCCCCTGTGAAATCTGGTCTTTTGTGTGCTTTTATCCTATACCATACAGATTTCACGGGGGAGACCGGTGCTTTTCAAACTGGGAGTCCTGATCCAAAAGAGGGTGGGGGGTCACAAGGTTATTTTAGGGGGGTCATGGTATTGCCACCCTTACTTCTGCGCTGCCTTCAGAGCTGGGCGGCTGGCGGCTGTTGGCCAGGCACCCAGCTCTGAAGGCAGCACCCCACCAGCACCAGCACAGAAGTAGGGGTGGCAATACCATACCATGCCATCCTTACTTCTGCACTTCTGCCTTCAGAGCTGGGCAGCCGGAGAGGGGCGGCTGATGACTGAGGGCCCAGCTCTGAAAGCAGCAGCGCAGAAGTAAGGGTGGCAATACCATATCATGCCATCCTTACTTCTGCGCTGCTGCTGGCGGCGGCTCTGCCTTCAGAGGTGGGCTCCCGGCCAGCAGCCACCACGCTCCAGCTACCCAGCTCTGAAGGCAGTGCTGCCGCTAGTAGCAGCGCAGAAATAAGAGTAGCAATACCGCAACCCCCTACAATAACTTGTGGACCCCCCCCACTCCTTTTTGGGTCAGGACCCCTACAATTACAACACCATGAAATTTCACATTTAAATATCTGAAATTATGACATTTGTGATTTTTTAAATCCTATGACTGTGAAATGGAACAAAATGGACCGTGAATTTGGTAGGGCCTTAGACGTATGGATTTGAGGATGGGGAAATGAAGTGGCTGATAGCAGGCTTAAGAATCACTATCACTACAGCTAGAAATAGTAATTCTTCATAGCTGAGCTGGGTCCAGATTGGAACTTTCGCAGAATTTGGGGGTGGGTGAATCCAGAGTTTTGAATTGGGTCCATTTCTGTCCCCAAAGAAAGATGGAATTTCCTGTTTGCCTTCAGCATAAAACAGTTATCTCTAAGCATGCTGGCTGGTTGCTAGAGAACAGACCTTACAATAATCTCATTATAATTTTACTTTTTCCCTTTCAATTTGTGCATGATTCTAGTAGCTGATGCCACACAGACTGCTTGAAGCCAGTCCTTTCTGGTGATGCCTGGGGGTGCTGGCTTGCAGATGATTTTTTTGTTTGTTTGCTTGGCATGCTTTTATTTTAGGCTTAAAGTACTGCAACCTGCAATAACAGTTGAAATGCTTTTGGGGGCAGAGACTTCTTCCCAGCACTGGCTCTGGACCAGTGATCAAGGCAGGGGAAGTGATATTTTCAATATCTGAAATGTGTTCCAAGATCTCTTCCTGCCCAGACTGGATACAGCTTTACATAGAGTGGGCAGTGGAATACTTCCTTTATTCTGATCCTGACCCCTTTAGGAACTCCCTACCTACACTTTTTTTTTTTTCTTTCATACCCAAACCCCAAGTAAACAGCATTGCTTGTACCCAGAGTTTAACATCAAGCAAGGATGTTACCCTGGGCTTTGTAATGTCATTCTTCAAAAGCAGTGTGCCAGCAGCAGAAGACCGTGCATTTGTAATCGCCACATTTATTTTTTGAGGGAGGAAGAGGTCAGACTAGATGATTCAGTGGCCTCTTCTGGCCTTTAAATCTATGAAACAGTGGGAGAGATCATCAGATTTCCTATAGTTCCCTGGCAAAGAGAGAAGAACTCAATTACAGCTGTTGACTGTTATTACAAATTCTTCCTCCCAGTCCTGACCCAACCTGGACAGGAGAATGCTGGGAGAAAGTCAATGCTTCCTGACAGACTTTGGATAGATCAGCCCTGAGCTTTCCAAATGACTTCCCTGCCAGATGGGTTTGGATCATCAGTTGGTTTTTGTCTCCTTCACATGGCATTTAGCCATTGTTGGGGGATCCAGTATTTGGCTCTCCACCATTCTATCTACAGTACAAATATTCCACGCAGTATTTGTTCTCCAAGGTGGGAGCAGAAGGGTTCCAGAACCTGCTAGGTCTAAAATAAAAACCTTGTATCAGGCTTAGGTGCCTCTGTAGTCTAGCAGCTTGCCAGTTATCCCGCTCTCCCATAACCACGTCGGTTCAACTCAGCTGATCGGTGCACCTTAGACTCTCTTTATCAGTTCCAAAAGACGATGGCCAGGAAGGGGCATGCCTAGTAAAGTTAAAATGGTGGCCCGTCAATGCTGAAAATGTAGCACTAAGGTTTATCCATTCTATCTTGTACAGTTTGCCTTGGTGTGTGGGCAGTGCATGAGATCATTATTCATCTGGGGAAGCTGGCCTGGGAGAGACCCTCAACTTTCCTTTATTAATTTTCTTAGTTTTATAGTCTTCTTCCCACTGAGCCTGTCTCTGGTGTCCCCATTTGACTTCACATTCCATCCCTCTGCTTATCTAAATTATTCAACTTGGCAGAGATTTCTTCTAGCTCTTCCTGCACAGATGATGCATTAGGAGAGGGGGATGATGCTAAACCAACGGATCCCTGCTGCCTTGCTCCTGGGCAACGCTCTGCCAAGACTGTACAGCAATATGGCACTTGGTATGTGGCCTGCAAGACCAAAATATGTGACATTGGTTTAACTGCCCCCATCCCCAGCCCCAAACAAATGTCTGTTAGTCTTGCTTTACCTTTGCCACAAACCATGCTGACGTGGATTGGAGCGTGTGACTAAGGGCAACAACGCAATGTTGGGGGAGGGGAAAATGACTAAGTAAGCTCTGTACATCAAGAGATCTATAGGAGGAAACCATCTCTACAGCTTAGGCGTTCCACCCTCTCTGGATTCTATCACCAGATCTCCCCAGCCAGCTGAGGCTTTTGTTAACTCATATTTCAAAACATTCCAGCCCCTCTTTGCGTTTGGGCAGCTCATCTCTCCAGAAGTTTGCCTGGGTGGCTTCAGATCGGCGCCTGAGGCAACTTTTCTTTTGCTTATCTCCTTGTGATTCCAACTTGGCTGGTTCTGCTTGATGTGTGGCCTCGCAGCCACTCTCGCGCCATGCAGCACCATTTCCTGCTCTCTGTAACGTGCAGCCTGGGAATATTTTGGAAGATTTATTTATACCAAGCCAAATCTAAGGAGTGTTTTAAGCCTTTGGAATGGGATTTGCATTGGGTTCTCAATAAATAAAACACCCAAGCAGTGTTTCCCTTTTTCCTTGTTTCAGTGCTGCATGCATTTGCCTGCTGATCAGCACGTACTGATACCCTGTGCGTCAGAATGGGGCGTTTTCCAGCATGTCATGCTCACACCCACGCTTTTGTTCATCACACCCCTAATGAAGACCTCATGGTGCCTCTAATCTTCACCCTCGAGATGGCTCGATGGGGGGCAGCAGCTAGGAGAGCAGAGCAGGCAGAGGGGCCATGCGGAGCAGCTGTCTGATATGCAGTCTGGCTGGGCAAAGGCAGACCTGCAGCCATAGACCAGCCATGCACAACAGAGGAACAGATGTGTTGGCTGACAGGTTAAGCTGACTTAGCAGGTCCACTTCTGTGAAGGGAAGGGGGCTAAGGGTTTCTGTGCAGTGGGAGCTCTACAAACCTTTGACCCTTATTAATGGCACATTGGGGATGAAAGGATTAAGAGTATAGTGGAGGAACAAGTCGTTTTAAAGCCTCTGGGCATTTGTTAGGTTGATCTGGCTTTGATTGGAGACTTAAAGAAAAGGTTTGTAGAGTGGTTGTATAGTAAGAGTTCTTAATACTTAGCTAGGAGCATTTACTAATGTAAAATGACCAGAAACCATCTCTAGTACTAACAGGCCTGGTTTCCATACTTGGGGTATGTCTGCACTTGAGCTTCAGGTGTAAATTTCAGCTCTGGTAGCCATACACACACTAGCTTTGATCGAGCTAGTGTGCTAAAAATAGAACTGTAGCTGCTGAGGCAGGAGGGGCAAGTGGCCTAAGTAAGTACCTAGGGTCCCAGGCAGGGTTGTCTTCGGGGCATCTGGCCTGTCCTGCCACTTGTGCCGCCACGGCTACGCTTCTATTTTTAGCATGTTAGCTGGATGAAAGCTAGCACGTGTATATCTACCTGAGTTGGAAACTACACCTCCATTGAATGAGGATGTACCCATAGAAGCCTGAGCTCCAGGGCGCCTTCTGTGCACACACTCACTGCATGCACATGTAGGTCAGGGAGTTAGGCATGCACTTGGCAAGACAGTCACTTAGCTGATTGTGCGCGCTCACAAACTCTCCATTCCCACAGGCACGCTCAGGAAGTGCTCATTGACAAACAGGCAGCACAGGACTAAATAAAAAGCAACTGAGGTTGCTCTGACCACCCTGGATTCTCAATCCTGGCCTCTTCCTCCCACATTCTGGGCCAGATTCACCACTTGGGACTCATGTGCTGTTACTCTAAGGAGGGATTTTGCCCTGTCTGCTAAAAAAATTACATATTCCTCTGTTTCATAAATGGTCAAAATCTGAAATCCTGGGAGGGTGGAAATAGTCTTTTGTCTCACAGAGGGAGAACACGCTTGCCCCGCTTGTGCAAATCCCCAAAGAGAGACAAGTGACAAGGCCAAACAAAGGAAGCCGAAAGCCAAATACATTGGGCAGTGCTAAAACACACACGAAAAACCTCACTATGAGAAAAAGAGAATCCGAAGACTTAAGCAGACATTTCATGTAGTTCTGCCACAGATCCACGGAACGTAGATCACACTGCACTGACTTGCATTGTTAACTATTTTAAGTACCTGGAGCTATTGCTTTGTGAGTACATTGTAAAAGGTGTGGAAAAAATTGAGCCAGGTACATTGTAGCTCGTGAATAGAAGCATTTGAGATGAAGAATCAATCAGAACTGAATGTCCTGTAAGTTGTTGTGTTCTTCCTAACTTTCATTATTTTGGCCTCTAAATCTGGGTTGGAGACAGCAGAGGGTTCTGGTTACGTTTGCTTTGATTTTGTTTGCATGTGCTGTGAGATCTTCAGATGAACAGTGATACAGAAGCAACGTGCTAAATAAGATTAAGAATCGGAGGCCTTTGGGAATAGGGCAGTAGGAACATCACAATGATTATACCTCTCTGAACTTGGGGGAGTTGCAGTAACCTCTCACAGTTTAATTTTTGTTCTGCTCTGTAATTAATTTACTCTGAAATCCCTTTACGAATTCCACTCTGCAATGAATGGTGACTCTTCCTTCCTAGGTGAAACAGGCATCGGGAAATCCACACTAATGAACACACTTTTCAATACCACCTTTGAGACGGAGGAGGCCAGTCACTACGAGAATGCAGTTCGCTTACGACCGCGTACCTATGACCTGCAGGAGAGCAACGTGCACCTGAAACTGACAATCGTGGATGCAGTGGGGTTTGGAGACCAGATAAATAAAGATGAAAGGCAGGTCACATGCCATCTAGTCGCCATTTCTGCACCAGCCTCTAGTGTTCTAACATATGTGATTCTCCCTGCAATGTTACAGACAGAGCCTCTGTTCCTGGGCACCCAATTTTCCCATTTGGATCATGAGGTGTCTTGATTATGGCCGCATTAGACTGAAGAGGGCAGGGATGAGCCGCTGTAATAAGTATGGGAGAATGCTAGAGGGAGTTTGGCTAAGGAGAGAGGGTGAGGTTAGTGAGGCAGTGAAAACTGTAACGTGCTGTGAGTTGTCTTAAAGAATCCAGTGTAATCCTGCTGACTTGTTTGCTTAATTCAGTGAAAGACACACCAACAGTCTCTTAGGAGACCTGCTGAGGAGCAGTTCTTTCCTCCAGGCTTGTTGAAGAAGCTGTTAACCTCTTCTTCTTTCGTTGTGTTGGGCCAGGTTCTGCCACCCTTACTCAGGCCGAGTAGTCTCCTACTCTATGAGGAGTCCCATTGTGTGCAGAATCTGTCCTTTTATTAGTGATGGTGAGGGGTTTGTTGTGTTATCACTCCATCCATCCAAAACATATTACTCAGGGGAGCTCACTCACATCATGAGTCAGAAAGATACTGGATTAGTGGGGAACCTACAGAACTGTGTCTTAAACCAAAGATCTATTTAACTCACTCAAAAACTCACCGAGCCAAATCCTGAGGGATGCTGACCATCTGCAGCTCCTTTTGAAGTCAATGGGAATTGCAGATGCTCAGCACATCTCAGGTTTCGTCCCATTGTCTTTAGCAGGGAATAATAGTCTCTTCCCTTTCAGATGGCTTGGTTAGCTAACCTGTAAACTCTTACAAATCTAGTTAAAAAAACCAAACCAACTGTGGAATAGTTGGAATTGTCCATGATGACAATGATCAGTTTGTGATATTGGTTCCTCCCACCCACTCCCATTTAACTGCTCATGCACCTTGTTTGGATCAAGTGACCTTTGCAGGAGGTCAGACTAGATGATCATGATGGTCCCTTCTGGCCTTAAAGTCTATGAGTCTAAGTCCCTGTAAGACGTCTTGCAGTAATTTCAATTGGCCTCCTTTCAAAGTAGTTATAATCTGCCATGGCTATCCAGTGGTAAAGGCTCTTCAGGATTCCTGGATTCTCCTCTTTGTATTGCTATGCTACTACATCGAGATACTTTACACCTGAAATCTGGTCAAAGCTTGATGTATGGAAGTTGTCTGCTTTCCATATTTCAGTTCCACCAGCATTAATCCCTTTTGTGCTGCAACAGAGTCTCTGAAAATACCACACGCCTTTTGATTAGAAGTTGCTCGTGTGAATGTAATATTCTGCATGTTACCAGTGAAGGGCTAAAAAATTTTATGCTTCTTTGTAAATGGTTTTAAAATAATGGGGCTGAGAGAATGCATGATAACTTTAAACTGTCAACTTCATTTAAACTTCAGCATTCTTGTTGCTAATGGCATCTGTTTTTAGTTACAGGCCAGTAGTTGATTACATTGACACGCAGTTTGAAAACTACTTGCAAGAAGAGCTGAAAATCCGTCGTTCTCTCTTTAATTATCATGACACAAGAATCCACGTCTGCCTTTACTTCATCACTCCAACTGGGCACTCGCTCAAATCCTTAGATCTGGTAACGATGAAGAAGCTGGATAGCAAGGTAAGGCGTTTAAGGCAAGCATCCAATCTTCAAAAGTAATGTATGCTTTCAGTTAGATGTAAAGCAATATTAATGCATAGCATCTTCCATACATGGGTCTCAAACCACTTCACAGACATCAACTGATGAATTCTCATAACAGCTCTGTGAGCTAGGTTGGTTAAAGCACAGATCTGCCTGATCAGTGACTTCATATAGATGGTTTCATGGGGTTCTGTGTTCATTTCTTCTCAGTGGCTTCCATATAAAATTTGCTCCTTTTTGCAAGAAAAACTAGACATTTGTTTGAAAACGTCTCTTTCAAGTTTTTCTGCAGCACCCATCACTGTAATAACTTCACTTGGGATCTGAAAGTCAAGCTGGGCTGTTTCTGGCTCATCATCTCTTGTGAAAACAAGGGAGTCTTCAGCTGAAACTTATAATAATAATATATGGAGATATACCCATCTCCTAGAACTGGAAGGGACCCTGAAAGGTCATTGAGTCCAGCCCCCTGCCTTCACTAGCAGGACCAAATACTGATTTTTGTCCCAGATCCCTAAGTGGCCCCCTCAAGGATTGAACTCACAACCCTGGGTTTAGCAGGCCAATGCTCAAACCACTGAGCTATCCCTCCCCCAGTTAACTATTGTTGTTTTTGGGGGAAGGGGAGGAGAGAGGAGGTTTGCTGACAGGCAAGCCAGTATAGGCTCCAGCTCGCTGTCCCACAGCTGTGTTGTAGGAACTGCAGTGCTACCTGTATTGTCCTGTCAGTAGTGATAACGGGCAAAAAGCAGTAAAAATTGAGACTTTTTGCTAAGGGTAACAGATTTTGCCCTTGGATACACAGATGGAGCAATTGTTGAGGGAAAATGTTTTTACGTATGGACTTGACTTACCACAGCTGCACTTTAGAATTGTCCCTATATTCACATTCACATTGGAAAAGTAAGTCAAAGAGGATAAGTGACTTGCTCTAGATCAAACAACAAATCAGAGGCAGGAACAGAACCTACGTGTCTCAATGGTCTAACTCCTGTATCATATTGCCTTCTCAAAGTATGGTAAGGTCAATAACCTAGCAAGGTCATAGGAATCCAAAAAAGTAGGTCTGTTTATAGTCTAGCTAGTGGTTACATCTATATTTCGTTACATAGGTCCTCAAGCAGTCACTCCCTTAGGTGGCAACTGGTCATGTGATTCGTTACATGACATTCATGCAGCTTAAAGTTATTTAAGGCTTCTTGACACACTTTCTACTTGGTCAGCATGCTGTGAGGGAGTTGGAGGCAGGCTCGAAAGGTCATTGATGTCTTATTCAGCTTGCTTTTTTAATAAAAAGTGATTTCCTTGTCTTGAAGAATATTTAACACTTAGAATGCCAATCCCTTTTCTCAATCACCAGCTAAATGTCTATAGCTACCTGTATGCAGTGTAGTTGTAGTGTTGGTCCCAGGATATTAGAGAGACAAGGTGAGTGAGGTAATATCTTTTATTGGACCTTCAGAACACAACTGACTTCCTCCATAAACCTCATCCAGTGCACTAACTGCCCCAGTAACAACTATGTGGGTGAAACCAGACAGTCACTACGCTCTCAAATATACTCACATAGGAAAATGATAAAAGACACACAAAAAACCCACCCCTGCACCTGTGGGTGAACAACTTTTCACAAAGCAATCACTCTAAGTCCTACCAGTCCTCATCCTCAAAGGAAACCTGCACAACACTTTCAAAAGATGAGCCCAGGAGCTTAAATTCATAATTGTGCTAGACACTAAAAATCATGGACTGAATAGATAAACACTGGATGCACGGCTTATTACAACAATCTGTAACCCACTAACCCCTCTTTTTTGTCCTATGACTGCAGAGGTCACTTTACCTTGAATGGGGCCCTCCCTGGCCCAGACACTCACCCCCCCCCCCCCCTCCCCAGAGGCCAGCCATGCAGGGCCGGTGCAAGGATATTTTGCGCCGTAGGCGCAACTTCCACCTTGCGCCCCCCCTGGCCCCACCCCCGGCCAACTCCGCCCCCTCCCTGCCCCATTGGATCCCTCCCCAAATCCCTGCCTTGGCCCCGCCTCTTCCCCAAGCGCACGCGTTCCTCCTCCCCCCAGCCCCACCCGCGGCCCCGCCCCAACTCCGCCCCCTCCCTGCCCCATTGGATCCCTCCCCAAATCCCTGCCTTGGCCCCGCCTCTTCCCCAAGCGCACGCATTCCTCCTCCCCCCAGCCCCACCCGTGGCCCCGCCCCAACTCCGCCCCCTCCTTGCCCCATTGGATCCCTCCCCAAATCCTCGCCCTGGCCCTGCCTCTTCCCCAAGCGCGCGCGTTCCTCCTCCTCTCCCCTCCCCCTGGCCCCTCGTGGCCCCGCCCCTGCCCTGACTCCGCCCCCTCCCTGCCCCCATTGGATCCCTCCCCAAATCCCTGCCCTGGCCCCGCCTCTTCCCCAAGTGCGCGCGTTCCTCCTCCCCCCTTCCTCCCAGGCTTGCCGTGTGAATCAGCTGGTGCAAGTGCTGGGAGGGAGGGGGAAGAAGCAGGATGCAGCGTCCCGCTCAGGGGAGGAGGCGGAGGTGAGCTGGGTCGGGGAGCTGCCGGAGTCCACGCCACTTTTTGGCGCCCCCAAATCTTGGCACCCTAGGCGGCCGCCTAGTTTGCCTAATGGTTACACCGGCCCTGCAGCCATGGCCCCCTCCACCCCCAGACACTCGCACCCCCCAGAGGCAGCTGCAGGGACACCCCCCCCCAGAGATCCAGAGGGAGAAACAGCCTGATGCCATGTCCTGGGCTTGCACAGAGTTTCCTACATGCGCTGCCTCCTTCCTTCAGGGTGTGCTGAGAACTGCAGCTGCTGGGAATGCCCCCATTCTGTTTGGGAGCTGGGCTCTGCTGGGTCCAGAGGCCCCTAGTGGCAGCCAACATCTCTGCAGCCCATTTCAGTGGGGGGGAAAGGAAATTCTGTGCGCACAACATTAATTTCTGCAAAATTTTGCATTGTGCAGGAATAAACTAGAGCATGGACTCTGCAGTAACCAGGGTCCCTCTGAATCACTTTTAAGGTCCACTCTCCAACCCAACCTCTGTCCAAAGGTGGCTGTGATGCACTTTCCTGGATGGCAGACATTTACTGGAAGAAGATTGAAGATGTCTGTGTCCCACGCTAGCCCCAGCAGCTGGCTCCATTTTATTTGGCACCGCTTACTGGCTTCCACCTTGTGATCGCCTTGCTTGTAACTGTAGTTGCTGCATAGGTGCTGGAATGAGGGGTGCTGGGGGTGCTGCTGTACCCGCTGGCTTGAAGTGGTTTCCATCATATACAGGGTTTACAGTTCGGTTCAATGGCTCTCAGCACCCCCACTATACAAATTGTTCCAGCACCCTGGAGTTGCTGTTACATTAATATCATAGGGCATCTGAAAACTTTCCCCTAATAAACTCTGCCTCCTGGTGTGATGCCAGCATTACGTGTTCTCTAAAGTATGTTTGCAAGAATGCCCATGTGTGATTTCCCTGGCGTTCTTTGTGGGGGTGGTGGTGGTCCCACCACGCTTTTATATTCCTTT
Source organism: Emys orbicularis (assembly GCF_028017835.1). NCBI lineage: Eukaryota > Metazoa > Chordata > Testudines > Emydidae > Emys > Emys orbicularis. The sequence continues at coordinate 98,562,160 of NC_088690.1, forward strand.
CCTCGTGCATTCCCTTCCCTTAACGTCTCCTGCTGCCTTTTTAAATTGGCCCTTGTGTAAGGGGGCTTTAGGCCTCTTACTGAAACTTAGCTTTTTTGTTGGCCCTCTCCCAATATCAGGAGAAAGGGGAAGGGCCGAAGAGGAGTCAGAATCCTGGGACTGACAGGTCCCCAGGGCCAATGGGGAGAGGCCAGCCCTCCCAAGTCGGCCAGCTGGCCACCTAGGCAGGTCCTTATTTGTTTATAATTGCTGTTTAATAAATTGTATGTGGTTAAAACTCAATAGTAGTGATCACTGGGCAGAGAAGTGGACAGTGAGGAGAGAGTACTCCAAGACAGAGCCTAGGGTAGCTCCACTCTAATTTCCCATGATGAAACTGGGGGTTAAGCCCCACACGGATCCTGGGTCCCGCCTTCTTGGGGTTCAAAGGACTCTGCTGCACGGGAGAGAGAAAGGGGAGTCCTTGCAGTCAGGCAGGCATCCAGGTAAAGGGAGCTGGGCCGAGGATTCCAGCGGGGTAGTATAGAAGCCAGGAAAAATTATAGCGGGAGCATTCCCCTGCTTCCGCTAGGATCATACCAAAATTAATCATTTGTAATTGAGCGTATATAAGAAGTATTTTTTTCAAGTTGGCTAAGCCACTTGGCTAAACCACCCTGACATGGTTCCATTGCATTGCCTCTCGAAGCCTTCAGACAGTGATTGTATTGCATGGAATGATTACCTAGACTTACGCAGTGTCTTTAGAGGACTAGGAAAGGGGAGACTGGTGAGCTTTCTTCTTTCTGTTGAATCCAGGCCTGTATAGATATTTTGCTTTTCACCACCACCTTCCATCCAAGGACCCCAAAGCGCTTTACAAGCTTGGATTAATTTAGCCTCTCAACACTTTCCTGGTAGGCTGGTAAATGTTGTCATCTCCATTTTGCAGTTGAGGAATCAGAAAAACTAAGGCTATGCCTACACTATGCAGCTTTGAGCGACACGGCTGTGGGCACGCAGAGTAGCTGCTGCTTGTCGGCAGGAGACAAAAAAATTCCACCCTCAACGAATGGCAGCAGCTTTGTCGGCTGGAGACCGCTCCTGCTGACAAAGCGCTGTTCACACCAGTGCTTTTTGTCAGTAAAACTTTTGTCATTCGGGGGGTAGTGGTGGGGTGGTGGTTTGTTTTTTTTAACACTCCTGAACAACAAAAGTTTTCCTTATGAAGTTCCAGTGTAGACAAAGCCTAAGGGTTCAGTCACAACAGGTGTTGACATCAGTGAGGTCTTCTGAGGATCAAGTTCAAGGTCAGAAGTCTACTGAGTCCCAGTCCTGCCCCTTATCCACTAGACCATCCCCCTCTCTCATACGGTTTGGTTCCTACGTTGGCTTGAGTTCTAAGACTTGTTTAGCAAGGGGCTTGGGTTTTTTTGGTAGGAATCTGATTGTTATACCTCTGCTGTACCATATTAGCAGGCTGGGGTCAGGTCTTGGGTATACAGTTTTGATTCCCTATGTTGATTTTAATAATGTGTCTTGCTCTAAGTACTGAATTTTCAAGATTCCTCTAGGGCTAAGGTTTTTTTTGCATGAAGTCTTCCATCATGCCGTAATACCGCATTTGTTCTGCAGCTGAGCTCACGGCCAGCTGTTGTCTACTGTATCTAATTACTTCCAGGCAGCCAGAAACATCTTCAAAGCTGGATTTTAGGTAAATAATAGATGACTGGATGTCTGTTAAACAAGAAGAGGCATATTTGAATTGAAATGTGTCTAGCTTTTCCCTTGGTGCGAGTAGAGAAATAAGAAAAGAACTTTAAAAAAAAAATCATCTCCCTGTGGCACAGATAAACTCGCTGAGTTATTCATTTAAAGTGCCGTTCTGCCCTAGAAAGTGACTCTGTAAAACTGGCATCCTGGGGCTCCATGTTTATCATCACTCCATGATTTCCCAATCAACGTGCTCCATTTACAAGATAAAGCTAACTGCTTGCCCTACCTGAGTTCAGAGATCCCAGATGGACTCTTTATTACTTGCATGTCATCACCCATCAGAGGGGTTCTGCAGGCCAATTTATGCCCTTAGTTGTTTCTGTGCATTCCCAGACTCTGCTTTCAGTGACACCTGTACCACTCCATTGCCGGATCCACAGGTGTAACTGGAACTTGGGGAACAGTTTGATTGATGGTGCACAAGCTAAAATAGAATCCAGCTGTGTTGAGTCTCCGGTGCTAACAGGAGTGTGAAAAGAAGTAAAAATTAAAACATATTAATTTGTATTGATTTACAGAACGGAGGACTAAGAAGGTGCAGTTTTCCACAGTCCCTTTTCAGGGTGCAATGGCACTTTAATGAAAGCTAAATTCAAAGGTGCAGGAGTTTTGCTCTCTGCAGAATGTGTTTGAAGCAACCCTCACTAGCCAGCCCTGTTTGGTGTCCGGTAGTTTACTGCTGCTTATTCAGTACTATACTTTATGGCCTCCTAGGCCTTGGTTTTATTACACTGGAGCAACCCAGTGCTGTGGAAGGGCAAAGTGGGCGGGATCATTCGGGTGACCTCCAGGGTACAGAATAACGTGAGATGCCATTGGAGCTGGGGAAGAATATTCACCTCCCTTATTTTGTTGGGGATGAGGAGAGAGGCGACAATTACTGCTTTGCTCTGGGATCCTATTTGACCAAGGGCTGGCCCTCTATTGCAAGGTTTTTAAATGGGGTGCTTTTAGCCCTTTTATTCCAAAGCTTTAACATTGTAGAATGAGCCAATGATATCTGAGTGAAGGCTGCATCCCTTTTAGGAATTCTGAATACACAGTAAATACCTGGATCACATCAGAAAGGGGCATGAAGGGGATTACCATTAGATTTCAGAAAGCTTTACTTCTGAGGCCTGGCAAGTAGGGGTTTGATCAGAACGAATCAGTAAGCGCTGCCCTTACATATAATCACTCCTTCTCACAGACTGTGCAGAGGTTAGAGCAGCAGCGTGAGAACACAGGGACCCTTGTATCCTATTCCCAGCTCGGCCAATGACTTTAGACACTTGTAACCTGATTTTCCCGAGGTGCTGAGCACCCATCAATTTTGTTGGGAGCTGAAAACCAGATGGTAAACTCCTGTGCCTCAGTTTCTCTGTCTTTAAAATGGGGATAACACTTTCCTACCCCACATAGGTTCTATGAGGATCAATTATTGTTTGTAAATCACCGTGGAATCCTTGAATGAAAACCCTGTGTATGTGCAAAGCATTATTAGTGTTGTGTTGTTAGGGTCTACTCAGGGAGTGGAAGGATAAACCTCTTTCTGTTTCAGCCGTGTTCGCTTTGTTGAGAGGGCTTGTGCTGGTTATAAACTTAGTCAGGAGTGAGATGAGACTTTGGCTCTGACTCCTAGCTAAACTACATATCAGTCGATTGGGGCTGTGTCCTTCACGCTGCAAGTAGATACATGAAGGCCACTGTAAGAGGAATGATGTACATTGGTGGGTGGATCAAGCTCAACAGCACTTGAAACCTCATTTGTTTTGTTGAAGTTTTTGATTTATTAGACTTTTTCAATCTTTTTTTTTTTTTTTTTTTTTTTTTTAACAACAAACCAAACAAATTCTAGAAGCCAACATATAAAGCAAGTACAAAAGGATTATCCATCAGAAAAGACCAAGATATTTTACACAGCCATGGATTCCTCTGTGCATTAACAGCAGTATTCCCGGCACAGGGGTTCTTATGACACATATCAAAACAAAAAAATAATAAAATTAAGGAAATCAAAGTCAAGAGGGAAAAGGGTAGGGGAAAGGAGTAGTAGACAAAGAGGAGAGGGGATGGGGAGAGTGTGTGCAGGGGTTACCTCCTGCTTTTCATCCAGGCCTCCTGTGTAGATCGTTAGTTGAAAAGTTCTTGGAAAGTGAAACCCAGTTTGAAGGAGGTGACCTAATCATTGTAACAGGACGCTTTCTGATACCTTCCTGATGCAGTCTTTTTTTTTTTTTTAAACAGCTGTACATATTTTTGCCAGGTGTCAGGAAAAGTTGGAATAATCCAAGACTAATTCAGCTGAAACACCATTATCTTTTTGCTGTTAGCTAATTGCTGGCATTCATATTTGTTTTGGCTGCTGATTGTTGGACGTATCATCTATTTAAAAAGCCTCTTGGATCTTAAATTGTGGAGCAGAGGATTCTCCTTGATTTGCCTTTTCAAGGCAAACAGAATCTGATCAGCGGGGATTAGAACCAAATCCTAGGAGCCTTGGCCTGCACTTTATCTGAGCAGTGCAAGGGCCCAGGAAAATACCAGGGGAAACAGCTGTTAACACAATCTCTGCTTCCTCATCCCCACTGGAAGGGCAAACTGTGTGGGGCCCTTTGCCTCCTGCATTGTTATAGGTAGAAGGCTGAACTTAGCTAATGCTGTTAGAAGGAGGACCTGTTGTCTCTGACTGCGTGGTCAGATTATACCATTTAATACTAATAAAGACAATTGAGGCAAATTGATCCCTGTTCTGGGTTTCAATGTTCTAATCCTTCATTAGCTGCTATGGGACATATTGTCAGAGAGAGTCCCAGGTTCTGATCCTTTCTCTGGAGGATTTGGGTTGTTGAGAAGAGGGTATGTTGGGAAACAGGATGATTAAATTGTCCAAAATGGAATGACTAAACAATGTTTCTAAAAGCACAAGCCCTGCTGAATTGTCAGCACAAACTCCCGGAAATGCTGGAAGGTGCAAAACCGCATGCAGTCTGCCCTGGGCTTTCCTCCCAAGGTCATTCATTCTTCCACACAGGTAAATGGGCCTTATACCAGACCTGGAGAGACCACCACTGGGAGTCCTGGGTCTACTCAGTCCTTTCTGTCTCTGCTCAGATGGTTAACAAGATAGCCCGTTGTGATGATGATTTTTTTTCACAAGAAGGACATTTGGCCCCTGGCAACTGGAACAAGACAGACAGACTACTTTCCAGGCTGTCTGTCTGTCTTAGGTACTTATATGGCCCCTGTTGCCATAGCTTCTGAATTATATGTTTATCCTTTCAACACTGCTGCGAAGTGGGGAAGTGCTGTTATCCCATTCTATAGATGGGACTCTGAGGCACAAAAAGAATAAGGGCTTGTCTATACAAGGACACTCAGGAAAGTTAATCTTTATTAACTAATGGTATGAATTTAAAGTGGATTACTTAAACCTTTGGAAATGAATTAAGCTCAATTGAACTAAAGGCACTCTAATTCTGAATCAGTGTGTCCCCACAAGGGTTTAATGTGGTTTAACTAACCCACCTTGGCAGTTAACTCGGATTAACTTTCCTGCAGCTATGTCTTCACTAGAAGTGCTGCTTCAGGAACAGGTTCTCCTGTTGCTGTAGTTAATCCATCTCCCCAAGAGAATTCTTCCACCAACCTAGTGCTGTCTACACTGGGGTTTAGTTTGGCTTAACTACGTCATATCCTTGAGTGATGTAGCTGGATCAACCTAAGTATTTAGTGTTGCCCTGGCCTTAGTGTAGACAAGCCCTAAGTGACTTTCCCGTGGTCATGCAGGAAATCTGTAGTAGAGCAGAGAATTAACCTGGGACTTGGGAGAATCAGGTTCATCAGCCTAACCACTGGACTGTCCTGCCTAACCTCTGGTTCTAGTCAGGAGAAGCTTGGGACTGAGTTGCACAGATCTCATAGGACAGGACTGAGGTATGTAGTAGGAGCTGGGCAGGAGAATTTGCCAGAGTCCAGCTGTTTGTTTACTTTCATGAGTAGAAACGTCACTCACAAAAGCCTAATATGGGAAAATATCATTATGGGGCAGCTAGCGAATTGGGTCACTTTTTTTAATCCAATAAGTGGTCTCCTTTTCTACCAGAGAGCTAAGCAAGGGATGACATGAAAGCTGTGGAAAGCCACCTAGCGAGCTACAAAGAGATTCAGAGCTGGGAGAGCAGCCTCGTTTATTTTAATGGGTGTCAATAGACAGACCAAGCGACAGTTTTGAATTCCAACCTCTGTAGGTCAAAAATACGGGAAGTAGAAAAACATTAGGTGACAGATCAGACTTTCCGTTAATTTGTCTGGAGTCTGGTGTTTCCCTGTTTGGAGTATGGAACCAGTACAGAAGTTTTCAGTGGTGGTTTGTAACATGGAATTTGGCATTTCTGGGCAGAGGAAAATTATTTAAAAGCACTTGCTGAAAAGGGTCCCGCTCCCCAGGAAGCACTTGCCATTCACCACCATCAGCTACCACCTCCTGCATCCCAGAGGACACAGACAGATCTGTAAACTGATTTTTCCTACCCCCACGACTCCAGCTGCCTTCAGACTCCGTGCGGTCTAGCTTCAGACACACAGCACCTCCAAGGGTGGCCTATAAAAGCCCCCAGACACCACAAATCACTCACAACTTGCTGCCTTTCCTTGTGCCAGGTCCCCCAGAGAGAAAGCAAAGCCTGTTTTCTCACTTCCCCCAATACTCCCCTTCCTCCCCCGTAGTGCTCTCTCCTTCACCAACCCTCCAGAGGGAGGACAAGAGAGGACTTTCCACCCTAACCCCAACACTGCCTTGTGTAGCAGGCTTCCCAGCTCTGCACAGTGTTAGATGATAGTGAAATGGCTTCCTGCCTGAGAAATGTCAAAACGGCCCTAGGTTTTGCTAGACTGGGCTACACAGTGAATGTGAATGACTTTCTCTCCCTGTGGAGGTTAGCGTAGCTGGGGGAAATGGCTTTGCAGAACCCAGAGTGAAATAACTGTACAGTGTTTGTTTTGGGTCTGAGCTGCTGATGTGAAAACACTGTTAAGTAACGCCAAGCGTAAGAATACTGGCACTTCACAGCTGGGTGTCATTTCCCAGTCGCTCACTTAATCTGCAGGACACACACATAGTGTGGCACTCAAGGAGAGTTTTAACAAGCGTTAAAATAAATTGCTGCAAAGATTCTGACGGCAAGTCTCTGCTCTTCCCCCATTGAATCACGCTGTCTCATTTCACACTATCTGTAACATTTCAGGGATGAAATGGCCTAAACAAGACAATAGTGAAGTGCAAAAGTATGAGCTTTATTGATCATGGCTGCACCTACAGGAACTACCGATGTCCTGTCCCAGCGCTCACTGGGCTAAGGCTAAAACCAGGAAAAGAGTCTCTGAAGATAATGTCTTGTCTGATTTTTTTGCTTGTTACAGAGGGTTTGATCTACTTGTTGTCCACATTAATCACAGGGCATTTGTCCTTTAGCTTCTCTAGAAGTTACTGTTGCAGAAAACATAGTTAGATGGTGGCATCCTACACCATCCAGTGCTTAGCTGTACTGGTGCTGCTGCCTGTCTTATTACATGCAAAGTGTAACATGTGTGGCATATTAAGAAATTTAAAGGGGCCGTCCAGGCGGCACAGCTATTCTGAGGGTCAGTGCCATAGCGGCTCTAAACCCATCAATATGCTGCTCAGCCAGGGACAATGATTGGCTGCTGCTCCCAGATCTGCCCTATAATGGTTCCCCTGGTTTCTCCCCTACTCCCACTGTAGGTGAATATTATCCCCATCATCGCCAAAGCAGACACCATTTCCAAGAGCGAGCTGCACAAGTTTAAGATAAAGATAATGAGTGAGCTGGTCAGTAACGGAGTGCAGATCTACCAGTTCCCCACGGATGATGAAGCTGTCGCAGAGATCAACTCCGTAATGAATGTGAGTAATGCTGCTTATTGCCTTTCCTCTGAATATTGTAACAAAGGAAACTGCTGGACAACGACACATTTTAAAGTGGGTCCTCAAGGGGGTTGTGTGGATACTAGATCTGTTTTAAAGAGGAGCAGTGCATCTGACAGACGCCTAAGGCTATTGCTAAAGAGAGGAAGAGACATTATTTTGTTTGTGCCTTTTTTAAACCTCACTGTACAGGAATTTAATTAAAGTGTGACTGTTACTTAATCTCATACAGCTCTTATGAGAGGCCATGTTCTGCTCTAAAATAGATTGCATGCTAATATTTCAAGGCTGGGTTTGCAGCAAGTCAAAATATGTTTTGCAATATTTTTTTTTGTTTTTTAAATGTTTCGAAAAAATTAGAAATTTTCTGACTTTAGGGATGAGAAAACAGAAAAGTGTTCAGTTTTTGAAGTTTGGGTTTTTTCCCATCCTTTTTAAGAAGCAAAATGAAAAAAGGAGAAAATGGAAAAGAGTTGGAGGGAGAGGAGAAAAACTGAAACGTTTTTGAGTTTTAATTTTTTGTTGAAGACTCAATAGATTTTGAAACAGGAAACTTTGTGCTGAAATTGTTCATCTCTTTTTTTTTTTTTTTTTTTTTTTAAAGATCACTTTTCATGGCGGGGAGGGGAAGCTTTGAGTGAAAAATTTCAACCAGCTCTAGTTTGGAGTCTCCTAAACCAAGGAAGCCAAATAAATGGAGCCCAATTTAAAATAAAAATAGGGATGATTGTACTCTGCTATGTTGTTGGGTTTTTTTTAAGGCCAAATTCAGCCCTGGTTTAAGTGAGTGTGAGTCTTGCTAATTTCCATGAATTGGGCTATCTGGAATCTGAATTGTGCTTTTGAGTAGAGTTGGTTGACATTTTTCATCTGAAATAGTTTGTTTGGGGTTTTTTAAACCAAAATAGGCTTTTTCCACAGTAAATTTCCATTTTTTATTAAATGTTTTGGTCTCTCACCAAAAAAAACCCAAAAATGGAAATGGGGGGGGGGGGTTCTAGCAACCAAAAACTGAAAAAATTGGGCAAAAATTTGCAATAAAACAAAAAATGTTTGCCCCATTGGTTGAAATATTTTGGGTTTTGGTTACTGTTGTGTGGGTTTTGTTTGTTTGTTTGTTTGTTTTGACAAAAAACTGAATAATGCAGAAAAAAGTTGATGAAAATTAAAATTCTTTTTCTTTTGTCAAAATTGTTCATGGGGAGAGGAAGAGGGAACATTTCCCCATGAGTTCTACTTTTGAGTCTACTTCCGCCTATTAATGAAGGACCTCTGTTAGCCCCTCCCCATTGAAATCCCTGGGAAGCAGACCAAGATTGCAGTATGTTTAACAGCGTGGTGAACTCTGGATACTGGCTGTAACGGGGAGCATAATACCTACCCGCATCTGGTTACCACTATAATACCTAGCTCCTAATGTTTTCTGTGCTCCTTATTCCAGCAAAGCTCCCATTGACTATTGAGAGCTTTGCCGGCTGACCAGCAGGTAATCGAACCAGTCTTGTATCTGTCACAGTAAAACCCTGCATGTGCTGGTGTTTGGGGAAGATCAGCTGTCTGGTGCTTAGTGTGTGGCTGGGTGGTCATTCTGTACTGGTAATTGCCATAACTTATTGCAGCGTGACTTTCCAACCTCCAGCATTAGTGCCACGACAGAGGAGAGAAGCGGTGATGTGAGGAGAGTAGTGAGAATGTAACACATGTTCTCTAATTGATATTTGCCTTGGGATGGGACAGAGCGACTGACAGTGCCTGTAGCTCTCTATGTAAGGGCTGTGTCCAACGAACACTGTGTGTTCTCAACCAATGCCCTCCTTTACTGCACTTACAAAGCTGATGATGTCGTCTTGATGCCATGTTCCCTAAACGTGTTGCGATTTCCCCCCCGCCCTCACTCTTGGATACCATGTCTCTAATAACTAAACCAGCATGTGATGTGTCCTGCAAACGCCCCATCCTGTGCCTTCATGTGAGCTGCTGTGCAAATCACCACTAACAAATGTCTTTGTTTGTATGTTCTTCAAAGAAGGCATTGTCCCACCCTCTGTGTGCAGACAGGGCTTAGCACACTGGGGATGCTACAGCAGTAAGAACAGTCTAGCAGGGAGGGGCCTCTACTTGCTAGCCGTGGAAGCCAGTGATGCTTTATGTGTTGGGAACAGCTGTAGTTTGGAAGTAACTGTCCAGGGCATGAATAAAATCTCTCTCTAACTGACTCAGTGCCAAAGCCGGTACCTGAACCTGCTGTGCCATGCTCTGGCTCCAAGCCGCACTGTACGGCTCCATGGCAAGCAGGTGTTGGGCACGCAGGGTGCCCTATGCCGTTTCATTGTTTTCACGCTGAGTAACGAAGATTCTGTGCTTGAGATAAATGATTTTGAAGCAGATTTTGTGCCTGGCTAGAAGAAGCTCATGGTAGCTTTGTAAGACTGATGCCTGTGAGAGATTCTAGCATGTGCACTGAATCCCTGGGCTGATTCTGTTTCAGGCTCATCTGCCCTTTGCTGTTGTTGGCAGCACGGAGGAGGTGAAAGTTGGAAACAAGCTGGTGAGAGCTCGGCAGTACCCTTGGGGGGTGGTGCAAGGTAAGGAAGTCAACAGCAGGGCACGTTTCAGAGCTGTGAAGTCCCTCGGCGTGTGTGTGTGCTCACGCTCTCTCCTGCGCGTCTTTCTTCTACCACCATGTCAGAGTGTGGGTGCCAGGGCAAGAGACCCGAGGATTCTGTATCACCATTCAGGGCTCCTTTGTTGAATCAAGTTATCAGGTGCTTGAACCCTGCCTGAAGGTGCAGTGTGGTTACGGCTGGGTCATACAGGCAGGTGCATTCCCTTTGCTCCAACCAGGCTGGAGCAGGGTTCTAAACAGAGAGAGCTAAGCTCTGGATCAGAGAGGTTCCAGCTGGGAAAACCCTAGGAGCAGCCAATTATAGGGTGAAAGCTTAGACTGAAGTTTATGATGAGCTATTGTAACCAATGCAACTCAAGCCCTGGAAGGAGGGTTGGCTTTATACAGTGTGTGGGAGCTCTTCTCAGAGCAGGGTGGGAACTTCAGCTGCTCCTGAGGGTCTTTCTGCTTCTCTCTCTCTCTTTCAGTGATCCTCCCAGCAACGGTGGCTCTGTGCTGAATGTCTAGGTGGGGGACTGTAACCCTCCCTAGCTTGTTCAGGTGCTTCGGAGGCATTCACTCAGTGCCGTGCTGGGATGATGAGAGCAGTACAAGTGCCCTCCCTCGAGCGCTGATCCTCCTTTCGGAGCCCCTCTCAAAACGCGTGCTGTGCAGTCGGGGCAGGATCTTTCACCTGAGCCCCATGCCGTTGAAGTAACAGCTCAGAACGGCACATAAAATCCAGGAAATATACATTTCCCTTCAACCCGGTTCTATTTCCTTTTTTCCTTGAGTGGGGCAGAGTCCTGGTGACAGAACTGCTCCCATACACCTTTGTGCACATGCCCCATCATCCTTCTATGACACCCATTTCCGTGGCTATCAGTGTATGGAAGGCACCAAGTCCCATAGGTCCTCTCATAGGTCCGCCATTAATTCCTTTTGTGCTCATGACCCTTGCTCTTGGAAATGCTGTCCTAGCCCTAGAACCTTGCACCCTGGTAAAGAGCAGTCTCCTGCCTAGGCAGATGCTTCTGAAACGGAAAGGCCCTGCTTCTGCAATGCTCTCCTGTTGGAAAGCTTCGCTCGTTGCACCAAAGGTACACATTCCCTGAGAGAGGATCTCGCTGGGTTTAATCTGTCCTGCCTTATCCTTGCAATCCTCCCTTCCCCTCAATCCTCCCCCCCGCCCCCCGTATTTGCTGAATTTCTTCCCTTCTGTTTAATCAGTCGAGAATGAAAGTCATTGTGACTTTGTGAAACTGCGAGAAATGCTGATTCGAGTCAACATGGAAGATCTTCGGGAACAGACTCACACCCGCCACTATGAGCTGTACAGACGGTGCAAGCTGGAGGAGATGGGGTTCAAGGACACAGATCCTGACAGCCAGCCATTCAGGTGAGTGACCCTCATCTCCCCAATCCATTTCCAGTAGTGATCCTGCAAACCTTCCATCAGCTAGAATCCCCTTGGGCAGAGAGCTTGCAACATCAGGCCACTAGACTGAGACCTGCTAACATTGATTTTGAACCTCTCTGCTGCTTGAGATATTTTTCTCTTTTTCCCTTCTCCGTCCCCTCTGCCTTCAAGCAATTTAGACGGGCATAGCCTTGCTAGTCACTATTGAATAATACCGTAGTGTCTCATTTGCTTTTTATCCAGCCTTCAAGAAACCTATGAGACCAAAAGAAAAGAGTTCCTAGGTGAACTGCACAAGAAAGAGGAAGAAATGAGGCAAATGTTTGTTAACAAAGTCAAGGAGACTGAATCAGAACTGAAAGAGAAGGAAAGAGAGGTGGGTATATCAGAGACCTGCGAGATGAGCCCAAACCACACGTTCAGCTCTGAGGTCCAGATGTGGATGAAGTGTGAGCACTTGAAAGCTGTGAGCTGAACACAGCGAGCAGAGTAACGTAACAGTCTCCCCAAGTAGCATATCCCAGCACCCGAGGATGGGTCTCAAATATACGCAGTGGTATCTAGCTAGATGTTCACGTGGGCCCCATCACCGTGGGATCTGGACACCTCACAAACGTTAATGAATTTATCCCCGCAATAGCCCGGCATGGTAGGGAATTATTCCCCCTGTACAGATCAGAGAGGGAGGCACAGAGGATGACATTTTGAAAACTACCTAAGGGTATGTCCACACAGCGTTTTGGAGCAAGCGGGAGTGAGTGGGAGCTCAGGCTTTGAAACCTAGGGAGTAGGCCAGAGATTCTCAAACTGGGGGTCGCTCAGGGAGTCGTGAGGTTATTATGTGAGGGTCCTGAGCTTTCAGCCTCTACCCACAAACCCCGCTTCACCTCCAGTATTTATAATAGTGTTAAATATTTTAAAATGTGGTTTTGATTTATAAGGGGGGTCGCACTCAGAGGCTTGCTGTGTGAAAGGGGTCACCAATAGAAAACTCTGAGAACTGCTGGAGTAGGCGGACTTCATTGCCCAAGCTCCAGTTCAAGCTGCAGCTGCACAGTGCTGTCTGTATAACTATTTTTAGAACAGTAGTGCAAGCGCGACTAGCCGGAGCCTGTTGACCCAGGCTGCGGGGGCTCACTCCAAAATGCTGTGGAGACATACCCTAAGTGACTTAAAAGCGTAAGTCCCATTGAATGTCAGTGGGGGCTTAGATTCTTCTGGAAATGTTATTCTCTGTGCCTCCCTCCTCCCCATTCTGTACAATGGGAATAATTGCGCAAGTCTCAGTGAGGTCCTAGGCTCCTAAACCACTTTGATGCTTCTGAAAATTAAGGCTTCTCAGAGGAGCTGGGCACCCACAGCTCCGGTTGGTACCAACGGGGGCTGTGAAAATCAGGCAATTACTATCATGACTAAGATCCCAGACGAAGCCTGTGGTAGAGCTGGGAACTGAACCACGATCTTTTGAGTCCTAATCCAGTGCCCTGGCCCTAAGACCTCCTTCCCCTCTTGCTGTTCTACATTAGAATGAGCGGCGAGAGAGAGCGATTGAGACAGACAATGTTGAGTTTGTCCCGTTGTCTTGCCCTTTACATACAAAGGCTAGTAATATGCAAAGAGCAGGTAGTTTAGGCCCCTGTCTTGCAGAGAGAGCAGCAATTTCAGCCCCTCAGTCCTGTGTTGAAGCTCTGTGACCTCAGTGGGACTCTGCACAGCAGCAAGAGCCTGTGATTGCTGCTCCTTGGGGAGACGTGTGGCCTGGGGCAGTAGCCCAGCAGACGGTCGTGGAGGCGATGCTCATGGAGTCTGTCTTCTACCAGCTACACGAAAAGTTTGAGCATTTAAAGAGGATACATCAGGAAGAGAAGAGGAAGGTGGAGGAGAAGAGGAGGGAGCTGGAGGAGGAGATGAATGCCTTCAACAGGCGGAAACTAGCAGTCGAAACCCTGCAGTCTCAGTCCTTGCAAGCTACTTCGCAGCAGCCACTGAAGAAGGATAAAGACAAGAAAAAGTAAGCGGTTTAACTTAAACCTTTTCCAGCCATTCAAAACATTTTATTCTTTCAACAATGTGGTCGTTTTAGACAGAAACAAACACAATAAAACACCACGCGAATGAAGCTGTAAAGCTAGTAAATTAAAGGGGATTTTAAATCTTAAGCCAGCATCCTTCCGATCCTCCTGAAAGGGTCCGGTTATATCTGCCCCCTATAGAAGCCTTGGCGACTGGAGAGGAAATGGACCTGTCCCTTTTCAGGCCTGTTAAGAATGAGAGAGTCAGGTGACATTTATGCCCACCTCCTTGATGGCCGGTTCAAGGGACTGGCTTAGTCTGTTTAGCCTAGGGAAATGAGTTGTCTCTCTTTCCCAGGACAGGGAAGAGGAGGATTCCAGAACAACCAAATAGTGCAGTGTCCTTCAGGCCAGGCCTCAGGCAGTGCAATAACATTATTGTGAGCTGCAGGGTTTGGGACTGTGTCTGTAGGATGCTGAAGGGCTGTTGGCTTTGCTGGACAGTAAAGAGTTTTAAAAAGGGGGGGGCACCTAAAAATGAAGGGAAGGTAGGAATGCATCATGGCCCCTTGGGTCTTGTTCCTGCCTATTTGGAATCACTGACCTTTAGATATGAGGAAGATTTTTCTTCTACCCTATGGGCCAGACTCTGGTACCTCTGTGACTGGCCTCTTAGGCATTCCCACTGAGTTCAGCGGTAGTGCTTCTGGAGTAAGGTGCTCATCAGTGAGAATAATGGTTTTCAGAATATATGCGAGTGACAGGGGAAAAGAGAAAACAAGTGAAACAAATGGTCTGCACCTACTCCCATTGAAGTCCGTCTTCAATGAGTGCAGGATTGGGAACAAAATGGAAAAGGGGTCACCCTAGAAACTGCTATACTTCTCCTCTGTTCTAACATCTTACGCTGTTTTCTCCTGCACAGAGGAACTTAAATATTCTCTTTATGTTCCATAAGATTCAGAGCTGGTGGTAACAGTAACTGATAATTTTGACGATGGAAAGAAAAAGATCAGGTGTATTATTTAATGTGATTACTGTGGATTAACATTTTCCTCGTGTGGTAAAAACCAATTCTGGTTCTGTCCTGCGTGCTTTGTGCACATCCTACCGGCAGCTAGAATCCAAGCGCTGATTATAAAATATTATATTATAACAAAAGGATCGTCCATTCAAATGTAGCGCAAATTAAGGCCCACATGCTTGTGCATCTCTGAGATCTTTGGGCTAAATTTATTTCAAGCCTTCAAATGTCAGCAATGATTTTGCATGAAAATGAATGAATAATGTCAAGGGGCTTTTTAGACAAAAGACAATGGGCCTAATTCTGGCCTCAGTTACACATGTGTAAACTGAAACTAACGTAAGAGAGATCAGAATCTCGCCCTACCCTTACAGTATAAAGAATCTTTAAGACCAGAATGACTTGATACTCTGCCCTTGGATATAGTGAGTGTAGTCCATGGCTGAATAGCCGCCTTTGTTGCAGCTCTGAGTGTTACATAATGTGCTGTACATCGTGTGACTGGAGGATGCTACTAAATGTAGTTCAGGCCATCACAGCTTAGTGTGTTGATTTGATGACATAGCCTTCAGTACCTGGGAGTTATAATTAATCATCGTTCGCAGTACACAATGTGGCCTTGTTGACCACCTCTGCTCAAGAGCTGTATCGATACAGGAATAACAGGTTGAGTTGCATCTTGTCCTGATTGTGTGAGTCAATGCAATAGAAGAGGATGCTGCAGATAAAGAGGGAGGTACATTAAACTGAGAGGGGGAGTTTGCAGGCCTGCCTACTGTTTAACGAGCACCCAAATTCATGGGTGCATTTAAAATAAACATTTAAATCCTGGGTGACTTGGCACTTGCTGCCTCAGCTTCTCTCTCTAATAATTTTGCAGTGTTTAATATTTCATTAAAAAAAACACAAACATGCTAATTTACATATACTTTGACTTAATTTATTTGAATATGGGATGTGCGCTAATTGCATTCCTCAGTAGCAGTAGTATTGGTGGCCACACTCTGGGCAGGCAGAAGCCAGACGGGTTCGCATCTCAGCCATGATGCATTATCTAGCTCTCCATTTGGAAATAGATATCAAATGCGTCATTATTTAACAGTCGATCTGAGATGTGATTTGAAACACCCTCGTGATTAGCACATGACTGAATAGTCAGAGTTTTGCCACTGTCATTACAAGGTGGTTACAGTCAGAAATGGGACTGTGTAAAAATGACGACAGATTAACAGAGTAAGAATCTAACTGAAAAAATTACAGACTATTTATTCTGGCTGACGTAAGTACTTCTGAATGCACTGGTGAGAGACTGAGCTGGATTCTTTTGTGGTTTGTGCATCGAGCGGTTTGTTAAATAAGT
Source organism: Emys orbicularis (assembly GCF_028017835.1). NCBI lineage: Eukaryota > Metazoa > Chordata > Testudines > Emydidae > Emys > Emys orbicularis. The sequence goes on from NC_088690.1 coordinate 98,578,262, forward strand.
TCCAGTTGTGGGGTCTTCAGTACTAACCGGGACTGAAAAACCAGAAAGATTCTATCTTGAGTCTCAGATTCTGGGTTCAGTTTGGCATTTTGAGAAATATCACCTTTTTTTACTTGACACCTGCTACAGAAGTCATTGTGAGACAATAAATATGGGGGCAAGTCCCAGAATGCTATTTGTACAGAATAGCAAAATGTTTTCTGCTTAAGCAGGATTGCGTGGTACAGAACGTAAGAATCTTGAGCTGGAAAAAGTTCCATTCCCCATTGCCTGCCAACGCTCTGACTTTGTAAATATGTTGTCTGGAATGGTATTTCCATCCCTTTTTTTTGTAATACCATTATTGCATATACGTGTGGAGACAGGAGGGAGTGTGGGAGAGCATTAATGTAGTCTTATGTCTCAACCCATCCCACCCAGCTCTGCTCCTATGGGGAATGTTATAATTACAGCTGGTCAGCAATTTTTCACCAAAAAATGCTGATTTGTCAAAACTTGTTGGGAAAAACATTTTGAAATTGTTGAAATATCGTCTTTTGACATTATTTAAATGAAAATTTTTATTTTTGGGGGTCAAAATGACTTTTCTTTTCACAATTTAACTTAATTTATGCTAAACAGGTTTTTTTAAAAAGAAAAAAAGTTGAACTTGAAATGAAATGTTTTGATTGACCCAAAGAAAAAAAATTTTTTTGTTGATTTGTCAGTTCATGAAAATTTGTGACTGATTTTTTTTTCATCCTGATTTGGGATGGGAAAAAATTTCAAGATCTCCTGGAATGGAAAAAACGGTGTCCTGTCCAGCCCAAGTTATAATATGCTTAGTAGTAATCTAAGTAAACTTTTTCCAAGAGGACTAGGAGATTTAGCCACACAAGACCCATTGAAATTAATGGGAGCTGTGTGTTTAAATTCCTGATTATCCAGTGTCTTTAATTTGGGATGTTTCACCAAAAGCTCAACTAGCAAAGTGCCAGAATCCTGATAGCTTTTACCTGTGCGAACAGTGACCTCTGGTGGATACTACTGAAAACATGTTTTGATGCCTCTTCCTGATTGTGCTGTTCGGTTGTGTGTGGAACACTTCAGTCAGGCTGACACTCTATAAAGCTGAATCTGTAGTTTGTACAGAGCACTACCATTCACACAAGAGACCTGGGTTGGATTCGCAGAGTCTGGATTCCTGCTCTCTTAACTGGCAAAGGCTGACGATCCAGTTCTGTTATGCTGCACTTGTGCAGTCATTTACACCAGTGAAAAGAGAGAGTAAAATGCCACCAACTCATAATGGTAGTGTTTTACACTCACTGACTACCCAAGCTGCAGGCATTGGGAAATCAGGACCCGAGAATGCCACAAAGGTAGCCCTGAAGGATGCTTCCTCAGCCCATTTGGTGGATGGAGGAGTGGCATCTGAACTGAGGACCATCCGCCTGTTCTTGAACAGATAGATATTCTGTGGGCCTCTGGGAGCAGGAGATAAGTAAGCCCAGGGAGAAGGAATGGGGGAGATAGAGTAGGAATCCTTGGCGGAAATGCTTTACTAATTCTGTTTCACTGAAGTGCTTGTAAGATGGCTCGTTAAATCTGACATTTGGTTTTAAATTTCAATAGAGTTAATTTTTTTCATAGCTTTGATTAGTAAAATCAGAAATCGGGGATTAAGGATTGCAGATAATCAGATAAAATGTTTCAACAGGGAGGTTGGCTTTCACAAATGCAATTGTTAACCAGATTATGCTTTCACACCACCTTTAGTTTAGGACGCATTTAGGTAGTCCTGAAATGCCAGATCTGTGGTCTCTCTTCTTCATTGTATATGTTTTCACTAGAGTTTGCTTTTGTTTAATTTCCATAACATTAATCCATGCTGTTTTTGTTAATGTTTTTTTTCTTTCAGTTAATCGCACACAGGCCAAGAGTGGACTTTGTACTTTCATGTGTTAAGTTGCTTGAGTTTCCTACCTTGTGTTACTTCTGTCATAACATTGTGTGAGTGGACCAAAGTGAAAGAGAAAATGAGCCTCTTCAGTGTTTACAGTGTAACAATTTATTGTTATCTGTACAGGACTTATGAATAGTTTTTAAGGAAGTAAATGTCATACTGTGTAAATTTTCTGACACAAAGTCAACTAATCCTGAAAATGAGCAGGCTTGTTTTGTTTCAGACCTGATGGGCAAACATCCACTTGTAAAGTGACCATAATTGTTTTATAAGAACTAATGTTACTAATTGATAGTTACTTTACAGATTACATTAATTTTTAATGCTTAATGGGACTCCTGATTTGATTTTTTTCTACATTTGTTATAAGTGGTGTGAAGAACACACTTTTATTTTTCTAACAAAAGTCACAACTTGAATAAGTTTAGAATTGAAAAAAAAAAAAAACCACTTGGAATTTCCTAACAAGGCCTAAGTGCTCTAGGCTGAGTAACCTACTCTCAGGTCATTTTTTAAAAAAACCCTAATTTCTCTAAACACTTTGTGCCGTGCATAATATAAAGAGAGTGGCAATACAAGTCCTACGACAACATTTTGATTTCTCTTTATTGCTAACGTGGAACATTTAAATAGGAAGATTTTCCTTTCCTTAGGGTTTGTTATATTATGTGGAACGATGGGATTTTTGTAACTCCACTTGTAACTTAACCAGTGTGTTTTGCTGTCAAGATGTTTGATCATTCATCTTGAACTTATAAATTGTTTCCAGTGTAAAAAATGTACCCATAAACAGATGTGTAATGAATACAAGTAGCCTGATCCTAAGCAGGGCTATGTACCCCCAAGTCCCATTAGTCCCCTCCTCTCACAAATTTTTCTCTTTAACAGTGTTTTGATATTTGGAAACCATTGTTTAGCCCACAGAGCTGTATAGGGAACAACACTATTTCAGGCAGCGGCCAGTGGCCCACCCTTTCCATGATGTAGGCAAGGCAATTGGTGAATATGGGTGTGTTAGGTAGATTGTACCTTTTTCATTTAGACATGGTTTGTCTTCGCTAAAAATAGTTAGACTCAAAAATGTCATCAGATACTGGGCTAAAAGAAAACAAATATTTTACACTAGCTCCCACTTAGTGCCTTTAGAGTTTTGGTTAACTGTTTCAGCAAACACTGGCTAATTAGGTGTTGATTGTGAGCATGTCCATTTTATTTAGTATTCATTTCTTCTTATCATTTTTAGAGATCTCTTAGCCGTTAAACAACCGTGCTGGCAAATTCCTCATTTGACTTTTAAATAATGGTGTATAGCCTTGTAATCTGAGCCTTTAGCAGGTCTGTTCAGAGGTAGCATTTAGCTGTATTGTATACTGAGGTTCTTCAACTTGCATATCCTGATAAAGCAGCTTTTTTAATACATGCTCAGGTGTTGAAATATTTTCTTACAGATGTTGGCCTTTTATATGAATATATTGAAAATCATGTCACAGTATTACTTGATATTTGTAAGTAAGAACCTCATGAAAATTATACAGGTACTTTTAAAGACAGGCCATTTTAAAAAGAAAGAGAGTTAATAGTGAGTATTAACACTTATTCAGGACTTTGCTGAGATCTGACCATTTAATTTTAAGGCTGTGCCTCTTTAAACTAAATATATTGTAAAGAATAACTGTCAAATGTTGAGGGTTAATATGTTTTTTAGAATAGATGCTCAAAGAATATAGCATATTGTTACATACACGACAATCCTAGCACATGATTCGCTGAAAATAGTCATGTGGCAAATAAGTAGAAAATCATGGTATTCTTAATCATGTGAGAAGTTCCATAAAGATCAGTGGACTAATCACATGAGTAAAGCAATAGCTTCTGGTTTATATTATTTTACCTTCTCAAAGGCCAACAGTACTGAGAGTTGGAATAAAGTTAACTAATTAGATCACACATGCAAATGAATGCATTATGATTGGCTTTTCAGTCAGTAGTTTTCTCCTGATTTCATGCTGCAGCCAACAAGATCATCTATGCAAATATTTTCTTCCTGATTGGCTCATGAGCGATCAGAATACTTTTATTCCTAGAGCTGTAACTATTGTTTCCTTAGTATGTTAGTTAAAAATAATAATAATAATAATGATGATAAAAATAAAAGCTTAATATCCATGGCCATAAGAGAGATTTCCAGATATTTCTGAAGACATTCAGAATGTATGTAACGATATATTAATTATTAATTATTATTATTATATATACGTTGACTTCATGTTGTGGTAAACATCCTTGTCCTTTTAGTTAAATACTGACCTCAGCTTTCCCTTGGTCATTATTAACCTCTTGAATTGATAGACCATAATATTCTCCCCCAACAGAAGTCAATATATGCTTCTTCTTTTGTTAGTACTTGATTTTTCATTTTTGCCCGAGACCAAATTTAAATGTTTGGTGCATTAAGCTAGTTATGTACTTGCTTTTTATTTAACAAGTTATCAATATAATGTGACACTAATCTCACTCCAAGCTGAAGATTTACCTCTTGTGTTGTAGGCTAGAAGAAAATAAAGATTGCTTCAGAAATTATACCCAAAATGAGCAATCCAATTAGAATATTTTTCCTGGTTATTTTTTTAACATACATCTCTAAAATGTTAGCATTAATGGAAAAGTTATCCATTTTCTATCATTTAAACACCCATTACCATGTATTGTTTCTGCTTTTTAAGTTAAAATGTATTTTGGATGTCTCTTAATTTTATAAACTTTTTATGTGTGCATGGAGCAGATTCTACACAGAAGTGGTTACTGGGTTTTTTTGTTTTTAATTTGGCAAGAACATGGAGACATTTGTGGAACTGCTCTTTTGTAAAGTTAACATGCTTCTCTGAAAGTGTTGCATTCATTCACTTTGTCATTCATACTGTTTTTTGCCTTTCAATTCTTTCTGTTCACTTTGTACTTATTTCTTTTATTAAATCTCACATTTATTTTGAGTTTTGTGGTGTCGTTTATTTGACAGTACTTTTCTAAAACTTCTGTCCTCTAATAGCATCCTAATGAAATAACAGTGTAATTATTGCAAGCTTACCCAAATACAGTATTTGTTTTCTGTTATGACTTTGAATCATAGACCTCAGGAGGTCATGTAGTCCAACCTCTTGCTCAAAGCAGGACCAATCCCCAGACAGATTTTTACCCCAGTTCCTTAAATGGCTCCCACAAGGATTGAACTCACAACCCTGGGTTTAGTAGGCCAATGCTCAAACCACTGAGCTATCCCTCCCCTCCTGAATTGAGCTCTTGATGAAATAAAAATAGCTAACTAGTAAATGTATCATATGGTGTACAAAAAGAGATTCTTTTCTATCTTGGGGAAAATTCTTAAGTATCAACTTAAGTTTCTCTCCTGTTGGGCAAATGATGCTTTTCAAGATGCTTATAAGCAGTCTTTCACTGTGTAATTCTCTAAGAATGGGTCTATCGGATGTTTCTCTGATATAAAGTTGGCCAAACTCTCACTACAGGATCTCCATGAAAAGGTGGGGGATCTAGTCTTCTACTAAACACTTCCTCTCAATGTTAATGGAAGCTACATACATTTATGCAGGGGCACAATGTGCCCTTAGTTCACTCAGCAACCCTAGAAAACAAATGCACAAAATTATTTTGGAGAGACTTGCTAATTAAAAATCTAGCTGGAGTCCTTTTCTGAATGTATCTTCCATGGGGCCCTGCTAACTCTTAAATCAGGTATAACTTGAGGAATTAGTGTCTCAGTCTGTTTGTCCTAAGCTACTGGACTCAGAAATTATGGTTGCACTTAATAAGTAACAACCTTAATTCCAGCCTAAGGCAGAATTTGACCTTAACATGCGACACTTGCTCCGGTTGTGTTTTTGGCCAAAGCTGTCCTGACCTTTAAAAATAAAAAGTGTTCCATAATAATTGGTGCTTTGGGGATTTGAATGGACATGAGTGAAAGAAAGAAGGCGTGTGCTGTGTGCAGATGACCATTGACCAACCTTTGGTGGCCTTGATGATACTATTGCAATCCGGCCTGGGAGCCCAGCCTGGATCACAGAGTTAGGAATTGTTAAGTGTTGGAGTTATTCGAATTAGATGAGTACACTTCCCACAGAATCCCAAGCAGATGGAAGTGGCAGCAAATGTGACTTAATCACATCCTAAACTGGAATTTAAAGAAACTTTGGCCTATAAAGTCTCTATGTAAAGAGGGTGACGGAAGAGGGTACATATTTCTTTGGTAGCTGCACTGGTAATAATTAACGGTGAACACTTTGTGACCTGGTAAAATATTTATCAGGGTGACTTCTCTCTCTCCCACCGAAGTAACCTTTATAATAATAATTTGCATTTCTGTACTATCTTTGAAGGATCTCAAAGCTTTTTTATAAACATTAGTAAATGTTAAGCCTCACTACACCCAGATGAGGTAAGTATCATCTGCAGTTTATAGATTGGGGAAGATTGAAAACAAGAGATCAAGCAACTGGTCCCTAGGGTCACACAGCAAACCTATATCTGGCTCTGCAGCAAAACCCAGATTTCTTGCCTCCCAGTTCTGTGATATTTAAGAGGGAGGTGGGTGTAGTGGTTAAGTGTATAGAGTCTCTAAGGCACAGACAGGTTTGGCCGCTTGGTACTTAATCTTAGAAAATTGTTTTTTCATTGAACTAGCTAGTCTCCAGAGGTCCTCCATTATGGTTAAACTTGAGTACAAGGGAGACGGGCTCCACTTTCCTTCTGTCTCTGTGGGATATCTTTATTTTGGAGATTTTTTTCAGTGTGATGATGGTCACATTTCTCCAGCATTACCAGTTGATTTAAAAATCCCAGTTCCAACATGAAATCTTCCGCAAATATGTCACCGTTCAAGTCAGGTGTGCCTTGTGCATGCCTAGCGCTGCATGTTACCAGCCTATGTGCTACTTTAGGTTTTGTGCTACTTTGACCTTTTGTGCTCTCTACACTTGATGCAATTTACCTGCAACTTAAATATTGACTCTCTCTTGTTCTTTCTGTAGCTTTTTTAGTCTTCCCAGTGCCTGCTCCATAACATCAGGAAGACATGTTAATTAGAAGATTTATTAAGGCCAAAACATCTCATGCAGAAGAAATTAATTGGTGCTTTCACCTTTATGCTTGCACTATATTGCACAGAAGAGAGTATATAGCAAGGACTAAGACATACTGTATCTTTTGATTTGGACAAGTTCTCTTGAACAGGTTTCTTGATAAATGAAATCTAAGATACTCACTAAAAGATAAATGGCTAATTACAGCTAATGCATGACAAGCACTAAAACCAAGATACTAATCATCTCTGGGGTTAAGAACCCATACAAAGTAATCATAAGCATTTACACTGTTAAAGTTTCCAAGTAGCAGAGGAACCGACTTGGTGTGTTAGCATGAATCAGATTTTCAGCTTGCTGCTTAAGCTACCATTGTACAGTAATGGGATTTTGATTTGTTCCTCTTAATTTGATTTTTCGATTGTAATTAGAGAAGTTTCTAATGTCCTTAACATATCAGCCGGATTCTAATATTTCTTAGCAATAACTACTTTGTATAGTTTTTTTTAATGTAGATTATCAGTGAAAACTTTTATAGCCAAAAGAATCCCTTTATTTGTTCAATTTTCCCAATGATAACACATGTGCCTCATATTTAAAAATCCTCTCCTAAACTTCCTCTGTTCCCAATTTCTGTGCTTGCACCCGATTCTTCAGTTCCAGGTAATATTGGATTGCAATTCCAGAATCCTTCTCTATCTGCAAATAATCTATTGATGTGTTGAGTGATAATGGAACCATTTTAAAGGACAACTAAATGTAATTACGGTAGTTAATGGCGGGGATTAGTTTTCTGCACTAGGGCCTAAAGCTAGAAATCTGAAAAATGTAGGGTTCAGGGTTGTAGGTTATATGTTTCTGCCAGAGGGCCACTTCCCCTAAAAGTAAATACTGTTAAAAGACTACACTTTCTCTGCACCAAACCAAATGTATAGAAATACACAGAAGCCCATTTTTTATTTCTGTTTAAAAACATGCATAAACTAGTTACAGGAATAATCTTCATTGCACCAAAGGTAGGTTTAATAAAAAGCTGAATTGTGAAATGAATATATACTTTAAAAGTGTACTTTATAGTAAACCTAAATATGTTCAGTGAAAAAATGAAGCCATGTGTCACGATTCATAACCTTAGCCATAAATCTAGTTCCCTTTACCCTGTTTGTCTCTTTCAAAATAGATAAGAATAAAAACCTGATAGAAGCAGAGTCGGGGCTAATAGGGAGCTGGTTACAGCTCCCTGATTCTCTCTCTCTCTGGGGTGCAGGTTTTCAGCAACATTGGTGCTGCTCTAAACTTTCCTAGCTATACACCAGATGGAGATAGCCAGAGCACATCCTGTTCTGGCCACTATCCCTGCCCCAACACATGCCCTGCAGTAGGGCTGTGAGGGGGTGGGGGCAGGAGCTAGCTATGCTGGCCCTGTGCCTGCTGGGGGCTCCCTTCATCTGAGGGCAGTCCCTGGCACGTGTCTCGAGGGAGGTTTCCACTCTCTGTAGCGCTTGAATGGTGCAAAGAGCCAAGTGGAGCCAGTGAGCTGGCCCACAGGATGGAAAGAAACGTAGCTTTCTGTGATCTCCACAATGTGCCAAATCTTGGAGTCTGTCACGAAGCGCCCATTGAACAGAATGGGCCCAGAATTTGGATTAATGAGCAAACGTGTGTGTGCATATTGAGACAGGGATAGTGCATGTGTGCTGCCTGCTCCAGAGAGGGCTCAGAGTTCTCATTGTCACGACATGCACTGAATGCTCCCATCACCAGAGCATTGGGGTGCCTTTTACATACACTTGATCACAGAGATACATTTACTGAAAGTCACAGGCACATACGCTGGACTCCCCAGCAATGACCAAAGCAAACTCTCTGAGGTACCAGATCCTGGGCAGTACCTGCTGGGAGACTTACTGTAAGGTGAATCTCAACTCCTACAGTCAGTAAAGAAAAAGAAGAAGAAAAACCTAGGCAAGTGCATTCCTCTTGCATTGCCCACCATTGTCTGCTCCTGCTCACATAACAGTCAATAGCAAAATGCCCATGCATGCCAATGGGAGTGGGATTGGGGCCAAGAAGCGGCCAGATTCTGAGTATTTATTTTTCAGTGACGGTGAATTCAGAGCTGGCAGCCTGCCTAAGATTGCCCCTCTCACTGTCTCATTTGGGTCCTACCCTGGGGGTGACAGTCTGTGTCCCTGCCTGCAACGGAACAAGTTTTACCTGGCCTTTTACTATATTTTAAATATAAGTGTGTGGGTTGTTGTTTTTTTTAAAACAGAGTAACTCCGTAGACAAGTCTTGAAATAAAGATGGAGCTCTTGCAAAGGTAAATTAATCCTGATAGTCTCATAGCTGGACAGATGGATTGAAAGTGAATACTGTTGAAAAGTCTGTGTAATTCTTGTTGGGAGGCCATGACTACATCTTTCAAGAAGAATGTAGTTATAATAACTACAAGCCTAGCAGAGAAAAACACTATGGGAGACCTGCTGAAAACTCCTAGAGGGTGCTGCAGTACCAAAAGCAGACGATGAAGGGTCCTCTTCTGCATTGTTAGAATACAGAACATTGAACCATGTGCACCATTATGTTACTGAACTAAAAAGCAGTGAAGACAGGTTAAAAAGAATTGCATAGACAAGCCAACAAAACTAATCTAAAACTGATATAGAAGGAAACATTTTATATAAAGTATAATTACAGTATGGAACGTGCTGTCTATTAAGACAAAAGAGCATAGTAGGGTTCAAAAAAGGATTAGGCGTTTATATGATATTGTCAATTACACTAAGTAGGGTAAAATGTATAAGTAATATCAACCCCCCATGCTTCAAAACATAAGCCAACCACTAACTCTCTGGTGTTTGGGAGAAGACTTTTTTCACAGGTACGTTGCTGCATAATTTTCTACTTTGAGGTTTTTCACTGTCTCTTGAAGCATTGGGATTGGACACAGTTGTAGACGGGATATGGGACTAAATGTTATGACTGTTCTTACTTTCCCCCTTTAATAACAGTAACATATTAGCCCATTGTAGCCATGTACTTTTGCTTCAAGTTTCAGCACATCTGTTCCTTTCATAAACCTGTGTAAGGGCAAAAGAATTTTGAATCTCAAATCTTTCTTCTTTATTGCTCTGCTTCTGGATCTCTTCTTTGTCTGACCACAGGAGTTTCCAAATATGTGTAACTGTAAATTACCTTCTCTTTTAGATTAACTGCACAACGTGTGCAGCAAGTAGTGATCAAAGGTTGGAATATTATATGAAATGCCCTGATGCTAGTGGATACAGGTCCATAGCAAAGCATCTTTACATTTAGATCTGATTGTTTGTAATATGCTTTATTAACTGTGGTATATAGCCAATCTCTGTGGCACACATTTAATGAAGGAGAAACGTGACCACATTGATGGGAAACTATTTCACTCTGTATGCATGTGCTTCTACGTTCAGTTCATGTTCAAGTTTTGATTCTGAATCTCAAACTGCTTGGAAGGCAACAGTATCTGAAGGATTTATCAGGAAACGGCTTACAGGCTAACCAGTCAAATTACTTATAGTAGATGATTTCCTATGTTATGGCACGTCTGTGTAAAAGGTACTTGTTACTGTATGTTTTGGTGTGCGGGAGGTCTAACCAGGGTAAGGCAAGAGGCAAAGATGACCCCATCTTTGATAGTTGATGTTCATTATCCAGGATTTTAATTAACCACCAGGCTGCCTTGGCATAGGTACTGCCCATATCCATCATTATGGAGCTCACTTAGAACTGTCCAGGTGCACTTTGGACAGTTATTTGTTTTTAACTGGTATGGAGGTGTGCCTATTTGAATATTTTAGTATTAAAAAAAACCTTTTCCTAATACAAGAAATTTCAGAATTAAATGAAAGAACAGGAGTACTTGTGGCGCCTTAGAGACTAACAAATTTATTTGAGCATAAGCTTTCGTGGGCTACAGTCCACTTCTTCGGATGCATTAAATTAGATACCTAATGCAAAAATCAGCTTAGAAAGGTTTGCGTTAGGCATTTATCACACCTTCAAACATTGACCTATTTTGCAGTGTGCAGAAGTTGGGACGTGTCATTAGTTGTGCATTGAAGGCTTACAACAAAAACAAACCTCACCCCTCCAGTTGAATGCTATCCTTGTTATGCTTTTCTGCTCTCTCAATCTGCTGGAGAACGGCCATGGTTTAGTTCTTAGGGCTTGTCTACACTGCAACATTGTTGACCAAAATTTTGTCTTTCACGGGTACTTAAAAAAGCCGCCCCGCGAAAGACAAAAGTTTTGCCGACGTAAGTGGTAGTGTGAACGCGGCTTTGTCAGCAGGAGTGCCGCTCGTGGGGTGGAAGTATTTTGTCAGCAAAAGTGCCGACAAAATACCGACAGAGCGTTTACACATGCTGACTTTTAGTGACAAAGCTGTGTCGACACAGCCTTGTCGCTAAAAGCTGCGTAGTGTAGACAAGCCCTTAGTGTGCCATTAAATGCTGTTTCACACCAGGAAAAATTGCCTGCTAAATACACCATTCAAAAGAAGAGGGTGTGCCCACAGGACTGAAAAACTCCATTCTGTCTCTCTCCCAAGACCAGTTGGAAACAGGACCTTTCTGATCACATAGTGAAAGTGTTTTGGCTCATTTTCCCATATGACTCAATTGTTGTGGTTTGATGTTAGCTGAGGGATTGAACCTTAATGTGAACGACCAGTGGCCAAGCTCATCCCACAATGATGCATTAATGTCTGGGAGTGAATGGAAAGCAGCTCAATTTCCAAAATCCCAAACTGCCTTTCCCTTGTCCAGGGCAGGATAAAGCTGCCGAGCCTTGGTTTGAACGTTTGAAGGAGGCTAAATCCGAAACAATCTGTGTTTTGCTCAGACTTGAGGGGTGAGAGCGGATCCACGCCTTTCCACCTTACTGGACAAGGTGCTCTGTCCTGCTGAGCTATGTTGCTCTTTGGGAATATTCTATAATTAGTCTCTGGCATTTCTTTACAAGGACTGTCGATGTGGAAACCCAGGCTAGGCCAGCCATACAGACTATCAGCAAAGGGATCCAGAATCAACCGTGGTATACTCCCCCCACCCCCCCACAGTCTGCCCTCCAAATTCTCCATTTCCCTAATTACAGAATTAAGTGGTAATAACATACCTAAGGGCTCAGGAAGAGTTTTTGTCCACCACCAAAACTTCACCCTGTATTAAAATAGAGAGAAAATACCCCTGAAGCCAGGTTCTGCTCTCAGTTATCCCAGTGTAAATCAGGAGTGACTCTGCTGAAGTCAATAGAGCTGCAGTGGGGTAGGAGAGAAGAAAACCAGGCCCTTCTCTCATATGGTATGTTGCAATAATATTCTGCATCCAGATCTCTCCTGGTGTGACGCATTGGCATAGGAGAACATTCCACTAAAGAACAAACCACTCCCTCCACAAACGAGTGTCATTAATTATGATCCTCACAGCGCTCCGTGAGATAGAGAAATCAGTATTTTATCCCCATCTCCCAAATAAGGAAACAGACACAAAAGTTCAGCAACTTTCCCAAGATCACACGGACGTCAGTCAGTCAGTAGCAGAGCCAGAATTAGACATGAGGCGTTCCTGATTCTCTGTCCTATGCTCAGTCTTACAGCCCAAGCTGCTTCTCTGCTAGAAACACGTGTTACTGGCTGTTTTGGGTTAGCGGAAGCGTTGATAGTCTTGGGTAAGCACCACTGAATCTACATTTTCCCCATAGGTTATGAGAGACCTATGCCTGGCTTTACACAGGTATAAATATGCACACGCCAAGCCTCTGGCAACATCGTGGTCCTGCCAAAATCAGCTCTAACCACACCAGACCTTCACAAGCCAGAGCAAAGCTGGCTGAATCAGTACAATTCTGCCCAGGAGCAATGGCAGGTATAACCTCTCTAATAAAGTGGTTCTTTAATCTGATAATGATACACAACAGTTTAGCCATAGCTGCTATTGCCGCAATGATTTGGCAACGGAGTACACTGATGTCCTTCATAATACTGTGAAGAGAGACCAGTGCAAATCTTGCTTGGAATGAGTGTAATCTGTGCGTGATGTGGACTTGTACCAAAAAAAAAAAGGGGGGTGGGGCGCGGCAAAAGGAAAAATACTGATCCATGAAATTGAACTTGGCAACATGATTCTAAATTCTGGTATTACTGATCCTTAGGATGCTTGACTAAACAGTATACACAACCTTCCCGTGATGATTAGTTGCTCAGTCAATAAGGGAAGAGGTGCTAACAAGCCCAGACTGTATTCTCTTACAGGTGTGGAAATTTACATGCATCGCATAACACCAAAGATAATACTGTCTTCCTTAGAGCTCGGGTCAGACCATTGCAGCAGCTCTTCTGTTCTTAAAATGTCTGAGCGATATATCGTGGAGTTTTATACGTTCTAATGGATGATCTTTATGTAGATAACATAGCCATGGCTAGCTGACAAGTGACATTTTGTTTGTCTGTTGAGGCTGTGCAGAAGTCTAACAAGTACATTTATGATACAGCTGTAACATTAGAATACGTGTTTGGGAGGTGATGCATGCTCCTAAAGGTACAGAGCTGCCAGAATACCTTTGTTGCAATGGGCACTCTTTGTAGATTTTGCTGTTCACTTTTAGTGTCAAGTCACGCTCCTAATTTGGGAAATGGTGACATCTATGAATAGGCTTTTCAGTGTGAGTTTGCCTTTTAGAATGAAGAAACCGTATACAAAGTGGGATAAGTGCCATGGACCAGAATACAGAGAGGTTAAAATTTGGCTGTGTTCAGTAGTGTAGGATGAATTGTCCAGCTGAGAGTCAAGAAACTACCCACAAGCTCAAAGCTAGACAGGAGGGAAGATGTGCAATGTATCTGAGTGTTTTAGGCCCAGTTACAGCTGTGCCACTGCTACTGAGGATGCATAACAAACAGCATAGAAAATGAAATGGCCTTGGGACCAAACTGTCCCTTGACAAACACCCCCTCAACCCTGTTGCCTTTAAGAGGATTGCATGGAGTCGCATCAAGGCAGATTCTGGCTCTATTTCAATTTTATTACATTCTTAACCTTAAGGAACACACTCAGGAACACACTCAGAAAACCAGAACGTAGATTACAGTTTATTTAATGAAAACTACAAAAGATAACTTGCCTCTTTAAAAGCCAGGCAGTCAAGTCACAGTTTGTGATAGAAAAGGAAGGTGCTGCTTTTTTTTTTCTTTTTCTTTTTTTGGTCCTACCACAAAATGAAAACCTTCCTTATGCTACTTAGGCAGGATTAATAAATAACATTCCAAGTCCCTCCATAAACTAGCCCTCGAGATGCGTGGAAAGGCTTGTAAACGGTTTTCTCTTCTGGTACAGTGCATCGTTTTTTAATTCCCATTTCAACACTTATTTACTACATCCTTGCAATCAGACAGACTTGCAAACCACCCTGCTCAATCTGTAAAGAGGGCTGTGGTTTAAACTAGTATAAAGCGCAGCATTCACAGTTTGTGGTAGCCCTTGCCTTGCTGTACAACTCCATCATGTGTTCCAATGGTTGTCCAAATGCACTCAGACTCTCATCTCTCACTTGCATTTATTCATCAACTTGCTATAATATTTTTTTGGTACATTTAGCACCATATTTTTGCAGTTTAAAAGAAATTTAGCTTACACACCCGCGCATGCACACACACACACACACACAGCTGACCTTACCACGGTGCTTACGCAGTCAACATTTTAACAGAACATTTCTAAAACTAAATCTTAATTCAGACACTAACAGCTTTGAGCCTGCACAGCATAGCTGCGGGAGATGCTTCACATAAGCACAAGGTAAAAAGAGATGAGCAGGACAAGGATTGCCAGGAAACCTCATCCTTCATTAAGGAGAAGGCTGCTGCAAGGCTTGAATGAGGCTTGGGTAAACCCTCTAGTAGTATGAGGATGGCACTTACATCCAGGTCTCTGCTTAGCCCCATCCCATTTTTACCCTCAAGCAACTCCGGGGCCCTTGCTCTGATGAGTTATGCCTGATGCTTAGCCCTACCTGCGCTCAGACAAAGGCACGCAACTAGCTTTCATACTGGGCCACAACTTGCAGGATCAAGGCCTAATCTGTTTTCCCAACAGTATTGTTCTGATTACACTTTCAAATTAGTATACAAAAAAAAATTCACTTAAAAGTGCTGGCCCCCATTTTAAATAAAAAAAAGTAACAATCACCCTTTCAGGACTCATCCTTTAAAACATTTGCCAGGCTGCTTTAAAACTGTTACAAACTACAGAAGTCAGTTTAACTGCCTCACTGTGGAAATTAGTAGTTAAGGCAAAGAACCAAATGTTTTTAAAAATATATAAATTGTAAAAGAAAAGTTAAAAAAAAAAAAAGAGAGAGACCGTTTGCATGCTACAATATGAACAAAATTCAATTGCACCACATAATCTGTGAAGGTCTGATGCAAAACCCACTGGAGTCTTCCCATTGGTTGCAATGGAATCTGGATCAGTCCCTAAAAGCTTGATTCTGAAAGGTGCCAGGGCACTCAGAGCATTTTTTGAGTTCAAGATCAGCCCTTAAATAAAATTTCCTACACAGAGGCTTAGGCTGTTCTCATGACACATTTTTGTTCACTGTTAAATCAGAAGTTTGGTCCCACCTAGGAATATTTCAGTAGACCTAATGGTCCATGTATTGAGTGCTCCCTTCCCCACAAGGCAACTCACCTATAGCTGTTCATATTATGGAAACAGCTTGTAGAGGAGAACAATGTTATAGTCTGGAAGGGCTGAAGTCACAATGCATGCTGGGAGAGAGCCTAAATAATAGCTGCCCAAGGAATGTGGTTCCATCAGTTCCTCCAAGTGCAGTGTGAAGCCCCATCTGCTGAATTTAGATCCCTGAGTTGTATGACTTCAGCTATCCAGAGCTGTTGAGGTTTTTACCCAGCTTTATGCTCAGATCATACAAAAATGGTGGGGAAGTAGCAAACATTGTTTTAGGACACACTTAAAAGGCGGCAAGTTAATGTTTTTGGCATTGCTCTATCCAAAACAAGGAATGCTTTCATTTGACAGCATCTAGCATTCCATTCATCTGACCTATTGGCAACTGCATTTGCTAGTTCCTACACAATTATGGCCTCCTCTAGTTAATTTCAGGTGGCTGTAATGGAGGACAAGGGGAACTACTTTCTCCTTGCCTCAGATTATTGCATGAGCCAGTGATGCTGACCCTTCCACCTTCTGGGACACCATCCTCATTGTATAGGTGCCTGAATCCATCATAGAATTCATCTGTCTCCATGCTGTCTTCATGAATTTTGACGGAAGTAGGTGTGAAAGTTGCTGGAACTGGCTGACTCACAATGACCCTTGAACTAATTTGACTTGAATTCTTCCATTCAGAATAATAGTACGGTAACTTTTCCTCGGGATGAGCTTGGAGGGCTTGGTTGGCAGGATTAAAGATATAAACAGCATTGGATGGTTGTAAATGTATTAGCTGCTGATCCACAAGCTCTTTACAATGGATGAATTTGGTGCTACTAACCTGTAATGAAAGATACAGAACTGTTTTTCTCTAGTTTGTTAAATGATTCTGTCCTCTGGTCAAAGCTTTAATTGATGTGCAATTCTAAGGAAGCTCAGTGAAAGGAAAAAAACCCGTAATTTTCCAGTATACAAGGCTTATAATAATAGCTTAGCATTTATAGAGCTTCTCATCAGTAGCTCTCAAAACATTTTACAAAAGGTGGGTGAAAATTATTATCCCAACGTTACTGATGAGGAAACTAGGATGTAGGGGGTTCAGTCACTGATGAGCCCAAGGTCACATGATGAGCAAATGGCAAAGTTAAAAACAGATTCTAGGTTTTTTGACTCCCAGACTACCTCCATACTCACTGCACATGTTCTTAATGAGCACGTGTGTCCTGTAAATCAGAGAAAATGTCTCCATCTCAGGACAAACCGAAATGCCCAGGAGGTAGGGTGTGGCCTTCATCTATCCATATCTTCAAAAGACTGTTTTTAGCTGAAGTAAACGCACTGACAGATCCTGGCATTCCTAAATCATATAAACGGGCAGATTTTCAATCCTGCTCAGCATCCAGCAGTTCCCATTGAGAACTGTGGAGAACCTCCTCCTCTCTGAGAGCAAATGAGCACTGAGATGTCTCGAAAATTGGGTCTAATGTGATCAACCCACCTTTCACAATAAAAGACCCCCGTAACAAAATGCAGTGTGCTCTCTCCTCCAGGAGTACCTAACTCCCATTAACATTAAGGGGGTTGGTATCAAAGGGAGAACAGACCCTGACATATACATGCACTCCTGAGAAGTACATTAAAAACGTGCAATGTTGGTTGTAAATACACCGCAAGCTTTATTCATTTATCTGTGCGCTGGCCTCAAATTTGTGGTTTGAGGCCATTTTGACTCCTACCTGTGCTTTTTTTAGCAGATCAGTAATAACAGGAAACCAGTCAGGAGTCAGCCTCTCCAACTCTAAGGTGATGATCACCAAAGCCAATGTGGAGCCCTTAAACTGCAGTAGTTGGTGGCATGCCATACAGTGCTGTAGCTGTTTGGTCAAGAACGCAACATGGCGGGAAGGATTCATCTGAGGCAGCCCATTTAGTAGATGGGGCCAGTTGGACATCACCATGGCATGGAACTGGAGAGAAGATAAATATATACATACATATATATAAACAAAAATAGCAGAGGTCAACAGTGAACTTTGTACGTTTCATATGTTATTGACCAGAAGTGCAAACTAATTTCAATCCACATCAGGAAGTGTAGAAATATTTTCCCTGTTACCATGTGTTACTTGGTTTGTGTTGTACTTGCCAACCATCAAACTGTTTTAAAGCTTATAATGAATGTAAAAGGTCTGTGTTTTCTAACAAATTCTGAAGTCACTGCATTATCCTGACTGCCAACAAAAGACAAGTGGTATTCAGGCCAGCAGATAGGAGTAAATTCAGTTGTAATGCTTTTGTTTCCTCAGTAAATTCACAGTCCAAGCACCTGGCTATGATAGGTGGTTTTCAAACAATCAGCAGCTTAATATGGTTTAAATATCCATCCATTACCATAAAAAGAGAGCCCAGGGTATGTTCATATCACATGATTTTTGCCTTATAAACACATGATCATTTATTTAAGAAAAGTGTAATTGTTTCTATGAAGTGTTTAGCAAATAATGTGACTAAGTGCCAGATCAGTATGGTCTAATTGCCCAAAACTGGGGTCAAGTTTCAGTGGGGGCAAGAGATGGTTTGAGAGGACCTGTGTGTGAAATGTAGCAAAAATTCCGACAGCTTTCTATGTACAGTATTAATAGAATGGAAATAGTTAGAAATATTTTTGCAGTGTGTATTTAAAAAAATAAAAATGGAGTGTAGTTGTGCAGTACAGGAAACTTTTTAAAGTCCATTTTAGTTGTCCTTTAAAAATGGGGGTCTGGTTGAATAATTTTTAAACAAAAATTAAAGGTTTTGAATAGCAGTATGTTTAAAAGAAATTGACATTTTTCACTGTAACATTCTTCAAAAGACTTGCAGATAGCTAAGAATGTGTGGCTTAAAAGTCACTGTGGAAGGGGTGTGTGTGAGCGCACGTGCATATGTGTTTTCTAGTCTTATTTGGTAAAAGAGCTGTTTCCTTAAACGAGAAACAAAACTAGTTTAGACTTTTGCAAAATTCTTAGTGCTTACAATGTTTAAGAAATCCATAGGTGTCGCTGTGTAAAGATCCCAGTGAAGCTTATCTAGTATAATTCTTTCCATTCTCAAAATCTCAGCTGGAGAGCATTTACAACCACTCCGCACTGCAAGCTTCTTCACTGATGGTATTACCTGTGAAAATTGAAAATAATAATAATAATAAAGAAGCCACCTTACTACACAATGTTGTGTGCGACCTTTTTTGTCTGTGCGTGCAAAGGGATCTGATTAACACACAGGTGCCTTGAGGAGCCAAGAATTGTTTAAATTCAGGTTACCCGATTTCTAAATACCTCCTGACAACACCAAGAGGGAATGTGACCCTGTTGAATATGAAATTAGAGATTCAAGTGCACTGTTTCCCCAGCCTTATTATTTTGCTGTTGTGACGGTCTCTCTGAAGCCTCCTGCTAGCCTGTTTCTCGGTGCTTTTTCTTTATTTGTGGTTCTCTTATTTCCTGTGGCCAATGACTCAACTTCTCCTGTCTACTGGGAAAATATTGCAAAGCACAGCCTTACGGTATGTACTGTGTGAAGGCTTATGTGCATCTCTGCAGAGCATTTCAAGGATGCTGACATGTTCAAGGAGAAACACACTTCTGACTCTAGCATTTACAATACCGAGTTCTTCTATTTCATGACCTTTAGAAAGGCCTTGAGCCCAGAGCTCTTCTCCTTTCATTACAGTTTGAAAAAGAAAAGCTTTGGCCACATTTAGATAACGAAGAGGGGAGGATGCAGTCTATGTTCTTCAAAGGCAATTTTGAGCTATTATTACAAGCCTTTGATTTTTTTTTAACTCTAAATTTGAAATGCAACTAGTTCAAAATGGTTTACATGATTTTTGAGGTGTACTTTCAAAATGCTGCAAGAGGTTTTAGCCACATGATTATAACTGGGTAATTATCTCTGAGATTCTCTCATATCCAGGTGAGCAGTTGCTGATTTAAATGTTTAATGAACGGACTGGGAACCAACCCATGTTTGAGTAATCTGCCCCAAACCACAGGGACTTAATTGGATGGAAGTCGAGCCACATCTTCTACCCTCAGGAAAATACATACCTTCTAACCTTCCTTTGAAGAACTATTACCCTGTCTTGGCTTCTTTAATCTCCCAATTTCCCATCACAGCAGCACAAGTGAAGGACAGAGCTTTAATAATATCCATCTTTCATTCAAGGGACTCATGAAACTTTCCAAATGATGGTTAAGCAATATCAAGACAAGACAAGTGTTATTGTTATTAGCTAACCAAAGGACAGAGAGGATAAATTGGTAAAAGCCTGGAAACGTGAATGACTCAAGAATGACCAGAAGTTGATTTACTGTATTTAAATAAAACATACAGACCTCATCTTCTTCGTTGGTTTTTGCTGCAAGGACGAGGCAGGTAATTGCTATGCACCGAAGGTATTTTACTTGTGCCTGCAGGGGAAAGAGCAAAACACTGAGCATAGAAGACAACGTTCTAGATGAAAATAAACAATGGTCATTCAGATAGAGAGGCCCAAATCTTCACCTTTAGTTTGCATTAAACCTGCTTTGACCTAAATTGTAGTTTCTATTAGTAAAAGATAATTTTATGCTCAAACAAAGCAAAGACATGAAAAATTACAATGGAAGGAATCCCCTCCTGAGCGCAGGTATCACGGCATTCCGTACTTAGATCATGCAATACAGTCAGCCCTAAGCTGCAGTGCTACCAGTCACAATGTGATGATTCCATTTATTTATTGTAAATTGATGGGTACTGAATACTAGGCTTGAACTTTTGGCTGATACTAATTCGGGCAGGGATGGCTCAGTGGTTTGAGCATTGGCCTCCTAAACCCAGGGTCATGAGCTCAATCCTTGAGGGGGCCATTTAGAGATCTGGGGCAAAGATCTGTCTGGGGATTGGTCCTGCTTTGAGCAGGGGGTTGGACTAGATGACCTCCTGAGGTTCCTTCCATCCCTGATATTCTATGATTCAATGGGAAATTTGCCATTGATTTCAAGGGCAGAGCGATCGGGCCCGTAGTTTGTGTAAAATAGCAGTGAAAAGTAGTTGCACGAACCCAAAGGCTTCATGTTTATAACTACATTTGGACTATAATTCAGGGGAAATCCCTATTTAGGACAGCACTCAAGTATGTGCTTAAATGAAGCTCCTGCTTATGTCCTACTGACTTAAAGTTTAGCACGTGCCAGGGCCTTGATTGCTATCTGAGTTCTGTGCTTTCTAGAAGTTCACTATCGGAGTGATTCCAAATACCTCCAGTCCAGCTAGATTTGTAACTGAATCCTAATTAGATATTTGCGGCAGCCCTAGTTAATAATAAAATCATAAAAGAAAGCTTCCAAAGAGAATCTCTACCTTTACTGATGCCAATAACCGGTTAAGAATGTTGATAGCCAAGGCAAATGTTTCAGAGTAAAATTGGAACTGGGAGCTTAATTCTGCAATCCAGAGAACTGCTTTCTCATAATGTGATGGAGAGATATCTGTGCCCTGAAATGGAGGAAGAAAGTTAAAACACAATTGGTGGTTTGTTAAACAACACACTTACTTTGGAGGAATAGAATTTAAAAATCCATCTGTTTAAATGCTCTAATCAACAGCTCAGTTATACTCTTAGTCCAACAGTAGAGATCATCTTGAGGGCTTGAGCTGATTTTTTACATCTACGGGTTCTTTGTGCAGCTCCTTGTCTCAAATTTGCTCCACCCCTGGACTGGATAGAAGCCAAGTTTGCTACCATACAGCACATGCTTCAAAACCTATCTACCTACTCAGGCTTTTCTTGTGAGGATGTGTTCCGAGGGGAGGACAGAGTATAAGTCTTGTTGACGGATTATTGTAAGTGATTTATGGGATGCATTTAAATGTTAATGTAAAAGCAACTAGAGCTGTGTGATAGGCACACAGTATAAATTAGGGGATGATTCAGATAATAATGTCCACCATTAACTTGTATTATATTGATCTCAAATTATCCATCAGATGATAGTGCCCGGTTCATTAATAAAATAAATAATAATACCTTGCACTTATATAGCACTTCCATTAGATTGTGAAGAGAAGGGACATAGCCTGAAATGCTTTTCAAGGGCAATTTTGCACTTTGATCTCAAAGCACTTTACAAATGTGGTAAGCATTATTATCCCCATATGACAGACAGAAAAACTGAGCAAGGTTAAGTGGCTTCCCAAGGTAACAGAGTGAGCCAATGGCAGAGCCAAGAACAGAATTTAGTTTCCTGACTCCTAACGATTAGATCGCAGATCATCCCCTCTTACTCTCATCTGAGTGAAATTGGGGTGGGTGGGGAATAAAAAGTGACCAAGCACTGTAGATTTTAGGATTACTTACGTATAGGATCGTTGATTTAACCCAAATAAACACACTCCCCTGTCATCCGATTGCCACTCCCAGGTTCCCATTTATGCAAGGATATTCTCTGGATTTTATTTTGGATCAACTGTGTTTTAGACATTGTGCATCTTGTTATACTAAATTGAAACCGGGACAGACACACATCCCAATCCTGGTATCTAGTCCATATGTGATGTAGATATGTGGATCAGATAGCAGAATTGGGGCTGTATTTTGCAGAAAACCTTCTGGAACACTAATGCATTTCCAAAGAGAAGAGGAAAGAATACCTTCAGTGTGAAATTCCAAAAAACTGGCACCTTCCAATTCCTAGCCTCTCTTGTTAGGGCAGTCTCTAGTAGGAACGGAAATCTCTGACTCTCAGAAGATCCGGTACACTTCATAGCAACGAGTGGGTGGGCCAGTTTCCCAGGTAGGCACAGCTATCTAAACCAAGGAAAACTGAAGCATTATAAAACATCACAACTCCTTAAAACTATATGAGGATTTTTTTCATAGTGGCTTCTTCAACTTTAAAATGTTGAGAACTAACTAAAGAATGTCCCTGCTACTTGTCTGTTGCCCAAAGATGTTAAGAGGTAGGACTCAGTCTTGCTTTCATGCCAGTTCATGACAATTTTGTCATTAACTTCCATGGAAGCAGAAGCAGATCCATGATGAAAGAACCTCAGACAACTGAACAATTATGCAGCCAAGAGTTTTTCTTCACGGGCTGCATAAATACAGTACTTGCAGTAGCCTTCTAATGGAGGACTACCTACTACTGGGCTCACACACTCTGTAAATAAAATTAGGTTCCTAACTAGCTTTAAAAAAAAAAATCTATTAACAGATTTTGGAAGGTTTTGGAAAACAGAGGCCTAGAGTTCTAGTTTAAGGTAAACAGGTTCAACATCCTTTTTTGCTTTTTTCACACAAAACCTAAGACGAACAAAATTGTTTTCAATGGGGATTTTATAATTCCAGGGGGAAAAGTTATGCTTAAAACAAGATAAAACTTTGATTGCAGTGTTTGGAATTTAAACTTTACAGTCCAGTGCTAGTGACTGAGAATCAGAAATGACACTGGTGAGTCTGTTTCCATTAGTCAAACAGAAAGCAATGCAAAGATGCAAACAAACAGCCAGGCTGATGAAAAATAAACTAGATTTTAAAAATTCCATTTGTTGTTTTAATATTGGATGTTATTAGTAACACAGGTAAGGAAATTTGATTGTTAAAAATAAAATTTTAGAAAAATCACCACCTCTAACCATCAAAACAGTTACACTTGGGTATCAAGAAATGTGAACTTCATTGACAAGCTGAAATTAAAGATTTTAATGCTTACATTTCAGTGCCACTTGAGAAGCTGAAAGAAAAGAGCATGAGCATGGACATAGTGTTTCACTTGTGAAACAGGACCCAGGGTTGATTTTTACTAATTTTAAGTTCTCTGCTTCTTTTCTTTATTATAAAGACCTGTGGACTCTGCCTTCCTCCTCTTTGCTTCCCAGAAGCTCTTATCACTATTTTCAGCAGCTCAGTTAAGTATTCTAAGCCTCCATGAATCTTCTGGAAACTACTCTACATTTCCAAAGCTGAAACTCCATGAAATGTTTTTCCCCTCCCCCGCTAAAGGCAAAAATAATGCACATGACTTTGGCTTTAATTGGGTGTAAAAGAGCATCAGAACTGAAAGCCCCAAAAGTTAACCAAAGGGAGAGTTTGAAACAAGAACTGAAGCCAATGTAACCAAAGGGAAACTGCCAGGCCACTTTCTGATACACACTGACATATCCCTGTTCCTGGTTTAAAAAATAAAATAAAAACAATTTAAAATTAAATAGAAGCAATTCTTAATACAGAAAAATGAATATTGGCAATATAAGTAACTATACTTCCCAAAATACTGTATGTGCAAACTTGGCCCGCCAAGTGATTAACAGAACGGATCTCTCACGTATTACATTTACAAATGATTCTTATTGAAATCCATTTGCAATCTTCTGTTTTTCTTGAAGCACCGCATTCTTTAAAATTACGTTACAGAGTAATCCTGCCACAGCAGGGGAATGGATCAAATGATTCAACACTTCATTTCCTTCTCTTGTCTCTGGCTCCTTTGTTCCCACAAAGAGGTGCAGCTGGCAACATTTACCCAAATGGTGCATGAGAATAAGGGAGCTACATTTCAGGCACACCATCCTCTGCACAGGGCTGACAGCAGGATGATGGGGCCAGGGTAGGCCCTATAGGTCAGGAATCCCTGGCCACAACCGTGGATCCCCAGGCACCCTGATGAGGCAGAGCCAATCACAGGGACATGCTGTCGCACCTGGTGCCCCATTCCCTGAGTGGACTAAACCTTGGATCTCGAAGCAGCAGCAATAAGGTAAGTTTTACTTATTTCTTTTTTAAACAGAAAGAAGATGGAAGCAGTGGGAGATTGACATGGCAGGGGGAAGGGTGGGTGACAGGGGTGAAGATTGAAGAAATTAGCACCCCTAGGAAATTCTCACCTCTCTAAACATTTGTGAGCCTAGCCAGGGTCTGGAGGGAGATATCAGTCTCCAGCTGTGGGCCTCATGTAGTGTTGCCATGGCTAGCAGCCACTGCCTGTACTGTGCTACCTCCTCCCTCCGAAAACACTCAGAGCAGGGATCGCTTTAGAGCAGCATTAAAAACTCCCCCAGTTTTAACTTGGATATCAGTCCATGGGAAGGGTGGGAGTACACACCACAAAGCGCGTCTGTTCGCTAGCCCCTGCCCATTTCCCCCCCTTCGTCACATATTGGCCCGAAGCCCCATTTATATGACAACCCACTCAGGGGGGCTGTTTGTCACAGAGTGTTATGGTGTAGGGTGGAGGGGGTCTCCCTGTAACTGGGTGAAACCCGTGGACTGTCCATGATTTTGACCTGGTGCCAGGGATGCCCTTAGGCCCTTTCTTCACTTGACTTCTCATTGTGCTTTATCTCCCTTGTAGAGCTGATGGGAGCAAAAACTCCTGGTTCCCTGGAGTTGTCTGTTTCTCTCTCTCTTTTTTGTAATGCTGTAAAGGCACCAGAAGGAAAGCGGGGGGGGGGGGGGGGGAAGTTGACTGTTAGATCCCAGTGTGAACACAGCTGGGCCAGGGTTTCCTCCCCCCCCGTTCCCAGGCCCTTATGTTGGGAGAAGAATCTGAGCTCCCGCTGGGTAACTTCTGTCTGGATGCTGGATTCAGCACCCACAAAATAACCAGGCTTGAGGGGCAGAGGGCAGGAGCAAGGCAGGCGGCGACTCCACCATCCCTCTTTCGTTTTCATTTCGGAAACAAAAGGGAGGGCGATCATGTGATGGGCTGGCAACTAACTGCACAAGTAACCAAATCACCGGTTCTGGGAGCCGGGGAGCGGCTACCCCACGTCAGAAATCTCGGGGACCGAGGTGGGGGCTGGGATCAGAGTCAGGGTACCAGCGCTGGGTGGGTACCCGTGCGGGGTGGGGGGAGTCCCGCCGAGAGCTACGCCCATGCCCGTCCCTTCCCCGGTTCTCACCTCCCTGGATCGGCCGCTGCGGGTCTCCTGGATCGCACTGGCAGGGCATTGGGGGAGCCGCGTGCACGGTGGGGTTCAGCCCTTCACTCCGCCGCTTCCCCTCCCATTGTGTCCCGTCCCGGCCGCGGCAGCCTCAGCTCCAGGAAATGGCTCAGCCTGCGCAGGCAGAGGGGGTCTCCCCGGACCATGCTAGAGGGGGCTGCTGACCCCCGCACAGCCAGCGGGGAAGACAGCCCTGCCCTGCCCCGGAGGACGAGGCGCTGGCAGGGATACCTAGAGGGGAGAATCGCTCTGTTGACAGGCTCCGGAGTCTGCGCAGCTCCCGGGACAGTCCCTTTGGGGCTGGCTCTGATCGCGCCAGGCTCCGCCTCTCCCCTGCCGGGTCCCGGGGGTGCCGAGCCCAGCAGCAGGAGGACAGCTCCCCCTCCCGGGGGCTACGTGAGCATCAGCATGGAGCAGCCAGCAGCCAGCAGCTCCCAGCCCGCACGCACGCAACTCCTCCAGCCCTGAGAACAAGCCCGCCCGGCTGGAGGCGGGACCCGGTGTCAGCCTGGCGGCAGCCTCTGCTTCTCGGACTGTCCCAGCCGCCCTGGGTACCCTGGGGGCTTTCTGCACCCGCTGTATCCAGGCCAGCGTGTCCGTCTGCCACTCACAAGCCTTTGGTTGGGCTCTCGAGAGTTGCAGTGGCAAGGTTTCCTCTGCTGAAGCCCGGGTACACATTTCTGAAAAAACTAGCGGGCAAGACTAGCAACAAGAAAACGCGTTTGCAGGCTGGAGCGTGATCTGAGTCGTGCCACTGATACTCGGGGATGGGTAATAAAAATGAAGCACATGTGGAAGTGTTGGCCGGATTGGGGACCTAAGTGAGTGTCTATATTTAATGTTATGTGTTACATATTTAATAACTGTTATACTGTTACTAACCATACCTTCTGTTATGTTAAACTGGCATTTTATTCTCACTATTTATGGTCTTTGTGTTTTGTGTTTTACTCAGTCTGGAAAATTAAAAACAGACTCCTCACTTCCACTTTTGTTAATAGTTTCTGGTTCTCAATCTCATCCAGTAGCATAGCAGGCTCCAGCCTCTATCTGCATTTCAGAACTGTAAGCAGGTGCAGATGTCTTTCTTGACAAAATAGGAGTTATATGTTGGTGGGTGTTTTGTTTTAAACCTGGTGGATATTTAGGCTATGTAATTCCTTAACTTGGTTATACCATAAATATCCAAAAGAGGAAGACAAAATCCTGTTGTAGCTGTTCACAACCTGAGTTATCCAGTGTAGCAGCCAGGGTCCTGCTCCAATCACTAAGACAATCCACTTCAATATGTAGCCACCAAAAGAGCTGAATAAAGGTTGTGATATGAACTGTATTATCTAGGGCTGCTTGACAGATCAAGCATGAGAACTCTGCCTCTGTCAGTTCCCTGCCACCCATATGTATGTATTTCTTTCTGCCTCCTTCTACCTGTTTCAAATTGTCATTGTTTTTCCTAGGGCAGCCACCATATTGTGATCACAGCTGATCATAGAGTGGCATGACACTTTAAGGAGCTTACACGGAAGAGGAGTCTACACAGGGGCTTGATCCGATTCCCACTGAAGTCAAAGGCCTTATCTACACTTGTGGCACCGTGTAGGGTACACACCACACTGAAAGGCTGGTTGCATCCACACTCACTGTGATAAGAACAGGAGTACTTGTGGCACCTTAGGCCAGGTCTACACTACCGCGGTAGTTCGACGGCTGGCAATCGAACTTCCGGGTTCGATTTATCGCGTCTGGTCTGGACGCGATAAATCGATCCCGGAAGTGCTCGCCGTCGACTGCGGTACTCCAGCTCGGCAAGAGGAGTACCGCGGAGTCGACAGGGAGCCTGCCTGCCGTGTGTGGACCGCGTCTGAACCGCGGTAAGTTCGAACTAAGGTATGTCGACTTCAGCTACGTTATTCACGTAGCTGAAGTTGCGTACCTTAGTTCGAATTTGGGGGTTAGTGTAGACCAGGCCTTAGAGACTAACACATTTATTTGAGCATAAGCTTTCGTGGGCTACAGCCCACTTCATCAGATGCAGAGAATGGAACATATAGTAAGGAGATATATATACACATACAGAGAACAAGAAAAAGGTGGGAGTTGCCCTACCAACTCTGAGGCTAATTAATTAAGATGAATTAATTACACTGTGATGTGTAGCTACAAGCTGCAGGGAAAGGCTCTGGTAGAGAAGAAGCAGCCGGGAAAGGCTCTGGCAGTGGGGAGCTGCTGGAGACTTTCCCTGGTGCCTTCCTCCTGCAAGAGCCTTTCTCTGCTGCCAGAGTCTTTCACTGCAGCGAGGAAAGGCTCTGGCAGTGGAGGGACAGTGGGACACTACACTGCTAAAGGTCGCAGTGTAGATGTGGGATACACTGGCTGGGCGCTTAGAGAGCCGTGTAGGATACATACCCATGGGTTCTGGCATGTCTACTCACCTAAGGACTGCCTCACAGTGTACACTGCTATTTATACCCATGCTAACTGGACATACAATGTCCATACTCTACAACTGCCGTGAGTGTAGACCGACCCAAAGGGAAGCTTTCTTTTTACTTCAGTGGGGTTTGGATCAGGCCCCATAAAGAGTGTCATGCAGTTGTAGAATATCACAGCTCAAGTATCACTGGGCTGCAACACCTTAAAAATTGGAACACTTCTTTGATACCATTATAATCATAGACACCTGGCCTGGAACATTTGGCCTCAGCCACTACCTCAAGATCGATTCTCAAACACACACAGAATTAACAAAATCAGAGCCAAAACCTGCTTCCATCGAAGCCAATGGAAGTCTTGCTATTAACTTCAAAAGGCCAGGATTTGACTGGTGGGGCCAAACAATTCATGGATTTAATAGGAATTGGGCAAAAATTGGCCCACACTAAGTTCATCTGAGAAGTTGTACAAAGAACTTCATTAAGCAAGATTTGTCAATGACATTTTATTATGAAAATACAATAGTATCAATTTAAATGCCCTTCTGAATGCACTGCAAGGCTTGCCTGTTTTCCTAGGCTTTTAAAAAGGAGGAAGGATTATGAGGGTGCAGATGAGTTCAAGGGAGGTGAAGAGCTAGGTATTGTTTTTTTTTAGATTTGAAATTAGGCGAACGTTTCTAACCAACAGCCTTCCAAGGGGAGCAGTGGGGCAAAAAATCTAACTGGCTTCCAAGACTGAGCTTGATAAGTTTATGCAGAGGATGGTATGATGGAACTGCCTACAATGGCATGTGACTCATTGGCGACTGCCAGAAACAAAAATCTCCAAGAGCTGGAGATGGAACATTAGATGGGGTGGGCTCTGAGTTACTACAGATAATTCTTTCACAGGTATCTGCCTGGAGGGTCTTGCCCACATGCTCAGGGTCTAACAGATAGCCATATTTGGGGTCAGGAAGGAATTTTCCCCCAGGTCAGATTGGCAAAGACCATGGGGTTTTTTTTGCCTTCCTCTGCAGAATGGGGCACAGGTCATTGGCAGGTTTAAACTAGTGTAAATGTTGAATTCTCTGTAACGTGTCTTTAAACCATGATTTGAGGACTTCAGTAACTCAGCCAGAGTTTGGGGGTCTATTTCAGGAGTGGGTGGGTGAAGTTCTGTGGCCTGCAATGTGCAGGAGGTCAAGCTAGATGATCATGATGGTCCCTTCTGACCTTAAAGTCTATGAGTCATTCTCAATGTACATGCAGCTCAAGCCTTTGATGGCCATATATTAAAAATCCCACCCCAAAATAAATTCCAGTAAACTCATGGTGTAGACCAATGGTTTTCAACCTTTTTTCATTTGCAGATCCCTAAAAATTTTCTAATGGAGGTGTGGACCCCTTTGGAAATCTTAGTCTGCAGACCCCCAGGGGTCCGTGGACCACAGGTTGAAAATCACTGTTCTATGGTAACGACAACCTTTCACGGACCCCTTAGACATAGTCTTCAGACCCCCATGGGACCATAGATTGAAAACTATTGTGGTAGTGACTAAAATGTTGTGTTATACGAATGGAAAATATGTTCAGCAAAAAAGAAAGAAAAGCTAAGACCTATATCATAATAAATATTTTAAATTAATTCCTACACATTCAGGGGCAAATTGTGTCACTTTTACTTGAATTGGGTAGTACCTCATTCCACAAGTAGACCAGCTGATTTCAAAGTTCCACTCAGTATGAGTAAGGGTGGCTGAATCTGTCCATTAGCTACCATAGGGCCAGATCTTGCTTTCATTGAAGCCAGTTGAAGTTTTGGCAGAGGAAGAAATGCAAGACTGGGCTACAATTCCTATCTTTTCTTCCTTTAGAGTATCTCCAGAATCTGTCCCTTCCTCGCATTGAATACTGCCTTGACTACAACAACTTCCTTCGGAGTCCTTCTCTGGTGTACCCCTGTGCAATTTCTCCTATAGCTCCAGCCAAAATGCAGCTGCTTGGGGCAGTTTCCCTACCTGCTACTCAAGGATGATAGGAATTCGATCTTTGCCCTGGCTTCTCATAAGACAATCCAAGCGTCTCTTCTTCACTTTCGTAGCTCTATATAACTGCTATTGCCTTTCTCTCCTCCTACACTCCCTCCTGCTCCTTTTGTTCCACCCAAGCGTCTTCCCTGAGTGCTTCCCCTGGCTTTTTCCTCCACGCCTAATTTTGGATTCTTTCATGCAGCACTTTCATATGGAGTAGACCCCCAGCTAATATATGCCATGCCCTTTCAAAGCCCCAGCTGCTCTGTGGAGACATCCACACACCATTCTGTCTGTTTTACTGTATTCAAACCTCTTCTTGCCTTTATGTTATAAACTCTTGGAGGGGAGGGCTAAATGTCTCCATTAGGATTCTTTGCACACTGTAAAGTGCTATGTACCATTGTGGCACTATGTACATAATGAAAAATAGCTGTGAAGAGATTGTTTTACTTGTTCTCACCTTTTTGACTCACTTTTGACACCGCCTATAGGTCTGAGGAAATGGTACACATATCTGTAGTTATGTGTAAGTTCCCATGCATATGCCACATGATAATTGCTAGTTGTATAATACTATATTAGGTGTCTAACCCATCCTCTTATAAAAACTTAGTCTTGACTCCTGCCATATTTCCACTTTCTCTTATAACCGGAAGGCAAATGTGCACAGTTGCTAAATGTTACAGACCTCACCTTCTTTCTTCTGATATTGATGTTTTTTGTAGATGTATGCAATCAGAGGCCGAGTCTCCCCATCTATACTTCTTCCCCTCTCCGTGGCTGCCCATTGTAACTATAAATGGTGGTCCCTGTAGTTATACCTGGTGCAGTTCTACTAGTACTCAGCAGAGGGTACAGGACTCCAAGACCTTACACAGGCGATTTGCTTTGCAGGGAATGTGGGAAAAACTCCCTTTGGATTTTGGGGGAAGGATGGGAGGAGACTGGAGAAGAATCAGATCCATTTCTTTATGTGGAATTAGGAGCTGTGGGGTAAAACCACAACAGGGTTTTGCTGTTTTACCGTTACTATGCAGCTTATGAGGGAATAATTTCTTCCCAGCCCCCAGTACTCAGGATGTACATGCTAAAACCAGGATTTGGTCCTCAGTATAAAAATACTGTGTTCTCGTTTTTCACAATGGCCCCCTTAAGAGAAAATTGGTCTCAATGTTTGCTCACCTTACTCATGTGAGTAAGCCCCCACTAAAGTCAATGAGAGTATTTCTGTGAGGAAGGAGACCAGGCTTGATTTTGTGCTGAGCAAACATGAAGGCACTCAGTACCTTGCAGGACCAGACCCTTTCACTGTGTTGCGTAATAACTGCTTCCCATCGGTACATGTCATAGTGTCACCATCATTACAACAGAGCCTTCTACCAAATAAACTAATAGCTCGACTATGGTGAACACTAACATCTACAGTCACTGGGCCAGGTTCTCTGCTGTAGCAGAGATCAGCATCTTGCAGCGGAGAGGAGGCCATCAGAGAATTGGTTATTGTCATGCCACCACCCTGGTTAGAGCAACTTGGGATCTTGCTCTGACCTGGTCCAGCTGGCAAAAGTCCGGCAAAGAGGCCACCTGTCAGGTCAGAATAGCCAGAATCTAGCACTTCTCCAACCAGGCCTGTCTCTGGGTCAGGAGGCTGAGGTAGAAGCTAGTTGTATAGACCAGTGAATCCTCAGATGGCCAGATAATACCAGATTCTGGCCCCTTTGCTGGAGTCTGTGTGGGTGTATGGCGAACACCTGAACTGATCAGACTGCAGGATCAGCTCCTACACTGGCCAGAGCACGTTGAGCTCTCTGGATGAGAAGCCCTAGATCAGTGCTAATGATTAGTTAATTAGCATTAATTATTATTAATGATGCAATATGGTGACAACACGAGCTGTTCCATGATGCGGCTTTTGGGACCAGCTTCCACTCTGGGCTACGCGTGGCCGCCCGGCCCAGCCCGGCCCGGCCCGGCCCGGCCCGCAACCTCAACAGCGCCAAACCCCGCGGAGCATCGGGCGCGGCTGCTGCAGTGAGGCCGCTTCGCCCAGCCCCTGCCTCACCCCTCATTGGCTGGAGCCCTGCACCAATGGCTGCGCGGGGAGTAGATGTGCCCCTCCCCATCCCCAAGCCCGTTGGTTGAGCGGCCTCCGCATGGCGCAGGGGTTAGCTGAGCGCCCCGTCACTCGCGCGTGGAGGTGGGGCCAGGAGGAGCAGGCGTCGCGGCTCTAGCGCCCCTGTTATTGTTACACTGTATCGGGTTCGGGGTTACACTGAGCCCGCCCTTCCCCCTCGGGCGGAGAAGCTGGGTGCGGACCGGAGCCGCCCCGCAGGGACTCGCTCAGGATGCCGGTGAGGATCCAGAGCCGGCCCGCGGTCCCGCCTTCCCCATCGCTACGGAGCGTTGTGCCGTTGCTAGGGTGGCGCTGGGCCTGGGAGCAGCGGGGAGCCTGGGCCGGCTATGGAGGGGGGTGTGGAGTGCGGGGTACAGGGGGGCCTTGGGCCGGGGAGGGGGGGGTCTGAGGTGAGGGGCTTGGCATGGGGGTGGAGTGCGGGGTACAGGGGGGCCTTGGGCCGGGGAGGGGTCTGAGGTGAGGGGCTTGGCATGGGGGTGGAGTGCGGGGTACAGGGGGGCCTTGGGCCGGGGAGGGGTCTGAGGTGAGGGGCTTGGCATGGGGGTGGAGTGCGGGGTACAGGGGGGCCTTGGGCCGGGGAGGGGGGGTCTGAGGTGAGGGGTTTGGTATGGGGGGTGGAGTGCGGGGTACAGGGGGGCCTTGGGCCGGGGAGGGGTCTGAGGTGAGGGGCTTGGCATGGGGGTGGAGTGCGGGGTACAGGGGGGCCTTGGGCCGGGGAGGGGTCTGAGGTGAGGGGCTTGGCATGGGGGTGGAGTGCGGGGTACAGGGGGGCCTTGGGCCGGGGAGGGGGGGTCTGAGGTGAGGGGTTTGGTATGGGGGGTGGAGTGCGGGGTACAGGGGGGCCTTGGGCCGGGGAGGGGTCTGAGGTGAGGGGCTTGGCATGGGGGTGGAGTGTGGGGTATAGGGGGGCCTTGGGCCGGGGAGGGGGGGTCTGAGGTGAGGGGCTTGGTATGGGGGTGGAGTGCGGGGTACAGGGGGGCCTTGGGCCGGGGAGGGGGGGTCTGAGGTGAGGGGTTTGGTATGGGGGGTGGAGTGCGGGGTACAGGGGGGCCTTGGGCCGGGGAGGGGTCTGAGGTGAGGGGCTTGGCATGGGGGTGGAGTGTGGGGTTGGCATGGGGGATGGAGTGTGGGGTACAGGGGGGCCTTGGGCTGGGGTGGGGTCTGAGGTGAGGGGCTTGGCATGGGGGGTGGAGTGTGGGGTACAGGGGGGCCTTGGGCCGGGGAGGGGGGGTCTGAGATGAGGGGCTTGGCATTGGAGCATGGAGTACAGGAGCGGGTCTGAGAACATGGGCCTTGCATTGAGAGATGGAGTGCAGGGTACGGGAGGGCCTAGGCTAAGAGTGGTGCCCCCTCGGAAGTGAAGGATGCAGAGGGGCCCTGGTAAAGTGCTTGGCTCTGGGTAGCATGTGTAGGATGCCCTAGGCTCACAGTGCAGGAAGGCTCTGGAGCCCTTAGGATGGGGTACTAGGCCTAGGGTTCACGGTGTAGGCAGGTGCTGGTCAGGTGTAGCAGGGATGGTGCTGGCCTGGGGTGTTGCTGAGTACTGGGATCTGAGAGAAGGGAGGGGCAGAGAAGTGCTAGACAAAGTTGGTGGCTGCAATTTGACACAGGGAAGCTTAAATCATGTGCATTTATAAGCAGGCAAGATGCTCTTATAATGGATACGCCTGGTGGGTGGTGGAAGATCTGGGCAATAGCCTACTATTGCTTAGAATAATATCCTATTTCCTCCATGCCAACTGCTGTTTAGTATATTATATGGTTTTGACGAATACTTCTGTATGCAAACAAATCTCACAGGTCAATGCATAAACTGGTCATTGCAGGGTTCAGAAAGAGAATTTCTTCCACACCTCAAATAGATTATTGTACAATGAAAGTGTAGAGATTTTTCACACCTTCTTCTGAAGCATTGGGTAGTGCTAGATACTAGGTTTCTTGAGTGAGTGGTTTGTATCTAGTATGGCAAATACTATATTCCTATTACTGGATTGCAGAACATGCATATTTCAATTTATTATAGATAATAACACGCTGTTGTGCCTCCTGTGGTCTCTACATTATTCACTAAGTCATCCTGAGTATTGTGCATATTTATTACGATCAGCCTGAGCTTGTAATGGTGATAAGGCTATTTTTTTTTTTAAGGTAATATGCTTCCTAGATCCAAAATGCCTGCCTTACCAAAAGCACCTATCAATGAGTATTGGAATTGGTGCCCCATTTACTGTCTGATGCATGCCCCGCAACTTATTTTTTTTCATATGGTGAAATCTCAACTAGTCATGGAATTTTATTTTTTTTAATGTTAAGGAGCTAGAGAGTTCAAGGAATTTCAAAGTACATGATATTCGGTGTAGCAGAGAACTACTGATCTGCAGTCCTTACCATTGTCTAATAGTAAAGGTTCACTTAAATAATGAGGTTTCTCCTTGTGACTGGATTGCAGACAGAGGACCTGCAATTTTTTAGCCTTGTTGATTCTGTCTATGCTCAAAGCCTTTACTTTTAGACTCCTCTGCTGACTCTGAACTGCCAAATATAATATAAAATAACTGTTACATTTGCTCACTCTGTGGCTCTTACTAGGTTTAGTCTTTGGTGATAAGATTTTTGATGTGTCTAATTTACTTATAAGGCCTCTATCACCTTGGCATGTGAGCTTGTTATCAGTATTTCAGAGTAGAAATAGAAATCTTTCTCTTCCCAACTTATAGGAGATATAGCACGATTAATATATAGGGATTTTTTTTTAATGCCCTGGCTACATGTTGTGTTCTGATGTGAGTATGCTTAATTCAGAATGCTGAGTTTATTCGTCATTCTTATCTCTTGTGGAAGTGATCTCCGTAGGCTAAGTTCAACTGCTGGGAAAGCCGTCTCTCTCACCCTTCCCTTATTGGTTAGTGATTTCATTGTTCCAGTGGAATATAACAGTAACCAATTTAACAATCTGTGGGCAGATGCCCTTGGCTGAGTGGGGAGTGTTATACAAGAAGAAAGTTCTTTTAAAGCTATTTCCTTTTCCTCAGTCTTACCGGGTTCAGCTTTAGCCAGTTCTACATCTGGTTGCTGATCGCCAGCGTTATTTAACTAGTTCTCCTAATGGCTTCATAAAGAGTAATGGGAGAAGGGACAGGGTCTTGTGGAGTGATGCAGGTGAGGTCTTTGGAGATGGAGGAACTGTTGCCCGTTATGACCCACTTACTTTGTAGGCCATATCAGGGAGTGTCTCTTACTTCTGGGGCCCCTAGGTTTGTGGTGCTGGTTCTATGATGGAACAATAACTGATCACCCATTCAACAGGATGAGTATATGTACTTCTCTTGTCTGGGGGCTGGAGGAGCTCATCTACCAGCGGAACAAATGCTGCCTCAGTAGTGCTTTGGCCTAAAGCTTGACAGCAATCCAGAATATTGTCTGCTGACTGGTAGCAAAAAAACAAACAAACCCCACTCTCCAAATGCTAACATCCTGATTAGCTTGCTTAGCAAAAGTTAGGTGCAGGCTGGTAGTTAGCAACCTCTGTAGTATCCAGTGATAGGGTTTTTAGTACTGACTGGGAAACTGTAAGTGTTAAGATAAGTGATAGATGTCTTTCATCAGCAATGTTCAATCTCTAAGGCCTGGTCTACACTAGGAGTTTATATCGAATTTAGCGCCGTTACATCGAATTAACCCCGCACCCGTCCACACCACGAAGCTATTTAATTCGACATAGAGCTGTCTTAAATTCGACTTCTGTACTCCTCGAAAACGAGAGGAGTAGCGCTAAATTCGAAATGGCAATATCGAATTAGGCTAGGTGTGGATGGAAATCGACGGTAATAGCTCCGGGAGCTATCCCACAGTGCACCACTCTGTTGACGCTCTGGACAGCACTTCGAGCTCGGATGCTCTGACCAGCCACACAGGAAAAGCCCCGGGAAAATTTGAATTCCTTTTCCTGTCTGGGCAGTTTGAATCTCATTTTCTGTTTGGACAGCGTGGAGAGCTCAGCAGCACTGGCAACGATGCAGAGCTCTCCAGCAGAGATGGCCGTGCAATCTAATAGAAAGAGGGCCCCAGCATGGACTGATCGGGAAGTCTTGGATCTCATCGCTGTGTGGGGCGATGAGTCCGTGCTTTCAGAGCTGCGCTCCAAAAGAAGGAATGCAAAGATCTACGAGAAGATCTCTAAAGCCATGGCAGAGAGAGGATACAGCCGGGATGCAACGCAGTGCCGCGTGAAAATCAAGGAGCTGAGACAAGGCTACCAAAAAACCAAAGAGGCAAACCGACGCTCCGGATCCCAGCCCCACACATCACGTTTCTACGAGGCACTGCATTCCATCCTAGGTGCGGCCGCCACCACTACCCCACCAGTGACCGTGGACTCAGAGGATGGGATACTGTCCACGGCCGGTTCCTCGTCGGAAATGTTAGCGGACGGGGAAGATGAGGAAGGAGATGAGGAGGACGAGGCAGTCGACAGCGCTTGCACCACTGATTTCCCCGACAGCCAGGAGCTCTTCATCACCCTTACCGAGATCCCCTACCAACCATCCACAGCCGTTACCCCGGACACCGAATCAGGGGAAGGATCAAGCAGTGAGTGCTTTAAACATCTAAACATGTAATTTTAACATAACTGGTCCACCGTGGTAACACACGTTCCCACGCCATGAGTCCAGTAAGTAGTCTGGGATCATGGCACGGCACAGCATGGCGGCATACGGCCCTGGCCTCTGCATGGTCTCCCGAAGCATTCTTCCCCTCTCGCTCTCCGAGATCCTCATTAGAGTTATATCGCACATGACGCCCTGCTTTAAATTAGGGAGGGGAATGTTAGTATTGGGACTGCTTTACAGCCACGCGGTGGAGGCGGCAGAGGGGCAGCATACAGTGATCTTTCCCGGGGACAGCCGCGAGGTGGTGGGACAGGGGCAGAGCTCATGCTTCCCTGATTGCTGCCAGCAGAGAGTGGCCTTGCATTCAGTGCGAAAGGAGCCCAGTGCTACTATTACATTTTTAAGCTGCCACAAGTCTACGGCTTACCATGTTTTCCTGCAACAAAAGTAGAGGTGTCCTGCCACGCTTCTCTGATCGCAACTGCAAGACCCCAGGCACTGAAGGCGAGGGCCGAAAATTCGACCTTGTCCTGTGTGCGCATGTGAAAGGTCCAGTGCATGGTGTTGTTCACAGAGAAAGACTATGTTCTTTGTTAGCAACTTCATTTATCTGTCTCAGGAATTTACTCCCTTTTTCCCATTCCCACAGACACATCTGCGACTGTCTCCCAACCCAGCCTGGCATCACACTCCCAGAGGCTAGCGCAGATTAGGAGAAGGAAGAGAAAGACGCGTGAAGACATGTTTTATGAACTTATGGAGTGCTCACGAGAGCAGGCAGCCCAGACGACACAGTGGAGGGAGAACTTGTCACAAATGCACAGAGCAGTCATGGAACGGGAGGAGAGGTGGCGCCAGGAGGACCAGCAGGCTACTCGAACCCTGCTTGGACTAATGAGGGAGCAAACGGAGACGCTCCGGCGCCTAGTGGATGTTCTGCAAGACCGGAGGCAGGAGGACAGAGCCCTGCTGCTGTCTATCTCTAACCGCCCTCCCCCGCCACCAAGTCCCACACCCCCCTCACCAAAAGTCCAAAGAAGGAGGGGCGGCAAGGGCCGTTAAAACTTTCAGTCGGCCCCTGCACACTGCTGCAGCAATGGAAGGCTCTCGTTCCAAAGTTTGAAAAGCCCTTTCCTACCCATCTCACAATAGCCCACGTCCAAGTTTCCTCCCCCCCTTTTCATGTGCGGTTCATAATAAAACATCTGTTTCTGTTAAGTACTGTTTCCGAGAGTGTCTTTTAGAGGGGATTCTGTCTGAAGGGGGGGAAGGGGTTTGTTACTTGGACAGGACAGTCACCTGTAGCAGGCTACAGAGGCGGGGGCAGGTCCAGCATCAGGACACATACACAGTACAGTCACCAGTTACCCTGGTCAGTCTGG
Source organism: Emys orbicularis (assembly GCF_028017835.1). Lineage (NCBI taxonomy): Eukaryota > Metazoa > Chordata > Testudines > Emydidae > Emys > Emys orbicularis. The sequence continues at coordinate 98,616,550 of NC_088690.1, forward strand.
GAGGCGGTTTTCATGTTCTGGGGTGCGAGGGGGTTGATCTGTGACTTTGTGGCGGGGGAGGGCAGTTACAGATCTTCTGCCGCGGTCCTTATCCTGGATCACAGAGCCACGCAGCAGGGGATCTGTTACCCTCCGCCCCCTGCCAGAAAGTCACTTGGCCGACACATACATGCAGTCCCGCCCAGGACTGCTGGCAGGCTGCGTTGAAACAACCAATCCAGCACTGCGGAGCCTGTCATTCCCGGAGTTTAGAAGCATCATTTGCATCAAAACAATAAACCAGCCCCCCGCCACAGTCTGCGTCCCCGGTTTAAAACATTCCCGCGAAAACAGTAAGAAAGAGAACCTTGTTCAGTAACAAAACGGAACAGATTTTATTTGTTGGGAAGGTGGGGAAGGGGGTATGTAACTTGGAAGGATAGTCAACAGTAACTGGGTAAAGAAACGGGGGCAGGTTCAGTATCTGTGTCCACAAAGTGAACAGTCACTGGAGACCCTGCTCAGTCAGGAACCTGGCTTTCAAAGCCTCCCTGATGCACAGCGCGTCCCGCTGGGATCTTCTAATCGCCCGGCTGTCTGGCTGGACGTAATCAGAAGCCAGGCTATTTGCCTCAAGCTCCCACCCCGCCATAAAGGTCTCCCCCTTGCTCTCACACAAATTGTGGAGCACACAGCAAGCAGCTATCACAATGGGGATATTGGTCTCGCTGAGATCACAGCGAGTGAGTAGGCTTCTCCATCTCCCCTTGAGACGGCCAAAAGCACACTCCACCACCATTCTGCACTTGCTGAGCCGGTAGTTGAATAGTTCTTTCCCTGAGTCCAGTGCGCCAGTGTAGGGCTTCATGAGCCAGGGCATTAGCGGGTATGCAGGGTCCCCGAGGATGACTGTAGGCATCTCCACATCCCCAACAGTTACTTTGTGGTCCGGGAAGTAAAGACCTTCCTGCAGCCGTCTATACAGACCAGAGTTCCTGAACACCCTAGCGTCATGAACCTTGCCAGGCCATCCAACGTAGATATTGGTAAAACGTCCCCGATGGTCCACCAGTGCTTGCAGCACCATGGAAAAGTACCCCTTTCTGTTGATGTACTGGCTGGCCTGTTGGTCCGGTGCCAGGATAGGGATGTGAGTCCCATCTATAGCCCCACCGCAGTTTGGGAATCCCATCTCGGCAAAGCCATCTCTGATGAGCTCCACGTTTCCCAGGGTCACTACCTTAGATAGCAGTAGCTTGACGATTGCCCTGGCTACTTGCATAACAGCAACCCCCACGGTAGACTTGCCCACACCAAAGTGGTTAGCGACGGACCGGTAGCTGTCTGGCGTTGCGAGCTTCCAGAGGGCTATGGCCACTCGCTTCTGGACAGTCAGGGCTGCCCGCATCCGGGTGTCCTTTCGCTTCAGGGCAGGGGACAGCAACTCACACAGTTCGAGGAAAGTCCCCTTCCGCATGCGAAAGTTGCGCAGCCACTGGGATTCATCCCAGACCTGCAGCACTATGTGGTCCCACCATTCTGTGCTTGTTTCACGGGCCCAGAATCGCCGTTCAACAGTATCAACAAGACCCAGTGACAGCGAGATGTCCTGGGCGCTGGGTCTCATGTTCTCAGAGAGGTCGGAGCTAGTGTCCGACTTCATGCCGTCACGGTGGTGCCGTAGCCTCCTCTCATGATTGATCTGCAGCTGCCTCTGGTACAGGTGGAGGAGAAGCTGCGAGGCGTTGAGAACTGCCACAACTGCAGCGATGGTCGCAGCGGGATCCATGCTCGCACTGCTGTGGCGTCCGCGCTGTCAGTAATCAGAAAAGCGCGCGAACTGATTTCCCACCGGCGCTTTCAGGGAGGGAGGGAGGGAGGGCGTGAGTGACGGACGGATGACGACAGGCGCCCAAAAGCACCCTCGACACATTTTTTTACCCAGAAGGCATTTGGGGCTCGACCCAGAATTCCAATGGGCAGCGGGGACTGCGGGAACTGTGGGATAGCTGCCCACAGTGCACCGCTTCCAATGTCGACGCTTGCCCCGTTAGTGTGGACTCACAAAGTCTCACAAAGTCGAATTACTGTCCTTAGTGTGGACACACACGTTCGACTTAGTAATATCGATTCCACATAGTCGAATTAACTAAAATCGAAGTACTCTCGTAGTGTAGACAAGGCCTAAGTGTGTAACTGTTGGCTTACAATTCATATTTTGAAATTCTTGATTGCAGAATAGAAAACTTGCATGTATTTTAAGAGTATATAAAAGACACAGCACCCCTAATATGGTCCCCCAAGTTGCACTTGAAGTAGAACTGAATGAAATGTGTATATGGACTTTTTGCAAATATTCACTTCAAAAGAAATTTCTGTTTGATTGTGTTCATGACCCTTCTGTATTTGAATTCTAGGAATGTTCAAGCTTACATGTGTTATTAGTGTACATAGTTGCAAAATGTGAATTTTAGCTTGACTGTTCAAAATCAAATGTTTAACAGTATATTTGATTGTAAAATCTGCAGTTTGTGTTCATTACTTACTTACATCTTTCAATCAGGGAATAAAAACAATATCAATGTAACTAAGCAGTACAGTGCACATGTTTTCAAATAACAAATATTTTCAACAACGTGTGCAAACAAAGAGTCACTTGACATTCACAAATCTTGAATGACTAATAAATTTGAATTTCACAACCCATGTACAATTTGTGAACAGAAAAAGGTTAATTTAATCAAATTAGTTCTTTATTGCACTTTATTTTCTTAGCCCCAGTTGTAAATCAGTCCTGTTCTGAACACTTAGGCCCCTGATCCTGCAAAGACTTGCACGTACTTAAATATATGCAATGGAATTATTCAGTGTGTACACTTAAGCACATCTGTAAGTCTTACACTGTAACACATGAAGATGTTTATTTTGTTTTTCATGTATGTAGATCAACAAATCTGAGAAGCCGGACAAGCCTGAGAGCTGTGATAATGTCAAGGTTGTCGTCCGATGCCGACCTTTCAATGAAAGAGAGAAAGTAATGTGCTACAAGATGGCAGTTAATGTTGATGAAATGAGGGGAACCATTACTGTTCATAAAACAGACTCTTCCAATGAACCTCCAAAGACATTTACATTTGATACAGTTTTTGGACCAGAGAGTAAACAGCTTGATGTCTATAACTTAACTGCGAGACCAATTATTGACTCTGTTCTGGAAGGATACAATGGTAAGTCCCTTATTGTCCTAAAAATTAAGGATCCCTTATGCTGTCAGAATTCCATCTGATTTTAGTAGGAGTTTATCTGAAGAAAGACTACTGGTACTAGCACCATATTATTCATATAGTTAACTGTAACCTCGTTTTACTTAAAATAGAATGTCCAATAAGGGTATTCACAATTCTGAGTTCCCTGTTGCCAGTGGTTGTGCTTTTATAATTGGTAACAGATAATTATCAGTTACATTGTGAGCATCAGGTATTGGCAAGGTTAGTGGGCCAAACTTCTCAACTACTTTCTATTTGTAAAGGATTTGCATTTTATTTATCTTTAACCTACCCGGATTCTTGAGTGCTTTTCTTCTTGTAAAATATCAGTTGCCCTGCATGTGTCAGCAACTCTGCAGTAACAACTTGGCATGTATGTATAATGGAAGAAAAATGTTATAAATAATAGTAAGTTGCAAAGATTTTAAAGATCTAGGTGAAATACTTAATTTGTATTGGGGTAAATGTAGATGTAAAATATAGGAGGTTCCCTGAAGTTTAAATGCTAAAGCAAAAGCTTTGTTAAGGCTGTGTGTAAAGTGTATCCAGATATTAGAACAGAATTAATTATCTGTTTTTGGCCAGGGTTTTTTTGTAGTTGCAACAAAGCATAAACCTGACTTAGGAGCCAAACTTATTTTTGCAGTACTTGGGTCCATGATTCTGGTAAGTCTTTCTGATACAAGTGAAGGAGGAAGTTCCATGCCTCACAGATTGGTGATGTAATCCAAATTGTAACAGAGTCTGAAAATCTGTATCCTGGTTTGTGCTATGCCCATATGTGGCCTATGCTGAATCAATCTGAGGCTACTACAACTGTGGTTGAGAGAATGCTGATACCCACCTATGGGGAGTGGCCCTGAGGCAGGCTGACACCACTTTATAGCCAGTTACTCTTTTAAAAAGAAACTTATGTTTCTGCCTTATGCTTGTCTTAACAGGTTTGTACATATTCTGGAACATGAGCTATGCTTGTCTAGTTAATTACTCTTCTTTGCCTTTGTACAAGACAAAGATTGAAATATTCTACTTTTTAAATTGAAAGGAAATGAGTAAATGTGCCTGAACGAAGAGTCATGCATTCTACATTTGCATATTTGTTCTCCCTGTTAATAGAATACATTATTGATTGGCCTAGCTCTGATGGCTTGTGTGAGACCTATTCCTAGAGCAATTGTGCTTGATTGAAATAACACAGTCATTTGTGGGAGTTCAGCCCTGTTTGCAAAGAGTGTACAACACTTGCACAGTATACAGGCCTAGAGGAAATGTATTGGAAAAGCTGGTCAGTTCTAACTCATTGTTGCTGGTGGTTTTGGTAATGCCAAGGTAATGATTAAAAACTCCCACCTTTGGTATCACGATTCATTATATATATTTTTCTTGTACTGCAGGCACCATATTTGCATATGGACAGACTGGCACAGGCAAAACTTTTACCATGGAAGGTGTACGAGCTGTTCCTGAACTTAGAGGAATCATCCCCAATTCATTTGCCCATATATTTGGTCACATTGCAAAGGCAGAGGGGGACACAAGGTGAACTAATTTTCTTCCTTTGCATCGTCCCCATCCTTGAGACAAGCAATAGATTGAAGCACAAGCTTTCAAAGATCTTGGGTAAAATCCTGACCCCATTAAAGTCAATGGGAGTTTTGCCATTGACTTCATTGTGGGCCAGGATTTCACCTCTTGTGCTTAAGCACATCTTTGTTTATGGATCAGTAAGCTGTCAGTTTATATTAGTACTCTGCATATTTTCTTTGTACACTGAGATCAAAACAGTTACATTTAACAAATATTTCAGTTTACAAATGTCATTTTTAATCTTAGATTTTTGGTTCGAGTGTCTTACTTGGAAATTTACAATGAAGAAGTGCGTGACCTGCTTGGAAAAGACCAGACACAGAGGCTAGAGGTGAGGATGGAGTGTTTTGAATTACTGACATTTTGCATTTTAAAGGAACAAATTGTCTCTTCAAGAAGAACTGAGTATTAAAAGAACAGACAGACCTTGGAGGGGAAGAAAAGTTTTCCTTAGCATCAAAGGTGACCTTTTGCCACTATCAATATTTTGCCTTTTTCCTTCTCACTTAACCTTTAGTCTAATAATGTAACATTATTTCCCTCACACTCTGGACTAATTCCCCTTAGGAGAATCTGGGGAAGAATAGCTGAAAATATTCAAAATAGGATACAAAAACATATTCTATTCAGCACCTGTATTGCTGTCAAATGAACTCAGTGGCTGAAGCGCCTTTGTCCTTTACACTGGTGCTTTTCCTAGGATTCCTTCAGGGAACTTCTCCTACTTTTATGGCAAGCTTTCTCACAATCTTATGATCGTCCCAAAGACTTTTGGGAGCTCCCTGATAGACTGTAAAATGCGCAGTGAGTTATGAACCTGTTATAAGAGCAACAGTTTGCGGGGTGGTATATTTACTCTCTGGTTCTAGACCAGTGGTTTTCAACCTTTTTTTCATTTGCAGCCCCTAAAAAATTTCGAATGGAGGTGTGGACACCTTTGGAAATCTTAGACAGTCTTCGGATCCCAAGGGGTCCAGCAACCATGGTTTGAAAACCACTGTTCTGTGGTAACGACAACCTTTCGCAGCCCCCTTCGATATAGTCTGTGGACCCCCGGGTACTAAACCATGGCTCTTTAGCTGACTTTGTAACAACTCTTCCCAGGGCTAGAGGAAAAGATGTGGACATCTGTACAGAATAGGAGTGTGGCATGTGGGGTGCACTCTTCAGATATTGTAGCAATGCTTTGAAACCTTTGTCTGTTTGAAGTACTTCTCTTGAGAGAAGAAAAAAGAGATGGACAAGCCAGCTTTTTATTTGTTAAATACATCAGAAATACACCAGAAATTCCTGAACCCCTCTTTACGATCTCTCTGGAGATTTGAGGCTTCCTCCTGATTGGTGTTCCCTCCATTTTATTTGCCTTGGCAGAAGGGTCAGTAAAGGCTACAACACTCTTGATCCATAGGCTTGTATGGTTCTGATAAGTCCTGAAACTATGCTTCTAGTAATAGAAGTACACTAGTGCATTATGTTATGATAACTGGTATATGCGAATACTACAGAGAACAACTTCCAAAAATAATCTCTGTGCATCTCCTGGAAGTGCTCAAGCAAATCTGTTTCTTGTTTAGGTTAAAGAGAGACCTGATGTGGGAGTTTATATTAAAGATCTTTCAGCTTATGTTGTAAACAATGCAGATGATATGGACAGAATCATGACACTAGGCCACAAAAACCGTAAGTAGAACTCATTATTCGGGTTTTAAACTCTTGTCCAGAGCACAGTTTAGTGTAGCACTATGCCTTGCCATGTAGACAGCTGACTTTGAGACCTGAGTGCAATCTTCAGCAATAGCACTCTCAGCTGAGCAGAGAGGGGTGTCTCCTTGCTAAGTCCTGTGATTCAGGAGCAGCCAACGAAGGTAGGACAGACCCTATACAGCAGCTTTTCTTGGCTGGAAGGTTTGTTTCAATGTGGAGTCTTGATGGTGCTATAGTTGAGGGTGTGAGAGTGGGGCTTGAAAGTGCTGTAACTGAGGTGGTGAGAATACAGCAAAGCAAAAGAGGGAACCACTGGGGCTCCTAGTTGGTCTTGAACTTGCCCATTCGTTCTCCTTTTCTTCCTCTCACCTTTGCCAAGGTGAACAAGCATTAGACCAGTGTTGTGCTCTGTAGTGTTGTAAACTGGTGATGTGATTGCATGTTTTCTTGGAGCAACAAACAGTTCATTTCAACATCTAGGACACTTTCTGAATGAAGTATTATAGGTTAATATACAAATCAAGCAAGAGTTAATGACTGTCACTGCCACTACATTGAAAACTGCAATATTTTTACTACTCTTAAAATACAACTCAATCAGCAAGGATTAATGGTCTGACCCTATTGGGTACTGAGCATCATCTGTCTTAGATTTGCAGTCTTTGCTGAGTCAGTTGTATTTTCCAAAGTAGATGAATGGGTGTGAGGCTGCCTAGTGCCTTTTGGGATTGGGCCTTGAAAGGCATATGCAGGGATACAACTAGAAGCAAAACCTCTGCTTGTCTTTCAAATGATTGCATGTCCAGACTGAAGATGAATGCTGCAATTTCAAGCGCCAGAAAACAATCCTTCAGCACAGGGTCGGAGGGGGAGATGAATCACATTTATTAGCAGCATCAGAAACCCTGCAAAATGTTGGGTGTTATAGCTGAGATAATTACTCCACACTAATTATTAAGTAGTAAAAGTAGTAGTAGTAACATTTTCAGAAGTTAAACAACAAATGTATTCAACTGTTTTAAGTAAGATTACAATCTCTGTAAATTATAACTGTTTTGTGGCATCTTTGTTTTCAGAGTAGGGGCTGTTTTACCATACAGTTCATTGTTAATTCTGATGTTTTTGCGTCTCTTAACTAAAGGTTCTGTTGGTGCCACTAATATGAATGAGCACAGCTCCCGTTCCCATGCGATCTTCACTATTACCATTGAGTGCAGCGAGAAGGGTGTTGATGGAAACATGCATGTTCGTATGGGCAAGCTGCACCTTGTAGATCTAGCTGTAAGTAGTAACATACAGATCTAACAAAATGCTAGTTGTGGATGGTTACTGATTGTTATGCTGGACCCTTAACAAGACAGGTGAAAGGCACTGCCCCTCCTTCAAAGAGCCTACAACGTAAGGCCCAGATCCAGTAAGAGTTTCTGTGGGGACAGACTGCTGTGAAACCCCACTTAAATCAATGCAATTCTGCCTGAATGCAAAGGTCAGCCTATGTGAAATAAATTGCAGGATTGGGGACTTCCTTAGACATGCATAATTTTCCCAGTGGAGGGGATGGCCGAGGGAGGACAAGGGTACAATAATCAGATTTTTGAGGTTACTCAAGTGTGTTATGTGCATCTAGATGGTTCCATTACATTCATTCTTGTGAAAGTGTGATTGTTTATAAGTTACTAGATGTTTCTTTTCCCTCATATCCATTGACTGGGGGAAGCAGGAGATCATATTTAAAAACTTACCATTGGGGTGTTATGCAGTGTTGTGTATTAGCTACAGTTTGCTTTTCTAAAATAAATTTTTGTATATGAGAATGGTACGTTCCATTTTTCCAGCTATGTCGTTTTACTGTGCACTGTTCAGTGCTACCATGAGTCTGAAGATTCTATTAAGATCTGCTTGACCCTGTTCTTTCATCCTCTAAATGCCTGTGTATTCCTTTTGCCAGGGGTCAGAAAGGCAGACAAAAACTGGAGCCACTGGGCAACGACTAAAGGAAGCCACAAAAATTAACCTTTCGCTTTCCACTCTTGGGAATGTTATTTCTGCACTGGTGGATGGCAAGAGTACTCATGTGCCCTATCGTAACTCTAAATTGACTCGACTTCTTCAGGATTCCCTGGGGGGCAACTCAAAAACCATGATGGTAAGAATGGGATACACCAAAGTTCAATGTCCCAGTAACCTGGTTTATATCTTTAAGGTGGAATTGAAGTAAAATTCTCATGGGAATAGTCTGACATTGGTATTTATCTCTTTTATTTCAGGACTGTGCTCTTTCATCGATGCATAGAAATGTAGGGCAGGAAGGGATCTTGAGAGGTCATTTAGTCCAACCCCTATGCTGAGACAGGACAAAGAACCTAGAGCATCCCTGATACGTGTTTGGGCAACCTGTTCTTAAAATCCTCCAATGATGGTGCTTCAACAAGCTCCCTTGGAAGCCTGCTCTGGTGCTTACTATTCTTATAGTTAGAAAGTTTTCCGTAATATCTAATCTAAATCTCCCTTGCTGCAGGTTTAGCCCATTACTTCTTGTTCTACTTTTAGTGGACATGGAGAATGATTGCTTACCATCCTCTTCATAACAGCCCTTCACATATTTGAGACTTCTTTCGCGCTCCCTCCACCCCTGTTTTTTTTCTCAAGACTAAACATGCCCAGTTTTAACTTTTCCTCATAGGTAGGGCCCTACCAAATTCATGGTCCATTTTGGTCAATTTCACGGTCATAGGATTTTAAAAATTACAAATTTCATGATTTCAGCTATTTAAATCTGAAATTTTAGGGTGTTGAGAGGGTAGGTGTCCTGACCCAAAAAGGAGTTGGGGGGGAGGGGAGGGTTGCAAGGTTACTGTAGGGGGGGTTGCAGTACTGCTACCCTGACTTCTGTGCCACTGCTGGCAGCGGCGCTGCCTTCAGAGCTGGGCAACTGGCGAGAGGCAGCTGCTGGCTAGGAGCCTAGTTCTGAAAGCAGAGCCACTGCCAGCAGTGCAGAATTAAGGATGGCATGGGATGGCATTGCCACCCTTACTTCTGCGCTGCTGCTGGCAGGGTTCTGCCTTCAGAACTGGGTGCCCGGCCAACAGCCGCCGCTCTCCGGCTGCCCAGCTCTGAAGGCAGCGCAGAAGTAAAGATTTCAATACTGCGACCTCTCCCTAAAATAACCTTGTGACCCTCCCTCAACTCCCTTTCGGGTCAGGACCTCCAATTTGAGAAATGCTGGTCTCCTAAGTTCCCACTAAGCCACACAGCAGCCTATTAAACGCTGCACAGGTGCTCAGGGTTGCGGCAGGGAGAGATGCCTCGGACCCAGCCCCGGACCTGTTGCGGCCAGGGCAGAAGTGCCTGTCCCGCTGCCCTAACCCCAGAGCTGCCGTGGGGAGAGGTGTCTCTCCCCTCGAGCCCAGGTGCTGCTGTGGCAAGAGAGGGCTGGGGGGGAGTCCTCTCTCCCTGCTGTAGCCCCAGGGCAGCCTGCACCCCAAATCCCTCATCACTGGCCCCACCCCAGAGCCCGCACCCCCAGCCAGAGCCCTCACCTCCCCCCCTCGTACCGCAACCCTCTGTCCCAGCCCTGAGCCCATCATTCCCTGCCCCAGTCCTGAGCCCGCACTCTGAGACCCCTCCCACACTCCGAACTTTTCGGCCCCACCCCCGCCACATTAATTTTGTTATATGCACCAATATGGAGGTGATGTGTCACACATCACCTCCATATTCATGTACATAAAATTCATTCCTCCTATGCGTGGGAAAAATTAGAGGGAACGCTGCTGGTCTCCCCCATGAAATCTGTATAGTATAGGGTAAAAGCACACAAAAGACCAGATTTCACGGTCCATGACGCATTTTTCATGGCTGTGAATTTGGTAGGGCCCTACTCATAGGTCAGGTTTTCTAAATCTTTTGTCATTTTCTGTACCTCTTCTCTGGAATTTCTCCAATTTGGCACATCTTTCTGAAAATGTGGCACCCAAACTGGATCCAGTATTCCAGCTGAGGCCTCATCAGTGCCTCATAAAGCTGTACAATTACCTCCTGTGTGTCTCATATACAACAATCCTGTTAACATACTCTCATCCTGTACAGCTTTTAGCTTTACCTTTATCTGAATATAAAATTATCACTTCATGGACATAGGAGGCTATAGACCAGCACAAGAGTACCCAGACATATAGGGTCAAATGGAAGCTGTGCTTGTGCATCCCAAGGCAGGGCTTAGTTCATGCTCTGGAGGCAGCAAAAAAGTACAGTTTTCAGGCAGAAAACTACAGTAAGGGATTTGCAGAACAGGGCGTGGGTCTGCTTTTACATTTCCTGGTCTTGCAATTACTTGTATTTGTGTCATTCAAGCTTTTACATGCTGCTAAATCCCATATACACAAGTAACTCCTTTTTTTGTATGTAACAGTGTGCAAATATTGGTCCGGCAGACTATAATTATGATGAGACTATCAGCACACTAAGATATGCCAACCGTGCCAAAAACATCAAGAATAAGGCCAGAATTAATGAAGATCCCAAGGATGCCTTGCTCCGTCAGTTTCAAAAAGAAATTGAAGAACTTAAAAAAAAGCTGGAGGAAGGTAACTTCCCTTGTTCCTAATAATGTTCTCTGTACCTTTAGGTTATTCTGTTCCTGTATGACACGTCTCCTTTTAAAAGACTTACCATGGTATGCTTTTCAGGAGTTTTGTAATAACATCTGAAGTTCCCATGCTTTTTAAATATGAGTTTTAGTTATATTAGTCTCAAGTAAAGAAAAGAAACCCAAAGATCACCCATAAATAGAAATAGATGGCATGCATGTAATTCTATGCTGAATGCAAGTTAGAGCTTTTCTTCAGTTAAGTATTGGATTTGTCCACTAGATGGTATTTAGAGCTAACATAAGATAGCAGACTTCATCATTTCTTTTCTCTTCGGTTTAGGTTTGGATGTGACCTATATATAATTGAAATGTACTAATTTTAAAAGTCTCATTCATGTTATGTTAATGACAAATAGGTGTCAGGCTGGGGACAAGTGCAAATTGGGGTTTTAAAAAGCATAATGACAAAGGGTTAAATCTTCTCCTTCTAGCCGAAAAAAGTGCGTGGGAAGGAAACAAGTGCCTCTGAAACTCTCAAACTGAACTTGTGGAGGTGCCTTTTAAGTCTCTTTATAAAGAATAAGGGTGTAAAGCTACAAAACCATATGGTTCCACAGGCTCTGTGAGCAACTGAACCCTGCACATCCCACAAATGAGAATCAGCCTCTTTCTAGGTGGGGTCCTTGGCTGCATATAGCTCTGCTCCCTCAGGCTATGATTCCATTGGTTTATACGGCCACATGAGTATCCTACCGACTGTGGATAAGGGAGAAGGCACAGAGAAGGAGATTTCCACTTGGAAATCTTTTCAATCCGAGAGAGACATGGAAAGTACAGCAGTGTTCCCACCCCCTGTTCTTAACTCATTATTTCAATCCCTGTTGAGTCCCTTTGCTAATTTTGGGCCCCGCACTGCAGAATAAATGCCTTGCAAATGGAAGTCTGATTAAAGCGTACAGCTGAGAAACTGACACTGAAACTCATGGATGTAAGGATGCAGCAGTGCTACTCTTCTGAACTTTAAAATGTAATTAAGTGCAAGAGTTCTGACAGACTTTGTTTTCAAATTCAAGTTGAATAATTAAAAACACAAAAGCATACTGTGATTACAGCAGAGAGCCATCTTTTCAGAAAACAATTGAGACACTCTGGACATTTAAAAAAAAAACATTTATATGCCATAATGCTTAAAGTGTAAATATTTATTCCTAATGAACACAGTAGCTGTTAGAGAGCTTATTCTTTCACTCTCCCACTTCCCTGGTCCTTCTCGCATGAACAGAGAGCAACAATACCAGAAGTCCGAAGGTGCAAACAATTCGATGTTTATTGGGGTGAACTTCCAGCAAGCTTAAATCCAAGTTCCTTTTTCCTTATTTTCGAATCCCAACTTACTTCCTGTTTGCTCCTAATTTATATAGTAATATTCATAGCTATACCTTAACCAATCATTCTACTAAAATTTACCTAACCAATCCTAACATAGTGTAACATGATTAGCTAACCAATTAGATCTCACCACCTTAATTCGTTTACACCCTGCAAAATTAATTATACAGCAGACAGAAACAATCACAGAACCAGACAGAGACCATGCAAATAAACATACAAAACAATACAGAAGTGAGGATTTCACAACTACAGCTATAAAGACATAAGGGTTTCCCAGCTGTGTCTATTAATAAGTGAGTTCTTACCAGACAGAAAACTATCAAACTAAATTTCCTTTTACATCTTCTAGGCTTTTCCCTTTCTCTGGAGGTGATAGATCGGACCACCTTCCTAACAGCCCCGGATTGCCTTATTTCAGTATGACTAAACAGTGCCTCAGACTGTCACAGTGAGAGAAGGCCCTTATACAGATTTTCTTTTATACCTCTATAACTAGCTAAGTAATAAACATATACCTAAATTCTTAAAGTATAGGCCTTTACAGACAGGCTTGAATATCTATATCCTAACAGTAGCCATTTTTCTCTGTATTTCAAATTTCATCTAAAGTGTTTAGAAGTAAATTAATACCTCGTTGAAGAATCATAGCGTAATAATGCTTAGCACTTGTGCTTTACAAACACTGCAATATTAGACTCCAATCGCAAACTTTCTGAAATACATAATTACAGGTAGAATTTTGGTATGTCAGCGTATTTTGGAACTGGACTCTCAGCCTTACTGAGATTGCTGGTTTCATATTTATCTGTTTTTATACACTGAAAAAGAAACATGTACCTATTACATAAGTAAACAAATGGAAAAACCCAGATCACCCCCAAATCTGCATTGCCTGTACAGGCATTTAGTCCCTACTGCCAAGACACTGTTCAGATAAAATTGGAGGTTGATAAAATGCTGCTGTTACAATTAATTATGTGATTAATAAGATAATGCCTTGGAAACATATATTTGTGTTTTAGGGGAAGAGATATCTGGCTCTGATATCAGTGGTTCTGAAGATGAAGATGAAGAAGAAGATGGGGAGCTTGGAGAGGATGGGGAAAAGCGTAAAAAACGAAGGGGTAAGGTGTCAGCATGCTCCAATTCTCTCTTCCTTTGTCGTCGAGAAGTATCCAGAAATATCTTTGCATAAAGGAATCAGTTTGCAACTTTGCATAAGTATGAACTTAACTGAGACTGTAGTAAAGTTGTAGTGGCCGCTGCAATTATCATGCCTCCTGTAGAAACTAAGCCATTTGAAGCAGTCAATCTAGCTAGACTGCTATACCTTTATATAGCATCTGCTTCCACTTGGGTAGTTTTGCTTGTAGTAACTTTCTCTTACGTGGTGGTTCCCTGATTACAGCAGGGTGGCCGCGTATGGTTTGTTACTGTGTGCATGTCTATGAGATTGATAGCAAACACACACAACAGAACTGCCTCTGGGATATGGAGTTGTGGGGAGGGAGTAGGGTTGCCAATTTTGCTTGGACGTATCCTGAAGGTTTCATCGCGTGACATAATCTTTAATTAAAGATTAATCTTTGAATCCTGGAGACTCCAGGACAATCCTGGAGGGTTGGCAATCCTAGGAGGGAGAGTCCAACAATCTGCCGCAGGGAGACAGATCAGTTTCTAAAAAAAACCCAGGAAACTTAGTGGCCTTGTCTAATAAAAGCCTGCTGTGTATTTGGAAGAGATGAAGGAACTTCCATTGACTTCTCTTTGCTGGGAGAAGAGACTGTAGGCCTGGGCTCTAATATTACAAGCTAAATTCATCCTGTTTGTTAAACTATTTTAGTGCTCAGACTTCTTTCCTGTCCGAAGAGTAGAATGCGTTTAAACAGAATTCCAGACTTAACGCTGGAAGGAATCTGTTACATTTAACTTCACTCTCATTGGTGTCACAAATTGTCTGTTTTCTTCAGAGGGGCCCCAAGCTCAAATGCCAGTTTTAACTAACCTTTTTATGTTAAAGGTTTACACAGATGTAAAAAGTGCATCTTGCCACAGTGAACTCCCAGAACTCTGTCCAGAGCCTAAATTCTGCAGCTTTCTCTACAATCTGTTTCATTGTTGATGTTTAATGAGGCCTCGGTCACATTATTGATTATCAGTATTGCAACATAATTATATTAAATCTACAATATGATGTCTGGTTTAAACAAGTCCTTTCAAGCTTATGTGGGATTGTTTTTGATGGGTAATGTTCATGTTATAGCTGTTCGTCGTGTTCAATCAAATTGCTGCTAGTGCTGTGAGCATGGTTACCTGGTGTGTTTTTAAAAATCCACAAATTGCCTTTCTGTTTTGTTCACATGTTTTCAATTGGTTGGATGATATTATATTTACATGTACTCTACTTGATGTTCATAGTGGATTGTTAGCCCACAAGGGCAAAAAGTAGAATTGTTATAATTGGTCTTCACCCCCAGATATATTTCTGTAATTGTACTGAAGTTCTGCTCTCAAGTTAACTGGTGCAAATCCAGAAGGTTATCTGAGTTCAGAATTTAGCTCAAAGTGAAGTAATATGCCCTTCATTGCTAAGCATTATAAATCTTCAGCATATGCCAGTTCAGAGGATTGTATGGTGCTGAGAATCTCCTGTCAATTAAGATTAATTGATTCTAGAAATTCATTGCATATAGCATTGTTTAATAGGTCTATAGCCTAGCACTTTTCTCTTGTGCTAGGGTCATTTCTTGTGGCAAAAAAGCTGACCACCACTACTTATGTTGGTGCTTTAAACTAGTAGATTCAAGTGTTCTCTTGTGATTTGGTTACCTTAGTGAACTGAGCAACAGGCTTCTTTTTAGTAACTGCCCCTTTGCAGGCAGGTATTATGACCCTTTATAGGACAAATCCTGTTTGGATTCACGTATCTGATAACATAATGAATGGTGCATAATTTTCATAGTCTGTAGAATTAAAGTGAAAATAGGCATGTGGGTCACTTTCCATTTTGAGCAATTACAACAAATAAAATAACTAGGCATATTGGGTTTCATACTAGACATGGTCAGGATGGATTTTTGCTGAAATATGGTTGTTCTGTAGCATACATTTTAGAGTATGAAATGGTGGCTCTACAGGACTGAATCTAAGAGGGATCCAAGCAAATGCTTCCAAACATAAGTATTACTTTGCCTTTTCAAACCAATTTGCTGGTTCTTCTGGGTTTCTTTGGATTTCTTTCCTTTGGAACTAATTTTTAGCTGCGTGTTTCTTCATGTTCTTGTTTCTTCTTTCCTGGGTTTTCCGTGGGTCTTACTTCTTTGTTTTCCAGGCAGTAGCAGCAGCAGTAGTTCAGACTCCACATGCTCTGTCATAGAGAAACCTCTGGATAAGTCCTTCACTAGTGAGTGGGAGCTCTTAAGTCATTTAACAAAGCTTTGGCCTTTCCATAACCTGTGCACTCCATTTTGTAAATGCCACACTGCTCCCTGCCACTTTTTTATTTAAGAGAAAAATGTGGATTTATAAATTGGCTAAAGCATGCTATTCTTTTGCTGCTTCCAAGCTTTAAACAATTGTTCAACGTGCAACTTAGCTTAATGTTTGAGACGATGTAAGGCAAGTTAGTGCTTTGTTCGAGCTAACTGTAAAGAGGGGGAAATAGGATGGAAAATCCAATTCCAGTTTTTGTTTCATTGGCTTCCTTCTCTATTAAGACATTGACAGAGAACAAATCAGTGGAACAATCAAAATCCTACTTTAGATTTATAATCTGGAAAGGGGGCTAGATAGTATTTGATTAATTCACAGTCCTTTGATCTGAAGAGATCTGGATTCAGATCTTTAAGGGTGGCAAGTAAAAGTGACTTGTCTATTGTGGAAAGATATCCATGTCTCTATAAATCATCATTTGCTTGGGCATCATTGTCATTCTTTGTTCAGAGAAGGGGCCAATGGTCTGGATGAAGAAACTGTTAGCTTAGTTGCCCCTGGCTCTAGGCAGGGCTTTTGGTCCCCTTATAAACACTAGAATTAATTAATTAGTGATGGCTGTTTTACTCAAAATACTCTTTAAAAGCCCTAATTCCAGGTTGGTGGAACTTTCTAATACTAGTTTGTAGCTTACTTCTGCAAGCCTGAGTCACACTTTTCCCCTTTCTTAGGCAGAGAGAGGCTGATAGTTCAAGGTGTTGATATCTAGTTAAATCTAAAAGGGAGAGCTCCTTAGTTTCTAAACTGTTCATTTATTGGTGATATTAACATTTTTCCACCAATAGTAAAATACAAAATCCCATTTACTTGTCACAGTCAAGAAGGCTTGAAATGTACAAACCCTCTAGTGGTTTACATTATTGGAGGCATTGAAGTGCATTTGCTTTTCCAAACTTGCTTTTAACCAGAATATTTGGATGTGGGCAATTCACTTAATGGCAAGTTGTCCACTGAAATACTTACTTGTGGACCACTCCACCTCCTATCAGTAGGTGAAGAGACTCCGATTTACTATGGTGGAAGTTGGCTCAGGCCATCAGTGGTAGAATGAACACTACTTGTTCTACAGTCAAAATAGTAGTTGTCCTCATATGTTGTCGATCTTTTGCATGTTGTCTTCCTTCTGCATTATCCTTATTTATTTTATTTATTTATTTATTTATTTTTCCTGTTTCATTCTCATCACACCTGCTTGAATAACCAAAATTGGCCATATACCTCCATGGAAGCATCAGTTACTGCAAATTAACCTACTAATATACTGTTTAATTGAACATGGAAATCTTGTGTTGAAATCCCGTATGTGCAGTTGGTCATATAAAACAAATAATTGACTTGGAAATCTCACTAAAATGCAAAGCAAGCTTTCTTTCTGTGTGCTAAGGTTTTACAGGTAATGTAAAAAAAATTGGCTACCTTGAAAACATAACTCTGTCTTACTTTAGGGTGGTAGATGCCCTCTTGGATGTTTCTTAGGGCATGATCTTTGCGGCAGGCTCGTAATGTCATATATAGAATCTGAATTATATTGAACTGAATAGGAGAATGCAAGAATGGGTTGAAGATTAATCTGAATACTCAAAAAAAAAAAAAAATCCTTTGGTTCAGAAAATGTACTCTGGCCAACCATAAAATCATAACGCAAATATTTGCTTTAATGACTTCTTATTTCTCAATGATTATTCTGCTGATTTTTTTCTGTCTGTAGATGCAGATTTACATTAATCCTTTTACTGATACTGATGATCTTTATCACAAAACAATCAAGCAGTAATGTTTTTCTTTTTCCTCCCTTTTTTATGCATATGCTGCCTATCTGCGATTTGCTTACTACTTCCTCTTAATGCAAGATCAAGCAGGTTGGTGTGATTGATTTGTGATTGATATAGTACAGATACTTGTAAAGGGTCTTGCTGCTCCATCTAACTTTCACTCTTTAAAATTGAGAAGACCTAAGAATGTGTTTTGACAGGTAAGGATCCTTCATTCACCTGTCCCTGACCTTTTTGCTTAAAGATTTCTCTACATAGAATTTCACAGAAAGCTCAAACTTCTAAAGCATATTGCCCAAAGCTTGGTCAACCAAAATACTGGGGCTGTGAACCTACATGTTACTGCTTCTTACCATCTGGCCAACAGGAGAAGCAAATGGAATCTAAACCAAATTATTTTAATTGTCGTATTCCTGAATTACTGTCACATATCCTGCCACGAAATTATATACTACACCCAGATACCTACATAATTTCCCCCCCATTTCTGGTGTGTGTGTATATTTAAAATAGGGCTGTCGATTAATTGCAGTTAACTCACGCGATTAACTCAAAAAAATTAATCATGA
This sequence comes from Emys orbicularis, assembly GCF_028017835.1. Classification (NCBI taxonomy): domain Eukaryota; kingdom Metazoa; phylum Chordata; order Testudines; family Emydidae; genus Emys; species Emys orbicularis. The sequence goes on from NC_088690.1 coordinate 98,634,902, forward strand.
TTAAAAAAATTAATCGCGATTAATCGCAGTTTTAATTGCACTGTTAAACAATAGAATACCAATTGAAATTTATTAAATATTTTGGATGTTTTTCTACATTTTCAAATACATTGTATTCTTGTTGTAATTGAAATCAAAGTGTATATTATTTTTGGATTACAAATATTTGCACTGTAAAAATGATAAAAGAAATAGTATTTTTCAATTCACCTCATACAAATACTGTAATGCAATCTTTGTTGTGAAAGTGCAACTTACAAATGTAGATTTTTGTTTGTTTGTTACATAACTGCACTCAAAAACAAAACAGTGTAAAACTTCAGAGCCTACAAGTCCTCTCAGTCCTACTTGTTCAGCCAATCGCTAAGACAAACAAGTTTGCTTACATTTACAAGCGATAATGCTTCCCTCTTCTTTCTTTCTTCACCAGAAAGTGAGAATAGGCATTTGCATGGCACTTTTGTAGCTGGCGTTGCAAGGTATTTACGTGCCAGATATGCTAAACAATCGTATGGCCCTTCATGCTTCGGCCACCATTCCAGAGGACATGCTTCCATGCTGATGACGCTTGTTTAAAAAAAAAAAAAAAAAAAAAGCATTAATTAAATTTGTGACTGAACTCCTTGGGGAGAATTATATGTCCCCTGCTCTGTTTTACCCGCATTCTGCCATATATTTCATGTTATAGCCGTCTCGGATGATGACCAAGCACATGTTCATTTTAAGAACACTTTCACTGTAGATTTCACAAAATGCAAAGAAGGTACCAATGTGAGATTTCTAACTGACCCAAGGTTTAAGAATCTGAAGTGCTTTCCAAAATCTTAGAGGGACGAGGTTGGAGCATGCTTTCAGAAGTCTTAAAAGAGCAACACTCCGATGCGGAAACTAGAGAACCCGAACCACCAAAAAAGAAAATCAACCTTCTGCTGGTGAGATCTCACTCAGATGATGAAAATGAACATGCATTGGTCTGCACTGCTTTGGATTGGTATTGAGCAGAACCTGTCCTCAGCATGGACGTATGTCCAGTGGAATGGTGATTGAAGCATGAAGGGACATATGAATTTTTAGCGTATCTAGCACGTAATTACCTTGCGGCGCCAGCTACAACAGTGCCATGCAAATGTCTGTTCTCACTTTCAGGTGATATTGTAAACAAGAAGCGGGCAGCATTATCTCCTGCAAATGTAAACAAACTTCTTTGTCTTAGCGATTGGCTAAATAAGAAGTAGGACTGAGTGGACTTGCAGGTCTAAAATTTTACATTGTTTTATTTTTGAATGCAGTTTTATGTACATAGTTCTACATTTGTAACTTCAACTTTAATGATAGAGATTGCACTACAGTACTTGTATTGGGTGAATTGAAAAATACTATTTATTTTGTTTTTTACGATGCAAATACTTGTAATCAAAAATAAATATAAAGTGAGCACTGTACACTTTTTATTCTGTGTAATTGAAATCAGTATATTTGAAAATGTAGAAAACATCCAAAAATATTTAAATAAATGGTATTCTATTATTGTTTAAAAGATTAATTTTTTTAATCGCTTGAAAGCCCTAATTTAAAAATAAATAAGGTGATGTTTCAGTGTCTTTACAAAAGTTGTGTGTGCGCGCGCAGGGGAGAGCCTTTTACTGAACAATAATGTTTGGCAGGGTATTTTATGGGGTTTTTTCCCCCCTGCAGTGGTGGTAAATTGTTGCTATTGGATTTTCATACTTTTAAGTTAGGGTTTTTTTGTCTAGATTTTGTTAGAATGTGGCTGGGAAAGATCAAAACAGGGTAAATTGTATTTTCCACACAATAAAAGTTCTAGAAATCTAAATTAGCTTGGTATCTTGCTATCCTCTCTGCCACCACTTGTGCAATTAATCTGAAACCTGTTCATGTTCACATGCATTGATATATTGTGCAGTATTGGAATTAAGATCTTCGCAATCCAAAGTTATTTTTCAACTAATGTTGATTTCTGAGATTTGGAGGATGATTTATAGGAGCCATTCTCCTTCTTCTAGAATTCTGAATTATTTGCAGATGACCTTTTAGGGTTACGGAACTCAGTCTGAATACCAGTTAGCTGCTCAAGTTACCTCCATTGTAATCACAGAGGTGTAGGTGTAAAAAATTGGTTTGGTTTTTACTTTTTACCAGTGGTCAAATCTTGAAAGTACTACCTTATAGACCATCACAAATCCCACCACCCCAGAATCTCTGAATAGACACTGCTACAAAGGCAATCTGAGTCCATAAGCTGTTGTCCATCCCTTATCTACTGTTATCTAATAGGGCTCTTCTGCATTTCTCTGCACATTGTAGTTCTTCATTGTGGACAATACAGTCTTATAAGATCTTACTGCTAACATTCGCAGTGACACTCCATAGGGAATGCAATACAGAAGGGTACCTTGGAGAAAATTTCTTCGTGTGAATTTTTGGAAAGGGGAATTTTGAACTTAGCTTTAGAACTCAACTCTTCTAACAGGCTGCAAAAAGAAACATTAAAGTGTAATCACTTCTCTTTATAATTAGATGCTAAAGTTTGCTTAAAAAATAAACTCTGGATTGAACTGTGCAGACTAACTTTTCATTATCCCTTTAAAGAAATTTAGGTTTCAAACTTCTGGCTCTTTTTAAGATGGCAGTCTTTCACAAGGGTTTTATTCTTTTTTTACATTTGATTTTAGTACAATACACTAACATTAGCATAATATTTCTGTGTGTCCAGCGGCAATAATTAGCAAAAGCAGAGCTTGAGTGGCTTGTAAATGTCACTATATCTCCAAGATGGAACTAGTCTAGTGTGCACATAACTCTTCATATAAGTCAATTACTATTTTTCTTCTTGCCCAATTTCCGAAGTGCCACTGCATGGCTTTGTTGAAGTCATGGTCTTAATAACAAAGCTACACTAAAACCTTTGGTATAAAAGTTGCCTGTGTTGGACAGTGATGTGATACAAGCTGGTTTCCTGACAGAATTGGGAAGCATCACCAGCATCTATTAAATATCCATTAGTACTGAATAGTACTATTATAAACTCCAGTAGCTGCAGAGATACAGCAGAACTATATATTGCCATTGAAATCTTTTTATTTAACTTTTGTCAAAAATCACAGTTAATTTGAAATCTGATGACAAGATAGAAATCTTCACTGTATTAAGACAGTGTTTTATTTTTGCCATCATAATAATAATAATATAATAAGTAAATAATTCATACTTAATCTGAATCTTTTCAAAGGCAAGAAGAAAGTTTCCCCAGATAAAATGGTAGAGATGCAAGCCAAGATTGACGAAGAGAGAAAAGCACTTGAAACCAAGCTTGACATGGAAGAGGAAGAGAGAAACAAAGCCAGGGCTGAACTGGAGAAGAGAGAGAAAGATCTGCTCAAAGCCCAGTTAGTATTGATTCATAAGAACATTTTTTTTTTTTTTTTTTTTTTTTTTACAATTCAGTAATCGGATCTAATTGGGGATGTGTGACTGGTGGAAATTAAAATGAATTGGTTGATTAAATCAGTGATGCACAAAATGAATGCTCTCATGTCCTGCCATTAAAGCAAATGAGTTTCCTGTGTAGATTAGAGCTGGTCAGAAAATCCAATTAAAAAAAAAAACCTGCATTTTTTAAAATTGTTTTTCAAAATTTCAGCCAGCCATAGAGAGAGCTTAAAAAAAAAAAAGCATCCAAATTTGAAAAAGCTGGACAAGCTCCTGTATATATTGACTGCTAGTGAAGTAGTCAAATACTAAGAACCATCATAACAGCCTTTACTGCCATACAGTTTAATGAGATGGAAGGGCTTGAATCTGGGCACAGAACTTACCTTGATGTGGAAAGATTGATCCAGGCTGGAGCTGGAAAGTGACCTGCGAGTTCTCACAGGGCCTCAGGGCAGAGCATAAGGCAAGCAGGTGGATGAGGCACATGGCTGGTGGGACAAGGGCTGGAGAGGTAATGGACTTGCGTGTTAAGCCTCCATGATCCCCCGCTTGTCTTCCCTTGGCCTCCATTTGTGCTTATTTTCTCCTCTCCCTGCCACCAAGGCCCTGAGGTAATCAGCTGCTGCTGCCACCTCTTATTCTCTCTCCTCCTGGCTCTCCATACTGCCTGGGCCCCAGCAGAGGGAGCACTGAAAGTAGAGGAGGAGACAGTCTCCCTGATCTTGGTGCCCCAGCAGCCCCTAGTGAAAGGGAGGATTTGCAGCAGGAGAGACTGTTCAGTGTCAGCTGCCCTGTTTGACTTTAGCTGCAACTCTTTCCAGTGAGTTGTATTTTCTTATTCTTACAATCTCAAAAGTAAGATGTGTTCAGGCCCCCTCCCGCCCACAGGCCAGGCCCCACCACTAGAGAGAGCCTGGAATACGTGGTCTTCCACTCCCTGTCTCTCTCTCTCATCAGACAGGAACACCAGTCGCTGCTGGAGAAGTTATCCGCTCTGGAGAAGAAGGTGATTGTGGGAGGTGTGGACTTGCTGGCAAAAGCTGAGGAGCAGGAGAAACTTCTAGAGGAATCTAACATGGAGCTTGAAGAGCGAAGGAAAAGAGCCGAGCAGCTTCGCAAAGAGCTTGAGGAAAAAGAGGTTTGATCCGCTTTCTTGTTGTAGTGCTGATGATTTTAACAGACAGGACTGATTGTGCTCACCTTCCCTTGCCTCTCTCCGGGGCCGGCTCTAGGGTTTTTTGCCTCCCCAAGCAAAAAATTTTTTGGCTGCTCCCCACTCCAGCCCTGGGCTCTCCCCCCTCTTCCCCCCCCCCCCAGTGCCCTCCCCACCTGCACCCCCTGCCGCCCCAGCCCTGGGCTCTCTCCCCCACCCGCACCCCCCCTGCCGCCCCAGCCCTGGGCTCCCTCTTCCCCCTCCCCCCCCCACCCACACCCCCTGCCGCCCCAGCCCTGGGCTCCCCCCCAAACGTGACCTCCTCGTTCACCACAGCAATCCCCGTTTACACTTGCAGTGGGGATCAAACCGTTTCTCCTATTTTTATTTCACTTTAGTATAAATCTCGCCCCCACCCGTCCCCCCGCAACATCATCTTTAGTGCTCCAAATGCACATGGAAGGCATAGGGACTTACCCCCTCTCCTCCTCCACCCTCCTCCATGAGTACATCACACCCCGCTTCTCTGCCAGTGTAGAGCCCCCAAGCACCCCCACACCCGCTCCTCTGCCTGACCCCTCTTTACTAGATCCCCATCCCTTTCCGGGTACAAGGTTTGAGGGTTATCAGGAGGGTTGCGGGAGAAGAGGTGCAGGGGAAGGGAGAGGTGTGGGAGGAGAGGGCTGCGGGAGGGTACAAGGGGAGAGATGCGGGTGAAGGGAGAGTACAAGGGGAAGGGGTTCAGCGAAGGAGCAATGTGGGGAGGTACAAGTGAAGAGGCTGCGAGCGGGATGGGGAGTGCAAGGGCTGAGAGCGGCAGGCGCTGACAGCTGCTTCCCCAGCCCCGTGCAGGCAGAGCTGAGAGGACGGACACTGACCCCCAGGTGCCCAAGCCGCAGGGTTCCCCCGGCGGGGCAGTATGCCCCGCTCAGAGCCAGGCTCTGCCTCTCCCCGCCCCTGGCGCTGTGGGGGCCCGGGGCAAGCAGCGCGGGGCTGAGGCGGGGGAGGTGCGCGGCGGGCTGGGTCCGGGGGCAGGAGGGGGCAGCCACTCGCCCTATCAGCGCGTGAGCCGGGATCCGCGCCCCCTGCCCAGCCTGGTGGCATCCTGCACAGCCCACTCGGGCGGGAAAACGCCGCGCCGCCCTGGAGAGACTCAGAGCAGCAGCGGTGGCGGCAGCAGGACCCCTCCTCACATCCCGGGCCCCGGCTCCTCACACACTCCGGGAGCCCCTCTTGCCGCCGCAGCCCGGGCTCGGCTCCAGGGGAAGATGCTCTGGCTCTCCAGCGGCAGGGCTATGGCCAGGGCCGGCTCCCGGCTTTTTGCCACCCCAAGCAAAAAAAAAAAAAAAAAAAAAAAGGTCCAGAATGCCGCCCCTTGGAAAGTGCCGCCCCAAGCACATGCTTGGAGTGCTGGTGCCTAGAGCCGGCCCTGCCTCTCTCAGCCTTGTGCGCCCACTTGATATGGAAGCTATGGCAGGAGCTGGTGCCAACATTCCTAGAGACTGACACCTGAAATGGGTAGGCAGTGCTCTGGTATGGAAGTCTGTGCAAGGACTAGCTTTATAGCAGCGAGTAAAAGTAGGGTGTGTGTGAGACAGATCGGTGTAGGCAGAGCCGGCACTTCACTTACTCCAAGTAGTTTCTCCTCTGGTTATACCACAGCCAAATGCTTCTCTGACAATAGTAAATTGTGTGTTGTCTTTTGTTTTTAAATGTTGCAAACAGCAAGAGCGCCTGGACATTGAGGAGAAGTACACCAGCCTGCAGGAGGAGGCACAGGGCAAGACCAAGAAGCTGAAGAAAGTCTGGACAATGCTAATGGCTGCAAAATCAGAGGTCCGTGTCCAAAAGAGTTAGTTTATAAATATAACTAAACAAGTCTGTTTTGGAAATACTGTGGCCTACATTGTGTAACCTTGGAAAAGTGCTTTGCCAGTGTCTTTTATAAAGCACCTCTTGGTTGGTATGTTTTCAGAGAACTAACTGAACACTGGTAATTTGAGCCTCTGGGGGTTACATCTTCAAGCTTTTCTCTGAATCGATGAGGGCTATGGTGACCAGACAGCAAGTGTGAAAAATCAGGGCAGGGGGTAATAAACGCCTATATAAGACACAGCCCCAAATATCAGGACTGTCCCTATGAAATCAGGACACCTGGTCACCCTAATGAGGGTGAGAATTTTTTTTCTTTGAAATGAAAGCGGAGGATCTCATTCATATGACTCTGGGAGCTGGAGCTTTAATAAAATAACCAGTTATCGCTAAACGTTATAAAATCATCAGTTTCCAACACACTCTGCACAATCCCCTGCTCCTGCTCGACTTGAATAGTCTTTGTTTTCTGTCAGAGTAATGTAATAACTTGACAGAATACGGGATTAATAATTTATCTTCATTGTAGCTCCTTGAAATGTCACTCTTGTTTGTTTTCCTCTTTCTCTCCTGTGACCTTTCATCTCCATAGAATACTTTTCTCCTTTCTGTAGTTTTTTTTACCCTATCCTATCCCTCTGGCCAGGATCCCCTAATCATGTGCCACCTGGCTACCACATTCTTTCCCTCTCCTGCCAACTGTGGGAACTCAGAATGTCTATTGGCTGGTGCCTGTAGCCCATGCTGCAGGAGGTCTTCAGGCCGAGAGCTGCTTCCTACAGCTGCCTGTGGTGCATAGTAGTATGTTGGATAATGGGATTTTCTTTAGGGTGTGCAGGCCCCCTTCCTTGAGCAGGATGTACCTAGACTGCTCTGCTCCTGGTTCCTTCCAACAAGTGCAGAGCGGGGATTTGCAGAAGTCTTGTAGCCAAAAAGTGCCAGTCTGAGCTGGTATGTTTAATTTATCAATTCTTGGGGATAGTTTAGAATAAAATAATTCATTTTGCCTATGAATTTAAATGGAGATGGCCTTTTATCATTCCATGAAGAGCAACAACTTTTTAAAAGGCTTTCATGTTTGAACTACTTCTAGCTTCCTGATGGTTTGCTTTATTGTCCGTAGATGGCAGATCTGCAACAGGAACATCAGAGAGAGATTGAAGGATTGCTGGAGAATATTCGGCAGCTCAGCAGGGAGCTTCGTCTTCAAATGCTCATCATAGATAACTTCATTCCTCAGGACTACCAGGTAAAGGAAAGGAAGCCTAGTCTTGGATTTGGGGTTTTTAGTAATGTTAGAGACACACATTGATTCCTCCAGCATTCCTTCTGTCCCCATCAGTAGTGGGAGTGGCTCAGCACACCTCCTCTCTGTATCCAGTTTGTTAGAGCTAGTAGGTGTTGAATAGCATCGCACAAAAAAATAATGAGCCACATAAGATTCTAACTTACGTATATATTTGTAAAGGAGTATTTATAAAAGACTGAAAACCTCTAATAAAATGTAATTAGAAGTAAAATCAAGGTTTAGGTTTGTTTCAGACCAACGCAGTTATATGAATATGCTACCAGGTGCAGCTCTGTCACATTTCCATATTAGTTTTAGATCACTGTCAAAAACCATGAGAATCAGAGACCCCAGATGTGACTGAATCAATCTTTTGAAAATACCAAGAGGGAGGTTTCTGGTGAGCATTACAATTGTTCACTAAGCAGAATGGCTTCACCAATCACCTTTCTCCCTGTAGTCTTTATGTAATGCTTTGAAAAGCCTGGTTGAGTATATTGATAAAGTGAAGCAGTTATTTGATTATCGGAGGAGGATCCACTTCCTCCTCACCCTCTGTCTAAAAGATCTGAAGTGTTTTCTAAAATTGAAGGCCATCTCTACAATAGGAAAATATATACCTGTAATTGTCCACTGTGGCAGCTTCACCCTGGGACTAAGCAGATTTTGGACAACAGTGGTTACAAATAGCTGATGGACTGCACCAACAGGGAATTACAGGCCCAAACTCTGCCAACGCATCCCCTAAATATTCATCTTTCACTCTGCTCTTCACAGAAATGAAGATCTCCTGTTGGACCTCCTCCTATAAAGAGCATTATTGATTCAGGATGAACAGTTCCCATCAAAAGGGAGTAGGAGTTACATGGCACAAAGCCAGATTATGTAGCCTACCCAAAGGCAAAGTGTTAAAACTGGTGTAGATTCCCCAAAACAGGGCTATCAGTTCACCACAAGAATATTAATGAAAATTGATCCATTTGCCAGAATGGCTCATGGAATGTTTCAGGACCCGTTTTGGTCTAGGGTCAGTTGGATGAAGATGCGGTTAGCAGCAGTATTTGATGTGAAAAGCCACACAGCTTGACCGTACCTAGACCTTTCATCTTTCACTTTCTTTGTAGTGCTCTCTTGGCTCCCCAGTATATGATATCCCTGAGATTCATTGTATCTGACATTTTAAATACCTCACATCACCCAGTACAAAACACACACAGCATTTTTCCTTTGGTTTTATGAATATCACACCTGGACAACTATCTTAATGATATCACCATAACTGGAGACCTGTACATGTGCAGAATATTCCTACATGCACTGGAACAGGTGATTCAGGGTAAGGGTATGTCTACACTGCAATAAAAGATCCACGGCATGGCCATGGCTGGCCCAGTTCAGCTAACTCAGGCTTGGGCTGTGGGACTAAAAATTGCAGTGTAGATGTTCAGGCTTCAACTGGAGCCCAGGCTCTGAAACCCTACAAGCAGGGTGGGTCTCGGAGCCTGGGCTCCAGCCTGAACCCAAACATCTACGCAGCAATTTTTAGCCCCATAGCCCCAGTCAATTGACCTAGGCTCTGAGACTTGCTACCAGAGCGATTTTTTTTTTTTTTTTATGGCAATGTAGACCTATCCTCATAGGCCATGGCCTTCAGTGTGTGTGTGTGGTTTTTTAACATGGTATGGTCATCCACATCAGTGAACTAGCCTTGATTAAATTGACTTGAGGAGGAGCCATGTCTAACAGGGCTTTAATGCTGTTGTTAAATTCACTTTGCCCAGGATCTCTTGGGTGTGCCTTATGGAAGATGTATTTAGAGTGTATGAAGAGTTAAAACAATTATTTTTCTTATTTCTTCTAAGGAAATGATTGAAAACTATGTTCACTGGAATGAAGACATTGGAGAATGGCAGTTGGTAAGCTTAGTTGATAGATGCAGGTAGCTTCATTAGTGCAATGCAAAGGTTCTCAAGGGGTATTAAATGAAAGTGAGGGTTCTCATGCTAACTCGCCAACCTTAGCTATACAGTTTTCATTGGCTAGTTAGATTGTGCCATAACGGAGAGACAGCGTCACTCTGATAACCTTCATGTCTTCACTTCCTGACTTTTGCACTTTAAAACATGTAGCATTCATGTCTCTTGCAGTTAATTCTCTGGCTTTCCTAAAGCAAACCAGGATGCAACCCTTTTTCTGCTTAATACTATTAAATTGCAAATTCCAATTTGAAGTTCACCCCTTGTCAGAATAAATGGAGTAGGTGAGGGGATGAGCTGTCCCCTTTGTGGCAACTATTGTTTGGCTGCAGACTGCTTGAAACCTGTTCTAACAGGGCAGAGGTACTTCAGTTAACATACTGTATCATCACAATAGAGGGTCTTTTAAACAAGGGAAATTTAGGACTTGCGGGAATTGTAATAAGACTACGACTGCAAGATCTCTGTGATGGGTTTGTTACTTATTCCAGATGTTATGGCAGGTTTATTTTTTTTTTTTTTTTTTTTTTTTTTTTGAGCTTCATTGACATGAGCTAATCAAAGCTATTGCAGCTGTCACCAACAATATTACCAGCCATGTTGGAACAGAAAGGATCATCTGAAAGCTTATCGAAATATATATTTGTGTATATATATATATATTTATCTTGCATCATGCCCCCAGTCCATTAGACTGGCAAACTTTTGCTCTAGAGTAAAAGTTCTAGAGCTGTAAATGCTCAATTTAGCCACTAGTCCTAGGAAGTTCTGCTTCAGGCACTTCTATAAAGAACATCCCAGCTGCAGTTGAGCAGAAAAAAAAAAGTAAAGATAGAAAAATACATTTTTCAGGGTACTAAGATTATTCGTGAATTTGGGATTGAATTTGACAAAAAAACTGGACAACAAAAATGTTGGAAATGTCAAAATGAAGTGTTTTTTGACAATGTTTTGAATCCACATTTCAAGACAAAAAATGTCAAATGTTTTGATTTGACCCAAATTAAAAAATTTTGAATAATTTTTTTTTGTTTTGGTGAGAAAAAGAAAGGAAAAATTGGTTTGAAATGAATGGATTTTTTAAAAATTCTTCACTCAGCTCTAATCCAAGATAATCTTAACTGTCATGATGGGTAAAAGGTGCGAAGTGGGTCTTTCATCTCACAAACTCCCAGATTAATTGAATTGAGGCTGGAAGCAAATATAAACCTACCCAATTGTGAAATCAGTCTTATAATATAGTTGACTTTGCTAACAGATCTTTCTCTTTCTTTAAGAAATGTGTTGCATATACAGGGAACAACATGAGAAAACAGACCCCAGTACCAGATAAAAAGGAAAAAGATGTAAGTGTCTCTTCTTAAATATGGATCAAACTGTATAGATCTATAGTGTACAAGCCAATGAATACCCATATGTGGGGCCTTACCAAATTCACGGCCATGAAAAATGCGTCAAGGACAATGAAATATAGTCTCCCCCCATGAAATCTGGTCTTTTGTGTGCTTTTACCCTCTACCATACAGATTTCACGGAGGTGACTAGCGTTGCCCAAATTGGGGTTCCTGACTTGAAAGGGAGTTGCAAGGGGCTCGTGGTATTGCCACCCTTATTTCTGTGCTGCCTTCAGAGCTGGGCGGCCAAGGAGGTGAGGCTCCCAGCTCTGAAGGCAGCACCCTGCCAGCAGCAGCGCAGAAGTAAGGGTGGCAATACCATACCATGCCATCCTTACTTCTGTGCTGCTGCTGGCAGCGGCTCTGCCTTCAGAACTGGGCTCCCTGCCAGCAGCCACCGCTCTCCAGCTGCCCAGCTCTGAAGACCGTGCCACTGCCAGCAACAGTGCAGAAATAAGGGTAGCAGTATCGCAACCCCACCCCCCGCCAATAACCTTGCGACCACCCCACAACTCTTTTTTTCAGTCAGAACCCCTACAATTACTGTGAAATTTCAGATGTAAATAGCTGAAATCATGAAATTTACAATTTTTAAAATCCTCTGACCATGAAATTGACCAAAATGGACCATGAATTTGGTAGGGCCCTACCCATATGTGCTGCATCTCCTGCTGTAAAACTTTCAAATTCTGATTTTTATAGTCTTTGGTGTTTTGATGAAGCACACTTCTTGATAAGTGTTATAGAAGAACATATACTCACAGTTGTAAAATGGATTCTGTGTATTCTTTCCCTAGCCCTTCGAGGTGGACCTTTCCCATGTTTATCTAGCTTACACAGAAGAAAGCCTGAGGCAGTCTTTGATGAAATTAGAGAGGCCGAGGACTTCAAAAGGAAGATCAAGGCCTAAAACTAGTAGAAGGTGAGAGTTCTTGTGAAATGGTTTTGTATGTGATTGGGAACTTCCATGTGAAGTGTTTTAAGTCCTAACTAAAGGTTTATTTTGGGGATCGGTCCTGTAGGCTGCATTTGGGCATCCCTTTAATTTGAATGCATTACAGCAGGACCCCAGGCCCTTTCAGCAGTGCTGTAATGCATTCCACATAGAAAGTAATTGAACTATAGTGAATGCTGATCAAAATCCATAATACTTGGAAAGCATGCTCTATTGATTTAAGGACAATTTTCTGTTGCCAAGATATCAAATTATTAGAGCTGGTTGTGATTTTTTCAAAAATTGACAGTTTCTTTTCCCCCCCCTTTTTAAAATAATTTTGAAATTTAAAAAACTAACTTTTCAAACTAAATAGTCTTCTATCTTCAGAGAGCTATAAAAAGGGGTATAAGATTTGTCATAGTATAAATAGTGGGGGTACTGAGGTGGTATTTAAATAAAATGGAGAATGGAATTAAATGGAAGACACACATCAATACATGCCTCAACAATGCTAAAATCACTGAAGCCTACACAGAGGAATACAACATTCCTTAGGTGATATGAGGTAGAGACTCAGTTTGGGTCAAGGTTTGGGAGTTGCTAAGTTTAATTCTGGTTCCAGTTTGGGTTAATTGTACAAAAAGCCCACCAACATTAAGATTGGGAAAGTAACACCACGTCAGCAAATGTAATACATTATGGTTACTCAGTCAAGTTACACATACTGCAGATTTTAAGGTATACTTTTTAACTGACTGTACTACATGAAGATTTATAGTCAACAGAGAAAACATACTGCACACACTATGTAGTGTTTTATCATGGGAGAGTTGGCTTTGGCAAGAAACATTAACTTTTGGGGCCAAGTTAAGAGGCATAAACCGGTGTAAATTTGACTCTTAATGACACATAATCAAGCCTAAGTGACTTAGGAAATGGCCTACTTTAACGCCTTCTTAAACGTGTGTGTGTTGTTCTTGCTACATTCCTCTCCTCTGGCTACTTGATGTGTTTTATTCTAGCATACACTTTGAGGGCCAAATTCACAAGTGACATGCGAGAATACACATAAGTTACCTGTCCAAATGAGGGTGGTGCTGATGGATGACCAAATATAAACCTAGATAGATTGTATTTTGAGTTATCCTTCTAAAATATTAAATATGCTGTTGTTGAGATTTTAGCATATTATTTTTAGAGGCTAGAAACCAAACTTGTATAAGTGTTAATAGTATATTCTTTAGATTTGGAAAATGTCACCCCTTCCTTTTCTTTGGTAGACTACTAATGTGTTTTTGTCTTTTTTTCCACCCCTCCTCTCCAAACAGAAAACGTTCAGCAAAGCCAGGAGCTGTAATTGACTCTCTGCTTCAGTAGGTGTTATGCATTCAGCGTCAGAGTAAAGATTAATGTGTGTTGTAATGCTTTGCTAAAATTCATAGTTCATTAGAAAATATTGAGGAACTGGCACAATTTGACCAGAAGGGGCTACAAAACAATGCCTCATCAGTAAACAAAAATGAACTTGTTTCTCTAATTACCCTTATACTGTATGTTATATTAACATATGTTAAACCAATATATGTGTTGCGAAATTGTCAATGTATTACACCACTCTTTGTGTTGTGCAGGGAAACCATTGGCAGTAACCTTTGTCGAAATGAAATGTATAGAAAGCAAGAACTTTAGATGTGTTTAAATTTTAAAAATATTAGCCCAGTGTGGTAGATAGACCCTGAACTTTAAATCCTGATAACTCTGTTTTATGTCCTGCTTTGTACATAAAGTAGCAGCTTACACTGTTGTCCTGTGTTGCACTGTTATATGTTTTCATGTGGTGGGTATAAATCCATGATATAACTCAATCTGAATACTGAGCCCCCTTCCTTGGCTATTTAAATACTCCCTAATTGTAGCTGTTGTTTGAATTTCATACATTAAATGACTAATTGTCTTTCTGTTCCTTTAGTAACTGACCTATGTAGACTTACTATATATTGTTGCATAAAGAGTGACTGTTTTGAAAACCTAAACTGTACAAATTCAAGAACACTGGGCAAGGGACAATGTTTTGTTTAGTTTCAGTGCAAATGAAAACAAAACTGTTTAGTTTCATTTTATTTGAAGTGCTGTTGTCCTTTTATTTACTGTTTAAATGCACACAGTCTCTAGGCAACAACTCTTTGACTACTTTTTTGAGGGTGGCCATCGCTGAAGAAAATGCAAGAGAATATATTTTACTTTTTTAAAGGCTGCTTTGCACAGTTGCCTTCACTGCGCTCGCACTGAGTGGAGGATGTGTAACTGATCTCTCTGATTGTAACTGAGCCTTTCATTTTTTGTATGAATTGCTCTACTCTCAATATGGATGGAGAAGATAAAATCCTACTATGTTAAAGAGAGTGTCACAAACCCATAATATAGCTCAGGCTAGGTGTTTTCAGAGCTTGTGGCTAGCTTTCTCACCCTTGGCCCCAATATTTTGGGGGCAATGCTCTATTGACTAGTGATGGATTTGGACCCTTTATATTTTAAAATAGAGAGGTGCTTCCTTTACTTCCCATCCCCAGGTAATAGTAACATCTGCACAAAAGTCGGTCCTGTCTACACCCAAGTAGTCTTTTGTTTTCCATTACACTTAGAGACAGTAGCTTAATTTCTTCTAAAATCATTCATTATCTTTTGCATTGAGTGGCTGCTGATTGACTAGTTCAGTTGATCCCCCTGAAAACTCTGCTGCTACTAAACATTTAACATTTTAATATATTGCTTTTGTGATACAGGAGAAATTATTATTCCTTTGTCTTGTGCATATTATGTAACTAGTGCTGGAACACATCAGTTACAGGTGTCATAAATCTTCATAAACCCGTTGATTATTAATGTCTATAACTTCAGTATAACCTTACAATGTTGCATGGAGTGTAAAAAGCTGTGACTGTAGATGTGAAAAGATGGAATCCCTAAACAAAAGCATAGCACTGTTCCACTGCAGGTGTAATGCATTCGTTCTGGTAACAAGACTTACAGTTAGTTGAAATATTCTTTCTGTAGTGTGCAAAATATTTAAAAATGCATCAAAATACCATGTGTTCATGTCCCCTTCTTAGCACTGTGACCAATAGCTGTGTCTTGTGGATCTATATGCAAGTGTAAGATGCACAGTTTGGCAGTTAAAATTTGGTCTCACGAGGACATATTTAACTCTGAGAATTTCAGTAGCATTCTGGCTAAGCTCTGTTGTCCTTTCTTTTTTAAAAATCCATTTCTTTCAATCTGCCCAAATGTCTACACTGTGATTAAACACACGTGGTTGGCCCGTGTCAGCTAACTCTGGCTCGGGGACTGTAAAATTGCAGTGTAGATGTTTGGGCTTGGGTTGGAATCCAGGCTCTGGGACCCTGCGAGGGGGAATGCTCCAGCCCTAGCCTGAAAATCTGCTCCACAGTTTGACAGCACTGCAGCCCAAACCCTGTGCGACCAAGTCAGCTGACCTGGGCTAGCTGTGGGTGTTTAATTGCAGGGTAGGCATACTCAATGTCTTCACCCAGGAGCAAAACTTACTGTGCTGCGTGGTTTTTTTTAAAAAAAACAATTGGAACTATCGTTTTTAAGTTTATACAAGATTTAAGTAAAACTTCTAGCAGAAAGCTCTTCCCCAAAATGAGGTGTATTTGTGTCTCATCTTGAAGAAAAATTAAAGTATTGGTACATAAATGTATCTTACTGTGAATGTGCAGTAAACTTGATTAAACATCCTATTTTACTTGTATGCTGTCATACATGCTAAAAAGACTGACGAGAGACCATAATGGCTCAGAAGTCATTGCTATGGACCCAGGCCTGCTCCAGGGGCCGTGCAAGAGAACCTCTGCAGCCACAGGAAGCCCAAGCTTCATGTGGGCTTCTGGAGCCATGTGCTCAGTGTAGAACTGGGGCCAATGTCAGTAATACAAGATCTGGGGTTCCTCGGTTTTGATGGTAAAAGTTAATACCATTATGACCTTGCTGCAGTAGGATCCAGCAACTAGGCGAATAAACAATTCCTCCTTAATCAGTGCTTTTAAAAAATGATGTTACCAAATTGTCTGTCTGACACACCATTTATGGCACCTTGAAGGTGCCATTGTGAGCCATTTTACCCATACCAAAACATGTAATGATTAACGCTAAAAGTGGATTTGCTGTAGTGGAACAGATCTGTAAAAGACAAGTCCCTGGTAAACAAATGTTACTTGTCCTCTTAACTACTGTTGTACAGCTTTTCTGTCTGTTTGTTTTTAAAAAAGGAAGCTTCTTGTGTCATTTCTATCTTTTTTACCAATTTGCACATAAAACCAGCATGCTCCATGATAGACTTGCTGGCTGTGATTTGCTGTCACAGCTTTGGCTTTGGAGAACAAAATCCCTTGCTATTAAAAAGGACAAACTTTGAAATGAAATACTTTTAAGTAGGTTCAGTTTATATTTATCAAGCTTGACTGATCTTTGAGAGGTTTGAATGTTTGTCTGAGTATGGGCATTATTTTTAAAGTTACTAAATATGCATCTGGACTACAGATTTACCCTGCAGCTCTTGGATTATCTTCAGGCTTATTCTGTCCATAACTCATTTTAAAATCTTTTTTTAAATTTATGCTTTAGCCAATACAGCTATTCTGGTCTCAGTTCAGTCTTTCCTTAACTCATGCTCTTTTGTGGGGGTGTGTCTGTCTGTCTTCCTCCCAATTTCCTCTGTTCAGGAGTGTTGGCCTTAACACGGACATTTCCTGGGTCTTTTGTCAGTTTGTTACATTCTTAACACTGCTTTTAATAGAGCATATTTTGCATTTAATTTTTTCCTGGTCCTGGGATTGCTAGAAGGGGGGGGGGGAATCTTCTGTAGTGCCTTTCACTAACTTATACTGTAGTCTGCACACTTTAAATTATAGCTATTTCTCTTTAGTTCTGTTTGACCCATTTGTATATAGGCAAGAAATTCTAGTTGTACAATTACTCCCTATTTATTGTTTTGCTAACTTTGTTGGAAGTGTTGTTTCTGATTATTCATTGTATTTTATGTGTAAATTTTATTTGTTACATTGTACATACCAGTATTGTGTCTACATGGTGCATGTTCTTGCCAAGGAATAAAAATTTGAACGCCTAATGTTTCATCTCTTTATCACAGTGTGGCTTTTTTCACATAACACAAGAACCAGGAGTCACCTGATTAAATTAGTAGGCATCAGGTTTAAAACAAACATAAGGAAGTACTACTTCACACAACACACAGTCAGCCTGTAAAAATTGTTGCCATGGAATGTTGTGAAGGCCAAAAGTATAACTGGGTTCAAAAAATAATTTAGATAAGGTCATGCAGGATAGGCCCAACAATGGCTATTAGTCAAGATGTTCAGAGGTGCAACCCCATGCACCAGGTGTCCCTAAACCTCCAATTGGTAGACCCTGGAACCAGGGCCGGCTCCAGCTTTTCTGCCGCCCCAAGTGGTGTAAAAAAAAAAAAAAGACGAGCGGCAGCACTTTGGCAGCAGCTCAATCGTGCCACTTCTTTGGTGGCAATTCGGCAGCAGGTCCTTCACTCCCTCTCTTCCTCTTCTGCGGAAGAGAGGAAATGAGGGACCTGCCGCCGAAGACCCGGATGTGCCACCCTGATACCGGACGGAGTGCTGCCCCTTTGTATTGGCCACCCCAAGCACCTGCTTCCTGTGCTGGTGCCTGGAGCCAGCCCTGGCTGGAACTGGGCGATGGGGTGGATCTCTGGAAATTGCCCTGTTCCGTTCATTTCCTCTAAAGCAGGGGTAGTCAATAGGTGGACCGCAGGCCAAATCCTGACCGCCGGCCAAATCCTGACCGCCAGATGCTTTTGAATGGACCCTGAAATCTTTTTATTTATCATCATTATTGCTGGGGTTTTTTAAATGGTCTCAGGAATGTGGACCTTGACTATACCTTGATGAAGAAATTTGGACCTTGACAAAAAATAATTGACTACCCCTGCTCTAAAGCATCTGACGCTGGCCACTGTCAGAAGACAAAATGCTGAGCTAGATGGACCATTAGTCTGACTCGGTATGGCTGTTCTGCTGTGTACACAACTTCTGCGTTGACTGATCCTCCCAATGGTCATTTGAAGGATAGTAGCTAAGGTCACCAATAGAGCTTTGAAATATGATAGCATTTAATCGCACTTCTGGAGCATCTTTCATCCAAGGATCTCAAATGTTTTACCCAGTGTTAACTAAATCAGTCACCCTGTGAGGGAAGTGAGCAATAAGGATCATAGGTTTTTAAGGTCAGAAGGGATCATCATGAGCACTGGTCTGATCAACATAAAATTTCACCCAGTGATTCTTGCTTCAAGCCTAAAAAAAAAAAAAAAAAAAAAAAGCAGGAGTTTTAAAGACATCTCACCCACTACTGAAATGTGGCATGCTCTCGAGAGGAACCTAGATACTCTTAAATTGTGTAATGTATGCAGTTGAGGAGCAGAAGTGAAGATTGTGTCCAATTCAAATTCCAGGGGACTTTTAACTAGGAAGAATAGAATTACCTGCCCTAGAATTAGTCCAGAAACTAACATTTAACACCTCTACTTTTAGCGAAAGTGTCATGGAATCTTTAATAACATGTGGTCAGACTATCTAGGCTTTAGCCCAAAAGATGTCTCCTGCAGCAGTGTAGGGCCCCTACTTACACCCTGGGGTGACTCAGAGCCAAGTGCTACCTACTGAATTCCCGCCACAACTTCATGCACCATCTTGGTGTTCTTGGGAAGGCTTCTATTCCACCACTAGGCTGGCTTCATGCTGCTTTGCTTTGAGATCTGATCATACCATGAATGCAATACCTAGTGTTTTCAGATGCAATCTTCCACCTGTGTTGACTGCAGAAAGAGTAATTTGACCATTTAGAGATTTTAGCTTACGCAGAATCGAGTTGCCCCCACCTTTTTAAGTGGTGATTCTTGCTGGGCACACGTTACCTCTGCTCTGTCAGCTGCATTGGCTGCGAATTCGTTTCTTGATTTATAGATTAAAGGCAACACTTTCTGTAGAGGGACCAGATTTTCAAAATTGATCCTTACCCACCAATCTTTTGGGGAAGCAGCTGGGTGCTGAGTACTGCTGAAAAGCTATCCCTAAAGCTCTAAATGGATTCAGCTGTCTTCCTTGGAGACCACTCTCTGACTGGTATGGTAACCCACCCTTGCTAGTAGCCTCACTGCCAGCAGCCATCTTCTGGAATAGTGTTCTCACCTCAGAAAATTATTCCTTTCTCCCTTCAACCCATCCTGCTCTCCTGGGAATGGGGTAGGGGAGCGGCTAGAGTTGGTCATCCCAGTTTGCAGTATTTATTTGTGTTGTGATTGGATTAGAGGCCCATTGGCCTATGCATTGTGTACACACAACAACAACAACAACTAGTCCCTGCATGTAGAAGATGAGATGATAGATTGGGGAGCATTTTGAAACTGCCCTTGATTTCATGTTTTTAAAAATGTGCTCTTGGTGTTAATAACCCTACTTACATACTCTAAACAGTGTTGCGAGGCTGCTGCAAAATTAGCTGAGGTTTTTAGAAGTTAAGTTCCATTTCCTCTGCTGTAAGGAATGACTTATTGACACACACACACAATACTGTGTATTAGAGTGCTTTCCTTTCGCAGAAGAAAATCTTTCACGGGCTATGTGCAGGCAATAGATAAAGGGTTTCGATAGATAACTGAGCAGTTCCATTGAGAATACTCTGACTCAGCTGATGTACCAGTTGAACCCTACTGGAGTACAGGGACTTTCCAAAGCTACTGCATGCTGTGTTTCATCAGAAATCTCCCACACTTTTGCCGAAGTTAAGTGTAACCTGCTGCGTCAGGCATTTTGTTGATAGAAAGACTTGAAACGAAACCCCTGCTCTGAATGCCACAGGAGTCTGGGGGTGTTCAGCTCAGACTTCTTGTTCTTGCCCCTTCTGGCCCTCTGGTCTTTCTCCTTTCTTGCCTTTTGCTGCTGCTGTCACAAACTCCTCTTTGAATTGTTGATCGTAGTAAAGTGGGGTGGTGATGGCGCTGCACTGAGCTGAGCACTCAAAGAGGAAATCTGAGGTCTGCTGTATGAAGGACTCTGCAAAATCATCTGTGACCACCTCATGGCTCTAGAATTGATATTGCCCTTTAAAGCACGTAGCCAACTTCTATATACTTCTGAGCCACTGGCTTGCTATTGCCGGCCTTAGGTTTATGCCATCCCTGTAGCTTGCTTGCATAAGATCACATTTCTGAACACTGGATTTGCAAAATAGACTCTATGAATATTCTATTCATGGCTTTAACGACTGCTTCCCACCATCCATTTGACTCTCACACGCTTTGGATTCTTTCTTGCCCTTTGCCAGCTGAAACCAAACAAGGCTCCTTATCTTTCCTCCCAGGCTCAATTCCTCCTTTCTCCTTTGCTATCACTAACACCGGCATCTTGTCGTTGGAGTTATAGCTCCTTTTGAAGCATCTGGGCTAGCGCCAATTCTCACTGCTCGCACCACACAATCGTCAAAATCTGATCCTCCTTTTCTGGTGTAACAGTACAACTTGTCAGTCACTGTGCCTTGGTTCCCTTGCTCCTTGATTACTGAAACCACCTTCGTTGTGGTATTCAGCACTCCCTTCCTGTCCTAACAAAACGCAGCCACTAAATTATCTTCACCCATTGCTCCTCCTACACGGCACCTTCCTTCAAACCCTTCGCGGACTTGCCCTTGTCCACCATATCCAAATTAAACATCTGCTCCTCACCTTGTCCTACTTTCCTTCTCCCTCTCCCAAGTTCATATCTTCCGTTCCTTCAGTGTGCATGTAATAACTTTGCAATTCCAGTGTGAAAGAAACACACTCCTCCCTCAGATCCCTAATAAAGCCCTATACACACACACACGCACACATGTGCTTGTCTTTTGTGCTCCAATGTTGTGTGTGGATGGGGAGCAGAGAAGAGGACAGAAGAAAAAATGCTTCGTCTTTCTCCCAGCGCGTTTTGGCTCTCACATTCCTGCGTTACATTGTACGATGCATGAGGCAGAGACTGTCTTTATATCTGTGTCTTCTGATAGAACCAAGTACATTGCTGATGCTCTACCAATGGTTACCAACAAATGTCTCCTATAACATGTCAGCAACATTGATCCAAAACCACTTTATTTTAAGGTTAATTATAAATAATCTTTAATAATAATAATAATTAATAATAATACAATGCCACTGTACATTTGTGAACGGGAAATTTTATCCTCTAATTCTACTGTACTTTTCTTTCATTATCCTTTGGGAGAAATCTTTCAGGTTCTCTAGAAAATGTTTCAACTTAATATTGTTGTCTGCCTTCACTGGACAGGGTACCTATAAAGGAAATGTTACATCAGAGACGTTAGTACAATTGCTGAGGTACTTAGTTTATGGTGGTGGTTTTAGCTGCTAACTGGTGGCAAGAACGAACACCTTTCTTGTGGTTAGACCTGCTTTGAGAAGGCTTTTCTCACATAGTTTGTAGCCAAATGGGGCTTGAATGATGCAAAATTATGAAATGTATGTGAATGTATGAATTACTCAGCAGGATTTGCTTGTACCATCCATGACGTGGTGAAAAAAGTCATGCAAGCAGCCAGTCAATAGAAAAACACTTGGTTGAGCTCTGTGTGAGGTTCCCTCAAAAGTGAAAAATGGTGAATGTACTTTTAAAATGTATCCTATCTGAAAACACAGGACCATATTATTTCTAGTAGGGTAGTGCCTCGGAGTCCTAGTCACGGACCAGAATCCAATTGTGCCAGGTGCTGTATGTACAGAAGCAATTAGGCTTGAGCCAGAGCAAGTGGAGGCCCCTTCCCACCCCTTCTACCTGCATCCCCCCCTCCTGGCGAGTGGGGTCGGGGCACGAGCGCTTGCCCTGCTCCCTGGCAGGAGCGCCAGGCAGGCAGGCAGAATGGGGCGAGCCCCTGTGCCCTGACCCCGCTCCCTGACAGGAGCACTGGGTGGAGTGGGTCAGGGCACAGGAGCACCCATTTTTCTGGGGCCCCCCAATTGGCCGGGGCACAGGCCTTCTTGGCCCAGTGGTTAATCTGCCACTGTGTACATACCCCAGCCAAAAAGGCTGACTTTGATGCAAGGACATTACTCACCTTCTGAATTAGCTGTATTAAATTAACATAAATGGCTTCCAAGGGAAACTTGTAGGGATGGCCGCAACGACCCTTTTCAACAACCGTTGCAGCTTTGCATAAAATATCAAATGTCTCCTTTTTCTAAAAGAAAAAGAAAAAAGTGTATTCCTCTTCTAGAAACTCTCACTGGATGATAAACATAACTGCCCAGCGATAGCAGACTTTAGTAATAGCTGATGATCACTGGGAAGATGCAATCCACTTCTGATTCTAAGGGACCGGGGGAAGAAAACTGCACTCTGAACTAAACCCATGAGATGTGAAAAAGTTATGGTTACTTCCTGCTCTTGTTCCTACTCCCACTGTGTGTGTATATATGTACCTACAAGTTCTGGTTTCAGCTAGCAGCAGAGAAGGAAGTGCCAACTTTTCAGGAAAAAAAGGCAGTTCTCAACACTCCAGACTAAATAAAATGCCTCCCACCAGTCGCTACATAGTTAGAGATTTCCCTGATTCAGGGGCTCCTGTCTTGCACCAACTCCAAGGGAAGAATAAGCAAGGAGCACTTCCCAATGTCAACTGATACATAGATCTGATTATGAGATTGAGAACTGAGGACTCCAAGGGGAAAATAGGCAGGCATGGGGACAGCATATACTTTTTAACCTCACTCCCTCCGTTTTCCCATCTGTTAAATTGGCATAATACTGCCCAACTCAGAGGGAGGGTTGTGCATAGTCAGTTAACATTCCTCAAATGCTTTGAATAGGAAAAGTGCTACCTAAGTGTTAACTATAAGATTTTTTTTGGGGGGGGGGAGGAGGGAGGATGCAGTTTAGAAGTAATTGAAGTGTCAGCAGCTATTAGTCCTTTTGACTTTTCTAAACAATTTTAGAAGCCATCCTCTTCCACGGCTGAAAACCAATAGACGCTAGCTGCATCTGAACAGATTCAGACAAAGCTAGAAACACCTTAAAAGAGATGATTTACATTACAGGTGTGTCAATGCAACAACTCTACCCAGAGCCTGATGCGCTTGAAGATCTCACTTGCTACCCTGGTCTGTAAGGCTGTCCTGTTGGACTCTGCTTTCCATAGCCCAGAGCAAACTTAGTCTTTGATGCCAAAGCTTCCATGGTAATGTACTCTTTGGATGTGA
Organism: Emys orbicularis; assembly: GCF_028017835.1. Classification (NCBI taxonomy): domain Eukaryota; kingdom Metazoa; phylum Chordata; order Testudines; family Emydidae; genus Emys; species Emys orbicularis. The sequence goes on from NC_088690.1 coordinate 98,658,286, forward strand.
CTTACCAGGACGAGGGGTGCACAGGTTGGACCTTGGGGTATGTTCACTAAACTTGTAGATGCCATAAACTGGATTAGAAAGAAAGGAATGTTGGTTGTTAGATCATCCTGAATAAATATGATTATGAGAAAAACATATTGACAACATCAATAAACTCCATAGCAATTGAGTGAACGGTGGTTTCCCGCTGAAGACTAATTTCACCATGCCACTGGTTTTTCAGTGATCATCCCCCATGAAGGGGCCAATGTACAATGCCACTGACCGATAATGAAAACTTTACAAGGTCTGTTATAAAACGGCGTGTGTCAAAAGTGAAGCCGCTCGGGGAGGGGACAGGCTCTGGGTGAAATTTCTGCCTCTCCATTACCATTCCTGCCTTTTTACAAACGGGCTGCGAGGCTGATACCTGCATTACCTCCCCCTCCCCAATACAAACTGCAACCTGCAGGGAGACAGCAGGTGACATGGCAGCCTCTCCACAGCAGATCCTCCTGCCACCACGGCACACCCCTATTCTGGTGTTCCCAGCATCCAGCGACTCTTCCCCCAGCTCAGTCCCAACATTCCCTTAGGTGCCAGTCCAGCTGGACGCAGTTCAGAGCCACGCTCAGTGGGGCACAAGGTGTGCAGTGCCTGGCTTGTCAGAAGTGGAAGAGGGGCTCAGCAACGTGGAGGGGATTGCCCATAAGATCAGGTAGGATCATGAGCTGCCTTGCCGCAGCAGTACAGAACATCACCCTTCTATGAATGCAGGAACTGGAGAGCTAGAGATACTTGACGTAGGCAGCAGTTTTCAGAGGGAAAAAAAAGGCATCTGAGACTTCATTATCTGCTATTAAATCGTTATGTGCTAACTAAACAAGCTTCCTCCAGATAAGTGGGACTAGAGGGATGTTGTGCCTAACCAGAAATAGCAATATAGAATGATGTGTGTATGAGAGACAGACACACACACAGAGACAGCTCCAAGAAAAAGGAAGATTCAATTCTTTTTTAGTTTTGCAGTGTGTTCTCTTGTGCCGGCAAAGGTAAAGAGCCTGTAAATCCTTTCAGTTGTTGTAGCCCCAGGAATCCTGTCAGTACCACTGCTCTGTGGGATTGCTCTTTGCTGAAAGCAGCTGAACAGAACGCTCACAAACTTTCTGCTAAATTCTGAAAACCTCCAGGCGGAAGGGTTTTGCCTCAAGAAGGCCTGCAGGCTTCTACCCTTTATTATCTGACTAGTGGCCTCGACTCTAACTCAGGAGTTCTCTTCAGTTTTATCTCTAGCAGACTGAGAAACAGAATTGTTCATCATCAGTATGTTGGGGTGTATTTTTGTCCAGTTCCCTAGCTAAGAGAGGAAACTCTTCATTTCCACCTGCACTGTTACTGCTACGCAAATTGCCGACCATTCTTTGAACAGGGTTTCTTGGTGAAGCCCATAACGACCATATGCTATGCCTGATTTAGGATGATTTATTTTTCTCTTACCTCTGTGTTTGCAAAAATATTCGTCACGTTCATCTCACCACAGGAAACCTTGATCAAGGCAAAAAAAGAGAGAGGAGACATCAGGCTAGACAAGCCGATAACCCACACGCTACCCTGGTTTATCCTGGGATTATCTGCTCTCCTCAAGGAGCCACTGGAGGATGATTTCAGTCTAGTTTGCTTAACAAATTTTTTTGTCTGCCACTGTCAGCTCAGCTCTTATCTTTACTTCAGCAGTTACAGAACCTGAATAAAGTCTTCTGTCCCTCCCTTCAAATAGTGAAAGGATCACTCTTGAGAATTCACATACCTTCTGCTTTGTAATGTTGTCCAGTATCTTGATGATCTCTCTTAAATAGGTGACCCAGCAGATTCTGTGCCTTCCCAGGACTACATGATTGTTGCAGGCTAACAAGCAGAAGCAAGTTAGAATAAATGAAAACCTTACACCCATGTCTGATTATATATTATTCAAATATGTAGCAATTGTGAATCAGGAGGATTTATTTACAATACCTTGCTGTGTGATTCTGGAAAAAGTGTCACTACTTATAGACGTGAAGTTGCTGAAGCTGCCGGAAAAATACTGAAAATATAAATAGATTTTGTGCACAATTGGCTAAGTCATTACTGTTCATGTGCTTATATCTGCTTCCAGGATATAGATAAAAGGGAAAAATTAGACTTTTGTTTCTAATCTTGCAATTGAATTGATCATAGGAAATTTCCGTCCTGCCGATAACAACTGATAGGAGTCACTTCATGGTATTTGTATGCTGTAATTGCATACAAATAACTAAATTGCAGTTTTTCTAATTTCATTACACCAGGCGATGGATAATTTGATGTTAAGCAAAGTTACAGTCTAGATAAGCCCAAACCAACATCCCATATCTGAACACCCGGAAACACTGGGCCTTCGTCCCAATTTTGTGGTTTGCAGTGATGTCTAATTACCTTGGCTACTCTTTCATTGCTTTTGCTCCCTCTCTTTAATGTGAATATTTACAAATGTTCCTATAAAGCACATTTTTGTTTTAAAATGGTCATTCCATAACATTATCTATCTACAGTGTCTTAAACTGGTGCAGAAAAGACCCTTTAATGGTCACTATAGAAAAAGGCAACATGGAAAAGGAAGGACATTTACTATTACATTTTTATCTTGATATGGTCAATTAAAGGTACCCTGATGGGGAAAGAAGCATCCTAGGTACCATGAAAATTGCTGCCACATTTATAATGCTTTTATTGCTTACTTCTATGGGGTAAATGATCAGAACAAAAAAGTGAATGTGATATAATAAAATATAATCCAGGGAAAGACGAGGAGGGCTCTAAATCAGGCCCCTACAGACATCTTAAATATTCAGTCACCGACAAAAAAAAAAGCGATATCAGGCTATAAAAAACTGCTGTTACAGGTAGTTCTATAACTGCAAAGAAAACCTTCTGACTATGAATCACGGCTACATCTCTGAAGGATAGGTTGAAGAGAAGTGCTGGTTGCCCTGTGCATCTCAATGTGGTGTTAATTGCCAAGACTAATGATGGTAGTTTAAATATCACCAATGTTAACTTGATCAGTGCTAATTATTTTAGCTAAACAATCTAGCCACTCTGTGATCATAGAATCATGTAGGTCTGGGAAGGATGGCAAGAAGTCACCAAGTCCTGAGCTGAGGCAAGGCCAAGTAAGCCTGTCTTAGGCCTTGTCTACACTACATCGTTTTGGCGACAAGTCAGATTTCATCGACAAACAGTGGTGGTGTACGCACTGCCATGCTCCTTCCGCCGACAAAACTCTTCTGCTTTGCTGACAAAAACCACCTGGATGAGAGCTAGTGACTCATAACTGTTGATAGTGGGTGGGGGGCCCAATTTAAAGATTTGGAGGTCACGTGATCGCCCCATGTGTCGCCTCTGCTGCCCACCCAGTGGTGCTTTACATGCTCCCCTCCACGCTGTCCTCTCCCGCTTCACCCCTTTGCTCCCCCACCATCCCCACTGCTCCTCCAGAAACCCCCGGCAGGGCGTGTCCCGCGCCCAGTACTGTGCGGAGAACCAGCCCCTGGTGGGAGCTCTCAGCACACCTGCAGCCGGCCCGACAGGCTCCTTCCTGCCTCTGGCTGGGCCGGCACCCAGGGAAAATCCAAGACTCTCCTGCAGGAGGTGCCAAGGCAGGCTTGCATGGGCCAGAGCCGCCCAGAGCCCTGCACAGCACCAGTTGGACACTACACAGGTGGGCATGGGGGAGTCTCTCAACCCCTCAGATGTGTGTTGGAGTAGAGTGGGGAAGCTCTTTCCAGCCCATCTGGCAGGCTCCACAGCAGCCCCCCAAGCAGGGGCTTAGCGGCCTCTTCTCCCCCCCAGTCCTTGGTCCTGGCCACAGGGAACACCAGTCGAAAAGGGACGTTGGCGGCTCTGGTCAGCACCACTGACTGGGCCGTTAAAAGTCAGGTCAGCGGCACAGTGGGGCAGTGCCTGCCCTGGCTCTGTGCAGCTCCCCGGAAGCAGCCGGCATGTCCTTGCAGCCCCTAGGCATAGGGGTGATCAGGGAAGCTCTGTGTGCTGCCCCCCACCCCTAGTACTGGCTCTGCAGCTCCCATTGGCCAGGAACCGTGGCCAATATGAGCTGCGGGGGCGGTGCCAGCAGGCACAGGCAGCATATCCTGCGCAGAGCTGCCTGGCCACACCTCCGCCTAGTGGCCGCATATGCCGGCCACTTCTGGGAGCAGCGTGGAGCCAGGGCATGCAGGGAACCTGCCTTAGCCCCACTGCTGCTGACTGGGACCCACCTGAGGTAAGTGCTGCCTGGCCGGAGGCCACGCCCCCAACCCCCCTGCCCCAGGTTGGAACATCCTCCCAGACCCCGCACCCCCACCTGCACCCCAACCACCTGCCCCAGGTTGGAACCCACTCCTGCACCCAAATGCTCTCCCAGAGCCCGAACTCCCTCCTGCACTCCAACCCCCTGCCCCACCCATTAGCCCACTCCGAACCCCTTGGCCTCAGCCCAGAGCCCCCTCCTGGACCCCAACCCCCTCATCCCTGGCCGCACCCCCAGCTGGAGCCTGCGCCCCAGCCCTGAGCCCGCTCATGCACTCCAAACCCCTTGGCCCCAGCCCGGAGCCCCCTCTTGCATCCCAAACCTGACATCCCCAGCCCCAGCCCGGAGCCCGCACCCCCAGCCGAAGCCTTAACCGCCTCCCATACCCCAAGCCCCTGCCCCAGCCTGGAGCCCCCTCCTGCACCCTGAATCCCTCATTTCTGGCTCCCCACCCAGAGCTCGCACCCCGAGCTGGAGCCCTCACTCCCTTCCACACTCCAACCCCCTGCCCCAGCCCAGTGAAAGTGCGTGAGGGTGGGGGAGAGGGAGCGGGGGCGGGGGGGCTGGAATGAATTGGGGTGGGGCCTCAGAGAAGGGGTGGGACCTCACAGAAGGGGCGGAGCAGGGGTGGGACAAGGGTGTTTAGTTATGTGCAATTAGAAAGTTGGCACCCCTAACTTCGGTGGGGCTGGAGACGGCGGACAGTGGACTCAATCCCGAGGATCACATCATGGATGAGGAGGTCAAGTTGGAGAATGATGTGGCTCACATGGCAAGGTCGTCCAGTGGCGTGGCGAGTCAGGACCTCTTTTTCCACTCCAGAGGGGTCTAACCACTCCCAGCAGTCCATCTCTGGCGTGCATGATGCAGGAGAGGAGAGCCCTGGTAAGTGATCTTTTTGAGTTGATGCTGCTCAATTATATGAGGTAGAGCTGTGCTCTATATATTCTAGTAGTGAGTGAAGGGATAGAAATGTACAAGACTAGCTGTGTTTGAGCGTGCGCCACATTCCCTTGTGCACCTAAACAGTGTGACACAACCATGTGTTAATGCACACCAAGATTTCACAGGACTCCTCCAGGGAGATAACTAGGAAACTTTCCTGGATGTATGCGCCAATCCGCTGCCGAAGGTTCCTTGGCAGAGCTGATTTGTTCCTTCCCGCAGTGTAGGAAACTTTCCCGCACCACTCAGCAGTCACTTGTGCAGGGACCAAAGTGGCAAACAGGCGAGCAGCATAGGGACCGGGTCTGAAGCTGCATGTGTGCAGGAGATGTACGCTTGCATCCTTGCTTACCCTCAGGAGTGAGATATCGGCTTAAATGACACTCACCGGTGGAAAATGGTGGCAGAATTTACAATATTGTCTCTAGTGACCTGCAGTGATCCGCTTAAAAAAACACCTAGACCCTTTGACCCGTCTTGACACCCAACCCTCCCGCGCCCCACCCCCGGGGGTTAACTCACCATGTTTAGGGTGTTCACCGAGATGTATGCTTGCCAAGGATAGTGAGAAAGTGATTCGTATGTATGTAAATAAAGGTGTATTTTACTATAATGATTCAATGCTGTGTGCGAACTAACAATCGTGCTTCTGTGTATCGTTTCTTGTGCTTCTGCAGATGTGGCCTTCAGGGGAACCCCTTACACCCTGGCAGGGCACCTCTGCTAGATAAGGAAGCCACCAAGGTGGAGCAAGGAGGACATGGTCTGAGAGATGCACCAATCCTCAGAGGCAGGAATAAGCGAATGTAAGGAGTGGAGAGAGCCCCTGAAGGAAAAATTGAAAATAGAAAGGCGGGACAGAAAGGCGAGTGAGGAGCACATTGTAAAGGGCCAGGAGTGGATGATAAAAGTGATGGAAGAGCAAACAAAGATCTTGAAGTCCCTAATCACGCTCTAGGCAGAATACATGGATGCTCGCCCCACCCCCACCCCCACAGCCAATACAGAACTGCTTTCCATGCCCTCCCCAAAGTCCTCCCAAACATTCCTTGCAACTTCCCAGAACATCTCGGTACTCCGTTCACTCCACCCCTTCGGACAGCTTTCAAAATGATAGCTGGCGTTACACAAGCTATGAGAGCCTACTCTGCCCTGCACTCTTATCTCCCGTCCCACCAAGCCTTTTGTGTGTGTTGTTAATTGGTATTTAATAAAAACAAATTCTCTGAAAAATAACCAATCTTTATCTGTCTCCTACACATGGGGGTTGCTGCCGGTAGTAATACGTAGTGGCAGTTCGATCCTTTGCTGACTACGAATCCCAGTCAGGAATCATCACAATTTTCATGCATAGCAGTAAGTTAACAAAGCATGGCAGAGTGCTGTATAGAAAGACACATTACTGGTGCTCATTGTCAAAATGTTGCCTCAAAGCCTCCCTGATTCGAATACCAGCCCCACCCGCCCGTTGGTCCTCTCCAATAAACCTGGTATCTGGCTGCTCAAATTCAGCAGCCAGGCGCTCCACCCCAGGGGAAATGTTTCACCCTTAACCTCACAAATATTATGGAGCCAAGGGCACATTCTACGGTCATTCTGCACCTGCTATTGAAGTGCTCCTTGCTGTTGTCCAGGTTTCCCATGTAAGGCTTCATGAGCCATGGGCGTAAAGGTATGCTGGGTCTTCCAGGATCACTATGGGCATTTCAACATCCCCCACTGGAATCGTCTTGTCTGTAAAGAATGTCCCTGCTTGGAGCTTTCTGTACAGGCCAGTGTTCCTGAAGACGCGTGCGGCATGCACCTTCCCGGACCACCCCACATTGATGTCAGTGAAACGCCCATGGTGAGCCACAAGTGCCTGCAATACCATAGCGAAGTATCTCTTTCCAGTGAGGTACTCCATCACAAGATGGTCCGGGGCCAAAATTGGGATATTTGTATGCCATCTCTCACCCTGCCGCAGTTAGGGAATCCCGTTGCCGCAAAGCCATTCACTATTTCACACACATTGCCAAGAGGCACAGTCCTTTGTAGCAGGATGTGATTAATGGCCCTGCACACTCGCATTACCGCAGCCTGAATGGTCGACTTCCCAACTCCAAACTGATTCGCAACCAACCAATAGCAGTCTGGAGTCGCCAACTTCTACACACCAATTGCCATGCGCTTCTCTACCGAGAGGGCAGCTCTCATTTTGGTGTCTTTGCCCCGCAGTGCTGGGGAGAGCTCCGCACACAGTTCCAGGAAGCTGGCATTCCGCATCCGAAAGTTCTGCAGCCACGGCTCATCATCCCAGACCTGTATAATGATGCGATTCCACCACTTAGTGCTTGTTTCCCTAGCCCAAAAGTGATGGTCCACCATGTTCAGCTGCTCCATAAATGCCAAAAGTAAGCTGGTGGTGTTTCTTTCCATGGAACACAGCGGCTTCAGCTTTGGAGCTCGTGATATACTGCATGACCATGCACGATGTGTTCATAACAGTGACCATGAGAGCCATGTGGGATCCATCCTTTCAGACAGAGATGACAGGTGCACAGTAAACAGGGGCCAGTGAAAAATACCACAAAATGCAGTCAGAAGCCCATGGAATGCTGGGACAGAAATAGGGTGACCAGCCAGCAAGTGTGAAAAATCAGGACGGGGGTGGGGGGTAATAGGCGCCTATATAAGAAAAAGCCCCAAATATCAGGACTGTCCCTATAAAATCGGGACATCTGGTCACCCTAGATAGAAAGAAACTACAGCATGGGACGTTGCGCCCACACCCATGATGCACTGCTATCCACGCCACCTTCCCACAACTTCTAGCTGCAGAAGGTGGTGAGTAGCACAGTGGGAGAGCTACCCACAGTGCACTAGTCTCATTGTCGATGCTAGAGCACCAACTGTGGACTCGTGCCTCCAATAGGAGTGCTGTGTGACCACGCCCAAGCAATGTCATGATACCGTTTTTTTTTTAATTGTCAGCTTAACGTGCATTGACAAAACTGTGTAGCGTAGACAAGGCGGCCTTCGTTAGCCCATCCCTAACTGGTCTTTAAAAAGCTCCAATGATGGGGCATCCACAACCGCCCTTGGACGCCTAATCTGGTGCTTAACTATCCTGATAGTTAGAAAGTGTTTCCCAATATCTAACCCAGTGGTTCTCAGCCCGTGGGCCGCATGTGGCCCATTTAGCACACAGCTGCAGTCCAGCTGTTTGCTAAAAATAAATTCAAAATTTGCCACTCCAGTCTGGCAGGGGGTGGGACTGGCTGAGGGGGAGACAGCATCAGGCAGCCCTGCCAGCAATGCGGGGCGGGGGGGGGGGTGAGTGTGTCAGGGTGCAGGAAAGTGGGGCTCTGAAGGGGCTCTGGGCAGTGAGGGGTAGGTTTTTTGCGGGGGATGCTGGGCAGCATAGGCTGCCGAGGTTTTACTTTGGATGCCGCTCCCTGTGCCGCGGGGTCCCGGCTCCTGGCCCTGCTCTGTGAAGGGGTCGCTGGGTGGGGAACACTGGGTATAGGGAGTCAAGGGGATGCTGGGCAGGGGGTCGGTGTGTTGTGGGCCTGCCACCGGGGGAATGGGCAGGCTGGCAGCGCAGGGCTGGGCGGGCCAGTGTGTGTTTGACGCTGTGGTTCTCAACCTGCAGCCCACAATGGTAAATAGGTAGAGAACCATTGAGCTAACCGAAATCTCCACTACTGTAGAGTAAGTCCATTACTTCTTGTCCTACTGCCTGTGAATATGAAGAACAATTGATCACAGTCCTTTTTACAACCGCCTGGAACATATTTGAATCCTGTTAGCAATCTTGAGACTGAACATGCCCAGCAATTTTAAGATTGCCTCAGAGGTCAGGTTTTCTAAACCTTTTATCATTTTTGTTGCTGTCCTCTGGACTCTCTCCAATTTGTCCCCGTCTTTCCTAAAGTGTGTCACCAGACTTGGATGTGGTACTCCAGCTGAGGCCTCACCAGTGCCAAGTAAAGCAGGATAGTTACTGCCCATGTCTTACCTACAACACTCCAGTTAATACACCTCATAATTCTAGTCGCCCTTTTTGCAACTGCAAGACCTTGTTGACAAGTTCAATTTGTAATCCACCGAAACCCGCAAGATCCTTTTGGTCAGTACTACTGCCTAGCCAGTTATTCCCCCTATTGGAGTTGTGCATTTGATTTTCCTTCCTAAGTGTAGTACTTTGTACTTGTCTTTATTGAATTGCACCTTGTTGATTTCAGCCCAATTCTCCAATTTGTCAAGGTTGTTTTGACTTCTAATCCTGACCTCCAAGTGCTAGCAACCCCTCCCAGCTTGGTGTCATCCACACATTTTATATGCATACTCTCCATTCCAGTGTCCGACTTATTAAGGAAAATAGTGAATAGTACCAGACCTAGGACAGACCCTGGTGATGGTCAAGTTACTACAAACACCCATTGAAGTCAGTGGTAGTTGAGCCTGCAGCATCTAGCCAGATGGGACTCAGAGTTTTCCTCCCATATGCACACACAATCGCAAAGCAAAGCAATTCCTTTGGCTTGCTTCACATATTCTCCTTCAGACCAGCCCATTTACTGCAAGCAATTATTGTAAATCAGCTAGAGAGAGAGGCTAGCAAACTGAGTGTTATGGAGAAATCAGGCTGTGAAAATAGTACTGTGACAATGACTAGTGGGGATTCAGACAATAGCCTTCCTCAGCATCACACACCGGTGTTGCATCCGGAAATAATGCTGAGCATAGAGCCGGGCTGGGAAACTTTGGAGTTTTGCAATAACTAACTGGTATTTTTCAAACTCAAATAGCAACTTTCAATGAGATGCTAGATAAGAGCTACCGTGCGCTTTATTAATTGAGGGGCAGGAGAACTGAGAGTCAGTGTGTTTGTTCTAGTCATGAAATGCCTCAGATGAAAGGTGTGTCACTGACTGAAAAAGAGCCTCCAAAGGGGTTCTGAAATCTGAATGGTTATGAGGGGGTCTTTTGTGTTTATTCCTTAATCGACGGTAGATTACAATGAGAAGTTAAAGAAGTCTAGCGGGAGGACCCTATGGTCACAGCATCTCTATTGACCAGAGGTACAGTGACAAATGTGGGGGTGCACTTTAATAATGATTAATGTTATCTGTCACTACCATGCTGTGTCTGGACCATAAATAGGGATGGATCGTTCACCCCAGGAGTCTGTCTGGGTAGCAGAATCTCCCAACATAAGGAAAGAGGGCGGAGGCACTTTCTAGTAGTTTCCCAGCAATAGTTTACACTAAAGAGACAATGCCAGAGGCAGTAGCCAGCCTTCATGCGCTAGCCTGTGGTCCTGGGGTGGGGAGCATCAAAAGACAGTGTGAACAGGGTGGCTAAGGGGGAAAACAAGACCAAGAATCCCACAGACTCAGAGGAAGATCTGAGTTGGTAGGAGCCTGTAACGTGGTTCTGTTCCAGTAAACTGAAGAGGAAAGCCTGGCTAACTTAGCTTGTATGAAGCCTGAGACTAGATGAGCCTAAATATGCATGCAGGGTTTTTGTTACATTAAAATCTGATGCTTCGTTCCAACTGCTAAATAAAAAAAAATTTGTTTTAAGATGTCAGTTGATCACTATCACTGAGCACGGATTCTCACCAATCATAATGGAAAGCTACGAAACCAGGACTCAATCATCTGCTCCGCTAAACTGACAGAAAAAAAATAACCTTTAAACGCCTGAGATTGACGCACTATGGAAATCTGCATCACTTATGCAGTAGTAAAATCATTGGGCTAGAATACAAAAAAATAAAAAATTACCACGTGCTTTCCTTGGAGTAGGATGCAATGTATAATATTAATTATACTTAGACATTTAGAGTACATAGTTACATAGTATGGATACAGACTGAATCCCTATCAATAAATTCTTGGGTCAGTTGTGAGATGTTTAAAAATAAAATCAATGCAGCCCCAGCTGGAACATGTGATTTCATTTCTCATCGTGTCCCCTGACAACGATTGGATGACATAATTATTGGTTACTTCTTTCCGGATAAGTCAGTACCTGTAAACAGTGTGAGAAGTTATACACGATGATGCTGAGAAGAGGATTCTGGGGGTGGGGGAGAAAGTTATTGCTACCTTATGGAAAATACAAGTAGCAATTCTGATAGAATTGTTTCTACATAATGACATAAGCCAAATGCTGCTCTCACGCTTGCTAGTGTAAAGCCCAGAGTAAGCTCTGCATACTGTTGCCAGTAGAATGCAGAACTAGGCCTCCCTGGATTCTAGCCCTATGGCAGATTAAAATACATCCAGTTTGGTATTTTGTTGTGATGAAAAGGTTACCAGTTAAACACTTGTTTGCTGTTGAATGTATCAGCTACATCCTAAGATTCCGTTGCTTTCAATGGAAAGTTAAGGGACAATGGCAGCAGGTAAACTGATTCCTAAAGCCTCTTTTATTTAAACATAACAGGAATCAAACATGGCTAGCCTGGTCTTTGTGACAGTCAGTTAATACATTAGTTTTTCACTTCTGAGTGCCAAAAATCTTAGATTTCTGTAATTTACCAATGACAAAGAGGTTTGGTAGGCTCATTGCTATCTGTACATGCCAGAAAACTTCAGTTCGGCTTGATTGGCAGTTGCTGCTCAGGGAGACCCAGAAGTATGTTAGAAGAAGGAGTGGATTGAAGTGATTAACGTGAACTAGCAGAGTTGTATATGCATAGCTTGCACATAATGTCTAGCACTAGTGCTAATGGTCTCTTCATAATATTTAATCAGCAGATCTGGATAAACTCCCATCCAAGAACTTTAAAAGAGCTGGCCAAGGAGCTCTTGTGCCACTAATATTGATTTTCAGTAAGTCTTGGAACACTGGGAAAGTTCCAGATGACTGGATGAAAGCTAATGTTGTATCAATATTTTAAAAGAGAAATGCGATGACCTGTGAAATTATCAGGTCATCGCAATAAAGGTCAATCAGCCTGACATTGATCCTGGGCAAAATAATAGACTCGCTGAGATGGGAGTCAGTTAATAAAGAAATAAAGGAGGGTAATATAATTAAGGCCAAACAACATGGGTTTATGGAAAATAGATCTTGTCAAACTAACGAGCTTTTTTTGTTGATGAGATTATAAGTTTGGTTGATAAAAGATAATAGTGTTGAGGAAATAGACTTCTGTATGGCATTTGGCTTGGTGCCACACAACATTTTGATTAAGAAAACAAAATGTTACAAAATCAATGTGGGACACATTAAATGGATTAAAAACTAGCTAGTTGATAGGTCTCAAAATGTAATGATAAGTGGGGAAAAACATCACTGAGCAGGTGTACTTCTAGTGGGGTCCTTGTTCTTGGCTATTTATCATTTTTATCAATAACCTGGAACAAAACATAAAATAATCACTGATAAATGTTGCCAGCGACACAAAGATTGGGGGGATGTGGTAAATAATTAAGAGGACATGTCACTGATACAGAACAAGCTGAAGCACTTGGTAAGCTGGGTGCAAGTAAACAATAGGGCCAAGTGAAAGCCATATATCTAGGAACAAAGGCCTAGATTTTTAAAGGTTGTTCTGCTGAACTACCGTCCGTCACACCCATATTTATGTAGGTTAATGTACTGGCAATTTCAGTGACATATATGCCCATCCACTGCTACATTTTAGGGATGAGGATTTCTCTGTGCAACACATGTAGCTTATTTCCAAGTATGTGATTTGTCCCGAGGGAATAATTTGATCCTGATAGGGTCTCTGGGTTGCAGTCCTTGGAAGTCTTTAGTTTGTCATTCATAATAGGCTTTTGTGTGTCTTCCTTTTTTTCTGTTACTTCTTCCTCTAACACAGGTTGTAGTAATGCTGGGGCTGTGGGCATCCAGGAATACATCCAGCGTGAAATCAAGCATTGCGCCGGGCTGTTATTAAGGCCTTCTGTGGAAGTGTTTCTCCATTCAAGAGTGGCTTGCTGTATATTTTCTTTGCTTTTTTGATGCTTTCTTTAATAGCATCTTAGTAATTTTAACTGCTGGTTTGCAACTGTAATTGCCGAGTTACAGTGTGGGGTAAAAATGATGATTCCACAAAGTAGAACATGAAATATGTCCATGAAAGACAAAAAAACTATGTGGAATTTGAGGGCTTTTTTGCATTTCATTATGAACTTGAAAATGGGCTCACTTTACCTGTCATTTAAAGGAGCCCTTTGTCCAATGAAAATAAGCTGTGCTGCACCAAAGACAGATTTAAATGCCCACATGGCTTGCAAAAAGCAGACTTTTTTTTGGTTCTGTTGTGGAAACAGGAGCTATGGTAAACATATTCAAGGGAGCTTGCATAGAAAAATTCTCGTCCGTTTTCATGCTGTGCTAACTTGTAGAATTACCATGTGTGGTTGAGAGTAACTGTGTCGGCTGCAGTCCAGACACAAGGGACTTCGAAGTCTATAGTGAGATCAACTGAACTGCTTGCATGCTAAGGGCAGTGCTTAATTTGTGCCGGGGCTTACCAGGGCTGAGCCCCGGCACCTTTAGGCCTGGCAGTTCTGAGCCCCCGCACCTCTGGGTTTGCCGCATCAGTTATGAAAGCAAAAATATTGCTTAAGCCCCAGCACCTAATTGCTTGAGTTCCGGCCGCTCTTTCATTACAAATTAAGCACTGCTTAAGGGTTTGGTGCACAAAGTTAGCTTTCTCATATACTAGGCCATACGAGTAAGAGGTCGGAGCCCAGAGACTTCATTGTTCTGCACTTTGTTCACCTTGTCACACAGTATATTTTCTTCAGTTCGGCTCAAACATTCATTATAATAAAGGCAAGCCCAACAGCCCTTAATCACATGACTTACTTGGAACCAGTATATGGGAATTGCAGGATTGGCCCCTTCCGTTCCTCTGTCTGAAGTTTACATTCACACAAATGTGGCAGCTGCTGCTTTTTTGCCATGTTTTAACCAAACTACTTTATAAAATACCGTGAAGAGTAATATAAAATACTGTCATTTGCAGAATGTCTTGTTCAATATTTTATTGCTTGTTTGGAAACAGAGATATTTTATATTGTCAGTAGCAACTTGTCATAGAAAAATAAAATACAAATAGATGACAGTTTGAATATATTAACAACTCTTTTGTAATACATATGTTTAAATATAGGGAAGAAGAATAAATTATGGCTCAGCACAGGCTCACTTGCTGTCTTGAGAAGGCAACTGGAAAATAATGTCCTGAGAATGAGGTAGCAGGATTTTAAATACACAGAATTACAAATATATAAGTTAAAATGTAAAATGCAAATTCTAAGCCCTGGCCTCTTATTGTAGGTCGCTGTTAAATTTAAGCATAAGTGTTCCTAAATCAGGACTTTGGTCTTGATCAAATAATTTTTAGAACATACACTATAAAATAAGTTACCTTTAAATAAAATACAATAATAAATAAAATCAAACTATATTGTACCACTGAAGTGCTAAAAGCATCAAAACAGTCCAATAAGCTGTCAATATTGTACACAATCCTGGATTTTTACTATTAATGATTTAAAAGGACACTGTCAATATCAAAGTCATATATTAAACATTATTTATCTTTTGTACTAACAATACTTGGATTATTACATCTGAAAGAATTCCCACACCTTGATTGTTTGATATTTTGTTCAACACTTCCACTTTTCTCAGCTTAGAGAATGAAACTAAAATGGTCTGATTATAATCAATTTCACTTTCTAGTTTTAGCTTTCCAATCAGCATAACTGAAGTATTTCTAATACATCTGTCTCCTTGGGATCTAAGCATATATATATATATATATATATATATATGTGTGTGTGTGTGTGTGTGTGTGTACCTAAAATAAATATATATATAAATAAATATATATACTGTGCCTCAGCAGAATGTCTCCGGGCACAGAGTGACAAAACTAACCATTCCAGTGTACCTTGAGGAGCAGGTCCACAATTACTTCACTTGTATGATCCCCATTCAACAAGGTACTTAAGCACATGCCTGACCCTGAGCACGTGAGCAGTTCCACTAAAGTCAATGGAACAAATCACATGCTTACAGTTAGGCATGATATGCTAAGTACCTTGTTGAACTGAGGCATATGTGCAGAAGGGGCAGCTTCATGTTTGACAGACAGTGCAAATTAATTTTAGTGCTGACCCCTTTACAATTAAATTGAGCATTGGCATCGAGTGGGTTAGCATACCAATGAATGGACACTGACCTGTCCAAAGCTGAGGAAGCGCATGTTGCATTTATCTATGTTACAACTTATTTTAAGAGCGATTAGAACAGAGATTAATGGGCAGTTGGTTTTAAAACATCAGATGCAGCCTGCACCCCAATCAAACGTTGGTTTCATTTAGTTGACTCTTAAGTTTCTGATGAGTCCTTGGGTGTAGTTTCCCAGCTGAGGCAAGAAGTTTCTCAGATAAATCTCATCTCCGTTTTCCAAGGAGCAGTTCTGCTAAAGAAAACAGGTCAGAAATGGTTAAACAAAGCCAGCAGCAATGGCCGTTTGTTTGTTTTATGAGCCAAATATGTAAGCAAAATCAATTCTATGAAATAACTGCCTGGGGGCAAAGCTGCCCCTACTGACTGTGGAGACAATGACTTGAACTTGGAATGTGAATGTTAAGCTCTCCAGGTCATAGATTTTCTCTGTATGTCAATAAGATACCAGTATATCTACAGAGCTTTACAGATAATAAATAATACTAGTATGTTCTGTTCAATTAAAGGAGGTGTGTACTATGAACCTGGAGTTCAGGAATTTTGCCTTTCTAGGAAAGGATGATGAGAGAAGACCTTGAAGTTCAGAAACAATGGAGCCCCTATGCTATTTATTATATTAGGGTTATTATTAGCATTTATATAACATCCCCAATGTGCCAGGTGCTTTACTGATAGCAAAGGGCCTGCCCTTTATAGGCTACTGAATATGTTTTTCTGCAATCTGATAAAGATTCAAAGGTTGTTTTTATCTGTGTTTTGGGGAAGGAAGCAGAATATTATTTCATTGCTTTACTTGCATTAGTTTCTAATCCATAGCTGAATGGCTCGCAGCTACTACAAATCTGAGCCATTCTAAGATAGGTAGGAAACTTTCTTTAAATGCTCTGAGCAACATTTATTTCCATGACACTAACAGCACCGGATTTGCTATGCATTCATGATTATTACCATCCTCAGAAAATCTTGTATGTGCCTGAAATTGACTTTTAAGATCTGGACAAGCTTGTTGTGAGAATGTTTGAGGTTCACTCTCCGACTCCGAGTGCAATTAAGTTGCAAAAAACACAGGTTTAAAATACAAATTTGCTGTATAACAAATAGAGCTGAGGAATGAGACTATAATCAGAAATGAGAATATAATCAGAAATGCCTGGCAAACACATTCTGAACTATACTATAGGCTTTCAACAGATACTTACATTCCTTTCATGCAGACTGAGCAAATTGCTTAGGATTGGTTCGTAATAATCTTTACATTTAGTGACGCTCTTCAGAGCCTCCGAGGCTTGGCACAACTTTTCAGACTCAGGCACCTATTAAAAAGAAGATAGCAGGAAAAAAAGATTAAAATCTTTGCAATTGCTATAAATAGTCACACCCAGCTAATGGTTTCTGGGTATCTCCTCCCATTGAAATCAATGGGAAATTAGCCATTGACTCCCTAAACCAGAATCCTTTTAGTTGCCCTTTGCAGGGTCTTTTTAATCTCATCTATATCCTTCCTATATGATAAATGACCTTGGTTATGCACATATATTCTGTGTAGTCTTTATATGTAGCCACAGAACAGTTCCACTGACATGAAGTGGCTACACTAGCCAGTTATCACATGATAACAAGATGCTTTCGATGAGCATTTATGAATTGTCAGGCCTGGGTATTATTGTAAACATGGCCTGTGCTTAAATCATCCCTGTGCTATATGAAAACTTAGCAGAAATTGTATACCATCTACCAACTGGTATATGTTTTAGCTGTGTTAATAACTGAGGTCTCCATATTGGCTCATGTAAAACAAGTCTTTGCTGCAGATTTGTGTGTAGACATTTCACTAATGTTGTATTTTTAAACCAAATTAGTAAACCAGTGCAAGTTTGTGTGAAGAAAAGCTAGTGGTACGTACTTGTTTAATTTCTGTTTGCTCACTACTACAAATACTGTTTATATATAAAATTAAACCTTTAGTTATTTCTGTCTATGGCTTAAATATTTTTTTCTGTATACATATATATCATCTCTTACCTTTGGATCAGTGAATTTGACCCTCATCACTCTGGTATTATTGCAGGGTATCTGGAAATGGAACACAAATGATAGCCATCAGAATAAGAACTTAGAGTGATTCAAAGCAAAACTGAGTGTTTATCTGGCATTTTTCAGCAGCTCTGTGATTTTAGTGTAATCCCGCTCCCAGTACAATCAAGCAAAGCTTAGTGAACAATCTATGTGTAAAGTATTTCCTTATCATTTCCTTTGGGAGAAAAAAACCAAACCAAAGAAATAAGTTAAAACTAGAGTCTTAAATAAACTGAATATTTTTCAACTTTACATAATCACCACAAAGTTCTTTTGACAAAGTTCTCATCTATTGTCTAATTAGTCACATCACCATTTTGAGCAGCGCATTTATTCCGAGTCCAACAGACTTCTTGGGTGCCAGGTGCTCTGGGCACCTTGCCTAGCACATAACATACCATACCATGTTGCATATTATTTCTTACACCAGAACCCCCCACCAGTTAGTCGTTCTAGTCTCATAGCGGCTTGATATTATTGCTATGAGGCAAGTCCTGTCCTCAGTCATACTGGTGTAGCTCCTATGGACTCAAGTGGATCTAAAATTAACTCCTATATGTTAAGCATTAAGGATGGAATTTTCAAAAGTTCCAGTAGAACAAAGCATGGGGTGCAGTTGTTGTGGGATAAGAACACGCCTCGGGTGTCTGACAAAGCAGAAGAGTGACCCAAGTGTGGTAAATTTAAACACCTCTCTCCTTATTGGAGTGTATGACTTCATCTTGAATTTGACTTTGAGTGATCAAACAAAACAAACAAACAAAAAGCAGCTAGCAGGCAAAAGATCGAAACTGTATTTCAGGATAGCATCACAACCTTGATTAGCCAATCAGATTACTCCTTCAGTCCTGCCCATTTTCAAAATATAGATACTACATATATGCATAGGTTAATATTGTAACAGTTGTTACTATTGTTTGCTAGAGCAAAAGAGAAAAAATATATCTACACAAAGTATCAGCTGTGTAATTACAAAGGTGAGATAGACAGATTCTGCTGCCTGTATTCACAATGAATAATGCCTTAGGCCCAAATATTTAGGCACGTACTTAACTGTAAGGACACAAGTCATCCAACTGAAATCAATGGCTCTATTTATGTGCTTGCAGTAAAGCATAGATGTTTGCAAGAATGAGGCCTTCTGTTAACAGCTCCAAGGAAGAAAATATGTGGCAGAATCTGGCCTATAATTATCGAATATATATTATGCATTGGATACCAATAATTACAAAATGCTGATACATTTCCTTAGGTATTATTTATGAAAAACATCATTTAGACATATTTACCTGAGCTCCTGAACTTATGTTGGTGATTCTCTTGACCATTTCTTTCATGCTGGATTCCTGGTGACTAGGCTTGATAGCGGTATTAATTATTGGTCCGGAAGAAATATGATCTATCAGACAGAAAAGAGCAAAAGTTGCCTTTAACAGAATGAACATCCTGGATTGCCTGGTCACAACTCTTTGTATTGCCTGGTTAGAACTGTTTGAGGCGCTCTCAGTGTTTATGCACCTTGCAAGCTAATTATTTTATAGTGTATAAGAGGAAACGATGATGACGTAAACTAACTATTCTGCTCTATGGATTTTGATGACACGCAAAGAGATTTATTTTTAAACAAACCCACGTCACTTTATCTGATAAAGATTAAACATCACAACATGGTTACAACATCGCTGAATACTAAGTGAAAACAATAGTTTGCTATTTGTTACACATATTTACATGTAAAAAAAAGTGTTTTCCTCTTAATCATTTTTTCCAAATCATCTACCAGGTAGACCTTGATGGGGAACTCATGATTTGGCACATTTGCTCTGTGTCCACTTCCGAACCACAAAATCATTTTTGCTTTTATCAGATCTAGTGAATAATTATTCCTGGCTGTAAACTTAGACTTTGTGATATAATATACATATCTATTAATATGCATAGCAACATGCATATACAGTACAGCCCACATATAGCAAACATTATATGACAAACCATGTCCATTATTGTATGTAATAATTTACTCTTAGCAATACACAAATCCTTGATTTTTTATTGTTTAAAATAATTTTGTGTCATCTCCCATCAAATAAAAACAAATAACATTTAATAAAACCCCAAACTCTTAAATTGCATACACACAATAAATTGCCAGTGACCAAAATGCTGTGGATCACACCCATTATTAATATACATATAATATGTACCTTACTTTTATATGTTAGATAGCTTAAAAAGCAAGTGCATTACTATACAGCAATATAATCTATTATTAATATGCATGTGCTCTGCTGTATTATTTATAATAATGTTAACTACAGAAAAGATTCCCTCAAAAGTGCTCAGAGTTCTGTACAGCAAAATAAAAACAAATAACAAAAACATAACCACCCTCTTAAAATACATGCACACAAAACAAATTACAAATGCTGTCAGTATTTCTCCCCTTTAGTCCATGTCACTAGAATTACACTATTCCAAACTTTTGTTTTTTATTTTCCAACATTTCTACCAATTTAATCCTTGAGATGAGGATGTCAGCTTTTCCCCTCAGGTTAGAGCATTATTAAGGCATGTGTTAAAGTCTCAAATGAAAGAGACAAGGTGGGTGAGGCAAAATCTTTTATTGGACCAGCTTTTTTTGGTCCAATAAACATGGGGTGTTGGCCAAGACAACAACGGTCACACATCGAGGAAATATAAATGAAATAAAATTTGATTAAAGTCATTGTAACAATCTCACAAGAACCATTTCAATGTATTTGCTCGATAGATGCATTTTCAAAGCCAGTCATCTATGTTTTTTTACATTTTCAAAGCCAGTCTCCCTCACTGGTCTCACTTTTGGGGCTGTGCAAGATAACGTTACCGTCATCTAGGCTGAAGCCATCCGGAGGGAATTAACGCGGCATTATAAGCCGCAGGTAGAGCCCCATGTGAAATAACACAAAATAAAATGGAAAAAGAAGGTATAAAACAAAAAACTGACCCTGCAGCAGTAGCTCCTGCAGCTCTTAGCTGGCAAGGCTGGGCCAGTTCCCTGCTCTATTTGTTGCACCTTCACACATGAGGTCGTAAGGCTGTTCAGGTTTGGCCTGGCTGCCCATTGCACATGATGGTGGAAAGGCGACAGGCCAAACCTGAGCAGCCCTGTGACCCAGTGCACCAGGTTGCAACACCACTTACTGAGATTTGGCCCAGCTGTCCCTCCATCATCATGAGGATAACCAATATCACTATACAGGTTTGAGTAGTGTCTGTACAAGCCTTAACATTTTTGTTACAAAGTAATAAAATTCTAACATCAAACAATCCCCAAAGCGGCACTACTTTGAAATGCCTAGCTGCCGTTTTACTCTGCAAAGTGACCTGGGAGGGTTCTATTAGCAAGACAAGGTGAGTGAGGTAATATCTTTGATTGGACCAATTTCTGTTGGTGAGAGAGACAAGCTTTCAAACTTACACAGAGCTCTTCTTCGTGTCCATTTGGGGTTCTGTGTTTATTGTCACTGCTTTACTTAGCTTACAGATGAAAAGTTGTTTGTTGTAACTGGCAGCATTGCAAACTCAACCTAGGAGCTGAAAAATCAACCCTGAGTTCTTTTGGGACCACGCCTCATCGCCAGTAATAAAGATTACAGCTGTGCCAATAACAGATTTTTTTGGTGTGCTAGCAATATCAAAAAAATCTAGGAAAAAAGTTTCAGTCAAACCAAAATGAGATGGGAAAAACTGGTTACATTTTGATTTTGAAGATTTTTTAATGTTTTGTATTGCTTTTCAAATACAATTCAAGGAAATTTTGAACCAAAAAGTCATTTTGAACCAAAAAATAAAAATGTTTAATTTCATAAATGTCAAAATGAATTTTTTTTAACCAAAACTGTGTGGCGTGAATTCACAAAATATTTCAGCATTGTCAGCTCTTTATTTTTTTTGTAAAAAAGAAAAAAAAAAGTTTTGGCTAAAATCCCCCCCCAATAAAGATTCTTCTTTGGATCTCCTATAATTAGCTTGCAGGAGACCTGAAGAAGAACTCCGTGAAGCTCAAAAGCATGCATAGCTTGAACTTAGCTTTCTAGCTGGGACTGTAACAGACATAACTTCTGTGGACTGGGCACACAGGGGGACTGGTCACTTCTGAAGACTTAACCAACAGTTCAAATTAATTTTAAATCCCTTCCCAAGCATTTCTAATGTTTAAAAGGTGCAGTTTTATCTGTCTAGTATATGAAACATATTTAAACATTTGTATTGTTTTAACCAGGTGGTTACAAGCTATGCTTTTTATTTTTAAAGCCTAAATTGGATTTGAAAGAAACCCTCCACACTTATCAAGGTGTTAAACATCTGCAATGACCTAGAAATTGGTCTAACACATGAAATGTTCTTTCCCCCCCCCAATTGTTCTGTATTCTGTGACCTGGGCACATAATACAAGTCTATCACAATACCTTCAACAGCTAAACTAGGGGCATCCACAACTCTTTTCAGCGACACGAGTTCTGTGGTGGCTAATATGTACTAGTCTAAAGTTGCAGCATGGTATTTCCCTTTCAGCCTGAACTTCGAATATTAGAGACTAGTATTTGGTGGGCACATTATTCTAGGATAAGCCAAGTTATTCCATAGCATGAAACTTTTTCAGGAACGACGTAAGTCATTACATGCTTTCTAACAGAGTTTTAGAAAAACAAGTCTACAAAATGCACGTGTTTGGTTACTCAATAGGAACTTTTGCTTCATTTTTACACCTGAAGCATTATGGCTAAGGCTCAGATTTTGTCAGGGATATTTTTAGTAACAATCACGGACAGGGCAAGGGCAAGGGCAATAAAAATTCACGGCAGCCTGTGCTGTCTATGATTTTTACTAAAAATATCGTTGACAAAATGGGGAAGGAGGGGGCTCCCCTGGCCGCCAGCTAGGGGCTGAGCCGCTGCGGGGGTCCTCTCGTTGGCTGCAGCGGCTGGAGCTGTGGGGGGCGGGTCCCCCACCATCCTCAGTGGCTGAGAGCTGCGGGGTCCCCCTGCTGCCTAGGGGATAGGAGCTGCTGGGGGCCTGCTGCCAGCAGCAGCTGAGAGCTACGCAGCCTGTCAGTGACAGCTCCAGCCCCGGGGCAGAAAATGTCACAGAGATCTCGTAGCCTTAATTATGGCATATCCTCTGCCACATCTGGCTTAATGCTAGGCATATAAAAAAGGAGGATTGTGGGTTCGGGAGCTGAGTATACTACCTAGTTCTTTGCCCAACCCTCGGCTGAAACCCAGGTTAGACTGTGGAAGCTGGTTGGAAATTATCTGAGAAAATATTCTGCTGTGAGAAAATGCTGTGTTGGTGAAAATTAAATGCTTTGTGGAAACAGGTCGGTTTTGATGAAATGTTATTTTGGAAAAAAAAAACTGAACAAAAGGCATTTTATTAACATTGAAATGTTCTGGTTTGACCTTTTAGGAATGCAATGGTTTGATTTGCCATTTTGAAACAATTGTTAGTTAATGTCTGTATGTTAATTGCATTGTATAAAATAAAAAAGTCAAAATGGGAATGAAACATTTTGATTTTTGTCTAATGTTTTGATTGACCTAAAACTAAATTATTACTGGAATGATGTTTTGTGGGAAATTGAGAAATTTCTGTTTTCATTCCATTTTGGAATGGAAAAAAATTAAAAAACTGTGGAATTGCCCGCAAAACGGAAAATCCACTTCCCACCCAGCTCTAGCTCAGACCCAGTCAGGGACTGGGTCACTCCTCTACCTGCCCACCCCGAGGTCCGACGAGAGTGGGGGGAAGCCAGTACAAATTACCGGGGCCCGGCAGTCCGGAAGGGGGCTGGGGCCCGGCTTCTCCCCCCTCTCGTCGGCCCTGTTTAGCCGATTCGCCCTTGCTGGGGGGCCCAAAAAAATTCCAGAAGGGGGCCCGGGGCCCGGCTTCCCCCCCCAGTCGGCCCTGTGTAGCCGGTCTGCCCTTGCTGGGGGGGGCCCAAATTTTTTTTTTCATCGGGGCACGAACCCGCTCTCGGTGGCCTTGCCCGCCCCACCTTCTCAGCCAGAGGTCACAGGGCTAGAGATTTAGGAATTGGCTAGGTTAGGTGTATTCCTACTGGAGACTCCCCATTCTGGAGCTTCCATGATCTCAGGGAGTTTGTTGGTGCCAGCTCTAGAAAGGTGCCTGTCATATTTGCCCACATTTGTGACTGGAAAGTGAGTGAGTTGGGGTTGTTAGGAGAATGTCTCCAAAGCATTTGGAATACTAAAAGCACTACAACGAACTGTGGTAAATATGGGTCTATCACCCAGGAGGGAGATAAAATCTTTTACCAGACAGATGACAGAATCTGATTCTAGATACTGTAACAGTTAAAGAGCTGGGGAAAGCCTACCATACTTATGTCAGATCAGCCAGTGTGGGTGGAATGCAACAGGGGAGCCTGCGGAGAGAGATTCTAAGAAACAACACTAATCTATAGGTTTAGTTACCAAAATACTCAAGGTGGAAGAAAAGCGGGCTTATCAGTTGACCCAGTATGGTGGTGTGATGGGGGGAAAAGGAAGACACAACTTCGTTCTACAGATAAAAGTGTCTGATTACTGAAAGTACTAAAGCAAATTCAGCAACTAAGGGTATGTCTACACTGCAATCACGGGGTGTAATTTAATCTAGCTACTTCAGGTGCTCAAACAGTGAAGCCATGGCAGCATAGGCCTCAACATGGCCTGTAGAAGCTGCCTCTAACCCTGGGTAATTACTCCGATTGCTAGCCTGAACTGAAGACCATCCTGTATAACTTCACTGCTCCAATACTGACTGCAGTATAGCCATACCCCCAAAGAAAATGATAAAGCATAAACTCCCACCCATCTTGAATTTGTGCAACAATTTACAATTCTATTTTTGTTTGATGGAGTGAGAAGTGTCTATTCTTTTTGCTTCTACCTTTGACTCTATAAAGCTTAATGTTATGCTATCCTGGGAATGTCACAGTGAGTCACTTCCAGTGAAGGTGAACTGAGGTCTGTCTTTATTCCAAGCTTCATTTCCCAGGATTTTCATGCAAATTTAGGTATTTAAACGTTAAATACCAATTTGTGTACACAAAGATAAGTGCATGAATGTGTGTGCATTTTTGTGCACGCAGATGGGCTCTTTATTGTTAAAATATGGCCTGGGATGGTCGATCTGGGTTTTTGCTCATTAGCAGAGTGGGTGAAAAACTTTTGAAATGAAACTAAGCAAATTTCACATGGATTTGGCTTTCATGAAAACCCCCCAAAACTTAGGCCATGTTCACTAACAGGGAGGAAGGGTCAGAAAGAAAACATTTGCTTTCTGTTGCTGCTGGAAGTAGGTGGGTGAGAGCAGGGCCGGCTCCAGGCACCAGCCCACCAAGCTTGTGCTTGGGGCGGCATCTGGAGGGGGGCGGCGCGGTGCTCCGGCCGCCGGGGAGAGCGGGGCCACGGCCGGGCTCGCCGCCCTCCCCCCGGCGCTCTGGCCGCCCTCTCGCCGCCCTGCCCCCTGCGCTCTGGCCGCCGGGGGGAGAGCGGAGCCCCGGCTGGGGCTCGCCGCCCTCCCCCCGGGGCACCGGCCGCCCCCCGCCTGGGGTGCCGCCTGGGGTGGCAAAAAAGCCAGAGCCGGCCCTGGGTGAGAGCATGATCAATTTAATTTAAAGCAGTGCAAAAAAGTAGCTTATTTTTTTAAAAGCAGAGATAGGTCTAAACCAATATAATCCCCAAATCTGGGGAAAATGTGAAGCCTGATTAAACTTCAGGGCTGGTCCATACTGAATCTCTACAATGGGTTGAGCCAAAATCCAAACACGCCTGCAATCTGAAGAGGTTCTGATCTGGACCCAAACTTGGGAGCTCAAGTCCATTAAAAGTGGCTCTGGGAAGCGCGAAAAAGCTTTCAATTTAGCGCACTGTTCAGAACCGTATCTACTAATGTGATGTATATTTCATTGCCACTTTACTCCTAAATGCAGTTATGTGAAAGCAGGATCTTTGCTTCTGAAGTGGACACGTGCTCCTGCTTTTTCCCAACCGCAAAGCACCATTGTCCCTCAATTCACAGTAACCAGCTGTGATATGTCAGAGGGACTAAGGATTTGCCCTGAAAGCAGCATTGCCTGTAATAAGCCCCAAACCCTGTTATACACTGGTGCAAAACTGCTGTATTCTCTCTGCCCACTAACAAATATCCGATAATTTGTTGTTTTAGATTGTCTGCTCTTCTGGGACACACTTTGTTTGTGTCTTTGTTTGTGTCCTGCATAGTGCCAAGCACATTGTCAGAGCTTAATAAATAATAACATTGACCAACTTTGCCTGTTTTTCTCTGCCCAAGAGAGGCAGCTGCTTGTGAGGGCATGAAGCCCCATTGAAAGCTACTGGAAAATTAAACTGTACCTACAGTGAAGGCCTTCTGAAAGGTGCGTAGCACTAAAGTTGAAGCTGAAGCCACTCTGCACCCTATGAATTTGCACACAGGGCCTTTGGGGGCTCCCAATGACGGCTGACTGTTTCAACATTTGTGCTTCTGGATGGCGACACTGGTGAAAATAAAGGGATAGCTTTGAATGCCTAATAAGGTCTCCATTCCAACTGAAGATAGACAACTCCTCCCTTCCCCTTAAGCACACAAGACAACCTTACAGCAATGAAACTATCTTTAGTTGAAATGAACCTTTACGGTTTAAATAACCCATAGTCATATCTTATTGCTTAAGTTACGTTACAGTGCATGGAAAGCTGGCACAAGGCAGCTGGATGTGGTAAGCAATTACACTGATAGTGAGCTTTGGTTTTCCTTCTGCATGATAGTCAAAGTTTTACCATGCTGTCACTTAGCACCTCACTCTTCTCCAGTGATTGATGAAGACTTGCTTTTTCCATGCACTTTTCCTTGACTCTTTTTTGATATCAGGGGTTGTCTACATAGGAAAATTTCCCAGTTATACCAATATGATGACACAGGGGTAGTTAAAGCACTATAGATATACCAGTATAACTCCCAGTGTGGATACTTATAAACTAAGCCTGGAAAAAGGACTCCTACTAGAATCAGAATAAGCGTGCCTACCTGGGGAGTTGTATCAACATAACTTCACATACTACCTTATTATAGGCAGGGCTGGGATTACTTACTGCCTATTAAGGATGCTCACCACTTCCCAATATAAGACCCTGTTAACGGTTGCTTACAACTTTGCCAAACTTCAAACATTTGGGCTGAAGTTTTCCATGCTGGATATCGGCCTCAGACTGAATTTATTTCTAAAATTTTTAGCCAGAACAGTTCAGTCATTTTGGAGAATGAAGCTAAGGAAACATATGTTCTTGGGTTCATATTAAACAATTCTTGAGACATTTTCTTTGAAATGCTCTAGTGCTCCCATGCCTTGGAGGAGGGACTTGAAATTTGGCAAGGGGTCGATCTTTGTTTCAGGGATGTGCCTTTTGCCATCCCCAAATCTGGCCATATTACAAGCCTTTTAAAAACTCTCTGTTTTCATTTGCTCAATGGAGGCTTGCTAGAGCTTAACAACTAAAATCTCCAAAAATCTGTCCTCTCTGAGCCTGTTAGAGGTTCTCACACTCCTAGTACTGATTGGACTGTGCAGGATCCATCTCTTCAGAGTGCCTATGTGTAGCTGCATACTGCATGCACTGGCCCAGACTGACTGAACATGGTCTATCCTCTCTCAGCTCCTACGTGTGACCAGCCTGCACATGAGCAATCCCCACAGAGCAAACAAGCATCCTCCAAGCCCAGGGCTACAGGGGCTCAGGACTTTCTCTGTAATTGCTGCTCTGGGCCAGATTGTGCCCCCCTTTAGGTGCCCCCCGCCTGGCACATGTCCACAGGGAGGAGGAAGCTGTTTGATTTGAATGCAGAGAGGACAAAATCTGGATCAGTGGGTAGGGAAAGGAATAGACTGGGACAAAGAGTCTGGTGACACTGGAACCGGAGTGTGGAGGGGGAGCAACTGGAACTGGGAGGGGGAGCGTGGCACCAGTTGGGCAGAGAGGCTAGAAGTGGGAGCCAGGGAAAATGAGACTGGAAGATGGTGGGAAATGATGGCGGGACTGGAAGCCAGTTCGAGTGGGGCTGAGGGAAACTCTGAGCTTAGACATGAAGATGGGTTGTGGTGGGGAGGACTGGGAGCTCTGGGGCTTTGAGAGAATTAGAACAGTCTTTAATTACATGATCACATGCTATTTTTCTCCACAGGTCCTCTGCCTCATGCCGTGCACAGGCTGGACCTGCGCTGGTGATGAATCAGAGTAATGTAGTAAAAGATGCTGTTGTCTGTATGACCCCAGCAGAAGTTGGAACGTGTGTATTGAATGAGGCAAGGGACTGCAGGAAGAGATAAGAGAGTCCCATGGTAAAGGCAGATCAGTGCTTCCCTGGAGAACTGGATTCAATCCCTGTCTCTGCCACAGTGTTACTATGAGATGCTGAGCAAGCCCTTTCAGGTGGTTGCTAACTGTATAGTCCTCATTTTCTGGGTGCCCCCACCTGAAAGCCTGGGTCATGACTTACAGAAGTTCAGAGCACCCAGAACTTAAGCTAGGTGAAATTTTCATGTGAAATGTTTTTCACCTCACAGGGGTTTTGGGAAGAAATATTAATTACTGTTGGTGAAGCCCATAAGGAAATAATTTTATCTTCATTGCAGGTTTTGACTAGGTTATAGCAAATAAGTCATGTGTCCACACAATGAAGATAAAACAAAATATTGACTGAGTACTGTCCATTCTGTGCACTGAATGAGTCTTTCGGAAGAAATAGCATGCGATCGTGTAGTTAAAGACTGTATCATAATGGCCATGAGCTCCCAGTGTGATGCTGTAGCCAAAAGGGCTAATGAAAGCCTTGGATGCATAAACAGGGGAATCTTGAGTATGAGTAGAGGGGTTATTTACCTCTATATGTGGCACTGGTGCAACCGCTGCTCCAGGACCTCAATCTATGCAGTTTAACAAAGAGAAGGTTAAGGAGTGACTTGGTTACCATCTACACATCCCTACATGGGGAACAAATATTTAGTAATGTGCTCTTCAATCTAGCAAACAAAGGTATAACACAGTCCAATGGCTAGAAGATGAAGCTAGACAATTCAGACACAAAATAAAGTGTAAATTTTTAACACTGAGGGTCGTGAACCATTGGAACAATTTACCGAGGGTTGTAGAGGATTCTCAGCAGTGGCAATTGTTAAATCAAGACTGGAATTTTTTCTAAAAGAACTGCTCTACTTCAAAAGGAATTATTTTGGGGAAGTGTTATGGCCTGTGTAATACAGAAGATTGGCTAGATGCTCACAATGGTCCCTTTTGGCCTTGGAATCTATGCATGCAGACATCATTCCATAACTTTTGAATGCTTGATTTTGTGACTTTAATAATGTTATCACTTTTCTGAGTAGGCAATTCAAGTATAACTTTCTTGCGCTGACAAGCCCTCAGAGAGAATATAGATCCTCACAGAAGGAAGGATTTTTCTAGAGTTCTTGATTGTTGCACTGATCTTTACTTTTAGAAGATGATGTAGGAGTTAAATGAATTTTTTTATAACCTGAATAGCACTAGACATGAGTCACAATATATCTCATGTCAGCATGTGTACTATCTCTTAATCAGTGGTTGATTTTATATGCCATTTCGATAAGTATATTGGAAATATACTACAGTCACATTTTTAGTAAGCAAATCATTTGGCTACATAAGCAAATGTAAATGATTGATGCAGAAAAATCTAAATAGCTATTTATTATTTTAGATAGGTCAATTTTGATGGAATGAGAGACTAAGGAGAATTGTAAATTGTATCAAGTTTGCCAAAGTTGAAACCTTTCAGTTGTCATGTACAAGTAGATGATAAAATATTGGTTAGATACATCTTGGCCAAGTAGTTAGCACAGAATTGTCATACTGAAATAGCTTAGGACAGATATTTAAGTGTTGTTTAAATAATAAACTCTTACACAGTTACAAGGAGATATTAAAAGGTCAAACATTTAAAAGCATCATCTATTTTTATGTATCCAACTTTTGAGTTTTTGCAAAGTTGTTTTTGCTTACACACAAATGGAGTAGTTTAGCCATCTAGTTATCTAATTTGAATATGCAATTCCTAGTTTTAGGGCATGCAAAAACTTTAGTGGCTATAATTATGCATGAAAAAAGCTGAACTTCCAAGTTAGAGACTATGCTGAGTATTTGTTCCTAGAAGAACCATTTTTTTCTTTTCTTTTCCTTAAGTCATTATTTTATTTCAAGTGTCAGAGAACACAGTTTTGGGAGCAAAGGGAGAATTTCCAACTTCCCTAACTGAAGAACTCTAAAATAAAGATTGAAATCTCTTCTAAGCACGGACCTTGTCTTCATATCTGTCTGAAAGAGCTTAGCACACTATTTTTGCTACATAATAAATAATAAAATTAGTCATGACTTGTGTATTTTTTTTTTCTAATCTGCTTTTGCATTAGTAGGGGAATACTGTTACTTATTTTACTATTTAATGTGAACATGAACGTATTCAATTTATTTACTGGCATTTCTATAGCATTCGTTACTGTAGTATTGGAGTAGCACCTTGTTTATTACACGTGGAGAATTCATGTAGACATAGGGCATAGCACAAGTAGCAGCCACAAATCATCAATATTTTAGAAAACATAAATGATGGATATAATGGAAACAAGCCAGTTTTAGACCATGTTACCTGATGTTTATGTTTCCCTTGTTCTCACAAGAAGCATTCTCTCTTCAGGAGGGAGACAGAACACAAGTCTGACTGGACAGCTGGCAGTTCATAGGCATTGAAATGGAACCAGAAAGGGAACCAAGATGTCCTGAGAGATATTCATGGCGCTGCAATAAGAGAGCCCAACAGACATGGTAGGCCTTATATAGGAGATTGCAGGCCAATGTTGTGACAGCCTGTCCAACAGAGAAGAGGCCAAAAGAAAATTGGAGGGAAACCTGCCACCAAAGAATGGGGGAGGAGAGCCAATTAACTCCACAGTGTAACTGAGAGAAACACAGAAGTGCCTAATGAATGAGGGAGAGGAGTTCTTTAAGTTAATCACCAATGTTGACACAAGAACAAATAGATATAAAACTGGCCAAGTTGAGGTTTGAAATTAAATGGAGGTTTCTAACCATCAGAGGAGTAAAGTTCTGGAACAGCCTTCCAAGGGGAGCAGTGGGGGCAAAAAACCTAACTAGCTTCATGATTGAGCTTGGTAAGTTTATGGAGATGATGGTATGATGAGACTACCTACAATGCAATGTAGTAGATTTGTGACTGCTAGTAGCACATATCCCCAATGGCTGGTGATGGGACACTAGATGGGGAGGGCTCTGAGTTACTACAGAGAATTCTTTCCCAGGTGTCCGGCTGGTGGGTCTTGCTGACATGTTCAGCGACTAACTGACCACCATATTTGGGGTCCGGAAGGCATTTTCTCCCAGGTCGGATTGGACTCTGGGAGTTTTTTGCTTTTCTCTGCAGCATGGGACACAGGTCACTTGCAGGTTTAAATTAGAGTAAATGGTGGACTCTCTGTAACATGAAGTCTTTAAATCATGATTTGAGGACTTCCATCATGTGCAGGAGTCAGACTAGATGATCATGATGGTTCTTTCTGGCCTTGAAGTATGAGTCTATGTAACCAACAGTATTGCCAAAGTCAAGTGTTCAAAAATTGTGTCAGGACCTCCAAAATCATGACATTGGCTTAAAAATCCTGGGATATTTTAAAAAATAATATATTTTGATTTTTTTATTTCCCTTCTGGTTTCCAGCTTTTCTCTGCCAATATGAGGGCTAGAAACTTACTTAAAACAAGACAAAAAACACAAGCAAACCCTGAGATTCTCCAGCAGCCGTGGCTTTAAGTAAAATACCACAAGGCACATGATAACTTCAGAAGAGCTAGCAACACTGTTAAAAGAAAGCCCATAGCTCCTTGACCCAAGGAAATGGGAAATTTCTTACCTAATATTTACCTTTTTGCTAGTAGCATCTCCCATAATTCTGTGACGTAAAAGCTGTTTTCACTTTTCTCTGCAGTTCTGGAGGTGGTTGTGTTGTAGTGGAGCCCATGCTTGCCATGTCTCCTGCTCTACCTTCCCATCAGAAGCATTATTCCAGAGCTCCTAGAGCATGATTGGAATCAATAACCTTAATGCTAATCATTGAATTTATGCAGTAGGCTAACTGGTCCACATACTGTAGACATAAAAAATTAAATGTCCCTTGGCTAACGAAGCCACACCGGGGAGGGAAGAATTTTGGGAGACGCTGCTATCAGAAAGGAAATGACTGAATACGAAATTTTCCATTCTGCAGCCCAGATGCCACAATTCTGTGATATTCGGGAAATAGCAAAAGCATTGAACATTAAATAGGGATGGAGAACGAAACAGACAAATAGAGAAGACTTTCCTTGAAAATACCGGTAAATGCCTGATTGGCAAGTTATTTTTGGATCAGTGGAGGCACCTCCTTCCTTCCAAAGGAAGCTGGTGTAGAAGACAGAAAATCCACCAATGTTTAATAAAAGGTGTTGATATAAGACCAAGCTGCTTCACTGCAGATTTCCTCAGCTGAAGCACAAGGTCCTTCTGCCCAAGGACCTCCCAGAGATCATGTAGAGTGCACCTCAATACCTTCAGGAATAGGTTCACTTGGTGCTTTGTGTGCCTCCACAATGCACAATTTAATTCATCTGGCCAGCATAGTTTGGATGCCTGAAAACCTGGGCACATTGGGTGAAAGGACACAAAGAAAGAGCCAGATCTTCTAGTCGATTCAGTGTGCTTGAGGTAGATCTTTAATGCTCTACATACATCCAGATTATGTGATATCTTTTCAATAGGATGCTGTGGATTTGGACAGAACAATGGGAGGACCACTTATCTTTGGTAAGAAAAATTCTGGAGTCCTTAAGAACCATCTTGTCATCATGGAACCCACAATAGGGTTCTTGCATGGATAGAGCTGCTAATTCCAAGACTTGTCTAGCAGATGTGATAGTGACCAAGTAGCAGGTGTTGATGGATAGATAGAATGGTGTGACCATTGTTCATGGTTCAAAGGGGTGGGTGGTCAGGGCTGCTAGTACGAGTGGTAGATCCCACTTTGGAAAGATTGATCTGACTACAAGTCTAGCCAGTCTGAGCAAGCTGAGAAATCTTGAGACTTAAGGATTGTGACTAGAACTCCCAAGGACCCTATTTGTAAGATAGGCAGGGATTACCTTGTGGCCAACATCTGATGCACTATTGGGCTGAAGTCCCTTGCCCGCACCATCCTAAAGAGAAACCAGAACAGCTGGAATTCCATGATCCTTAGGATCTCAGTGAAGGATGTCAAGGCTCACCGTTAGATGCAGTGGGGATTTCAACACCTAGTCTGCCAGGTCTAAAACCCATTCTTTCCTTGGCCAACATGAAGCTATCAATCTGGCTCCATACAAGCTAGAATGGTTTACTTTTCCCATGGCTAGTAACCTCAAATGCAAGTAAAGGAGGTAGGGGCCAGAGACTGCTAATGAAAACCGACAGACTGGCAACGAGATACACAGAGACAGAGCCACAGATACTGTGAGCAGGACAGGCTGCTTCTCCCTGTCAGTGATGGATTTAACAAGGCTGGAGGGAACTTAATAGCTAGCAAGGAAAGTTTAAGATGTCAGTGACACCCATGCATGTAGTTCTTTTCTTGCTTTTACCCTTTGCTCTACTTGCTTTGTGCATTTGAAGGATAAATAAATAGTGCTTTTTTCTGAAGATGCTGTTTCTGTGTCACTGCAAATGTAGATGGTCACAGGCTCCCAAAGGGAAATTCTTATCAGTGCCACAACTAAATTGGGCCAGTCTAGTTAACACAGTTGGGAACTAGGTGTGCTGGGCTGTAGCCCAGAAATCCAGTCTAAGTGTGTTTGGACTATCGAGGTTCACCCACAGTGAGGTGCAGGAAGCCAAGCCTGTCTCCTAAAGGGTGCACTCAAGCGGAACTAAAGCGGTCAAAGGCACGTTCACCCCGTAGCTGTGACACAGCCAGAACACAATCTGTAACATTGACAATTTTCTCTAAAGGGAGATTTAGACATAACATTTTAACAGATAAAGCACAAGATGAGGGACTAGTTGGAGGACAGGATGACCAGCTTCTTAGGCACCTATCTTCAATATGTAGGGAAAAAAGCTGCATTATCTTAGGGGACTTCAATCTGACATATACTGACGGTCTCATGCTGCCAGTATTAAAACATCCTTGGAATTTCTAAAAATTATAGATGACAATTTCCTCACTGAAAGAGCATTGCCTCCAATATGGGGGAATTCTACACTAGACCTTAATCTGACTGATAAAGGGAAATTAATCAAAGAATTAAAATGAGTGGTTACTTATGTGAGAGACAAGATGGTATCTTTTATTGGACTGACTTCTGTTGGTGAGA
The DNA here is from genome assembly GCF_028017835.1 of Emys orbicularis. Lineage (NCBI taxonomy): Eukaryota > Metazoa > Chordata > Testudines > Emydidae > Emys > Emys orbicularis. Next base: position 98,692,305 of record NC_088690.1, read on the forward strand.
GAGACAAGCTTTTGAGCCACATAGACTGGAAGAAGAGCTCTGTATGGCTTAAAAGCTTGTCTCTCTGACCAACAGAAGTTGGTCCAATAAAAGATATTACCTCACCCACCTCATCTCTCTATTATCCTGGGACCCCAACATGGCTACAATAACACTGCATACATGGTTACTTACATGCAAGTGATTATGACTTGATCACATTTGTTATGTGCAAACAGGATAAAGCCCAAACCAGTAATACATATACTTCGTGCTTTAAAAGAGCCAATTCCTCAAAACCTGAAAACAATTATGACCAAAGCATCTGGGAGAAAGCATTTAAATAGAGTAATGTGAATAACAATTGGGAAGTGTTTAAGAACATTTTGCTAGATGCCCATAAAGCTACAATAACACAACTGAGAAAGAAGACTTCACTGATTCTAATGGAAAAAGGGGAAAGTTGATAGCAATAGATATAAATTAGAAGCTAGGAACTGTAGCAATTGATAAGGGAAACAAAAAGGCAAAAGGAAAAATCTATGAATAGCAAAGTTAAGGATAATGAGGAAGTTTTTAAAGTATATTGAGAACTAAAGGAATCGGTTCATTACTATTTGGAAATGGTAGAATTGTCAATAGTAATGCAAAAAAGGAAGAAGTGTTAAATAAATATTTCTGTTCTGTAGTTAGGGGGAAAACAGATGATGTATTCATATCATGATGATGATTAAGAAACACTTTCCATTCCAACAGTAACTCAGGAGGCTGTTAAACAGCAGCTATTAAAGTTAGACCCAGGGTCCATGGACCAAAGGTTGAAAACCACTGAGTTAGACACTTTAAAATAGGCAGCTCTGGATAACTTCCATCCAAGAATTTTAAAAGAGCTGGCAGACGAGCTCTCTGGACCATTAATGAGTTTCAGTAAATCTGGAACACCAGAGAAGTTCCAGAGGACTGGAACAAAGCTAATGTGCAAATATTTTTAAAAAGTAAATGGACTCAGCTTGACAATGATCCTGGGCAAAATAACTAACGACTAATATAAGATTCAATTAATAAAGAATTAAAGGGGGGTAATAAAATTAATGTCAATCAACACAGGTTTATAGAAACAGGTCTTGTCACACTAACTGGACATCTTTTTTGATGAGATTACAAGTTTGGGTGATAATGGTAGAGTGCTGATGTAATCTACTTAGATTTCTGCAAAGCATTAGACTTGGTACTGCATGACATTTTGATTAAGAAATTAGAACAATACAAAATCAACATCAAACATAAATGTATTAAAACCAGACGAACTAAGAGGTCTCCAAATGTAATCATAAATGGGGAAATATCATCAAACAGGTGGGGTTCCAGGAGGTTCAGTTCTTGGCTCTACACTATTTGAGATTTATCAGTGACTTGGAAGAAAACATAAAATCATTACTGATAAAGTCTGTGTATGACACAAAGATTGGGGGAGTGGTAAGTAATAAAGAGGAGAGGTCACGGATACAGAGTGGTCTGGATCACTTGGTAAAATGGGTGCAAGCAAACAACATGCATTTCAATAAGGCCAAATGTAAAGTTATATATGTAGGAACAAGAAACGCAGGCCAGGATGGGGGACTTTATCCTGGGAAGCTGTGACTCTGAAAAAGACTGCCATGGTGGATAATCAGATAAACATGAGCTCCCAGTGAGATGTTTAGGCCAAAAGGGCTAATGTGATCCTTGGATGCATAAACAAGGGAATCTCAAGTAGGAGTAGAGAGATAATTTTACCTGTATTTTGGCACTGGTACAACTACTACTAGAATAGTGTGTCCAGTTCTGGTGTCCACAATTCAAGAAGGATTTTGAAAAATTAGAGAGGGTTCAGATAAGAGTCAGACAAGATTGACTGCGACATTGGAAAACATGTCTTATAGTGAAGGACTTGAATAACTCAATCTATTTAGCTTATCAAAGAGAAGATTAAAGGGGTGACTTGGTCATAGTCCCGTATGTGGGAAATGGAAATATGATAGTAGAGAGCTCTTCAATCTTGCAGACAAACATATAATGTGATACAGTGTCTGGAAGCTAAAGCTAGATACATTTTGACTAGAAATAAGGTGCAAATTTTTAACAGTGAGAGTAATTAACATTGGAATAATTTAGCAAAGGTTGTGGTGGATTCTCCATCACTGGAAATTTAAATCAAGATTGGATGTTTTTCTAAACAATATTCTCAAGTTCAAACAGGATTTAATTCAGGGAACTCCTATGGCCTGTATTATGCTCCTATGGCCTATATTATATCAGATTAGATGATCACAATGATCCGTTCTAGCCTTGTCATTTATTAATCTCTAATTGCATCAAGGTTAATTAATATATTATCATATAAACTATCTTAATGAGGTGCTGGAGTGTTCTGACAATTTTGGAAGAACTCTTCTGTTGGCCTGAGCTGAAAAGTAAGGCTTAGGATCTGCAGTCTCAAACGACGACACTGGAGTGGCTCCAAATTCGTGATGAATGAGGAGAGAAGCTGCATAGTAGAACTGTTTGGAGTGGGCTTCTGCAATCCAAGGCTAGAAGCAAATATGGCATCTGTTTGGTGAATTGGAGTGGGAGGCAGAAGAGCGGCAGATGCAGGTGGATGAGGCCACCACACTGCCAATTACCCAATCCAGGAGAAAAGGAAGAAAACAAGTTATAAATTGCTTGCTAATTCCTAAAAACTAAACGTTGCCATAGGAAATGGTTGGGAGAAAAGCAAACTGCCACTAACTGCTGCCCTAGAGGCAGAAGTTCTGGAGGGAAGCTGGAGAAAGGGACATGCCCAGCACAGGCTATGCTGCAACACTGAATCATCTCCAGAAATGCAGAGAGAAGGGGAACAGTACATACATCACAGAACTGTGGGAGATGTTGGGTTGTAGAAATGAACTGCACCTAGTGGTCTGAGACAAACACTGTTCTTACTGGATAAGACAGTCCTGAGCTCCCTGCATCAAGATATGAAATCGTAGGGGAAATCTGACAAGTAGCTCCAACATAAAAGTAACCATGGGGATGGCTAGTTGTTCTGGTTTTAACAGCACCCACTCGCCTTTTCCGGAGACATAGGGCGAGCGTATTGTGAGGTGGAGGGTGGTGAGGTAGCAGAGCTTGAGCATGATGCACTGCTGCTGGTGATCTCTACATATTCCAAGTTATGCCAGGGGCCCTGACAACAGGCACTGACTTTTAGTTTTCCCTGTGGCACGGCCAAACAGCTGTGGCAGGTGGGTGCTGAGCACCCACTATTTTTTTCCATGGGTTCTTGAGCCCCGAAGCACCCACAGAGTCGGCGCCGATGGCCCAGACTCTCTGCCTCCTGCCCCATCCTGCCAAGGACATTTTCCTTGTATTTGTATGTTTGGGGAGTTGTTTTTGTTGGGTTTTCTGCTTCCCCCCCCCAAACAGCTTTAGATTTGTGGGTGACACTACTGCTTTTTCATGATGAGAAGCTCTCTTTAGAGATTCAAAGGCATTCCCCCACTCTTTTAAGAAAGAGCGGGTTCTTCTTCTCTGTCCATAAGGGACTTGGAGAGGAGATGCAAGGAACTCTTGGATAGGCCTTAGGTCAAACCATTTCAGGAGGTTGTAGAGCAAGGTGGTTAGGGAATGCATGCTTCCTTCAAAGAGGTTAATGTTTACTTGAGAACCTGAGTGAATATTAGAGACCTTGTTACCACTGGAAATGGGGAAAAGGTTTGGGGAGGAAGGTACTTTTTCTTTTCTCTGCAGCTCGATTGGTGGAAATGAATAGGGTGGCCATGCTAACACCCATTTATCCAATAGGACAACGGATCAAGGTTGGTTGAAATGGGAAAGGCAGCTCCCAAAGGTAGTGGCAGGCTTTGGGTTGGCTCCAGTGTGGCTCTCAACCCTCCCGTCACACTTGCTGCCTTTGTGATGGCATCAGGTGAATGATGGAGGACAGATGTCTCCTGGAAAACTGAGATACCTTCTGAGGCAAAAAGTTTTCAGCTTTGCGAGTAAAATGGCAGGTTGTCAGCCTTGTGAGCAAAATGGCATCCTCTGCCAAGGTTGGTACCTGTCTGGTTTCTGGTAGGGAGATGGTATGTAAATCCCGATCAGAGTAACATACTCCTTGAGACCTTCAGAGAATGGAGAGCACCATTGGTTCTTTGGCTAAAGAGCTACAACCTCTCAAAGGGCAGGTGACTTGTACCTCTTTGGGTAACCCAAATGCTAACAACTAAGAGGTCCATCTCATCATGATGGCCACAGCTATCAACTCTGTGACTGTGCTGGATATGTCCATGGCCGCCTGCGGTGACATTCTAGCAACCATTTGGCATTCTTACGATTTCTTGCAACTCCTCCCTGTTGTTCTCCTGTCAGAGATCTCTAATGGGAAGGGAGTGACCCTCTCCCAGGTGAGAAATGTTATATTTTGCTAACAGGGCTTGATAGTTCTGTACCTGGAGCTGGAGTCAGGCAGAAGTGTACTCTTTATACCCATACAGGTCTAATTTCTTTGCAACTCTGTCCATAGGTGTACCCTGTGATGACATGTATTTTCTACTGGACTGTGAACACCACTGAAGATCCTGGAGTTGGTGTATGGAAAAATGTTCAAACCCCTTCAGAGACATCTGGTAATTTTTCCCCACCTGTTTAGATAGAGGAGGAGAGTGGACGGATTCTGACAGAGTCCCTTAGCTGGCTCCAGTATGCCTCACTGATGGGGAGGGAAATCCTGGCTGGAGTTGTCAAACTTAAAAACCATCCCCAAAAGCATGTGGGACTTCAGTCATATTACTACTATTTCAATGTCCAGAGTCTCTGCAATGTCAGACAGGAGAATGCTTTGAAGTCATCAGCTCCTAGGGGAGGAGCTGTTGTCACTGCCTCATCAGGTGACGAGGCCTGGACAGTGATGCTGCTGGAGAATGGGATCACCTCCTCTTCCTGGATGCGTGAAAGGGGGATCTGCTCCAGGGCAGGTGCAATGACAGTCCCCAGTTAAGTCAGTTACAGCTAAGGTGACATGATTTGCTTGAGGCTGGTTGGCCCAGTGTCACTTATGCCCTGCCTGGGACGGAGATCTTAGCAAGGGACTTGTGGCACTGTCCTTGGGGTTGCTCTCTGAAGGCAGGGGAAAGGCATCCCTGCTCAATGCCAGGAAGGCGTAAGCTAGTGAGAGTGAGGACAAGTACATCACTTCAAATAGCAGTGCCATAGAGTAATGTGGCATCTGCACCAATTCTGGAACTGGTTGCCACTCTGGAGTGGGGGATGCTGGAGCCTCTGAGGGGGATAATTGGGCCTGTTATTGGCTCAGTCATCAGCACTAGTATCAGTGCCAGGACTCCTTCATCCTGTGCTACACTCTCCTTGCTAGAGGACTTGGGAGGCTCAGTCCTTGAAGGAGTTATATTTTACTTCTTCCTTGTGGGATGATCCCATGTGCTGTTTGGAGCTACCTTTATGGTCTGTGCATGTTTGTCTCTCGCACTGCCTTTCTGTATCAGCAGCATAGGTGCTAGCTCCATTATTGAGGTTGTCTGGGTCAAGGTGGTTAGTGTTGAGGACACTGGTGCCGAGGTTGTCGGGGTTGACACTGATGATGCAGGTTTTGACTATGTCCTCTTTGTTTCCTTGCTTTCACTGCCTGATCCCAGTATATGGTGTTTGCTAGGGGGAGTGGTGACTGATGCTTGCTCTTTTGGCTCCACCTTAGTTGACATTTCCTTTGGGTCTGAAATGGACATCTGCTCAAGCATGCCCACATTGGTTCCTTGAGCACGTGTAACTTGAGTTGAATGTCCCTGACATGCAGGTTCTGGAGAAAAACAACCTGCACATCAAACACCTGTCCAGAATGTGGCTCTCTCCAGGCAGAAGAGTCACAGGGTGTATCAATCACTGAGGGGGATGAGTCCATCACAGGATGGGCAGGATTTGAACTCTGATGGTTTAGAGTCAACCATGTTGGCATACAGAATCTTGCCCTGCTGTTCAAGGGTGTGTGTGTGTGTTGTTCAAGGGTGTGTGTGTATGTGTGTGTGTGTGTGTGTCTCTCTCTCTCTCCCCCCCCCCCTTTTGGGGAGGAATGGGGGACATCCAAAGAAAACATGGAAGAAGGGTGAAAATAAATTTTCTTCAGCAATTTAACTGAAAAAAGACAAGTCTGAAGCTCTGAAAAGTAGAAGATCGGAGACTTGCGACTTGCTGGGTTCCATCTTGCTACCATAGGCAGTTAGAAGGAACTGAGGGATGGTGAGACACTATGCCCTTTATGCGGCACAGGGCACGTACACAGCCCTAACAGACACTGCTATTTAAAAAGAATCTGACCTTGCATGCATGAGACACATGTGCACCTACAGTGGAATCATGCTGACACATACTCGAAGAACATGCCTTTATTTATATTTGTAAAGCACCAGGTACATTTATAGTGCTATCTAAGCATTTTGTAATAATTCAAAATCCTCCATATTTTTGTATTTATATTTAAAACAAGCACAGAAATGTGTATCTTTTAGATTTTTTTTGAAGATGCAGAATTTAACAATACAATAGTTTGATACTACTTAACTAGAATTTAAACATTAAGCTATATTATTTTTCAGTGTCCGAAAATATAGTTCCTTTCTTCATATCCAGTATCTTAATTTTTGCTGTGTTACTGAGTCATCCTACAATACAAAATTATTTGAAAGTTCTAATGAGCATAGGATCCTAAGGAACTGACACTGCACTTCACAATCTCAGAACATTGGTCAATGTTCTTCTTTATCCTGTAGAATTTCTCCACGTATTCAGAACGGCCCAAAAGCTCCACAAAATCTTCATCATGTGTTATGACAAGAAGCTGAAAGTTGCGCTGTTGTGAGCGGCTTTTTATTATCCTGTGAAAGAGTTGAAGTTTAGGACACTTTTATGGAAGTTGAATGCTAACTTTACATAACTTGCAAATACACAAAATAAAAAACTCTAAAACAACATTAATGCAATATTCTAATAAATACTGTATTCAATAAAAAAAGGTATCTTCCTAATTATTATCTCTTCATTTTTAATTTAATTTTTCATGTAAAAGAAAATGAGATTGACTACTTCGGCAAAAACAGGAATGTACTGGAAACAAATGCAGACTCTCCTTCTGTCATCTAATGAATCTGTCTGTTAGTAAAATGCTTCACAGTTCATACTCTTAGGCTCTGAGTATCAAAGATGTAGTGAACTCTTAGCAAAGATAAAAGAATAAAGAGCTGTGACCCATATTAACTGCATGACTAAAAAGCTCTTCATTGTTCCTGTGGTAGCCCTAATGTGGATGCACCAAGACAAGGAGCATAAACTGTCAAACAATCTAACAGCTAACGTTCATGTTACTTCTTGGCTATGTGTAAAATGAAAGAAAACTGATTCAATGCTTCTCTTCTCTTCCCAACAAAGCAGCAGGAATCTAAATCTCTTCCTGCCCAAAATATGGTAAGAGGTGTACAGAATTAGCAAGCCACTGGGCAAAATTAAAAACTAGTGGCAAAACTACTGCAAATGCTGGAATGTGAAATTTCTGTTCTCACTTAAAACTGTATATGTCAATGAAGACACAGTAGTGTAAAACCAAATCTATTTATAACAAAGAATCCACCTTTCTCAAGTCTATTAAAACTCAGAAGACACCCATCCCAAAAGACTCCCAATGAAAGCCGAAGTCACTTACTCCACCAGAGCATGTGCAAGAGACTCAATGTTCTCTCGATCAAGATTGGTGGTAGGCTCATCCAGTGCAAGAATGCCACAGTTGAGACAGAACGTTTCTGCCAGAGCAAGACGAATAATGAGGGAAGCAAGCACCTGAAAGAAAATAAAAACACACTCTTCAGTATGTTATTAGAAAGCACCGATGTACATAACTGTTCAATTTATAACACCAAGGACTTGGCTACACTTGCAAGTTAGAGCGCATTAAGTCATCCCCGGCCGCCCTAACTCCTGAGGTGTCCACACTGGCAAGGCACATAGAGCGTCCGGACTCCGTGGCTGGAGTACCCCTGGTAATCCACCTCCACGAGAAGCATAACGCTTGCTGCGCCCTGGCAGCGCCCAAACTGTGCTCCTTGTCCCAGTAAGGCTAACATGTCCGCGCCACTGTGCCGTGACGGGCGGGGGGACCATTGCTGCACATAGGCAAGCTGCATAAGGGCCAGGGCGGAAGCTGCATTGTAGTAGAAGACCCTCCCTTGCTTCCCAGGTCACTCTCAGCAGTGAGATCTCTTCCAGGACGAACTCATCCTGTGGAAAATGTGTGGACAGTGTTCATTATAGGGGCCACCTGCAGCTGTTGGCTCTCCCCAAGGCACAGAACTCCAGAGGACAGTACGGCCATGAAAGAATCAGTCCCCCTTACCCCTGTGCTTACTCACCATTTTGGGGCTCCTGTGCGCTCACACTGGGATGGGCAATTTCTGCTATTGTGCACAATGTACTTGTCTTTAAGTACGGTTGAATCATTGCTCTGTCTGGTGTGAACAATGCTGCCTCTGTTAAGTGTTGCATTTTGGCTTTACAGATGCAACCTTGAGATCCCAGCCGTCCTTGTTATCAACAGACGAAAGACTTCAAAGAAACAGGAAGCGTCCGCGAAGAAGCAAAGAGGACATGCAGCAGTCCCTTAATGAAAATCAAAAAGTGCAGGAGTGGCGGGAGACTGAAAGGAGGCTCCGCCAGCAGAATGCAGATCGCCGGCACCAAAGCACGGAGCGCCAGCTAAGCATCATGGAGCGCCAAGCGGACTCGATACAGGCGTTCGTAGCAATGCAGACGGAGCACATCCGTGCTCCCCCCCCCGCCACAGCCCTTTTCCCAAAACTCTTTCCCTTGTGCTCCCATGTCACCATCAACTACGGTGACCAGATGTCCTGATTTTATAGGGACAGTCCCGTTTTTTGGGTCTTTTTCTTATATAGGCTCCAATTATCCCCACCCCCGTCCCGATTTTTCACACTTGCTCTCTGGTCACCCTACCGCCAACCCACTTTCCCCAACATCTGGGATCTTATCACTACCAGCTGCCTCCAACACCTGTAGCTTCAGCACCCAGCCCTGCAAACTACGACCCTTAACCACTGCACTCAACCCCCATCACCATGCATTTTAACCAGCCTGAAGTGCAGCACTCATTGCATGGCACTCCAGACAGGAAGGCTGAGTATGATAACAGGACATACACAAATCTGTGATTGTCCCGTTCCCCACCCCGCCACCTTCCCTCCTCCCACACAGTACAGATGTGTCACAAAATGCCCTGTTTCCCAAGCAGTTGTGTTTCTTTTCAATTTGGCTTTGAAGACATTCTTTATTGCATTAAGTAAAAGATACTGTAGCCCAGGAAAGCAATAGGCACTGCAAGTCAGTGCATCATACGTAGCAAACACAGATGCCTACTAGCATTGGAACCACTGCACTTCACTCCCGTACAGGGCACCGAACATTACTGGTGGCTTTCAGCATCAAATTGCTCCCTCAAGGCATCCCTAATCCTTACAGCCTCGCACTGGGCGCCTGTAATAGCCCTGATTCTCTGGCTGTTCAAATTTGGCCTCCAGGTGTTGAACCTCCGAGGTCCAGGCCTGAGTGAAGCTTTCACTCTTCCTTTCACAAATGTTATTAAGGATACAGCACGCGGCTATAACCGTGGGGATGTTGTTATCGGCCAGGTCTAGCTTCACATACAGACAGTGCCAGCAGCCCTTTAAACAGCCAAAAGCACACTCAACAGTCATTCTGCACCGACTCAGCCTGTTGTTGAACCGCTCCTTGCTGCTGTCAAGGCTCCCTGTGTAGGGTAAGCGGGGTCTCCAAGGATCACAATGGGCATTTCAACTTCCCCTATGGTGATCTTCTGGTCTGGGAAGAAAGTCCCGGCTTGCAGCTTCCTGAACAGGCCTGTGTTCCAAAAGACGCGTGTGTCATGCACCTTTCCGGACCAGCCTGCATTAATGTCCATGAAATGCTCACGGTGATCCACAAGAGAACCATAGAGAAATACCCCTTCCGATTTATGTACTCGGAGGCTAGGTGGTCTGGTGCCAGAATTGGAACATGCGTCCCATCTATCGCCCCTCCGCAGTTAGGGAAACCCATTTGTGCAAAGCCAGCCACAATATCACGCACGTTGCCCAGAGTCACGGTTCTTCTGAGCAGGATGTGATTAATGGCCCTGCAAACTTGCATCAACACGATTCCAATGGTCGACTTTCCCATTCCAAACTCTTTAGTGATCGACCAGTAGCTGTCTGGAGTTGCCAGCTTCCAGATTGCAATAGCCACCCGCTTCTCCACCGGCAGGGCAGCTCTCAATCTTGTGTCCTTGCGCCGTAGGGTGGGGGCGAGCTCATCACACAATCCCATGAAAGTAGCTTGCCTCATCTGAAAGTTCTGCAGCCACTGCCCGTCATCCCAGACTTGCATGACAATGTGATCCCACCACTCAGTGCTTGTTTCCCGAGCCCAAAAGCGGAGTTCCACTGTGGTGAGCATGTCCGTGAATGCCACAAGCAATCTCATGTCATATGCGTTGCACGAGTCGACATCATTGTTGGACTCCTCACTGTCACTTTGTAGCTTAAGGAGTAACTCAACTGCAATTTGTGACATGCTGGCAAGACCCATCAGCATATTCCTCACAAGTTCAGGATCCATTCCCGCAGACCAAAACGGAAGACAGAGCGCTCAATACAAAAAATGTTGAAAGATGGTGCCAAATGTGGACAAAAGCATAGGGATTGCTGGGATGCGAAGTGATGCATCATGGGGCATTGGGACAGGACTCAGAATGCCCTGTCTCTGCCCCCTTCCCACAAGCCACAGCACTACAATGGGAAGAGGTGCTCTGTGGGATAGCTGCCCATAATGCACCGCTCCCAATGCCACTGCAAATGCCGCAAATGTGGCCACGCCACTGCGCTTGCAGCTGACAGTGTGAACACATGGCAGTGCTTTCCCTGCTGTGATCGCCGAGGGCTGGTTTAATTCACAGCACTCTACATCTGCAAGTGTAGCCATGCCCCCCAAAAAAGCAGCAGCAGGCTTTAGAGTTAAAAGACAACATGCCAGATGTTTGTAAATGTCCATTAACAGATCCATTCACTGTTAACAGACAGAACTAAATGAAAAAATTCTAATTTAAATTAAACAATTAATTCAAAAAAGCTATGCTAAAAGAATGTTGTGAAGGTTGGAAAGTGGAGTACTTAAAACTTAGGAAATAACAGAATTAAGTATGTCTCAGGAACCTTAATTCCGCATCTGTATAAGAATGCATTACGATACAGTCTTTAATTAGGTGATCACATTTATTTTGATCCATTCTCACACCTTTTGACACTGAATGGTTGAGATCTATGTGCATATCTTAGTGGACCCAGCCCCTTTTTGGGTTACTGAACCACTACTCAGGCTGATACTATGTTACTAAGCCTGACTGATTAGGTTCTCATGTGACCTTATGACCAAGTAAAAATTATAAACACATCATGGGAACTGTAGCAGGGGTATACTCTACTAAAGGATACTTTCCAGTGACTATATATGCAGGCATATTTCCTGATGAACTAGTTCTCAGAAAATGACTAAGAAGAAGAAGAAATGAACATGTTTCACTCTCATTTATAAAGGGCTCTCATAGAACATCCTAGGCTACTGCAACAGTATTTTTGTTTTATCTTTACACTGCTGTCTGGCAAAAGTCTTAGATTTTCCTCAAAAGGTAATGTGTGGAATTTTTATTAAAAAAAAAAAAAAAAGGGATAGAATTGCTTTCAGCAAGAGATTAATTTGAGAGCATTTCCCACACCAGCGTGATAACACTGTATGCATCTATTCATAGAATATCCTTTCAATGCATCAGTGCCATGGAGCAGCTAGACATATTTTGCATTACTCATTTTAATTTTGGGGCCATTTTTTTCTTTTCCTTATCTTCACTTCTAAAGATCCAGAGTATGCCTATTCTCTCAACCCCCCAAATCTCCCACAGACTTCTTGTCCCTCAAATGTGTATTTAAATAAAATGCTGTAACGTACCTTTTGCCCAGCACTGCATCTCCCTCGCATGTCCAGAGCAGTATCTCCTTTTATCATTACTACTCTATAATTGTAGCTCCTCCTTTTATCAGACGCTGAAACATTTTCATCTGCATCAGAACGAATTTCTACATATTCAATATCTAATATGGGAAGAAAATGCAATTTCATTATAAAAACATGTTTTAAAACAATGGATTGAGACAGTGAGGTGGTAAAATGTGCAATAGTTAAACTGAGCTGGGAAAGGAGAGAGAGTGTTACTGTAGGCAATATAATTATACAAACAATATTCAGAACACTCGTGCCAACAGATGAATTTTTGACATTGGCAGGTTAATTTAATCCAAATAGGCAAAACTAAAGAAGTGTGCTTAATTGGCACAAGTTTTTTCTTTGGAAGGATGTCTGAACTTTGGAAAACATGGGAAGAGAATGAATTACTTCTGGTTAAACCAAATCATGGTTAACCACATAATTCTTTATTACTACTACAATCTGCTCACATTTTAAAGGGGGACAGATGCAGATTTTGAAGAATGGCACTTTCTCTATTTTGATATCTTAGGTTTTTATATTTTGAGTACAGTTTTTATTATAGATCATTCTATACCTACTAGACAGCACCTGGAGACTGATAAACCGAAACTACAAAAAATAATGTACCTTGCCCTCTGTAGGTGCTTCGCCAAAGATCACGAATGATTTTGTTGATTTCTTCCATTTTCATGCTGTGAAATGTCATTATTGCTCTAAGAAAGGGGGGGGAGAAAAACAGTCCATTTGCTTTGGGTGTAACTGTGTACTGCAGCTGACTGCAAGCTCCTTGGAGCAAGCACCACTTTTCCTTCTATGTCTTCTAAGCAAACAGTTGGTACTCAAATGCTCTTTAAAATAGTAATTTATAGTGGTGAGTGTATTAGAAATATCTATACAACAAATACATTACAAACAAGTAAATATTCCCTCCCTTCGCATCCTTTTTATTTTTTAATGTTAACATATTTTCATCTTGAGAGATGTGGGAGCAATGGAAACAAAATTCTTTGTCTGCTCTTCTTAGGGCTTGTCTACATGACAATTTACTGCATGGCAATCCAGGATGTAAATCTATAGCGCACCAGCTTGCCACGCAGCAGTACACTAAGCCACCACATTCCGGGACTTTTACTGCGCTGTGGCTTTGTTCGCATGAGATGGTACCACATGGCAAACTAGCAATACTGTAGCTTCACACCCTCACTTGAAGCACAGTAACTTCCCATGTAGGCAGACTCTTAGATGTGCAATCATTCACTGAAGAACAGGGTTACGAACTTGTAATGTAATCATAATTCACATGTAAAATCTGCTTTTCAAATCTTTACCAAAAAAATTAAAGTTTCCCCAAATCTGCAGTGAATACGAAGCAATTATGATTAAGTTATATTAGGGTTAGTAAGTTATGTTTAGCATTAAAGTGGCAAAAACAAATTCAAAGTTATGGGTGCACCACATTTTTTAAAAAAATCACAGTGAACTTTCACAAAAATGACACCTGTTTAAGATTCTGAAAGTTATGAACTGTAGACTTAGGCCCTGATCCTGGAAACACTTATGCTGGTGACTAGCTTTACATATGTAAGTATCCTCACTGAGTTCAATATATGAAGTTACTCAAGTGCATACATGTTTGCAGAATTGGTCTTTCTTGGTTTCTCCTTCAGAAAAATGAGATCACAACTATCATAAACAGAGATTTGAAAGAAACTGTCTATTCTAAATTTCTAGTTGCATTACCTTTTGGTTATAGTGCTTGATGTCTGTCATTCTGGCAGACATACCATGTCTACAGCTCAGATTCTTAGAGGGGTAGTTTTAAAAGGATGGTGCTAATTACAATTTTATTAAACAGACAAACTTTTTTGTTCTTTTCATATGTTGCTAACATTTAATTTTTATTTACTTTTTTTTTATTAAAGGAACAGAATGTTGACAATACAAAAAAAAAATAGCATTGCCTATCACCTTTATGACTGATTCTACATAATGGTTTAGATTATCAAAGAAGTTCAGGGAATTTAGCTATTCATTTAAAATGAATAGAGATGCGTGGCTAAGTATCTTGGACTTTGAGAATCTCAATCAATATTTCAAAATATTGAAGCACACAGGTAATTCTTATGCACTGATTTGCAAACATAGGCAATACTTAGGCACAACAGGAAGTCAAAGGGATATCATCAAGGATGGCGGGCTTAGAAACTCCCAGAAAGACTTCTTAGCCATGTCTTGCTTCGCAGGCACACATATGCATGTGACAGAGTGTGCATATACATGTCGTCATACCTCCTGCCCCATTCTATCCATTTATTCCAGGTACTGAAATTTACCAGAGTCCTACTTTTGATGCACTCAGAGAAATGTTATATATTTTGACAGCTTGCCTATATACAAAAACAAAGCAGACTAGCAGAGCGGGGAATGACACCATGTGCAAACAGAATGGTATTTTAAGTCACATTTAGGGATTTGTCAGTCTTGCAAGTGAACCTTGTAATAATTTTGTCTTCCTTCACTAAAAATGTCCATCTTTATCAAATTTAAAAGCACAAATATGCCTTCATTTTAAAAAACACAAATAAAATAGAATTCGTTTAGAAGTGAACAAGATCTGGCAAGAGACTAATGGACATCAGGTAACTTACCACAATCAAAGAACATTTGAAGCTTGGGCTACATTTAGTATGCACTGTAGAGTTTAAAATTATGGCTCAGTCACTAGGCAAACTTGAAAAAAGAACAGGAGTACTTGTGGCACCTTAGAGACTAACAAATTTATTTGAGCATAAGCTTTCGTGGGCTACAGCCCACTTCAACGGATGCATAGAATGGAACATATAATAAGAGTATATATATATATATATATATATATATATATATATATACACACACACACACACACATACAGAGAAGATGCCATACCAGCTCTAAGAGGCTAATTAATTAAGATGACCTATTATCAGCAGGAAAAAAACTTTTGTAGTGATAATCAAGATGGTCAATTACAGCCAGTTGACAAGAGGTGTAAGGATAGTTATCATAAGGAAATAGATTCAAGTAGTGTAATGACTCAGCCATTCCCAGTCTCTAGACTCTTAGAGTGTATATATATATATATATACACACACACACACACACACACACACACACACACACTCTTATTATATGTTCCATTCTATGCATCCGAAGAAGTGGGCTGTAGCCCACGAAAGCTTATGCTCAAATAAATTTGTTGGTCTCTAAGGTGCCACAAGTACTCCTGTTCTTTTTACGGATACAGACTAACACGGCTGCTACTCTGAAACTAGGCAAACTTGTAGGCACTGACTACAATGGAATGAGGAAACAACCCTATACCAGCACATGATGGTTGGTTCACCATCCCTGCCTCTTAGCCCAGCCGAAGTGTATATTAAAAACTATAAAAACATGCAAATTAAAATAAATATGAAAACATGGTTGCAATAGAAGCAAACAAAATGTTAACTCAGTCATCTCCTTTTATTTTGACAAATTCTCATTCTTTTGGACAAGTCTGGAAAATCACTAATGTTAGGGGGCCTAGAAAAATATTTAAAACTGGATAGAAACCAAAACAATCAAGTATCTATCTCATAAGGATGGAGAAGCAAACCTTGGCAGCACATACTGTTTTCTAAAAGAGAGAGGTTCAATTTAGATATATGTTTCATACATTCATAAATGTTAAGGCCATGTTGGACCATTATGATAATCTAGTCGGATGTTACTAGTAAGGCTATGAAATGCCCAGACATTTAAACAGCAGGATATGGAAGAGGTAAGATCTGAACTCCTGATCTTTTGGCTCCCAGAGCACTGAACCTTCCCCTAAACTAAACAGTATATTTAATGTACAATCTCTTATAAATTCTAATAATTTTCCTCACAGAGAAAAGTTGTAGTGCAATACTTCCCTGTGGCAACTCTTTTGACCAAACAACAGTCTTTTGTGTCAAGGATTTCTTAATTCACACTATTATTTATTTTTTCTTATCTTTGTGTTGTCTTATAGTGTATTTTAAAACCTGAAGTAATTTAAGAGATTTTGCAAGTATCTATCTATCTTGGTGTTTTACACTGTTGCCCATCAGCATAGTATCTGAGTACCTACAAAGTAAAACCAATGGCAAAAGCAAAGTCACTAGCAGATTTAATGTAATCTCTGGCATGGTTCCCTTTTCAAGGTAAAACCTCTGCTTGGAGTAGGTGGGTGGATTTTTTCCTTTGGTTTTTTAGATATTGTTGTTGGCAGGAGTTTATTGGGTGGAAGGGAACGTCAGATAAGTGAGCATCATTCTTATGGTGGGAAGGCTTTTCGTATTAATAGTCAAAAAGGATAAAAAATAAACTTGGGTCTTTGGTTGACATATATATAGAAAGGTGAGCTCTTTTTCTCCCTTTTAGCTAGAAAAAGGAACGTTTTTGCCCCATTAGTATTTTGAAGGGGTTAGGCTTGAAAAGTCAACTCAGGCACTCACTCTGCAGTCAAGAAGTCAAGTCAATACACGTTGGGCTTTGAAAGTAGCAAGTACTGAGGGGAGATGGAGTAGTATCTTCTTGATTACAACGTGCAGGGGACTCTTCCCTCCCTTCTGACTCTACCAAGAATACTGTTTCAATCATTTGGAAATGCTTAATTCTAGTAATAAATTCCACCCACCTTGTCCTACAGTAGTAAAACGGACATAAGGACTTTATTAATCCTATATTTTATTTTAATCCTCCACCTAATAATATCGAACGTATGTTTTTTATGTTGAATCTTCTCTTTTTTTGACATTGAACCAAAGACCTGCAAGAAGTAAGCACTAAAGGAAAGATGCATTTTTGAGTTGACCTTTAAACAGAAAGCAGTGCTCAACCTGGTGTTTTGCTATAATATCAGATAAGAACATGGAAATAGAAGTAGATTGCTGGCTCACGTCATTTGCATGAAAGTTTCTTTTTTCCTTTTTTAAACTGGGGCAATAAAATGCACTATTTAAAAAAAATATTTTTCCCACCTGCCCATCAAGAGGAACATTCTTTCCCTACCTCTTGTTGGGATATACAAAATTCCCAATGCCATTAATAGGAATTGCTAAGCATGAATGAAGGAAAAAAACATCAAAACATTCTCAAGGACTTAGGAATTTGTTACTCATCAATATTTATTACCAATCTTCAAATTTCAAAACAATAAAACTATATAAAGAAGAATTAATCTCACAGCGAAACCTTGACAGCACAAAAGTGCATACAAAACGCTGCCTACATGTAGAGATTTCAAACTCTGACCATTAGAGGCAACATTTCTTCTCACTGATTATTGTAGATTACCAATAAGTGATGCTTATCTGTTTTTTCTTGAAATTACATGACTGGATTTCCTGTATTGCCTTAAAAAGACACACAATAGAATCTACACTATGCAAGTGAGTTCTGAACTCTAAAAGGGAAAACTGCAGGGGAATTCCTGGAGAGCACATCCATTTAGGTTGAAAGGTTAATAGTGTGCAAGGTTGCACACTAAATTTCAACACTCACTATTTCATGAATTTTGGAGAAGCTTACAGTGGAATATTAACAAATCTTTAACTGAAATTAATTTTTTTAGTAATAAAATTACTTCTATTATACTAATTTAGTATTCTGAAAAAAATCTACATGTAAAGAAAGTATACTTTCACTGAAACTCAACCTTTGAACACTGCAGAAAAACACAAGGTAAAATGTTCTGAATGCAACTGTAATAAATTTAAATTTTAATCCTTAACCAGAAATGCTTATAGATTGTGATGAATAAGTCATTATCAATGGAGGACTAATGTTTATATGTCTGCAGTGCATCAATAAAAGACTATTATGATTGTGATAATTTACTATAATATGTTAAGTAGCATGCCATCAGCCCCAAACTGTGCTCTGTCTCTCTAAATCTTTGTAAAATACAAAAGACACTAAAGAATATTTGTTGTAGTTTAAATTCCATCGTAAAATAAACACGTAGAATACCTTTACTGATGAAAAATTGTAAGCCCAGTAGAAAGGAAAACTAGTTTACTGCTTTTAAAAAAAAAAATTATGGAGGAAAAACTGTCACCAACAGCTTACTTTATCTTTACCATTCATTTAACACAGACCCTGGGCATGAAGCCATCAGCCCTTAGGAAACTCCAACTAGTACAGAATGCTTCATCACATCTCTTCAGAAATATGGGCTACCACAAGCATATGTAATCTGTTCTCCACTCTCTGTGCTGGTTTCCCATAGAATATAAATACGAAGTTCTCAATCCTTATCTGCAAGGTGCTCAATAGCCTAGGCCAGCTGAGCATATCAAAAAGATCAACTAAGGCTTTGGAATGAAGACTGTGGTCAACAGTTCTGCTTCTTGGGGACAATGGAGCATTCTACCAGAAGGCAAAGATCTTCTGTGCAAGAGAAAAGGCTTTCTTGAGGAGGTCAGTCTGAGACTAGAATGAGCTCCCACAGGAAGTAAGGACCATCACAAACCCCATCACGTTCTACTCTAAGGAACACTTGTTCAATCTTTTCTTCTCTAACAAAAAACACAGCACGTACATTAAAAAAACCTCAAACCCCTCCAAGTCAAAACACTACACGGCACACACATTTCTCCACTTGATATGAGAGTTAGAGAGAGCAAACCACTTGTGACAAATGCTAATCATATTGCTTGGTGCTAAGATACTATGGTACTGAGGGTAGTACAGGAACTTGTATAGAAAAGAAGAGAAAAATGGGTTTGGTATCCAAATACCTAAATAAATTCCACCGTGCTCATAACTGTTATTTTGGACTTTTTGTCTTTTGGGGCTACATGAGAGAAAAACTGCAGAAAGAAATGCCTGAATATCCATAAGACAGAGTTATACCTTGTGTATCTGTACTGAGTCAAGAGTGTCCCCCCGCCCCCAAAACTGGGAGGCATGCCAATGATCAGAGGGAGTGATAAGAAAATGAAAACTGTGTGTGACTCTCCTTATACAGTTTCCTAAAAATTCCTTTATGGGGGAAAGGATCCATAGGAGAACAGGACAATCTGCATGGAGACCCTGTGTTTCCACACCACCTTTGGATCCTCCTCTGGTTTCCAGACAACTCTGCTGTTGGGAACTGTGCTGCCTGGGTTTCCTCTGCCAGTAGCTGCCCTGGAGAACCCCATGAAAGGGGGTTTCATAGCATGGAGAGGATTCTACACAAAAGGCCAACAGAATGATCCTGTGTTATCATTTAGGTTCATTCACTGGACAGTTTTGCTGAATATAACTATATGAATCTTCTCCCATACCTCCTAACTTGTACATCTAGACCCAAAGAGTTTCTCCAAAGAACTGGAAATGAAATGGGTTTGAGAGGGTTAGGAAGACAATTTTGTTACTGATTTATGACTTAACTGGTTCAGTTGTATTGCATACATGAAAATGGAGTAGATGACATGACTACTGATATACCTTAATTTCTGGGGACATGTTTATGGTTCCAATCTTGTGCAATGTGCTGAATTATTTTCTTCATTAATAAAATTTGTTTTAAGAAAATGCAGCTATCTTCATCCTATCTTCTAGATATAAAGAAGTTCTGGTTGCAAGCTTTCAGGATAAATATTATAGAACCATTTAAAAAGAAATACCCCACATTTCTATAGGAACTTTAAACTTAAATAACTGATTTTATATCAGGGAAAGAGTCATGGTATTTTTCAAGAATGTCAAGAATTTTTAAGAATGAATTTACTCACTATTTTGAATTTATCTTAGAAAGCTTGAAATTGAAAGCTGTTTCCATACCAAAACTCCTCCCTTTCCAGTTGTGTTCACCCAATGGTTTGTTATTTACTGTTGTTCCTAAGTGTTGGGCTACTATATGAATAATTTATTTTTATAACACTGAAGAATTTGCTTTGATCAAAACCTAACCAATTTTGACCCAATTAACCTTGGGCTTGACAATGTCTTTTTAAAATTATATCTTGGGAGAAAAGAATATTGATCAGACTTTTTTTCCAATAGCTACACGTGATAAGTCAGCTTTAGTGGCATAGTTTGCACTGCAAAAGATAATATTGCATTTCAAAAATTATTTTAGTTTTAGGCTCAATAAGAGAGGTGTGTGATGTTACTAAATGTAAAACAGTCTCTAAACGTTTAGGGAGCGTCGTCATATTAAAATACTCACTTATCAAGTGCCTTGTAGTACATGTCTAGATCCCTGTTTACCAGCTCTGTTGTTCTCATAACAATCATCATTTCTCTGTACTTTTCCTCAGCATCTTTGAACTGAGATTCTCGAAGCTCTTTCTTAAACCGAATGATCTCTTCCTCAAATCCATGCTGCCGACCTAATGCCAAACTGTGATTTCTTTTAAAATCCTCTATTTTCTCCACCAGACGTTGTCGTTCACTGTCAAGTAAGAGAAGAATCAAGGTATATAAAGTGTTCTGCATTTAAGGCTTCATATACAAAGAAGTCTTTAAAAAACAGCCCTACTTCCCTAGTTATGCCAGAAAGTAACACTTTGGCCTGGTCTACACTAACCCCCAAATTCGAACTAAGGTACGCAACTTCAGCTACGTGAATAACGTAGCTGAAGTCGACATACCTTAGTTCGAACTTACCGCGGTTCAGACGCGGTCCACACGCGGCAGGCAGGCTCCCCGTCGACTCCGCGGTACTCCTCTCGCCGAGCTGGAGTACCGCAGTCGACGGCGAGCACTTCCGGGATCGATTTATCGCGTCCAGACCAGACGCGATAAATCGAACCCGGAAGTTCGATTGCCAGCCGTCGAACTACCGCGGTAGTGTAGACCTGGCCTTAGTATACAAACTTAAGTACTAGAAATTAATCCACCAGGCCTAGAGTATGTTTATTGGTCTGAAAGTTGGAAGTGTACTATGAAAGTATATTTACTATTGGCAAAAAGTGAGAAAACATTTTTGATAAAATTTGTTTACAGAATAAACTTAAAGCCACTATCTAGTTAGAGAAAACAAATTACCTATGTTGGAGGCTCGAATGCTATAAAATAACTAGTCTGACATTAGGGACCTAATTATTCATGCTGCTGCTCAGCAACAAGATTATTATTTTGATAATTTGTTAGGTGCCAATACTGTATTTGGCACTGTACAAACAAATATAAAAAATAGCTACTGCCCCAAAAAATTTACAAATCCAAGGGATTAATACCAAAATTGCTGAAATCAATGGAAGATCTGCCATTGGCTTTAATGCAAGCAGGATTGAGCATTGAAAAAAAAGACATGAAGACATGATATTCTTGTTTGGAGAAGGGAATTAATTCCCCACACATCGTTTGGAATCATGATGGAAAAATCATTGAAACCATTCAATGTGCAGCAACAAGAAAGAGGGCAAAGATACTCTGCCAGCTACATTTTTTAAAATTCGACAATCATACATGACATTTTAAATTTCATATTACAAAACTATCAGAAAAGATACACTGCTCATAAAATATTAAGCTGTATTAGACGTGGTATATAAAAGAAAATAAAAGTGGTAATATTGTTATTTTATAATTCTATCTGAAATGCTACTTGCAGGATTGGTTGCCACAGTAGTCTCAAAGTATATACGATTACACTGGGGTTTGATCCTGCGAACACACATGTGAGTGACTACTCGCATGAGGAGTCCCATCAACATAAATGGACTTATGCACGTGTGTAACTTCACTCATGTAAGAAGTGTTTGTAGGATTGGACGTTTGGAGATTTTGTAAAGCAGCAGTCCTCAAAACTATGGTTTCTGGAATATTTGCTGATCAAAATAACAAAAATTTGCTGGCCTTCCTCTTAATTCCCACTACTAAATGACACACAAAAAGACAAGAAAATATTTAATGTACTTTTAATTAGCACCACTTTTTAATTTAAGCAATAGCTTATGCTATAGTTGACACAGGGATTTTACGCACGCATGAACTTGGTGGGGAAGTGGTCTGTGTGAGTGGAAGGAAAGGTGGTCCATGAAACAATTCTCTGTTAAGATGTGGTCAACTTCTTGAAAACTCCTGCTTAACATTTAAGAAGTTATTTTTTAAAAAAAAGATAAGGTAACCCTACTTTTTCAGTTGTGGAACTTTCATTTCCCCCATCTCCTTCAAATATTGTTTTCGTTCTTCTTCAACTTCTTTTAGGTCTTCATTTCTTTTTCTTAATGTAAGGTTATCCTCTAGCCATCTTTCCTGGATCTAAAGTCAAATAAAGTCAAGCGGTTTAACAGACTAATGCATTTTTCGAATTCCATATGTTTTTACAAAATTACATAACTTTCCACATCTAAATGAAAGCTTTTGATTATTTTAATCAATGGCTCTGGATAGATAAAAGTCATTGGAGATGAAATTTTCCATGAACCATGTATGCCTCAAAATGCCTTTAGGCATTACAACGAATATTATTAATAATAAAATATCAGACATGCCAGTTGGATTTTTGCTTGTAAATAAATAAAATTTAGGTGTCACAATAATACTTTATTCTGATTAAACACATAGTATAGTGAAAAAAATGGGATAAATCCAGTATAATGCTTGAGAATATAAGTAGTGTTTGTTAAATACACTACCAAAGAATTTCAAGTATTGAAAAAGAACAAGTACAAGCTAATAAACATGTTCAAGAGTGACTAGTTGCTTCTGATGCCTTGATTTCTGGTTTCAGAGTGGTAGCCGTGTTAGTCTGTGTCAGCAAAAAGAACGAGGAGTACTTGTGGCACCTTAGAGACTAACAAATTTATTTGAGCATAAGCTTTCATGGGCTAAAACCCACTTCATCGGATGCATCCAGTGGAAAATACAGGAGGAAGATATATATACACACGGAGAACATGAAAAAATGGGTGTTGCTATACCAACTATAATGAGAGTAATCAATTAAGGTGGGCTATTATCAGCAGGAGAAAAAAAACTTTTGTAGTGATAATCAGGATGGCCCATTTCCAACAGTTGACAAGAAGGTGTGAGTAACATTAGGGGGAAAAATCAGCATGCAGAAATAGTTTTTACTTTTTGGAATGACCCATCCACTCCCAGTCTTTATTCAAGCCTAATTTAATGGTGTCCACTTTGCAAATTAATTCCAATTCTGCAGTTTCGTGTTGGAGTCTGTTTTTGAAGTTCTTTTGTTGGAGTATGGCGACTTTGAGGTCAGTAATTGAGTGACCAGGGAGGTTGAAGTGTTCTCCGACTGGTTTTTGAATGTTATAATTCTTGACGTCTGATTTGTGTCCATTTATTCTTTTGCGTAGAGACTGTCCGGTTTGGCCAATGTACAGGGCAGAGGGGCATTGCTGGCAGGTGATAGCATATATCACATTGGTAGATGCGCAGGTGAATGAGCCTCTGATAGTGTGGCTGATGTGATTAGGTCCTATGATGGTGTCCCCTGAATAGATATGTGGACAGAGTTGGCAACAGGCTTTGTTGCAAGGATAGGTTCCTGGGTTAGTGTTTTTGTTGTGTGATATGTGGTTACTGGTGAGTATTTTCTTCAGGTTGGGGGATATCTGTAAGAGAGGACTGGCCTGTCTCCCAAGATCTGAGAGAGTGAGGGATCGGCCTTCAGGATAGGTTGTAGATCCTTGATGATGCGCTGGAGAGGTTTTAGTTGGGGGCTGAAGGTGACGGCTAGTGGCGTTCTGTTACTTTCTTTGTTGGGCCTGTCCTGTAGTAGGTGACTTGTGGGTACTCTTCTGGATCTTCAGTCTGTTTCTTCAAGTCACCTACTACAGGACAGGAAACCATCATAGAACCTAATCACATCAGCTACACTATCAGAGGCTCGTTCACCTGCACATCTACCAATGTGATATATGCCATCATCTACCAGCAATGCCCCTCTGCCATGTACATTGGCCAAACCGGACAGTCTCTACACAAAAGAATAAATGGACACAAATCAGACGTCAAGAATTATAAAATTCAGAAACCAGTCGGAGAACACTTCAACCTCCCTGGTCACTCAATTACAGACCTCAAAGTCGCCATACTCCAACAAAAAAACTTCAAAAACAGACTCCAACACGAAACTGCAGAATTGGAATTAATTTGCAAAGTGGACACCATTAAATTAGGCTTGAATAAAGACTGGGAGTGGATGGGTCATTCCAAAAAGTAAAAACTATTTCCCCATGCTAATTTTCCCCCCTAATGTTACTCACACCTTCTTGTCAACTGTTGGAAATGGGCCATCCTGATTATCACTACAAAAGTTTTTTTTCTCCTGCTGATAATAGCCCACCTTAATTTATTACCTCTCATTATAGTTGGTATACCAACACCCATTTTTTCAAGTTCTCTGTGTATATATAGATCTTCCTCCTGTATTTTCCACTGGATGCATCCGATGAAGTGGGTTTTAGCCCATGAAAGCTTATGCTCAAATAAATTTGTTAGTCTCTAAGATGCCACAAGTACTCCTCGTTCTTTTTGTTTGATTTCTGGGTATCCTTAAAGGGCCCTCCTACTCAGAAGGCTCTACATGCAAAATTACTAGTCACTTCTGAAAATTTAGGCTGTTAATTACACTATATACTTATCTCTTTTGGACTACCATGTAAACTGAACATTATAGACCCAACTTTTCAAGAATGCATCTACTTTAGAATGTGTAAATCTTGAACTTTTTGGGCTGATACATGGTAATTATTCTCACTAAGGTCCTGATCAATCAAATTGATCTATGTGGGAAGACCCTTGTGCCTGCGTGGGTCACTCCTGAGTCACCGCAGTTCTGCCTGGGTGCTAGGGACCACTTGCCTGGACCCACCTACAGGATCAAGGCCTAACCATTCAGTATATGCTCTATCATAAACCAAGACAAGTAGGAACTTACCTTCTGAGTATCAATGTCTTGTCTAATTGTTCCCATTTCTTTACTTATTTTTTCTTTCTGTTTCTCACAATCAGCTAGTTGAGTTTTTACTTCATCAAGTTCAGACTCTTTTTGCTATAAAGAAAGGAAATTTTGTTAGTTTAACAAAAAATAAAGTTTGAGTATTTTTATTCTCTTTATTATAAAATTACCTTTTTATAGTCTTCTTTTCCGCCCTGAATATATTTCTCAATTTCTTTCACATAGTCATGGATATTTTTAACTTTCTCTTTGATCTCATTTATCTGTGGGGAAAAATATCTAATGTAATATAGATTTATGTCTAAAAAATATATATACTTCACAGAACTGCATAAACTTTAAGTACAGAACATTTTCAAAGTGCAGATCATTATCATAGCTAAAGCTTACTTACCTGTGAAACCATTTAGTTTTTAAAAGCCAGGTATAATCCAGTTTATCTCACATTACCATACTTTTCAAAACACATTTAAATGTTATATTTTTTAGCAGATAGATGCATAATTATTTTTACTGACTGTTGTTACACAGAGCTTTTTCCCCCAAACAAGGCTATTTATATTACTACATTTTATTGATTTTTAATTAATTGTTGTCAGAATTGTAAAGTAACCAGGTGCTTTGGCAATGAGTACCAATATAAATTCTAAACAATCTCACACATCTAATAGTTTGCTTCACATTAATCTTCTACTATGTAAATCCACGACAATTCTCAACAAGGGAAACTTCCTTATGACAAAGGCCCTGCACCTCTGTCTAAAAAGTGTATCATTTTAATTGACTGAATTTCTACTATCCCAACCTAAACAAAATACATTTTACTAACATGTGATAAGTAGTCTAACCTTCTCTTGTGTTACTTTGTTACTTGTGTTCTTTTTGTTGATTAGATCTACTCTCTCCCGCTGAAGTTTTTCTAAAGTTGCTTCCAAAGGAAATAGCTGATCCTTCGCCTCCTAGGGAAAAAAAAAAGCCAAGTTGCCTAATTTCCATTAGAAATCCATCCTTATCTTCTCAGTGCCTTAGAGATTGTTTCCTGTTATTGCTTGTAAAAATTGTGAAAAAAACACATGCATGCATGGGAACATACCTGGTTTTTCTGTGATCTGGAATGTTTTTTAAGGAAGTATGTTTATTTTTTCAGTGTTAATGAAATTGTGAATATGCAGATAAAGCAAGTGCAATAGGTCGCCAAATTTATACGGTGGCAAAATAAAAAGGAGGAATTAAAAAATAAATCTTAATTTCCATGATAACTGATAATGTTAAAATAGGACAAAGTTAATCCTAGTGTACCCCAGTTAAATTCAATATTTAACAGTATTTCCACAAAAGTAAATAAACTACTATTGGATTTTCTTACTTTGATCTCTCTGTATAAAGACTGAACCCCAGTGGACAATTCCACAGTCTGATCCTCCAGTTGTTGTCGACGCTGCATATTACTGGAAATTTGTAGCTTCTCTGCTTTAAGTTCATTCACTGTACTCTTTAGCTGCTGGATCTGAGTCTGCTGGTCCTGTTTAAGTTTTTGATTTAACTCAATTTTACCAGTAACTGCAGAAAAATAAATACCCCCCCCCACATTTAATCAAATTAATTACATTAACCAAAACCTTTTACTCTGCACTAACTGAAATCTTACTCTTAGTATCAGATGATGGATCATAACATACAAAACATTCCAATGAAAAATGAGAAGCAGTATGCCTGAAATAAGATTTCATTAAAAGATATTAAATAATCAACTATTGCTTTAAAAAATTAAAAATATAAATAAGCATATACTTTAAAATAGAAACTTTCATAAAAGAAGTTTTAAAAAGTTACTTTCAATATTCAAAATGCACAGAGGCTAGGAAACTACCAGTTTACTTGTATGATTTACCTGTATCCCACAGGTGTTTTTTTTCTTGTTTTTCCTGGCTTACTTGTATAAGAGTTCGATCTAAGTCTACCCCTTGCAGCTTATTGGCCTGCTGGGCAATTTTTCGTTCAACATCCCTTAGATCAGTCTGAAAATAACAGGAAAAAACGTTAAAATTTTTGTACTGTTGATTGCTGTATTTAATAACTTTAAGAAAACAATCTTGCACTTACCCTACTTCAAATTCAGAGCAGCTTATACTAAAAAATGTGTTTTAATCTAAAACGAACTATTTATTTTTAAAACAAATGCACAAATGGATGAGGTTATTTGAAATTGAGTTTATACTATAGACAAATTTTGCCAATTCAGAACTTCAGATGTGCATGGGAAAACAGCATTCACACAACGGTTTCTATCTGAAAAATTCAGGTGTGCAAAATTGATGATGTAATTTTGTAGTCCATGTTATTAAATTAGGCACAATTGTAAAAGCTTACACTTAAGGTCCGTTGAAACAAAGGAAGGAAAAATGTAGCCAGAGTAATAAATATATAATGATGCATTCAGAACTAAGGGAATTTTAAATCAGTTATGAGCAACATGACTGACTTCAAATCATACAGGGTGCAGAAATATATACTTTATTTCCTGCCCATTTGACACTTTTAAACACTGTGCCATGGTTTGACACAGCTGAAACTATGTCAGCTATTGTTTTGTTTAAAAAAAAAAAAAAAAAAATCAGTCAGAATTAGGAACATTCTTGAATTTATCTTCTCTTATTCAGTGCTGCATGAATATTTTCACTTAATTATGGGGCAAATGCTGCCCCCACATGTATGTGGATGGTGCTATAGCAAATGGGCACATTTGGAGAGGCACATAGTATGAAGCCCAGATGCAGGAAGAGTTGGAATAGAGTGGCAGAAGGTTAGGGCTGTAAAGGACAGTTCAGTCACTAATTAGGAGTAGCTTCCAAAGTGATTGTGTTCCCATCTGAAGGCCTGGAGAACATAGGAAAAAGATCTCTCCCCTACTTCCACCATGGTGTTCTACAAAACCCAATGATGCTTGTGAATTGTTTGTAAAGCACTTTAGGATCCTCTGAAATTAAGGGCACTATACAAGTATATATTATTATTATCACCCATAACCACTTGTGATAATTTTGGTATTCTTTTTTAAAAATCCTCTTTTTCCTCTATTGTCTTTGAGATCCTTCAACATTTCGAGGCACTGTGATGGACTGCATACCAAGGTAGCACTAATGGAGTGTTATTTTATTCATTAATAAGTCTAGTAAACTTACCTGGTACCTTTCCATAAGTGTTATATCTTGTAAACATGCTTTGGCACTTTCCTCCTCAGGCATAACTGTACCTAAGAGAGTTTCCTGTTCTTCTACATCACTCTTTAGGCGCTGAATATCTCTGTTTACATTCTGTAGCTTGTTTCTTAAGTCTGGTATGTCCTTTTCTTTAAGTTCAGCTATGGTCTGCCTTAATATAAAATATAAATCCATAATAACAATTGCCCATTTAAAAATAGTAGCTTAAGTTCAAAATAATGGGTAATTTGTGCTATGATTTAAAATTGGAGCAGATGGAACTATTTTACAGAAATTGTCAGTTACTGAAATCTGCCCATCTGGTCATCTCATTCATCAACCTATGGTAACAGATCCTATCCTTTCAGTCAGCTAAGATCAGTTCAAAGTCAAGAAAACTTATCAAAGCAATGTGCTCATACTAGTCTCAGATCTTACAGAAAACCACTATACAATACTACCACCTTGTGAAGGAAAAGCATAAAAAGTTTTTATATTGTGTACTTTTTTTTTTCTCTCTTACACACTAAGTCCCATGCAACCCTGAGCTAACCAGACTACTAGAAAACAGGCTCCCAAAACTTCTTGAGCCTGGAGACCCTTCATCTCTGCAAAATGCATGCGTTTTCCACCCCAACCCCAAATCTTGTTGGTACTGACATGAATGCTAAACTTTTTTTCAGTTTTGTTTTGGGGGAGTGGTGGGGAGAGAAGAAAAGGAGAGTAATTCAAAGTGCCTTGTGTGATACATTTTCCCCAGTTTAAAAGATGCAGACAATTTTGAAGCAAGGATAATTAATTTTTGTAGAGAGATCTGCAGGGATCCTTCTGGTGATTTTTTTTTTTTTTAAACATTAACTGCTATCTGGTGCCATCTGGTAAATTTCAAAGACAACAACAATTAAACTGCTCCTTAGAAAGATCTAATGTCAAGGGATAAAATTCAATCCATGCAGGGACGGATTAGCAGTATACAGATACAAGGATGGATTCCAAAAAAGGCAGGAACGCACGCACGCACACGCACATTAATAAATAGATTAATAAAAATAATTGATTTATATCACCTGTAACAAAATGTTTGTAAAATGGTGAGCTTGTTTCAGTTTGTTTTTAGCAACATAGTCTCCGCTTCAGCAAACATATTTAACATGAAGTAGAATGAAGACATTTTAGTAACAGCATAAATAATTTCACCATTTTAATTATATAGATGTTAAAAAGTGAAAAAAAAAGGAGGATTTTTTACACTGGACATGACCACTGAAGAAGCAACACTTAACCAATTCCTCTGCCTAGCCCTCAACAGAAATGTGAAAGTACTGGAATTGTCAAACATATAGTACAGTCTAAACTGAGTAGAGGACAAAGCTCTTAGTTATTATATATTGACGTAATGACACTTTCGAGGGTTAGTGTTTTGAGAGTTGAATTATCTACTTCCAAAATATTTTCCTCACGTTTATTCTTGTTCTTTGTAACACACAGAAACTATCATCATTTGGAATAATCTGATTCCTTTTAAAAGTGTGTAACAAGAGGCGTAGTATTCTCTGCGTGGTGCCTTACCTTATTGGTTTAAGCCCCATCATTTCATCACGCTTCTTTTCTCTTCTTTTAAGCTCAGACTCTGTTGACTTCAGTTTATCTGGAGCAAGACGTAACTTGGACTGCAGATCGCTAATTACATCTTGCAGTTCTGACTCTGTTTGAAAGACCCTCTGACAAACTGGGCAACATGACTGGTTCTCATCTGTCAGTTGTGTAATAAACTGTGAATAAACTGCTGTGGCTCCAGCAAGCATAGCTGTTTTTAAAAGAATAAATTAAAGTTTGTCAATTAAAGCAGTGAATAATCAAATCTGCAACAATAATTTGTTGCACTATAAAAGGAAACAAATGTGATACCTGTGAAATTAACAGAACAAGGGAATATTTTAGCTTAAATTGCTCTCTCTTAAATAAATGAATTGTGAAAGTGACTGTAATTTTCTTTGAATACTACCAGACTCTTCTGCTAACATTAGGCACAACGAGCCACATCTGTGGCCACGCTGGAGCTGCTCATTTGCACTGTTTGTATAGCTGGCAGATCCAGGTAGCGGAATATTCTCCCAGCTTTGACACAATCAAAGATCAGGACCTAAATATTTACTATGTCAAAGTAGTTACTAGTAAATTTATAAGAATGAAGTAATAAGGTAGCAAATTCATTGAGAGAACGAAAATATTTTCATGGCTGTTTACATGCAATATAGAAGTAAAAATAAAACTAAGGAAAAATGATTTTAATTTTATTCTTAAATATGGCACCTTGAGGTTGGGCCTTATATCAAATTTTATATTAACTATTGATCATCTCACAAGGACCCACTACTCCATATAACAGGCAGTATTACTGTCTTAAGATTTGGAATTTAAGTTTAAAAAGAGCTTTAGAAGAAAGTGAAGAAATACATAAACTTACCTCGCTGCTTTGAAGTCTTTTCAATTTCATCCTGAAGTTTGTATAGATCACTATCAAAATCTTGGCTTCCACAAACATCAAAAAGTTTGTCTTCATAATTGGACAACTGCTCTTCTTTTTTTCTTAGCTCAATAGTGATATGATTTTTATTTTGTTCTGCTGAAGCTAGTTCTTTGCTGAAACAGGAATGTGTGAATTCTTATATTAAAGAAGGGCACCAAAACAAGTTTATAAACCATTATAGCCCAGAAACTATTAGGTTAGTTTGAATCTCAAATTCACACTGGACAAATTCCTGTCAGTTCTGGCTGAAAAACTAATCTATAAGGAATACTTTCAATACTATAAGCATTGGATAACACTTTTTATTTGCTAATTTGAAGAATGGGATAATATGTTGCATTTCAAAAGTCTACCAGCCTGTTTGCCAGAAGCTGGAAATGGGCGACAGGGGATGGATCACTTGATGATTACCTGTTCTGTTCACTCCCTCTGGGGCACCTGGCATTGGCCATTGTCGGAAGACAGGATAATGGGCTAGATGGACCTTTGGTCTGACCCAGTATGGCTATTCTTATGTTCTTATGCCAAGACATTATTTTTGTTTTCTAGCTTATTCCTGGAGTCCATTTCTAAATTATATATCCATGGCCATAACTTCCTAGAAATGAAATCTGAATTTCATTTTTATTGTTGTTTACTCCACTTATATACTAACTAGAGCTGTCAAGTGATTAAAAAAATTAATCGCGATTAATCATACTGTTAAACAATAGAATACCATTTATTTAAATATGATTTCAATTACAACACAGAATACAAAGTGTACAGTGCTCACTTTATATTTATTTTTTATTACAAGTATTTGCACTGTAAAAAAAAAGAAATAGTATTTTTCAATTCACCTAATACAAGTACTGTAGTGGAATCTCTTTATCATGAAAGTTGAACTTACAAATGTAGAATTATGTACAAAAAAACCTGCATTCAAAAATAAAACAATGTACAATTTTCATGCCTGCAAGTCCACTCAGTCCTACTTCAGCCAATCGCTCAGACAACAAGTTTGATTACTATTTGCTAGAGATAATGCTGCCCACTTCTTGTTTAAAATGTCACCTGAAAGTGAGAACAGGCGTTCACATGGCACCATTGTAGTTGGCGCCGCAAGATATTTACGTGCCAGATGCGCTAAAGATTCATATGTCCCTTCATGCTTCAACCACCATTCCAGAGGACATGCGTCCATGATGATGACGGGTTCTGCTTGATAATTATCCAAAGCAGAGCGGACTGACGCATGATCATTTTCACCATCTGAGTCAGATGCCACCAGCCAGAAGGTTGATTTTCTTTTTCGGTGGTTCAGGTTCTGTAGTTTCTGCATCTGTGTTGCTCTTTTATGTCTTCTGAAAGCATTCTCCATACCTCGTCCCTCTCAGATTTTGGACGGCACTTCAGATTCTTAAACCTTGGGTTGAGCGCTGTAGCTATTTTTAGAAATCTCACATTGGTACCTTCTTTGTGTTTTGTCAAATATGCTGTGAAATATAAGTGTTCTTAAAATGAACGTGCTGGGTTATCATCCGAGACTGCTATAACATGAAATAGATGGCAGAATGCAGGTAAAACAGAACAGGAGACATACAATTCTCCCCCCAAGGAGTTCAGTCACAAATTTAGTTAATGCATTATTTTTTTAACGAGCATCATCAGCATGGAACCATGTCCTCTGGAATGGTGGTTGAAGCATGAAGGGACATATGAATCTTTAGCGCATCTGGCACGTAAATATCTTGCGGCGCCAGCTACAATGGTGCCATGTGAACGCCTGTTCTCACTTTCAGGTGACATTTTAAACAAGAAGTGGGCAGCATTATCTCTTGCAAATTGTAACCAAACTTGTTTGTCTGAGCGATTGGCTGAAGTAGGATTGAGTGGACTTATAGCCTCTCAAGTTTTATATTGTTTTATTTTTGAATGCAGTTTTTTTGTACATAATTCTACATTTGTAAGTTCAACCTTCATGATAAAAAGATTGCACTACATTACTTGTATTAGGTGAATTGAAAAATACTATTTCTTTTGTTTTTTACAGTGCAAATATTTGTAATAAAAATAAATATAAAGTGAGCACTGTACACATCATATTCTGTGTTGTAACTGAAATCAGTATATTTGAAAATGTAGAAAACATCCAAAAATATTTAATAAATTTCAATTGATATTCTATTGTTTAATAGTACGATTAATCAGGATGAATTTTTTTAACCGCGATTAATTTTTTTAAGTTCATTGCGTGAGTTAACTGCAATTAATTGACAGCCCTAATACTAACCCGTTTTCTGAAAATATTTTGAGCTGTCTTTTGGCGTAAGTATCCTTGTGAAAGGGGGCTAAGTTACATAAGCAAAAATATATTTGTTAGGAGTTCTAAAATTAGACCGCTTCCTAACAGTTATAAGCAAAGTCTATTTCAGAATGTACCTGGTACGTGGATATTTCCAATATAAAAAAATCAGACCTATATTATTGAATAAAACATTATTCTACAACCATAAGGGGAAGAAACCCAAATCAAATTGTCATTCTATTCTTTAAGAAAAGTATATTTCTTGACAGATCATTATATTTCATGTTTCTGAATCTTGCAGTATCATTGAGTCCCAAATCTTGTAACCAGATCCATATGGAGTCTCATGAACTTCAACTGGATTCTGCACAGCTATAAGGGGTCTGCCAATATGTATCCCACTGCAGGACTGGGGCCTCAATAATTTTACAAACAGAAATTATGGGCTTGATATAGAGATTTCTGGGTGAGATTTTTTAGCCTGTGTTATGCAGAAGGTCAGACTAGATTAGCGTAACAGTCCCTTCTGACCTTAAATATGCATTAATTTTAAGATGCAACAATAAATAACAACAATAATAAATCAAACAAGACATAACTGTAGTAAGGGAACAGAAACAATGGATTAAACTCTCCAACTTCAAAATGAACTAATTTCAGAAATTAATTCTGAAGCCAGAATCGAGCAAATGAATACTTACTTAAGTTGGGCAAGCTTGTCTCTTGTCTGATTAATCTCTCTAGTTTTAGCATGAAGCCAATCCTCGAGCTGTTTTTTGTTTGGAAAATATCCCAGCAATAAGGTCAATTCATCAGTATGTCTAGATTTTATTTTTCTGATCTGCTCCTCTTTGTCCACCTTGGGGAACAAAATACTCTTAAAATATACTTTTCTATATTCACAAACTATTATTTTATTCAGTGTACTTATAAAGTTAAATCTTTTTTCAAAAGCACAAAGAATTTTTTATGCAATTAATGATGTAAGATTCTGAGAAATAACTGCTCCTCATAAAGCCTCAATGAAAGATATTAACTTCATGTAAATTTCTTAACAAGAAGATACTAGGAAAATAAAAAGGAATACGCTACTTTGTCTTTCCTCAACATATCCATTTGGGTGATTGTCTTGGTATGCAAGTTTAGCTGTTCCATCTCCTGATCCAATTTCTGAAGAACCTTGTCCAGGTTTGCTTTCTCATTCTGAAGTTTTTGTACCTCCAATTCAAGAGCTTCCACATTGCTGTTCTTCTCAGCCTTATCTAGTTCACGTTCCTAAACAGAAAAATAAAATCAACCAAAGATTTATTTTTAAAATGTGATTTATAATTATGCCAATTAGAGAATAAGACTAATGAAGTCAGACTGATAATGAGACAGCAATATAACTCTGATGGATAAAGGAATGACAATTACGTGATCTGAAAGGACTCCATACAGAAGGATGAAGACTGTGAAATGGGGCTGTTAACAAGGGATGTAAAACAAAGAAAAGAGGACATGGATGTTAAGACTCCAACAAGGTTGCACAGCCGCCCCAACTGCTCATCTACTACCCTGATGGGTGCTAATATTAGATTAAAAAAATGAGTTTTCATTCCCCTGTTAAGGTGCTAGATAGATAGAACATGGCTTCAATGTGCCTCATCCACATCCTGTTTGCTCTTTGGCATCCATTGAATGATAAACTATACTTAAGAGTTTTCCTTAAGGCAGGGATGGGCAAACTTTTTGGGCCGAGGGCCACATCTGGGTGAGGAAATTGTATGCAGGGCCGGGGCAGGGAGTTGGGGTGTGGGAGGGAGTGCGAGGCGCAGGCAGGGAGCTTAGGGCAGGGAGTTGGGGGGTGGGGTGCAGGAGGGATTTGGGCTCTGGGGTGGCAGCAGCGCGCACCGGGGCCAGGGCAGGCTGCCTGCCCTGTCCCCAGTCCCACGCCACTCCAGGAAGCACTGCAGCCCCTGGGGGGGGAGAGAGGGAGGGCCGGCGAAGGGCTCCGTGTGCGCTGCCCTTGCCATGCCTCCAGGTACCTCCCCCGAAGCTCCCACTGGCCGCGGTTCCCCATTCCCGGCCAATGGGAGCTGTGGGGGGCGGTGCCTGGAGGAAAAGACCCAGGGGCCGCAAGGACATCGGGCCGGCCGCTGCTGAGAGCGGCGCGGGTACTGCGGCGCCACGGGGGGCAATCCCCTGGGCTGGGCTGGGTCGTAGTTTGCCCACCC
This sequence comes from Emys orbicularis, assembly GCF_028017835.1. NCBI lineage: Eukaryota > Metazoa > Chordata > Testudines > Emydidae > Emys > Emys orbicularis. The sequence goes on from NC_088690.1 coordinate 98,727,562, forward strand.
CTGCCTTAAGGGAAAGACTATGTGGAGAAATTCCACGATGCATTAAATTCTTCAGCTATAAGCAAAGTATAAACATTTGGCTAAAAAGGCACAAGTAAGGAGGCAGCAATTAGACAACTTGCCCTTGAATGGGGATGGCTTGTTGTAAGTTTATAACTGAAAATCATGGCACCATGCTCATTTCAGTCATGATTTTTCTTGGTCCCTGATTCCAACAAGTAAAATATAGTTTACTCTCACAGAATATGATATAGGTTTCAGGGTTTTTGGGATGGCAGGGGTGATCAGGTTTTTTCATTATGTCACTGCTGTCCGCATCTGCAATACTTGATGTGACCAAAAGCATCAAGACAACCGAATATGCTTTCTGTTGTGTATTTATTTAAATTATTCAAATATAAAATCTTACAGCCTTGATGAGTTCCTGATCCAGTTCCAGAATCCTGTCTGAAGACTCCTCCAACTGATTCAGTTCATATTTCACATTCTTCAGTTCAACCTGTTTCTTATTTTGAATGTCTGACTTCAGGTCAATGGTTTTTTCCAGTCCAGTTTTCTTATCTCTTATTTCATCTATCTGTTTTTGTTTCATTGTTTCTTTTTCTGCAAATTCTCTCTGAAAACAAAACAAAAACAAAAACAAAAAAAACCATCCAAAACAGTTACTAAGCAATTATCTACAGCTGAATTAATTTATACAGAGCCCCCTACAGACTTTTTTTTTTCTATAAGCAAATCACAATGACCATATTGGCACCTGTCTAATGCAACATGCTGAAATATTTTGGAACAAATTTTCCACCAAAACGTTTTTCTGTTGGAAAATACCGAGTCGTTGAAATCAAATTATTTTGCAGGGAAGGGTTGATTTTGACAAATCTTTTGACAGAAACCAAGCAGGTTTCAACAAAAACGTGCCTGGTTTCTCGCCAGCTCATCTACCCACTTCCCTAGCTTGTCAGCAGTTCACCTGGCAGAGAGCTTGGGAGCTGGAGATGCCTTAATGCCTGAGGACCAAGCTTCCTAAGCTGGGCAGCCCAAGGAGCCATGTGTTTGGGGAGTCAGCCATCCTAGCAGAAGTCGGGCAGTCCTCTGAACAAACTAAAAAATTCCATTTAGATTCTCCTAATGTGGGATACTTTCCCCCCCCCCCCCCAATTCAATATTTTTCATAGGCAAGGAGGATTTTTTCCAGCCAATTCTAGACATTCATGTTAAACAGAATTATTATTATTTGTATTACCATACTACCTAACGTAGGCACCGACTCCGTGGGCGCTCCAGGGCTGGAGCGCCCACAGGGAAAAAATGGTGGGTGTTGAGCACCCACCAACAGCCCCCCTATCAGCACCCATCCTACCCCTCCATCCTCCTGCCTGCCGGCGGGCCCCACCAATCAGAGCCTCCTCATCCCTCCGCATGTCTCCCATCCACCGCAATCAGCTGTTTTGTGGCATGCAGGAGGCTGGGGGGAGAGCGGGGAGCAGCGAGGATGCGGTGCGCTTGGGGGCGGAAAGAGACAGGGCGGGGGTGGAACAGGGGCGGGAAGAGGCGGGGCTGTGGCATTGATGGAAGGGATGGAGTGGGGGTGGGGCCTGGGGCACAGCCAGGGGTTGAGCACCTGCCAGCGCAATGAAAAGTCGGCGGCTGTGCTACCTAGGAGCCCCAGTCATGGATCAGAACCCCACTGTGCTAGGCACAGTACAAACACAGAACAAAAAGATGGTGCCTTCCCCAGGGAACTTACAATCCAAGTATTAAATGCTTTTTCACTACATTAGAGCTTATGATAAGTTACACTATGCGTAATTTAAAAAAAACAACAACCCCCGAACAATATAAAATGTCCTCGCAAGGTCTTCCTGGCAGAAGCATCTTCTAATACCAAGCATATTCTAAAAACTGTTGACAACTGTGTGTATAATATTAGAATTGTGAGATAAGGAAGCACATAATGGTAATGTAGGTCCCTTGTGAACATTTCACTAGGAAATAAAGAACATAACTTCTGATGACTCTACTGCTGTCAAGTCACATGCATTATGAAAACAGATATTATGAGAATGCATTAAGCAAGGTGACGAAATCTTACCATTAACTGACTGGCAGTTTCCGCTTCTCTTTCTTGTCTCTCTTTCACAAGCTTGTGAAAACTGTTAATTTGCCTTTCATTAAAAGGTGTTCGTTCAAAACCATCTAATTCCAACAGTGCTGCTAAAGTCTGGATTAACGAATCCCTGGTTCTGATGTCCTGCTGGTGACGATCTGCTTGTAGCTGAAGACGACCTTCACAAATGTTTGTACACACACGCACGCACACACACACGCGCACACACACGCACGCACACAAAAATAAGCTTTACACATTTAGAAGTGTATACATCAATAAGATATTATATTGTTTATATTTGATTATGTTCAAATCACTTGGAAGGGATGTTTCTACTCAATTTTTTAAAATCGCATGCATCAATAACTGAATTTTAGCAGTTTCTAGGAATAGCTGAAGAGACTCTTAAAAGGTCTTTTTTTTTAAGAAATAAGTTTCATTTCTTATGTTACTAATGTCACTTTAGATTTATTAACACAAACAGTTTAGTTTACTTATCACTATTTATGCTGTTTACTTTTGAACTTCTCTTAGCGTGGGCAATGAACATAGACTAATTAGGGCAACTTTTATTTTTAGTCAGGTCTGGGGTGCCCACATAGTTTTACACTAAAGGTGTGATGCTAAACTGGGCAACTTTGTGTATGGACACTAAAATAATTTAAACATGACTTTTACCGGTTTAGCCTTCATTGGTAAATTTACAGAAGTAAGCTACAGAATACAACCAGGTTTAAATCAACACAAGTGTGCCCACACAGTGGGTTGCAACAGTTTACCTAAATTGATTTTTAAACTGATTTATGTTAAACCAATGTAACTTCAGTGTACAGTAACTCCTCACTTAAAGTCGTCCCAGTTAACTTGTTCGTTGCTGATCAATTAGGGAACATGCTCATTTAAAGTTGTGCAATGCTCCCTTCTAACGTCTTTGGCAGCCGCCTGCTTTGTCCACTGCTTGCAGGAAGAGCAGCCTGTTGCAGCTAGCTGGTGGGGGCTTGGAACCAGGGTGGACCGGCAGCCCCCCCATCAGCTCCCCGCTCCCCTAAATTCCCTGTGCAGCAGCTGCCAGCAGACTAGCAATTGCAGCTATCCCTCCCCCCACTGCCATGTGCTGCTACTGCCCTCTGCCTTGGAGCTGTTCCCCGAGCCTCCTGCTTGCTGTAGGGGAGTGGGGGGAGGGCAGGGGCTGTCAGGGTGTCCCCCTCCCCCCTGCTCCTACACCCTGCTTACCCCTTCTTCCCCATATAGAGCAGGGTGGGGACATGGACGGAGAGAGAGACAGAGAGAGCCTGGGGCAGCAGCTGCTGGTCTCAACTTCCTGATCCACTTAAAAAGACAATGCACTTAAGAGTGGGTCAGCTTACTTAAAGGGGCAGTGTGCATTTCTCTCTCTCTCTCCCACACACAAAGTGTGTGTCTGTCTCTGTCGGCTATGCTGTCTCCCCTCCCTCGTGTTTGTGCTGCCTTGTGTGAGAGGCTACATTAACAGCAATATGTTAACCCTTGAGGGCTCAGCTGAGTGCTAGTTCATCATTTAACACAGGGGTTCTCAAACTGGGGGTCGGGACCCCTCAGGAGGTCATGAGCTTATTACATGGGGGTGTCGCGAGCTGTCAGCCTCCACCCCAAACTCTGCTTTGCCTCCAGCATTTATAAAGGTGGTAAATATATAAAAAAGTATTTTTAATATATATGGGGGGGGGGTTCGCACTCAGAGGCTTGCTATGTGAAAGGGGTCACCAGTACGAAAGTTTGAGAACCACTGATTTAGCAGTAAGGTATTCCCTGGGAAATATCCCACCCTCTTACTTCACCACCTCAACCAAGCTTCACAATCATCATAGCTGTGAACAGTATTAAATTGTTTGTTTAAAACTTATAGAGTGTGTGTGTGTGTGTGTGTATATATAAAATATATAGTTTTTTGTCCGGTGAAAAAAATTTCCCTGGAACCTACCCCCTCCCCCGCTTATGGGGAAATTGGATTCGCTTAACATGTTAGGAATCATTAAAAAGGGGATAGAGAATAAGACTGAGAATATATTATTGCCCTTATATAAATCGATGGTACGCCCACATCTCGAATACTGCGTACAGATGTGGTCTCCTCATCTCAAAAAAGATATACTGGCACTAGAAAAGGTTCAGAAAAGGGCAACTAAAATGATTAGGGGTTTGGAACGGGTCTCATATGAACAGAGATTAAAGAGGCTAGGACTCTTCAGCTTGGAAAAGAGGAAACTAAGGGGGGATATGATAGAGGTATATAAAATCATGAGTGATGTGGAGAAAGTGGATAAGGAAAAGTTATTTACTTATTCCCATAATACAAGAACTAGGGGTCACCAAATGAAATTAATAGGCAGCAGGTTTAAAACAAATACAAGGAAGTTCTTCTTCACGTAGCGCACAGTCAACTTGTGGAACTCCTTACGTGAGGAGGTTGTGAAGGCTAGGACTATAACAGCGTTTAAAAGAGAACTGGATAAATTCATGGTGGTTAAGTCCATTAATGGCTATTAGCCAGGATGGGTAAGGAATGGTGTCCCTAGCCTCTGTTTGTCAGAGGATGGAGATGGATGGCAGGAGAGAGATCACTTGATCATTGCCTGCTGGTCCACTCCCTCTGGGGCACCTGGCATTGGCCACTGTCAGTAGACAGGATACTGGGCTAGATGGACCTTTGGTCTGACCCGGTACGGCCGTTCTTATGTAACATCATTTCGCTTAAAGTCGCATTTTTCAGGAACATAACTACAACGTTAAGTGAGGAGTTACTGTACAAACAAGTCCTAAGAGGGAGAAAACTGACAAAACATCCAAAAAACAAACAAAAAACCCAACTCACTTCTGTTGGAAATTTGTTTTTACCCACTATTGTTTCAAGTAACGTATAAGATTTCTAGAACTGACAGACAGAAAAAAAATGAGATTTTTTTTCTCTGTTTTTTTACTTTGTACATCTGACAGCACTTTGTCACTTTCGCCCCATGTAGTCAATAGGGCTGAACCTGTCAACTGAGCTCAGTCCGACTATCCTCATTTACTTGTGAGTGTTTGCAGGATTGACCCTTTATTCAGTTTCCCCAGTCTGTGTGGGTCTTTTACACAGCAGCAGGGGAGAACGCCTCCCCCCTCCCTTTTCCAATTTTTTAAAATAGGAAAATGTGATCGCTGTGATCCCAGGAAACTAGGATGGCTATCGTGTGCAGTATTCAAAACAACATTTAACTTTATTTTTTTTTAAAGACTAGATTTCAAGTTTGATGTTATTTTTCTAAAATAAATAAAAATATTAACTGACTTTTAAAAAAATAATTAAAACACTTCTACAAACAGTCTTGTAAATTCCTTTTTGTAAAAAACATTAACATTGAATTTTGTCTCTAAAGCAAGGGTTCTCAAACTGGGGTCGTGACTCCTCAGGGGATCACAAAGTTATAACATGGGGGGGGGGGGGGGAGTCATGAGCTGGCAGCATCCACCCCCAAACCCCACTTCACCTCCAGCATTTATAATAGTGTTAAATGTAAAAAGAGACTTGCTGCGTGAAAGGGGTCACCAATACAAAAGTTTGAGAACCACTGGTCTAAACTACCTGACAATGCCCCTTTTAAGGTCTATCGGCATTGCCATTATTCCCACATTTTGCAACATTTTATCATTCCCCTATTTTAGGCCCCATTTGTAGACTTCAACAAGACCTACATTTGGACTCCATGAAGGCAGAAGAGTTTTCACTAGTAAATATTAACAGCAGATCACAGCTTTTACTTGCTTTGCAATGAAACAAGGCATTGGAGTTCTCAGTCTGTATTTTGTACAGATTTAAAAAAAAATCTAAAAGCAAAATGTTTTTCTTTGACCAATTCAACAAAAAGGCATTTATTCTAATGCAGTGATTCTAGTTGGCAGGGCAAAAGAATGCAGTGGCAGATCAGCAGGAGATAAGATGCCACCAATATTTAAAATTATTTTTTACTTTTCTAAGTGCCTATTTTGTGGCCTTAATCATTCAGCCAATTCAAATTACAGAATTCTAAAAATTGCACTAAAATTGCCAGCTCACATTTACTTTCTTCTCTTTCTAAATCCACATAAAATTCAGAATATAGGTTTTAAAATTGTTTTCAGTAGAAAAGCAATAACCTCCCTCCATACCATGTGCATTACATTAATTTGTCCTATTAAGGAATTTTGGTAGTTGTCTGAACCAAGAACACAGGAGCTAAGGAGCTAATTACCACAACACCAAGAAGGAATGTCCATCGCTTAAAGGTCATGCTCTTACTACCTGAGTAAACCTGTTCCATTTTATAATCTTTCCAAAAATCATTATTACCTATACTATTCCATATTGATATTATTATAACTGTACTTATGACAACAAACACTTTCTGTTTATAGATATTTTCATAAAACTTGTAATGTACGTATCTTGAAATAATTAATAAGCTATACAGAACAAGATGCATGGTATTTAGGGAATTTTAAAGAAATCACATGAAATACAACTTTCCTGAAGTCAACCCTTTGGGTACATATGGTGCACTCACTTCCCTCCCAACAATTTTCTTGGCTAAAATCCATTAACTAAAATTGGTGACAGATCTCAATTCCTCCAAACTGGAGGACTCATGCTAACGCAACCAGCTCACAGACCAAACATATGCTTTGTAAATTGTTAGACTGATGACTTCTTGGTGACCTAGAACAGAAATGCCAAAAGTGCCTCGTTTTACGCAAAAAGTCCATAAATGAATGAGTGCACCAATGTCAACATTATTGGACAAAAGGGCAATTGTACAATTGAAATCCCATGGAGAAGACTAGTGACCTTTTGGTTATCTCTGACAGTGAAGGTCAAAGTTCAAATATGAGACTTTGACCCCCTGTACAAGCAGCCAACTGAATAAGTATACCACATTTCAAGATTCTCATCCGGCTCAAACATGGAAATTGTGTCAATCATCCTTTTACAAGTGTCTATATTATATTCTATAATCATTTCTGCATTAATTAAAAAAAAAAAAATCAGCCTATTATACCTTGTTCAACAAGCAATTCTGATTTCTCTCTGTTGAATCTCTGACACTCTTTGCTTGCTCTATCCAGCTCACGTTGACAGTCTGTTAATCTCCTTTCCTTCTCTTTTACTGTTCTCTGATGGTTCTGGTACATATCTCTTAGTTGGTCATCTGTTCCTTGAAAAACCTATGCAGTCAGAGTATACTGCAGCATTAAAAAGTTAGCTTTTTAAACTGATTTATAACAAAATACTTTGCGCCCATGCTTATAAACTATATAATGCATTTTCCAAAGGTTAAACACAGAATAAAATGAAAAAAGATAAAATATCATCCGATTTGTAATTTTTACCATAAGACCACTCAAACGGCAGTGGTAAAAGGTATTTTGGGTTAGCTTGAATAAACTTCTTATTGCAGGAGTTAAGCCACAAGAACTAAGTAAAATTATTTGGGTCCAATAAAGGGATTCCCCTTTTTCGTACTGATAAAACAATATGATACATACTTTTTGTGATACATGCTCCTGGACAAATTCTTTCTAGTTGTCAAAATAATTTCATATATTTAGCACACACATAATGAAAACCACTAACTTTTTTACTGGCTATTTTAAAGGGGAGAGAAAACAAGAAGATTTGTGATGTTAATGAGAAGAGATGTCCTTGTACTTGTAGGTCAAGTTTGGGTTGCTCTGCTGACCACTGCCAGTTAATGCCATTTACATATGGTCATGACAAATCATTACTACTCTATAAAATCGCTGACTCCATTGTTCACCACACTGAGCAGTTCATTCTACTCCATAGATCTTGGAGGGAAAGGTAATAACAAGTTTTAATCCCCATCTCCCTACTAAATCAAAAAGAAATACATCTTCATGACATTGTATCCTACCAGCTATTTGTGATATTTAAACCATTTATTTTAGGGGCCATTTTGTTGATGGTGGCCACTCCTTAATACTCGTGGCTGTCTGGTTGCTCTTCACTGTGAGAGCCACAGCATACTGAAAATTCACTTTGTAGTGCCACTGTAAATTGCTCAGAAATCATACATGCAGAATAATATTTATGGATATCTGTATTACTACCTAACTACAGTATACAACAACCTATTGCATCTTGCATGCTTGAAGACATCAACCAATGCTGGTGACTGATAATAAAAACAGAACTGATTAGGAAGGTCAGCCACACTGACCCACTTAATACTCCTAGCAAACTGTATATTTTAAAACCACAGCCACCATCTTTCATAGTTTCTTTGCACTTTATTTTACTGAGTTTTTATAAACTTTGCCCCCGATCCAGAAAAAACACTTAAGAATGTGAGTAGTCCCACTGAACTGAATGGGACTGTTCATATTTTTAAGCTTTTTCCTGGATTGAGACTTTACTAGTGGGGGGATTTAAAAAAAATATTTAATTATGTATTTACTGAAGAATACTCCATTGAGTACACTAAAAACATTCACACCTTTCTGCATTCAGTTTTACAACAATTGTGGCCAAAAAAGCTTGGAAAATAAAACCAACAGAACAAAAATACACTGTTCTGGCTATGGGTACACAAGTTTTTTAAAATTTATGGTTCATTCTATAGTAAATGTATTATTCATTCTGTAATATATGATTGCTTCTGATTTTTTAGGATGAAGGATGGTGACACATTGAATTTAAAAAAGCAAACCTTCTCCATCTTCTGTTGCAAATCCTGGTTATCTTTTTCCATCTGCCTTTTCCTGCTGTCCAGAGCTTTAATCTCGTTGTCAAGTCTCACTACTTTTGCAAGATTCTGTTCAATTTCTGCGAGACGGTTCTGAAAAGGAAAGAATGCTTAAGTAAATTGGCTTCACTACAGTTTATGGATCTTATAATCAAATTTTCTATTTAAATATATTGCATTTTAAAAATGGGTCATTTCCAGCACCTACAAGTTCATAAGGCGTTTTAGACACTAACACAAGGGTTCTCAAATCTTTTCATACCATGCCCACATATTAATCAAGACACCACCTTGCGGATCACCTCCCTTTCCTGATTAAACAACATCCCTGCAGCAACTACAGTAATTACTTAAATGGAAAAGTAATATTAGCAAATTATTTGAAAGCTTATTCTTCAGAGAATTTCCCCCACCGTTGATGATATCCTGAGTGCAGATCATGCAGGTTTCAGACCAAACCCCAGTGCCTGTGATCAAGTGCTGGCACTCACCACCCACACTGGGAACTGCCTGCTCTGAAGGCCAAAGACAGGTTCAGTATTCCTAGACCTTACTGTTGCATATGACATGATCTGGTATACAGGCCTATTATACAAACCGTCACTGGTCCCACCGAAGCGGGTTGTCATGGCTGTTGAACTGTTGCCGAGAAGTTGCTAATTTCAAATTATGCTCCTAGAGGTCCCAAAACAATGTTTTACCTTATGGCTCAATTCTAACACCAACACTTTTCAATCTCTTCACAAATGACTTTCCCAATACCACTGCCAAGCATTTTATCTATGCCATGACATCTGTCTGGTAGTACAGTACCAGGTTTCCAGTCACCTAGAAGTGCTGAATGTTGACATGAAAAAGATGGCCTACTATTGTAAAAGATGGAGACTTAAACCTAGTACCAAAAAGACAGTTTCCAGCTCCTACCATCTATACCACATAAAAGCCAACAAACTGCTCAACAGCCTCCTGAATGGACAAAGGCTGGACCTTGACCCAAACCCTGTATATCTAGCTGTTACACTGGGCTGTACATTGATTTTCAAGGAACACCTTACCAAAATGTTGCTGAAAATAAAGACAACAGACTGATCAGAAAATTAGCTGGTTCTACCTGGGAACCCAATGCACAAACACTACTCCTGGAGGGGCGCAGAATTCATAACTTCTGCTGATTTCTTGACTCCCCCGCAGAAAAATGGGGAAGCAAAAAAATCTGTGGGGAACACACGTCCCTTCCGTGGCAGCCCAGGCGCGTCTGCTGGGAGCAGCCAGCAGAAGAGAGCAGATTACTGTGGAGGGGGAAGGACGGAGGCTGGTGTGCGTGTGTTCGGGAGAGACGTTAAGGGGGTGGGGCTGGGTGCGTGCCTGAATGCGAACGAGTGAGAGAGACTCACTCTGTCCCTCTCGCTCACTGTTGCTGCGTCCCGGGCTTGGAGGCGTAGGGCTGTGTGAAGCAGGCTCTGTCCCTGAGGCAGAGCATAAATGTAACAACTAAGGGCTGGTCTACTGGCCAGAGAGGCATAACGGGGTAAGATTACAGCTCAGGATCTATTTTACTTATCCATTTAAAAAAAAAAAAGCAGGACAATGGTTAGCAAAACTGTATGGACTTTCACGTGTGAAAGTGAGCAATTTAAAGCGACATTCTACTTTACAGAACATCAAAATAAAAGTAATGTAATTTAAATGAAAATTCAGGATTATAACTGGAATGCAAGGTATTGATTACCAAGTATTTGTAACTTTCATGTGCTTAGGAAATACTGAACAGTTATTGTGATTTTTTTCTGTATGGTAGTTTAAATAAATTACCAAAATAAGTGAAACTGGTGTAATTATATTGCATTATTTTATCAAATAAAATATGCAGAACTGTACATTTTTTGGTGCAGATTTTTGGATTTTTGGTACAGAATTCCCCCAGAAGTAAAACACTCAGAAACCCTGGGCTTACCTTGTGCTATTCTGTAACAGAGTATTGCTCCCTGGTGTGTCTCATCTCACTTCACACAGGACTACAAGACACTCAGCTGAATGAAACCATGCATATAACAAGCACCATAAGACAACATTGTCCTCCTAACATCAGGCAACAAGTAGCCTTGCAGAATCTGCTCCCTAAGGTGCAAGACATGCCATATCTATCCATTTAAAGATTTGTTTAATCCACCGAACCACCATCTCAGCTCCTGGCATCCTGCTTGGACAATTCCCCTAAGGATCCGCAATATCACATCCAGGTGGCATACTAGGGGGTAAGAACAAGCTTCAAACATAGCCAATGACTATCTTATGACACATCCAACAGACCAGCCATCTGGTTTTGACCTTCTACACCATCTTTGGATAAAGCTCAATCACTTTAGATGTGGAGTGATCAGATGTGCTGCTAATGACGATAAGTAAGGCTTCTGTAACTCCCTCCTTTGCTTCTGTGGCCAGTTAGAATATTTAGGCCACATACTTACAGGCTACACCCATCGGCAAGGGATACTTGGTTCCCTCATGTATTTACGTAAGAAAGTAATGACCTTCCCTCAGCTATTGAATGGTTAAGGTGCTTAGACAAACACACTTGACTTGACTGTCTATGTAGAATCAACACAATATATAAACAATGTATTTTAACTTATTTTAAAGATAGCTAGCACTCAGTTCTCTGCATACTGTGGTTAAAAACTTCTGCACTAGGGTATCCCAGGAAAACATGCACAGTACTACTAATGGAAGAGTTACAGAGACAAGAATTGCTATCATTTATCTATATTGGTTGTAGCTCTGGAATGTGTCATGGCATCATGGTAAATACAGGCTCAAGGTATTATTTACTTAGAGGCAGGGAGAGGGTTTTGTATAGATGCTTTTCTCCGCTTTGCTGACAATATATTCAAGTATTAATATATTATCTGAGGGGAAGGTAATAGATAAGAAAATATGCCACCCTGTGAAACTAAGCAGGTTGTATAATCAATCTTCCAAAATCAGCTGTTGAATAAATGCTGAAAATTGCATTTTCCCAAAAGTTTTCTAATTAAACCAGACAGCTTAAGAGACGAAAGATACATGTGGCTTTCAAGGTTTGGCCTGAAAATCCCCAATTGGAGGTAAATTAATTTAAATATAAGAAAAAATAAATTGGTCCAAGATGGTGTAAAGATAAGATAATTTCCACCACATCTTTGAATATAAATTCTACTCATACAATTTCATTATTTGTCATGATGAAAATGGCCTTTAAATTCTGCTCTGAATTTTATGGTTAAATGAAAAAAACCAAAAATCCCCCTGATAATACAACATTAAACTGGAGAGATTTTAATCGCACAAAAGTCAGGAAATTCCCATAGCAAGCAACCTTTACTCTCCCTCTCCTAGTGAATATGTACAGTATTACAATAAAATTTTGAATTACATGATCATACAAACAAAATTACCTTTAAAGGATCAAGTTGATTCTCAATAGATTTTACATTTTCCTTAGAAGCAGCCAGTTGAGCTTCCCTATTACTAAGATGATCTTGAATTTCACGTGCTTTTTCTTTATTCTGTTTTAGATATTTCAGTTCCGTCTGACACTCTTTTACCCGCAAGCTTTGCTTCTGACGTACCTGACGAAGAGTTTCCAATGCTTTAATATACCTTCCAAAAAGAAAACCATGTGTAAATTTCAAATTCTATTGGCACATGCAGCTTTATGAATGAACATTTTTAGTGAGCATTTAAACAATTATAATTAAATGGAAGGAGTACTTTACTGTAATTATGTTAGGTATGGAAAGAAATAAACCTTGTTGCTGAGAAGATCTCATCAAATTTTTGTTTCAGAGCCCTTCCCTCACTTAAGGGCCAGTTGGATTCTTCTTGATGACAGAAAATGACATTGTTAATCACAGATTTGGAAACACCAAGGGCGCTGATCATCTCTCGGTCAATTTCTGCACACTTGGAACTGAGACTGACCTTTTCCCCATGCCTGTGTACATAGATTAAGAAAATGCTTAACAATAAGATGACTATTGGTTGCTGTACAGTTATTTTTTTCTAAAATAAATAACGTTCTGTATAATTCCAACATTCTAACTCAACCTGTTTTGATGCTAAGTCACAAATTATTATTTTTATAATGGTAAATGTTTTTTGCCCCTCATTCTTCTCTCACTCCTCTTCCACTTTTAACTCTGAATACCTCATTTCCAACTAAATGGATTTTGATACAGCACTCCTCTGATTTCAAGCCATCTTTCTGTAACTTAATGTCATGTTAGCCATGTATATAGTACCAATTTGCTAACTATGACTGCATAGCCAGCAGAGGGAGCAAAAATCATAGTGATCAGTGCAAAACAAATGCTCTTTTTAAAAAAAAGTCAGAGAGGAGAGTCAAATAAACAGAGAGATACTTGGAATGAGTTGCAATGGGACTATTTCCCCACCAAATTACTTTGACTTTTTCAGTGCCAACAGGACAGAAAGTGAATGCATAAACACCACCATCAAAACTAAACTATCACTGAGTGACTTAGGTGCCTATGTCCACGGAAAACCAATGAGACTCTGGCCATTAAATCTAGGGATTTCTTGTAACATATAAAACAAATAGACAATGCAGTGGGACTACATGTAACTTTTTGTTAGACTTAATTTAATCTGAAAGAGTAGGTAGAGGTTTGAATGAATAAATTATCCACTTATCTCTTTTCTTACATGAAAAGATACGGACAAAACAAATGGACACTCAAACTAAGAGGCAATATTTAAAAACATACAACTTACTTTGTTCTGGTAATGATACCTTCAAGAGTTTTAAATTCTGTTTTCTTGCCTTTCTGAGTACAAACCATGGATCGCTGGACAGCTATAAGCTCTCCAGTAACATCACGAAACTGCAGTCGAATCTGAGCTCTGACATCTGTTTCATTAGCAACCTTTGGCAGGAAAAAAAATATGAAAACTTATTTAACAAAGAAAACTTTTGTGGTCATCCAAACATATGTTCCAAAGCCATAAGTGAAATCTTGGCTCCACTGAAATCAATAGGAGTTTTGCCATTGACTTCAATGAGGCCAGAATCTCACCCAAAATCTTTTTTTGGCCTAGAGGTTATTATCCAGGATTCTTATGCATACCTCGCACTTTGGCTATCCCCCACACCCATCTGATAAATGGTTATCATCAGAGAGCCTTCCCTCAAGTAAACAGAACAGAAAAATAACCTCCTCAAAGTCTGACACCAAACATTCATTTCTGTCAATGGGACTACTCACAGTGTGCAAATCATTGTAGGATCCGGGCCTAAATCGTGCAGAGAGCAGACCTCTATACTGTAGGTTAACTCATATGCAACATGTCCACATTTTATTCCCATAAAATCTTAGTTATTTAGTGTATCAGTAACTGGGAAGGAATAGTCCATGTTCAAAACATTTCAGTTAAAACTATCAATTTACCAATACTGACTAAGAAAATACCAAATACCAAACAGCTATTTGACAGACTTTTTGTACCAAAAGACAATATAAAAAGTGATCAGGTCACATGTTACTTATTCTTGTATAAGTATTTCTGGCAACTAAAACTTATAAAACATATAGCCAGAGAATAATGAAACAGATATTTTCACACTGAAACTAAATACAGTTGCTAACATGAATTAGGCTTTTTTTTTTTTTTTTGAAAGATTTAAACAATTTAGCATCTCAGATACTGTACATAAAGTAAAATTAAATGGTAAATTAATCTTTCATAAAGTTAAATTAAAAGGTAAAATTAACTACAAAATAATCTAGTTTGTAATGTTACGATTGTGAGAAAAAAGACAACCAAGAAATTTAAGGTTGACAACTCACTTCTTGTAATTTCTCCCTCCCAACTTCAATCCTTGCTTTTGTATTACATTAAAATGGGTGATTTAAATAATTAACTTTTATTGTACTCCCCCCATTTCTGGCACACTCCAGTGTTCATTAAATATTTTGTCGTATCAACTACCAGTTAGACATAGAAGCTAGCCATCATGACTCGTACCTTTGGATCATGAACAAATGAGTGTCCTTTGGTTCCTGGAGGGAAATCTCCAGTGGAAATATATTTAAGGCATTCAATGATAGTCTACAGAAATGGAAATAAATAGGTATCAGTAATATCAATTTAGAGCAAGTAAAAAGATGGACTAAAGAGGGACGAGAGTAACAGTCTGTAAATACCTGAGAACCAAGAAAGGAGAGACATAATGGGATGAAATCAAGATAAGTGTTCTTTCTGAGTATTGGGAAAAGCTTCATGACAATAGCTCTACTTAGCTTGTGGAATAGTCCCACAAGTGGAGATAGTCCAATCAATAGCGGATAAAAATTAGATTTGACAAAACACTAGTACATGTACAATATGGCATAATTCTGCACTGGCAAGGAGATCGATTAGATGATCTAATGTAGTGTTTCTCAACCTTTTGGATACCAGGGACTGACTTGCTGCCTTCCTAAACTGTGTCAGGGAGATCTCAGGGACTGGCACCGGTCCACAGACTGGTCATTGAGAAACACTAAACAGATCTTTCTCATCTCTAACTTCTATGGCTCTAATACCTAGTGCATAAACAGGTATTTGTAAAACAACTAAGGGTCTGATCTTGCAAGGAGCACCATGCAGGCAGAATCCTGGGCCTACGCAGAGCTCGTTGCAGAATGCAAGCCTGAAAGTGGAGCACAAATTATGCAAGTGTCACAAAATGCAAACTGTTTAAGGTTTTATAATTTCATTAATTATAAATTCATATAAACGATCACTCATTTGTATGAGTTTTTAATTATTTATAATGACATGAAGCCTGTCTGCACTGTACAAAAGTCTTACCGTTTTTCCTGCACCATTTGGCCCCACCAAAATGGTTAAAGGACTAAAGAAAGTGATAACTTGTTTGTCTTTGTCCTCTACCCCAAAACTCCTCACTCCAAGGATGCTCATCTTATCAATCTTAGACATTTCTGCAGGATATTTTTCTTCTTTTCTGAATCTCAAAAATTAATTTTCAAAATCCTACAAAATAAACAGTTAAATTTAGTGATGATTTAGGTAACAAACATTATCCCATTTCTCCCCAAAAATCTTGTACTATCAAAAAAAAGTATGTAGTGTGTAATTTAAGAAAGCAGAGCAAAGATTCTTTGATTAAGGTGTGGATTATAGACACTCCTTTAAATTATGTTGTAATGAAAATCTTATTTTTGGTTTAGATATTTTCTCTTTTACAGTGAAAAGCCAACCAAAATATAGAATGGTAAATTAAGAAATTTACCACTTTTTACTTATTCCCCATTACAACTAAACAACTAAGGTCAGCCTAAAAATGTCTAACATTTCCTGAGTGTTTAGTAAAAGAAATATCTTGAATTAACTATAGTAAAAACTATAACTGAATTTTATGAGCTTTTGCTCAAAAGGTGTCAATAAGAAAAAGTTATAGAAATTAACACTTTTTCTTGAAAAATTTCAAAATTTGGTGTTGCACTACAAACACAGTATCAAAACTCAAGCACATATGGACTGGCTTTCACGTTGTTCTACAGTAATCTCCTTCCCCAACACACCTCCCCACAATCTAACATTTTAATTCACATGAGGTCCTAGTGCTATGAGATATTTTTGTCTTTGCTAGATTTACAGGCCTAGACCTACAATGCTACAATCATGCAGGTTGGCCCTGGCAGCCACATGGAGTTCACTGAAATCAGTGGAACTGAAATCAGGGTCATCAGCCCATATAGAGCTGTTACAAGATTGTGGGGCATAGTATTTAGGGGCAGGAGGTTTTCTTACCTATCAATATTTGTCAATATGATTTATTTACAATTTAAGAAAAATAAACACAAGAGCGGACGTCCCCAAGGCAACAATCCAGCAATGGAGAGAGTGTAAAGGGATTATTGATAATGAACACAGAGAAAGGAATTGCTGGATGAAACCAAGATGGGCATTTTAGTTGTTCGGCTGTTATTCCATTAGGTGAGGCATGGAGCAATTTGCCCTGTGCATCATTCCCTGTCAGTGATCACTGCAGCATGGTATTTTTTGAGAATGAAAGGTTATTTCCCATGACAGGCAATTTACTGCTGCAACAGATGGGGAGTAGAAAAAAGACATTTCTCAGCAATAACAGATCGCACCTGATTCCACAGATTATTTATTATTATTATTCAATTCCAGAGATTATTATCTATACTACAGTAGCTCCTAGAAACCCCAAATGAGATCAGGGCTTCATTGTGCTAGGCACTGAAAAAACACATAGCGAGAAACAGTTTTTGCTGCAAACAGTTTTCAATCTAGACAAGATAGACCAAATATGAGGTGAAACTGCTCCACAGAAAAGTGAAGTGACTTGCCCAAGATCACAGTATAGTACAGGACAATGGTTGAGTCATACACAGGACACAAGTTTCCTGAATCTCAGTCCAGTGCCCTATCCACAACACGGTAGGCAACCTATGGCACACGTGCCGAAGGCGGCATGCAAGATGATTTTCAGTGGCACTCACACTGCCCAGGTCCTGGCCACCGGTCTGGGGGGGCTCTGCATTTTATTTTAAATGAAGCTTCTTAAACATTTTGCAACCTTATTTACTTTACATACAACAATAGTTTAGTTATATATTACAGACTTATAGAAAGAGACCTTCTAAAAAGGTTAAAATGTATTACTGGCACGCAAAACCTTAAATTAGAGTGAATAAATGAAGACTCGGCACACCATTTCTGAAAGGTTGACGACCCCTGCACTAGAACATTCTAGCATGTTACTCTGGTGGGAGTGGGCACAGGAAATTTCCTGGAAAGAGCAGGACACCAACTAGTAGTGGGCTAGGGGAATTTCCCTAAAATGGCACATTTCCATGGTGGGGGTGGAAATTTTCCAGCCATAGCAGATTAGGATACCGGCTGTGGGTGCAGGCTAGTTTGCCAAGATGGCAGATTAGCAGGGTGAGTGGGGGCATTAGGCATTTTCTAGAGAGAGCAGGTTATGCGGGAGCACAATGCATTTTCCAGACATGGCAGATTATCATGATAAGAGTTGGTATGTGGTATTTGCTACTGATGGCAAGTTGGGGAGAGGTGGGCACAGAGAATTTTCCAGGGATGGCAGGTTAGTGGGTGGGGTAATTTCCAGGGATGCCAAGTTACCAAGGTGGGGGTGGGCAGGGGGCATCTTCTAGGGATGGTGTGTGGGGAGCATAGTGGTGGGCACAGGACATTTTCCAAAGACGGTGGGTTGGGGGCAAGGGCACAAGGCATTTCTAGAGATGGCGGATTAGGGGGTGGGCATGGGGCATTTCTGGGGTGGCAGTTTAGGGTGTAGGTATGGGGCATTTCTGGGGGTGGCGAGTGGGTACGCAGCATTTCCAGAGATGATGGAGTCTGGGGCTGGGCACGGGGCATTTCTGGGGGTGGCAGGTTGGGGTGGGCACAGGGCATTTCTCAGGATGGCGGGTGGGCATGAGGCATTCCCAGGGGGTGGCAGGATGGGGGGGGGGGTGGACCCGGGGCATTTCCGGGAGGGGGGTTGGTTCTAGGGAGTGGGGTCGGGGAATCTCCGGGTGTGGCGTTGACCGGGGGCTGGGACTCCAGCGCACCTTTCCAGACACATCATACCCCAGGCCGGCGCCCAGCTAGCGCCTGGGCCAGGGCGGGGAGCGGCCGCCCAGCGCTCCCCTTCACCTGCCTTTCCCAGTGCTCCCCATTCCCCCAGGAAACAGACCCAGCCCGGGCAGCCCACGGCGCCCCCAGCAGAGACCCCCGCGCCCCAGGTCACCTCACAACAGGCCGCAGCGCCGCTCACGCTGGTTGTTGCCCTCCCTCTGGCGCCAGGCCTCCAGCGCGAGCGAGCTCAGCCCCGCCCCCCGCCCAGTTCAAGAAGGGAGCGCGCCCGGGCTGAGCTGTGTGTGGCCGGGCTGAGAGCGCGGCCTCTCCTCAGGTCTGTGCGGGCCATGCGGCCACCCGGGCCCGCTGCCTAGCCAGGCACCAATGGTTCCCACACCGATCTCAGACACTCTCCCGCCACCGACCCCCACACTTACATCAGCCCCCACTATACCCACCTCACACACCCCGCATCTTCCTCCATGCCCATGTCAGCCCCCCCCTACCCACCTCACACACCCCGCATCTTCCTCCATGCCCATGTCAGCCCCCCCATACCCACCTCACACACCCCGCATCTTCCTCCATGCCCATGTCAGCCCCCCCATACCCACCTCACACACCCCTCATCTTCCTCCATGCCCATGTCAGCCCCCCCATACCCACCTCACACACCCCTCATCTTCCTCCATGCCCATGTCAGCCCCCACAATACCCACCTCACACACCCCGCATCTTCCTCCATTCCCATGTCAGCCCCCACAATACCCACCTCACACACCCCTCATCTTCCTCCATGCCCATGTCAGCCCTCACAATACCCACCTCACACACCCCGCATCTTCCTCCATTCCCATGTCAGCCCCCACAATACCCACCTCACACACCCCGCAGATTCCCTATGCCCATATCAACCCCCCACTATACCACCTCACACACCCCGCATCTTCCTCCATGCCCATGTCAGCCCTCACAATACCCACCTCACACACCCCGCATCTTCCTCCATGCCCATGTCAGCCCCCCACAATACCCACCTCACACACCCCGCAGATTCCCTATGCCCATATCAACCCCCCACTATACCACCTCACACACCCCGCATCTTCCCCATGCCCTTGTCAGCCCCCCACAATACCCACCTCAACCCTCTCCCCTGTGTCCCTATCAATCACCCATACCCACCTCAGAACCCCATCTTCCCCATGCCTATATCAAACCCCAGTATACCCATCTCAAACCCCCTCCCCCAGCGACCCCCACACTGACATCAGCCCCCCTATACCCACCTCACACACCCCACATCTTCCCCATGCCCTTATCAAACCCCAGTATACCCATCTCAAACCCCCTCCCCCAGTGACCCCCACACTTATATCAGCCCCCACTATACCCACCACACACACCCCGCATCTTCCCCATGCCCATGTCAGCCCCCCACAATACCCACCTCAGACCCTCTCCCCTGTGCCCCTATGAACCACCCATACCCACCTCAGAACCCCATCTTCCCCATGCCCATATCAAACCCCAGTATACCCATCTCAAACCTCCTCCCCCCAGCAACCCCCACACTTATATCAGCCCCCATCCACCTCAGACCCCCACTATATCCACCTCATACCCCCTTCCCCATGCTTGTATCAACCACTCATACCCACCTCAGAACCCCATCTTTCCCATGCCCATATCAAACCCCAGTATACCCATCTCAGATCCCCACATATCAGCCTCCCCAGGACACCCTCTTCAGACCCCCATCTGCCCCATACCTATATCAGTTTCCCTACTATCTACCTCAGCCCCCTAGTTCCCCTCGTAACTACCTCATTCTCCCCCTTCCCCCGATGATCTTTAGGGAACAGTATAAGATACAGCAATATATCAACCTTTTTCATTAAACATTCCCTCCGCCCCCTCGATCCCCATGCTCTTTTTTCTAAATGAATTGTTGTTGGGAAATTTTTGTTCTTCTCTGAATTGTCCATTTGTTCAGTCAGTCCCCATCTCCCTTCTCTTCCTTTTTCCTTCACTCCCTTCACTCCCTTCTTTCTTCCTTTTTCCAAGTTACCATTGGAAATGGGGGGTCAGAGGGAAGAAGAGAAAGGGGAGATGAAAGAACAACAACAAAAAATCATGAGAAATTGTGAAAAATATTTCCCCCCCACAAAAACTACAATTTCTTAACCAGCTTTCTACAGCAGTTTGGTCACCTGACTGGGGGCCATCCTTGGGTTACCGATAGGGGCTGACTGGGCTGCAGGTGCTCTTCATTGAAAGAAGTTGTTTAATCCAGCTCTGAAGATCTGAGAATGGGTGTATTAAAGCTGTCTAAATAACTAACTTATTTTAGATCAGTACATGCTGCCTCCCTGATGTCAAGTCACCTCTAGGCTTGAATTCTCACTACTTTGGCTTTAGCAACCAAGGCCAGGCAAAAACTTGGGGTTGTCCAAAACACAGCAGTCAGCCTTCTGAGTGAGGCGAGCCACAAGGAATACATTGGATAAGTGCTCTGCATTCTATGCTGGTTGATATTAATTTTTTGGTCTAAATCTTCAAAGTCCTTAATAGGCTGAAACTAGATTATTTTATCATGTAAAGCCCCCACTCCCCAAGACTACCTCACACATCAGAGACACCAGAGCAGTTAGCCCACACTAAAGAAATGAAGGCTAGATGTTATCTGCGTTTGGCCCTAGGTTATGGAACACGCCCACTAGAGATCAGAATATGCTCTAGTCTGTCCAGTTTCAGAATCCAGCACAGTCCCTCCTTTTTGTGAAAGAAGTTGTATGCTGATAATCATATATATATATATATATATATAGTTCAAGTGATCAAACCAAAGAGGAGTAAGAACACAGTCTTTTGTTTTTATTTTTAAATCCACTTACTCTGTTTAGCACTTCAGTACTGTCAAGATAATTATTCCGGTTAAAACCTAAGAGAAATGATGTTTCAGGTCAGTGGGTAAGAGTTCCATCAGAGCTGAGCTATGCACCTTACATGGCAAAATAATCCCAACCATATTCGTGGTAATTGTGCGTGTTTGAGGGGACTTTTTTCTACATTCATGGCCTGGGCTTGCACATCCGTGGCAGAGCAGCGGTTGTACCATGACGCTGATGTCAGTGTAAGCCATGCAGCTGCTCTCCCTCAGAGACAACCTTGAGCCAGGAAATGGTTACAGGTTGTAGTCTAAACAGTATTGTATGAGTTGGCGATTTATGAACTTGAATGAGAAGTCTATAAATTCATACAAAAGCCATAAAAATCCCATTTAAAATATTAGTGCTTATTGTAGGATTAGGATACAATATAGCAATGTATCTTACTGTAGGATTATTATTTTAAAATTTAATTTTAGGGACAAAAACAACTTGTCCTTTAAATCTACCTGGAAAATAAATAGTGTTTAGAGATTAGTGTTGTGCAATTAATTTATTAATCTCAGTGCCATGGGGTGTTATTGAAGCTAAGGATTTAATAGGATTCAAAAAGGATCAAACATTTAGATGAGTAATGTCATAGTGGTGGGCATAGCATAAGAACCTAAACAAGATGGACTAAGAATACCTTCAGTTACATTACATAGAATAAATAATTATAAGGGATCTGAACCCTCATGTTTTAGTACAAGTATCTGTCTCTTACATCCTTATTTAACACTAATCACTGTATTATTTAGGTGCTAAAATACCACTACTGCAGTATGAAAACCTAGATAGATAGCCTTTTCTTAACCACCTTAAGTAGGAAAATATTTTCTCCATAGGCACACTATTGTATAATTGTCTATTATGTATATTTTACACCTTCCTCTGAAGATGTTAGTATCAGCCACTTTTGGAAATAGGATACCAGACTAGAGAGTCCATTGGTCTGATCCAGTCTGGCAATCTTTATGTTCCTAAACACTATAATTGTGGTTGCAATAACACCTCCATTACAAATCCCTGTTTTTAGTTGTTCATAACTTTCTGAAAGTCTTCTAGAAGGAAATAAAACAAAAACACCTCAGCAACTTTTTCCACTGAAAAAAATTAAGATTTCTGTTGCTCATCACTGAACAAAATCACTGAACAAAAACAACTTAAAATTTTCTCTGTGTCTAGTCCTCACTAAAAAATTAGTATATTTATTTATTTGGAAAACAAACATATACCCAACTAAATTATAAGAAAATTAGAAACAATTAAAAGTTGCTTCCTGATCTATCCAAAGGGGAATTGCTAAATATCTTAGTCAAGACCCCCATGTAATTCTATTGCCACAAAATTCATCTCTCCCACAGAATTTTGCAGGTGAATCTCCTTTGGCTGGCACTCAGAACAGAGTTCAGATTTCCAGAAATGTTTTTAGTTTAAAAAGCTGAACAGATTTGTAGTCATATCAAGACATTAATGTGGAGTTGTGGCCCCTAATTTCAGACTGCCACAATGATGAGTATGGCCTGAAAGCCATAACAATCACACATTTGCACTAAATAATATGGATAATTAAAGACTTAGATGTGGATTTTCTCCCAATAGGCTAGAGACATCATAATGGGAGAAGAGGTCCACAGAAACTCATGTTCCACAGCTGTCTTTGCATATTTTTCCACACCATCTCATTATGAACTCATAATGCTACAACCCTCTTTCCTTTCAAATTCTTTTTCAAGACCCATTGTTATTATGATGCCTGCAAGAAACTGCCAACTGATGATGGATAGATAGAAGGCTAGTTTATATCTATTCAAAAAATATTGTACATTTTTTTATCCCTCTCCCACAAGCCCCATATAATGCTAGTCATCTTAGATTGTAAGCAAATTGGGGCAAGCATCTGAAATGTCTGGAAAGTGCTTAGCACATTGTATATTCTACTATAATTCAGATGATGATGATAAATAATAAAGTGTGACATAGCACCTGTTCCCCATCTGTCTAGAAGAAACATTTTATTTTATTTGTAATATTAAAACAAATAATTAACACCAGTTCCTGTTTCAGCTCTACACTGTGGGAAAAGGAAATCTCTTCTAACCAGAGAAAATGTTTTTGATCTCTGTCTTCCTTGCCAGTTGCTCAAACCTACTACTGCCTCTTTTTGTCCCTCTACCTCTAGCTGAGCCTAGGATATCCTCTTTGTGGACAATGGTGTAGGCAATGACTCCTATCTTTAAGAATCCCAAAAGGTCTTTTCATTCAATTAATGAGTTTCTGCGCTTCAGTGAATCTTCATTTTGCTGAATTTCAGAATTAATCGTGAGAGTCAAAAACATAGCTTTTAAGTTTAAATATTTTTAGCCACCATATTCTGCAAGACAAAGCATACCTATTCATATTCATAAAATTAGTACGGTATCCAGAAAATAAGTTCTGCCTCTGTATGGAGGGCTGACTTGTTTATGTGACATACATCTTTTGTTGCCTTTAAAAGGGCTCTATAAAGTAGGGAAAAGTTCAGAGTACCTTCTGTAATACAGAAACAAGGTGACTCTTCTATCCTGTTGTTCAGAGGTATGTGTTTAATCTTTTTTAGCAAGTTTTTTATGACCAATTTTTGTCTTCTAATAAGCACTTGGCAAACATATTAAGGTAGTTTTTGTTCTTTATGCAGACTCCACTGTTTTTTCAGCACATGCACCTTCCCTTGAAAAACTGAAAGACTTCTCTACACACACACATTTTAGGGAGAGTGGGGGCTTTGGTTGCTAATTTCTACTCTTATTTCTATCATGGATTAGCTAGTTGACTTTGGTCAATTCACCCTTCCTGTGCTTTGGTTTCTCCATCTGTAAGGTTAATAATACCTAGTACATTTCACAAAGGATGATGAGGGTTAATAAAGTAAAGTTTATAAAATTCTCAGAGATTCTTGGGTGTTTAAAATGAACTATTATTATTTACGAGGAAGAATACCAGCTTTACAACTGATCCAGCAATCAAATCTCCCATTGAATGGAGGATCTCATCTAAAATAAACCAAACACAAGAATTCCCCAAGTGTCCAGGTTTCCAATGTGACGTCTGTGATGTGAAAGCAAGAGCAGAATCACACATCTATATTTAACAGCACGAGGAATACTCACATTTCCTTTGTAAAAGTTTTTGGTATCTTGACAAATCTTATCTGCAAAGGTATTTTTCCCTTTTTGATGTCAGAGTGAAAGGAAACCCCCGGCTCCCACAGTGAGGCCTCCCACAATATGTAAAATAATTAGCACTTGTCCTTTTCCTATATGAGAAAATTTTCCCTTTATCATACACAGTTAATTCAATATTCAAGATGTAGGTGAGTATATATAAACAGGTTCTGATGTCAAAAATGCATGAATCAGATATCAGCTTTCCTAGAAGTGAAAATGCTGTTTCTCTGTTTGTTCTTGTTGAGTTGTTGCCTATCACTCTCTGCGAGCAATGAGATAGAAGAATTTAAAGAAAACTTGGAAGCTTTTGTGAATTTGACAAAAAAACAGGTGGGCCATTAACTTTTCCCCTTCGTTTTCTTTTGCTTTTTTGCATTGTAGCATAAAGTTGGTGTTCGCGGCTTTCAACTCTGGTTTACAGATATGGTTTCTTGTTTATTACAATTGAATGTTCAAGGTAGTGTGTGTTGAACCCTTTTCTGAAGTCTATGCGGCAATTGCTTCCCCAAAGGAAGTTCAGAAATAGAAATGTAGATGAAGATGATATGAAGCTAGAGATAATGAACAATGGCAATGTACATTTAAAAGTATCTGTTTACAATATTCCTTTTTTTAAATTTTAGATCTTTCTTCCAATACTAAAGAAAAATGAGGTAAGATTTTTTTTAAAGTTTTTTTATTGTTATAATTATTTCATATTATGGAAGTCCACCTAATGCAAATTATTGATATTTATCTGTAACACACTGTTAAAAAGAAGAGAACTCAGTGACAGTAGAAGATATGTACTGTAGTTTAGTAGAAAGATTATATTAACATAGACTACTATAGATTAAATGCAGTTTATATATTTGAAAGGTTTAATTATCATCTGAGATACAAGTATATTAAAATTTGTCCATTAATTAATTATTTATTATTATTATTATTAATTCTGTTACACTTTAATTGAATGGTTGTAGACTTCCAGGGTCATATTTAATGCCAATAATGTTGAGGACAATAAATTGTTAAACAATGCCATGAAAAATCTGATCCTATTACCACTGAAATCAATGAGAGTTTTGACATTCACTTTAGTAGGAGCAAGACGGAGCCTCAAAAGCCCTGATCCTTTTAATACTTACTCCTTGGCCTAACTTTCTGCATGTGAGTAGTTTCACTGAATTTAATGGAACTACTTATGTGCGTAAAGTTAAGCACACATAGTAAATCTTTGCAGATTTGGGGCTTTATTCTGTCTAGCATGTGAACTGCAGTGCATATAGTTGGTTACAGAGTTGTATGTGAGTGATTAATATTTAATTTGTTTGAGTAGAATATAATTTTGTCATTGTTTTATATTATAGTGCAAATGTGCTCATGATTACCTCAGTAATACTGAGAAATATCTGGAAAAATTAACAGAAAAATTTAACGATGAGCCAAAGGCGAAGGAACGTCTTCGTCTGATGCGATTCAATATGAAGCAGCTGATGCATAGATTAGAGAAAGGAGATAAAGTAAGTTTATTGGTATGTTTCTGATAATGGTTACTCAGGCGGAAACCTGAGATTACTACTACAGGTTTGCTTATTTTGTCTCCATTAATAAAAACAAAACAAATCTGGACAAAATCCTGGCCCCTTTGAACTCAATGGCAAAATTCCTGTTGACTACAAAGGGACAGAATTTCATCCTCTGTACCTACGAATTGTGCAGACAACTAGTCTATACAAAATCATATTTATATCACTGTTTGACCAGCATCTTCTCTCGCCCCCACTTGTTTGTTTCTCCTACCTGTTCCAACTTGTCCTCAACTATCATTGTAAACTCTTTAGGGGCTCAATCCTGCAAAGTACTGAGCTCTCTGTCTCCCATCCAGCAAAGCACTTTTGCACATTTTTAGCGTTAGGCATATGAATAATCCCATAGAATTTAATGGGGTTTGGATCAGACCCTTAGTCCCCTAAAAGATGTATTAGATTTTAAACTAAAGGTGCACTTGAGATTAGCTAAAAGACCAAAAAGACGTGTGATAGTCAACCAAAACCCATGAAACAGACACACAAAATAACCCAAATAGAAACGTTCCTGTTTTTCCAAGGTCTTATTTTCTTTATTCACTTATGTAGATGATTTCTCTCTCCTTACTGAAAAATTTACATTGAACAAAATGTCATTCTTAATTTATGCTGCTTTTTTGTTTCAACTAATGTTTCCTTTTTTAAAAATGTTGATTGTTTATAGCAAGCACAAATATTAACTTTTTAATTTTTCTAGGTAAATCCATCTAAAAGCTGTGGGAAAACAGAAGTAGGACTGAGGAGGGCATTGAAATTCTATAAAGGCTTCTTTGAAAGACTGAATGAATTTAATTGCATCAAATCCCAATGAACTGAGACGAGCAACACATCCTAGTTGGATGTATGTTTTAGGTAACACATTATTAAGTATTAAGAAAATATTGCAAAATTATCATGGAAATACATAAAGACACACACAATGTTAACGTGAATATCTAAAACATACCAAATGTTTGTAACTTAAATTTATAGTGCATTTATTTATATATATATTTATTTATTTATTTTATTATTTTAGAGGGTGCCTTTATATTTATATAAAGCCAGAGCATTCAAACTATGTTACAGAATGAAAGGGGCAACTAAAATAATGAATTCCATCTTATTCTTTCCTGAGGTACTATAGTATTTAGTATCTTTTAAAATGGTCAAAATTAAATCCTGTAAATGAAAATGATTTAAAATGCATATTAGATGGTCGAATTCAGAGTTCTGTCTGTCGACATCTTTGAAAACAGATAATAAAAACTGGCCTAATCATTACAGCCTCAACTCACAAAAGCACTTCAGAAAATACTTACCTTTAACTCCCATCGATGTCAATGTACTTTCCTGAATCAGGGCCCAACTGCATTTCTATGGCACCCATTATGGCTCATTATATTTATTGTATTAATGTCATAGCACAGTGATTTTCAACCTTTTTTTATTTGCGGACCCCTACAAAACTTCGAATTGAAGTGTAGACCCCTTTGGAAATCTTAGACCCCAGGTTGAAAAACACTGTTACAGTATATTTATGTCAACATATTTATTGTGGAAACAGAATGTATATATTTTATATAATTCCAGAGTAATATTTATTGTCAAACTGTGTTAGATTGTAAGCTCTTTGGGCAGGGACTATGTCTTTGTATCTGTTTGTACAGAAACTAGCACAATGGGGCTCTGATATTAAGTCTTCGCACTACTACAATATAAATATTATATTAGAATAATAATAAATAATTATAATAATTTAATGTTTAATTTGGATGGACAATTTTATCAAAATTTTTGTTTGGAATAGTTTTGAGTTAGTATTTTTATAAAATGAATTCTGTATTCATGATTTATTTTCATAAATAAAGATATTGCTTTGCATACACTAACTACAGTGTGAGATGAATAATTTGTGGATTTTTTTCTCCAATCATGATTAAAAATGATACTCTACTCTACTCAATGAGTAGTGATCAACGGCTCGATGTTTAGTTGGCAGCCGGTATCAAGCAGAGTGCCCCAGGGGTCGGTCCTGGAGCCACTTTTGTTCAACATCTTTATTAATGATCTGGATGATGGGATGAATTGCACCCTCAGCAAGTTCGCAGATGACACTAAGCTGCGGGGAGAGGTAGATATGCTGGAGGGTAGGGATAGGGTCCAGAGTGACCTAGACAAATTGGAGAATTGGGCCAAAAGAAATCTGATGAGGTTCAACAAGGACAAGTGCAGAGTCCTGCAATTAGGAAGGAAGAATCCCATGCACCGCTACAGGCTTGGGAACAACTGGCTAAGCAGCAGTTCTGCAGAAAAGGACCCGGGGATTACAGTGGACGAGAAGCTGGATATGAGTCAGCAGTGTGCCCTTGTTGTCAAGAAGGCCAACGGCATATTGGGCTGTATTAGTAGGAGCATTGCCAGCAGATCAGGGAAGTGATTATTCCCCTCTATTCGGCACTGGTGAGGCCACACCTGGAGTATTGTGTCCAGTTTTGATCCCCCCACTACAGAAGGGATGTGGACAAATTGGAGAGAGTCCAGCAGAGGGCAGCGAAAATGATTAGCGAGCTGGGGCACATGACTTACGAGGAGAGGCTGAGGGAACTGGGGTTATTTAGTCTGCAGAAGAGAAGAGTGAGGGAGATTTGATAGCAGCCTTCAACTACCTGAAGGGGGGTTCCAAAGAGGATGGAGCTCGACTGTTCTCAGTGGTGGCAGATGACAGAACAAGAAGTAATGGTCTCAAGTTGCAGTGGGGGGAGGTCTAGGTTGCATATTAGGAAACACTATTTCACTAGGAGGGTGGTAAAGCACTGGAATGGGTTATCTATGAAGGTGGTGGAATCTTCATCCTTAGAGGTTTTTAAGGCCCAACTTGACAAAGCCCTGGCTGGGATCAGGGCCGGATTAACTTTTTGTGGGCCCAGCACCAAACATATTTGTGGGTCCCCGTTGGGGAAATAGGGCATGTGATGGGGGGTGGTCCGCAGAGCAAGGGGCCTGTTGGGGGCAATGAGGCGCAGCGCAGTGGGAGTGGCCCCACTCAGCCCAGCACAAGGGCGCTGTTTACAAACCCACAACTGCTAGACGCACATTGGCCCACCCAGCCCTGTGCTGCCAGCATGTCCCTTCCCCCCTGCCCAGTGCCCTGCCCTTATGCCCAGCACCCCCTCACCCAGAGACTTCCCCCACAGATCCCTATGCCCAACGCCCCCTCGCCTAGAGACCTCCCCCACATATCCCTATGCCCAATGCCCCCGGACTCACTATGCCCAGAACCCTCTGCCCAGAGACCCCTCCCGCTGACCTCCCACCACAACTGCACAGCACCCTGCACACCATACCCCCTGCCCAGCTCCCCCACCCACAGATCCCCTACTGTCCAGCACCCCCTTCACAATCCCACCATCACAGCTGTACAGCGCCCCATATTCCTGAGGGAATTCTGCATCAAATTCTGTGCATATTTTAAAATTCTGCAATTTTTTTTTTACAATAAATAAATGTGGAAGCTCCACCATGGCAGTGGGGAGCACAGGCCACTGGCTGCATGGAGGTGGGAGAATACCCTGCAGCCTCCCCTGCCCCCCTGGGACAGGGACTTGGCAGTGAGGCTGACCCTGACCCTGACACAGCACAAGGGCCATGCCTGCCACAGAAACACCTGGGGCCCTGCCCCTTTTGCGCCAGGCACACCACATGTGAGCAGGGAGGCTCAGCCCGGCAGCAGGATCCAAGTGCAGAGGGACTTAGTGTGGGGGGGCCAGATGAGGGTAAGAGGGTTCTGTGTGGGGCAGTACGGGTGCAGAAAGCTCAGTGAGGGATCTCGATGCACAGGGAGGTTCCAGGTGCAGGGGCAATGGGAGTCTGCAGGGGGGACCAAGTGAAAGTGGTTGGAGCTCAGCAGCGGGTGGGTATGGGGGGGGTCTGGATGCAGGGGATGTGGGGTTCATTTGGGTCGGGGTCCAGGTGTAGGTGGTTGGGGCTCAGTGGGAAGGGTGTCGGGGGGGGCTCATCGGGGTAGTACAGATGCAGGGGAGGTGGGGCTCGTCAGGGTGAGGGTTTGATGTGCTTGCTTAACAGGGGAGCCCCAGCTGCTGCCAAGGGGATCCGCATGCTGGACCCCGGCTCCCCCTATCCCCTTATCTTCCCCATCCCATCCCCTTTCCCTACTGGAAACCAGACCAGCACCCCTGTATGTTAGTATTGTTCAAGATAGTTAGACTTGTAAGGATGTGTTTAGACTCAATAAAATGCTTGTAAATTGCCGCATACATTAATCTTACTTGTAATGTATATATCCCATGCAATAAGGTAATATGTAAGTTTTACTTTATAACTGTAAAAATGCCTGCTCTGAATTTGTGAACTCAGGCAAGAGGAGTGGTTCTCCCACCCCCCAAGGAGGACTATCAAAACGAAGTGGGCCATTGTGAAGAATCACGATAAAAAGACTGGGCTAATGGCTAGGGTGACCAGACAGCAAGTGTGAAAAATCGGGACAGAGGGTGTGTGTGTGGGGGGGGGTAATAGAAGCCTATATAAGAAAAAGCCCCAAATATCAGGACTGTCCCTATAAAAACGGGACATCTGGTCACCCTACTAATGGCCCTCTCACACCTATAAAGGTGCTATGTGCAAGGAAGCTTCTCCCATCAACCTAAATTCTGGAAGAAGGAAATAAAGATCTCTGACATGAAAATTCTTCATCTCTTTACTGTATGAACTCTGACAGGGCTGGGGCTAGGAAACAAAAGAAGAGATTCCTGGGGTCAACTTGAATTAGCCCTGAAAGACATTCGGTGCTGAGAGATTACATCTCCGTTACCTTTTGGAACCATAGATGGCAACTCATATGTGTATATATGTTGCCTGCTTCAACCTGTAAATAACTCTCATTGCTTTTTCCTACTTAATAAACCTTTAGTTAGTTTATTACAGGATTGACTACAAGCGTTGTCTTTGGGGTAAGATTTAAAGTACAAATTGACCTGAGGTAAGTGACTGGTCACTTGGGACTGGGAGCAACCTGAATATTTTGTGATCTTTGGTGTAAATGACCATTTATCACTAAGTCCAGCTTGCCTGGGTGGCAAGGTACACTGGAGTCTGTGACTCCATGTTAAGTCTGTTATAGTGCTTCACGAGTTAACATTTGTTGCTGGGTTGATGAAATCTACTTATAGAACATACCACCAATTTGGGTGTTTGCCCTACTTTTTGACAGTCCGCCCTGAGGTTGTCACTCATAGTTGTGAACCACTCCAGACAGGGTGACAGAGCCAATGAGTACTAATAAAATGATCTCAAATTTCAATTTTGCCCTTTCCAGCAGGGGTCATCGAAAGGTAATCAGTCTTACATGATTTTAATCAATTAAAGATCCTTTGGCTAGGGTCTGGATATTTAGTATACTTGTTAATTCAGGGCTGCTGAATACAGAAAAAAATCTGAAATTTGAACTCTGAAATTTCTGCCACACAGGTCACCGATTAGTAATTGTGATGTAGGGCCACATGCATCCCAGAGTAAGAAATGGAAGGACTCAAGAAATAGAAGAGCAAATCCCAGTTTAATAGCAACAATTAAAAAAACCAACAACTTAGAAATAACCTGTGCCTCCAGACCAAGCTCCCTTCACAGAGGCCTGCATCCCATACTGCAGTGCCTGCATATCTTACCAGACCTTGACCCAGACTCCCTCCAATCTGTTAATTCTCTAATTTTATACATTGGATAGGGTTCCCACCACCCCCTTCCTCTTAAAGGGATAGCACCCTATCAAACTGATCAATCTAGTTTTACAAAAATTATATTAATTTCTTCCATGAGGCACATTGGGTAAGTGGCCTCCAATTTTTGACAAATCAAAATATTTTTAGGCCATCAGTTCTGCTGATCGGATTTTTAACCAACAAAACTGCCAGAAGCAGGTGAGTGTGCCATAGGAAGCAACAATGAGAGTCAGATTCCCCTAAAACTCTGCAAACACACATCAGTTTTCTATGGGTTATCTGTTCCTCATGCCATGCTGCACCTGATCCCTTTTCTCCCTCCAACTGGCTCAGGAATTGGGGCTGAAATAGAGGGAGGGAAAGAGCTAGAGAAAGAATGTTGCAGCTGGAGGGTTAAATCAAAAAGGTTTGCAGACTGCTTCAGATTTTCTTACACCAGTCATGGGTAATACTAAGTACTGGCATGATGAAACTGACCAATAGCTACTCAGATGTTGGTAATACAGAATAGGAGGCTCTGACATGTATTTTTAGAAAAGGTGGAGACTAGAACTGGGGTAAGAAAGGAGGTGGACTGTGTGTTCCAAATAACCTGTGAAGCAACAGAAAAGGAACAACCTCTGCCAAAAGTGGGAGCTGAGGTCTGCAAGGTCGTCACAGCTAGTAGAGGAAAGAAAGCAAATGGATTCACAGAGGTAAATGGAGTCTTGCAATGGAGAGTCTTGGTACAATTAAATTAATTTTTGTAGTGACTGGAGAGCTAGTGGAAGTCTTTCAGGTTGGGCATGATGTGACATTGGTATGAATGGATGAAAGGGCATGCTGCAGAGTTCTAAGCAGGATGGACTTGGGATAGGTGTGATTTTGGGAAGCCACAGAGGAGAGACTGTAACAAAGGTAAAAAGTAACAAACCTATAAATAAGTAACGTGGCAGAGTAAGGATCAAGGTGTTGGCCGAATCAGGCTATGTTGCAAAGATCATACTAGGCAGATATGCAGAGTGCAGCAATGTGAGGAGAAAAGGAAAGCTCAGATTTGAAAATGACTCCAAGATTACAGATAGGCAAAAGGAAGATCAGAGCTGAGGATGTCCATCTTGGGATTTTCAACTGAAGAAAGCTAAGCTGGAGACAGGTGTTTTGGTGGAGACAGATTTGAGGGAAGTCAATGGAGAATTGAAGGGAAAGAGAGAGTTGTGCCATTAGAATAAAAGTGGCATTTGGGGTTGATTTGCAAAATGTTAGGCCCACATGGGAAGAAATGTGAAGGAGGAATGCAAAAACTTGGGACAATCCCACTAAGGAGTAGTTTAGTGTCCATGGTGAGGTCACAACTAGAGACAAAGGTAGTGGTGGAGAGAAGGGAACAACCCCAAATGAGGAGAGAGCCATCAAGACTAGAGTAGTGTTTAAAGCATTCAGGAAATTGCAAGGCATTTAAGGTGTGGTCCAGATGCTTTAGTGAACACCTGGAGGATAAGTAATATGAAAGAGCCAGAAGCAGCAGAGTAGAGGAAGGTGGTTCAATGCTGTGGAAGAAATGGAAACCAGAATGGAATGGATCAAGGATTCTGTGGACAAGGAGGTGGCTGGAGAGCTGGAGAGGCCCGCGCCAGTATTTTGCTAGGAAAGCATAAGATAGACACAGAGCAGTAGGGGTTGAGGGTGTTAGGTGCACTGAATAGTGTTGTGCGTGTTGCAGTGGAGGGCAAGTTTGTTGAGAAGTGTTATGTCACCTGCAGTTTGGTAAGAATATTGTGTGCACTTGAAAGTATGATGTGTTGGATTACAAATACCCCTTGCCTTATTTTTACTTGCTTATTGCTGAAAAATGAAAGAGACAGATTTTGTACCAAACGAACATCCAGTTTGTTAAAACTAGTATCCTCTAGTTTTAAACTGAACATAAAAGTGTTCTGATACGTCAGTGTTAAGTATAGTGTAAGCAACTCGGACAAATAGATACATACAATAAATATGTGGTAATGAGTTTCATGTGTTAATTAGACATTGCACAAAAAAACCTATTTCCTTTTACCTTTTAAATCGTTGCCTTTTCATTTTATCGAACATCTTCTTGATCTTGTACCTGGGAAAGAGCAAAGGCATTCAGCTGGCCTTCACCATATGTATTATTTATTTTTCATTCAAACCTTTCTAAAAGAAAAGTTTCTCTTTTAAGTTTTCTCCTTGTTACGAAAAACCCCCCACACCACTCCATTCTGTTTTTGTTTCTCTTTCTGATTCTGCCAGATGAATGCCTACTATCGGTTTATATTGCAACCATCAAAATATCCCACATATTATTCTTTGTCTCTTGGTTACTACGATCTACCATATTATCTGCAGAGCTCTTATTCATTGCGCCCTAATTATCAGTTTGAGATGATTTTCTATGCATCATTCGGAAGATTTGGCTGTAGCACTTCCTGAGAATCAAGGGCTTTAGGAATTTGTAAAACTGTAATGTAGCAAAACATCAAGTTCTAATCTCATCAGTGACAATGATAATCTTGTTCATTGTGGTGTTTGATTTTAGTAATCTACATCATCACTAAAACTGATTGAAAATCAAAATTTCCACATCTGTTTTCATACCAAATCAGGGCAAAGTCAAAATACTGAAACTTTTAATAGAACAAAAAGTGCCCCAAAAATTCAATTTAGAAGTGTCAAAATTAGGGCTGTCAGTTAATCACAGTTAACTCAAGCAATTAACTCAAAACAAATCAACTTGATTTAAAAA
The DNA here is from genome assembly GCF_028017835.1 of Emys orbicularis. Classification (NCBI taxonomy): domain Eukaryota; kingdom Metazoa; phylum Chordata; order Testudines; family Emydidae; genus Emys; species Emys orbicularis. The sequence goes on from NC_088690.1 coordinate 98,762,233, forward strand.
TTAATCACGATTAATCACAGTTTTAATTGTACTGTTAAACAATAAAATATGGTAATGCCCATTCAAATTTACTATAAATATTTTTGGATGTTGTGACGCAGTAGGGAGCAGGGCGGATTGACCTGGGAATATCATCTAGTTTTACTGGGACTGTCTGCATTGGGGTGGGATAGCAGGGGATGACTTTTCTTGAGGGATGATACCTGAGCCTGTAACCTGAGCCGGGAGGGGGATGGGGCCAGGTGACACCTTTGCCCGGGAAACTGGACAAAGGCTGGAGGAGGAGCTGGGGGGAGGAGGAGTGAAACTGCTGGAGGGGTTTTTTCCAGTCTTGGGCTGGCTGGGGAATTGGAGGGAACCCCAAGGTTTGGGTCTAAGCTCCCTACCCCCCAGAAGGACCTGACTAAGGGGTCCTGTTTATGCCTACAAGCTCTGGTTTGGACTGTGTTCCTGTCGTCTAATAAACCTTCTGTTCTACTGTCTGGCTGAGAGTCACGGTGAATCGCAGGAAGCTGGGGGTGCAGGGCCCTGTCGCCCCCCCAAACTCTGTGACAGATGTTTTTCTACATTTTCAAATATATTGATTTCAATTATGCTAAACATTTGTAAGCCCCTTCATGCTTCGGCCATCATTCCAGAGGACATACTTCCATGCTGACGAAGCATGAAGGGGCATACAAATGTCTAGTATATCTGGCACATAAATACTTTGCAATACTGACTACAACAGTGCCATGCGAACACCTGTTCTCACTTTCAAGAGACATTGTAAATAAGAGGGCAGCATTATCTCCCATAAATGTAAACAAACTTGTTTGTCTTAGTGGTTGGCTGAACAAGAAGTAGGACTAAGTGGACTTGTAGGCTCTAAAGGTTTATATAGTTTTATTTTTGAGTTCAATTGGGAGTGCTTTGTTCCAGGTGGGCCTTGAGTGGGCCTGACTGGTATATAAGGGCAGTCAGCAGCGAACCAGCTGAGCGGCGAACAGCAGAGGCTAACAGAGGGAGTTTGCCTGGGAGCTGTCCGAGAGGAGGAACGCTAAGTGCTGCATTGGGGGGCTGTGTTGGTGAGTATCTGAGTGTCTGTTGCTGGGACAGTTTGTCAGTTTGACCGTGTGCTTGATTGCTTGCTTGTTTGTTTGAAAAGTGTGAATTGGGAGTGCTTTGTTCCAGGTGGGCCTTGAGTGGGCCTGACTGGTATATAAGGGCAGTCAGCAGCGAACCAGCTGAGCGGCGAACAGCAGAGGCTAACAGAGGGAGTTTGCCTGGGAGCTGTCCGAGAGGAGGTACGCTAAGTGCTGCATTAGGGGGGCTGTGTTGGTGAGTATCTGAGTGTCTGTTGCTGGGACAGTTTGTCAGTTTGACCGTGTGCTTGATTGCTTGCTTGTTTGTTTGAAAAGTGTGAATTGGGAGTGCTTTGTTCCAGGTGGGCCTTGAGTGGGCCTGACTGGTATATAAGGGCAGTCAGCAGCGAACCAGCTGAGCGGCGAACAGCAGAGGCTAACAGAGGGAGTTTGCCTGGGAGCTCGCCTGGGGAGAGCTCACTGAGGCTTTCATCTGCAGGTTTCTCTGAGTAGTTCTTGCAAGAGCTGAGGAAGCTCTTAAGAGGAAGGTGATATGGAAGGTGAGCGATCAGCTGTTGTAACCTGCACAGGTTGTGCCATGTTTGTCTTTCTTCCACAGGACAGAAGCGACTTTGTCTGTACAAAGTGCAAGCTGGTCTCCATATTGGAAGAAAAGGTTCGAGGTCTGGAGAAACGAGTATCGACTCTGCGTTGCATAAGGGAAAATGAAGATTTCCTGGACAGACGTCAGGAGATGCTTCTACGGCCACAATGTTCTGAAGATTCAGAGCAGGCGCAGCAGGGACAGACGGATGATGAAGAAGTTTGGCAGCATGTGACCTCCAGAAGGAGCGTCCATGTACCAGCAATGGAGATACAAGTGAGCAATCGTTTCCATGTTCTCTCTACAGGTACTAATGCGGAGAGTGGAGTAGATGACCCATCTGAGGGAAGGGAGCAGAAGGAGACTCCACCGATTGGAAGGCAAAAGATGCACTATCCTAGGGATGGGGGTTCCACGACCACCACTCCCAAGAGGAGGAGGAGGAGGGTGGTGGTGGTCGGGGACTCCCTCCTCAGGGGGACTGAGTCACCTATCTGCCGCCCTGACCGGGAAAACCGAGAGGTCTGCTGCTTGCCAGGAGCTAGGATACACGATGTGACGGAGAGACTGCCGAGACTCATCAAGCCCTCGGATCGCTACCCCTTCCTGCTTCTCCACGTGGGCACCAATGATACTGCCAAGAATGACCTTGAGCGGATCACTGCAGACTACGTGGCTCTGGGAAGAAGGATAAAGGAGTTTGAGGCGCAAGTGGTGTTCTCGTCCATCCTCCCTGTGCAAGGAAAAGGCCTGGGTAGAGACCGTTGAATCGTGGAAGTCAACGAATGGCTACGCAGGTGGTGTCGGAGAGAAGGCTTTGGATTCTTCGACCATGGGATGGTGTTCCAAGAAGAAGGAGTGCTGGGCAGGGACGGGCTCCACCTAACGAAGAGAGGGAAGAGCATCTTCGCCAGCAGGCTGGCTAACCTAGTGAGGAGGGCTTTAAACTAGGTTCACCGGGGGAAGGAGACCAAAGCCCTGAGGTAAGTGGGGAAATGGGATCCTGGGAGGAAGCACAAGCAGGAGAGCGCAAGAGGGGAGGACTCCTGTCTCATACTGAGAAAGAGGGACGATCAATGAGTTATCTTAAGTGCCTATACACAAATGCAAGAAGCCTGGGAAACAAGCAGGAAGAACTGGAAGTCCTGGCACAGTCAGGGAACTATGATGCGATTGGAATAACAGAGACTTGGTGGGATAACTCACATGACTGGAGTACTATCATGGATGGATATAAACTGTTCAGGAAGGACAGGCAGGGCAGAAAAGGTGGGGGAGTTGCGTTGTATGTAAGAGAGGAGTATGACTGCTCAGAGCTCCGGTATGAAACTGCAGAAAAAACTGAGTGTCTCTGGATAAAGTTGAGAAGTGTGAGCCACAAGGGTGATGTCGTGGTCGGAGTCTGCTATAGACCACCAGACCAGGGGGATGAGGTGGACGAGGCTTTCTTCTGGCAACTAGCAGAAGTTGCTAGATCGCAGGCCCTGGTTCTCATGGGAGACTTTAATCACCGTGATATCTGCTGGGAGAGCAATACAGCGGTGCACAGACAATCCAGGAAGTTTTTGGAAAGGGTAGGGGACAATTTCCTGGTGCAAGTGCTGGAGGAACCAACTAGGGGCAGAGCTTTTCTTGACCTGCTGCTCACAAACAGGGAAGAATTAGTAGGGGAAGCAAAAGTGGATGGGAACCTGGGAGGCAGTGACCATGAGATGGTCGAGTTCAGGATCCTGACAAAAAGAAGAAAGGAGAGCAGCAGAATACGGACCCTGGACTTCAGAAAAGCAGACTTTGACTCCCTCAGGGAACAGATGGGCAGGATCCCCTGGGAGAATAACATGAAGGGCAAAGGGGTTCAGGAGAGCTGGCTGTATTTTAAAGAATCCTTATTGCGGTTGCAGGAACAAACCATCCCGATGTGTAGAAAGAATAGTAAATATGGCAGGCGACCAGCTTGGCTCAACAGTGAAATCCTTGCTGATCTTAAACGCAAAAAAGAAGCTTACAAGAAGTGGAAGATTGGACAAATGACCAGGGAGGAGTATAAAAATATTGCTCAGGCATGCAGGAGTGAAATCAGGAAGGCCAAATCACACTTGGAGTTGCAGCTAGCAAGAGATGTTAAGAGTAACAAGAAGGGTTTCTTCAGGTATGTTAGCAACAAGAAGAAAGTCAAGGAAAGTGTGGGCCCCTTACTGAATGAGGGAGGCAACCTAGTGACCGAGGATGTGGAAAAAGCTAATGTACTCAATGATTTTTTTGCCTCTGTCTTCACAAACAAGGTCAGCTCCCAGACTGCTGCACTGGGCAGCACAATATGGGGAGAAGGTGACCAGCCCTCTGTGGAGAAAGAAGTGGTTCGGGACTATTTAGAAAAACTGGACGTGCACAAGTCCATGGGGCCGGATGCGCTGCATCCAAGGGTGCTAAAGGAGTTGGCGAATGAGATTGCAGAGCCATTAGCCATTATTTTTGAAAACTCATGGCGATCGGGGGAGGTCCCGGATGACTGGAAAAAGGCTAATGTAGTGCCCATCTTTAAAAAAGGGAAGAAGGAGGATCCGGGGAACTACAGGCCAGTCAGCCTCACCTCAGTCCCTGGAAAAATCATGGAGCAGGTCCTCAAGGAATCAATTATGAAACACTTAGAGGAGAGGAAAGTGATCAGGAACAGTCAGCATGGATTCACCAAGGGGAAGTCGTGCCTGACTAACCTAATTGCCTTCTATGATGAGATAACTGGCTCTGTGGATGAGGGGAAAGCAGTGGATGTGTTATTCCTTGACTTTAGCAAAGCTTTTGATACGGTCTCCCACAGTATTCTTGCTGCCAAGTTAAAGAAGTATGGGCTGGATGAATGGACTGTAAGGTGGATAGAAAGCTGGCTAGATCATCGGGCTCAACGGGTAGTGATCAATGGCTCCATGTCTAGTTGGCAGCCAGTTTCAAGCGGAGTGCCCCAAGGGTCGGTCCTGGGGCCGGTTTTGTTTAATAGCTTTATTAATGATCTGGAGGATGGTGTGGACTGCACTCTCAGCAAGTTTGCCGATGACACTAAACTAGGAGGCGTGGTAGATACACTAGAGGGTAGGGATCGGATACAGAGGGACCTAGACAAATTAGAGGATTGGGCCAAAAGAAATCTGATGAGGTTCAACAAGGACAAGTGCAGAGTCCTGCACCTAGGACGGAAGAATCCTATGCACTGCTACAGACTAGGGACCGAGTGGTTAGGTAGCAGTTCTGCAGAAAAGGACCTAGGGGTCACAGTGGACGAGAAGCTGGATATGAGTCAACAGTGTGCTCTTGTTGCCAAGAAGGCTAACGGCATTTTGGGCTGTATAAGTAGGGGCATTGCCAGCAGATCGAGGGACGTGATCGTTCCCCTTTATTCGACATTGGTGAGGCCTCATCTGGAGTACTGTGTCCAGTTTTGGGCCCCACACTACAAGAAGGATGTGGAAAAATTGGAAAGAGTCCAGCGGAGGGCAACAAAAATGATTAGGGGTCTGGAGCGCATGACTTATGAGGAGAGGCTGAGGGAACTGGGATTGTTTAGTCTCCAGAAGAGAAGAATGGGGGGATTTGATAGCAGCCTTCAACTACCTGAAGGGGGGTTCCAAAGAGGATGGAACTCGGCTGTTCTCAATGGTGGCAGATGACAGAACAAGGAGCAATGGTCTCAAGTTGCAGTGGGGGAGGTCTAGGTTGGATATTAGGAAACACTATTTCACTAGGAGGGTGGTGAAGCGCTGGAATGCGTTAACTAGGGAGGTGGTGGAGTCTCCTTCCTTGGAGGTTTTTAAGGCCCGGCTTAACAAAGCCCTGGCTGGGATGATTTAGTTGGGAATTGGTCCTGCTTTGAGCAGGGGGTTGGACTAGATGACCTCCTGAGGTCCCTTCCAACCCTGATATTCTATGATTCTATGATTCAGTTATGTACACAAAATTCTACATTTGTAAATTGCACTTTCATGATAAAGAGATTGCACTACAGTACTTTTAGGAGGTGAACTGAAAAATACTATTTCACCTACTACTAAGTCACCTACTACAAGACAGGCCCAACAAAGAAATTAACAGAACGCCACTAGCCGTCACCTACAGCCCCTAACTAAAACCTCTCCAGCGCATCATCAAGGATCTACAACCTATCCTGAAGGACGATCCCTCACTCTCACAGACCTTGGGAGACAGGCCAGTCCTCGCTTACAGACAGCCCCCCAACCTGAAGCAAATATTCACCAGCCACTACACACCACACAACAAAAACACCAACCCAGGAACAAAACCCTGCTACCAACCCCGGTGCCAACTCTGTCCACATATCTATTCAAGGGACACCATCATAGGACCTAACGACATCAGCCACACCATCTGGGGCTCGTTCACCTGCACATCTACCAATGTGATATATGCCATCATGTGCCAGCAATGCCCTTCTGCCATGTATATTGGCCAAACCGGACAGTCTCTACGCAAAAGAATAAATGGACACAAATCTGACATCAGGAATCATAACATTCAAAAACTAGTAGGAGAACACTTCAATCTCTCTGGTCACTCAATTACAGACCTCAAAGTGGCAATTTTTCAACAAAAAAACTTCAAAAACAGACTCCAACGTGAAGCTGCAGAACTGGAATTAATTTGCAAACTGGATACCATCAGATTAGGCCTGAATGAAGACTAGGAGTGGTTGGGCCATTACAAAACCTAAACTTAATTTCCCCAATACTAATTTCTCCCTACTGTTACTCACACCTTCTTGTCAACTGTCTGTAATGGGCCACTCTCTTACCACTTCAAAAGTTATTTTTCCTCCCTTGGTATCCTGCCGGTAATTGATTTATCTTGTTAGATTGACCTCACACTTGGTAAAGCAACGCCCATCCTTTCATGTATTTATACCTGCTCCTGTATTTTTCACTTCATACATCTGATGAAGTGGGTTCTAGCCCACAAAAACTTATGCCCAAATAAATTTGTTAGTCTCTAAGGTGCCACAAGGACTCCTCGTTTTTTTACTATTTCTTTTGTTTATCTTTTTTATAGTGCAAATATTTTTAATCAAAACTAATAATATAAAGTGAGCACTGCACACTTTGTATTCTGTGTTGTAATTGAAATCAATATATTTGACAAGGTAGAAAACATCAAAAAATTTTAAATAAATGGTATTCTATTATTGTTTAACAGTGCAGTTAAAACTGTGATTAATCATGATAATTTTTTTTAATCGTTTGACAGCCCTAGTCAAAATGTTTCATTTTGAGTTTGTACATCATTAAACTGCATCTTCCTTAGATGCTGTGGTGTCATGGTGCACTGTGATGGCTCAGCCAGAGAAGACTGCAGTGCATCATGGGAGACACAGTCCAGCCACATAGTCTGCCTGATAGAGGAAAAAAGGGGCATGAGGCACTTGAATGACAGCTTCCATGAGGCATTATAGCAGATGCAGTTAAATGTTGAACTAATTCAAACCGAAATGTTTCATTATTCATTTCATTATTCATTCAGCATTCCATTTCAATTCTTCCAAAATGCCAAGAAAGACCTCTTGATGCTGAACTGCTTCAAGATGAAGTTTACACTAAAAAAAGATTTGCTGATTTACTATACCAGTACAGCTATAACAGCAAACCCTCCTAGTGTAAACGCAGCTTATACTGGCAATAAAGTGTTTTTGCAAGTTTAATTTATATTGGTTTGGCAAGCAAAATAAGCTATACTGGCAAAAGTACGTTGGTATAACTGTGCCTATGCTAGCGCTTTTGCCGGAATAGAAATGTTGCCAGAAAAAAAAGGCACACTCCTAAGGTGCCATACTGTCAAAAGTTCCTAGTGTAGACCTGGCCCAAGGCACACAAGAGGTAGGTAGTCACTTGTAATAGCAAATAGCCTGCTGAAAATATTGAATGGAAGCTCTCAGCAAGTCCATGATGGCAGGGTGCGGACTATAACCAGGGGATGAAGGAAAATCCAGAAGTCACTCTCTAAGGACAATCTTAAAGAGCCTGCCTGGGACCCAGTGAAAGGCTGCAGGCTCCCACTCAGATTGGGAGTAAAAGACATCACAGAAGCGCTCCATAGTGAATGTGGTGAAAATTCTCAACAGTAAACACAAGGACATGAATTAAAATCTGAGAACCTTGGAACACCCCTGGATCTGGTGCATAAGGACTTAGGTGGGAAGAATTTTGGAGGTAGATTTCAGAAGCTGCATTCCCCATATGACGATCCCATTCACCAACTGCAAAGAGGAAAAGGTGGAAGATTCAGAAAAGATCTGTCAGACAGAAAAGCTAAAAGAGGAGGGAAGTTTACTAATAAATTGCTCGTGGGCCACTTCTCAGGAAATTAGAAGGTTAAAACACTGATGGTGGAATGGGGACATTGCATAGAACAGTTGGGGGAATATCAGGGTGGGAACAATGAGGGGAGTGTTGGAACAGTGCAGGAAAGAGTGGGGTGGAAAGTTGGGAGTCAGGGCTGTGCAGTGGTGGATGTTGGGGGCTTCAGCCCTGTCATTCTGGCTGGAGTGGGAGGTGATGGAGCCTGCTTGGAGAAGGGGTGCAAATTGGATGGGCCAGAGTCATGGAGACTATGTTAAAAACCTTACTAAAATCAAGATAGATGTGATATATCAGTTTTAGTAAGGCTTTTAACACAGCTTTTAACACATGACATTTTCATAAGCAAACTCAGGAAATGTGGTTTAGATGAAATTACTGTACAATGGGCATAGCTGATTAAAAGTTCTCACTCAAAGAATAGTTATCAGTGGTTTGCTATTAAACTGGGAAGGCGTATCTAGTGATGTCCCACAGGGGTCTGTCCTGGGTCAGGTACTAGTCAATAATTTCATTAATAGGTTGGATAATGGAGTAGCGAGTATATTTATAAAATGTGCAAATCACACCAAGCTGGGAGGGGTTGGTAGCACTTTAGAATTCACAATGATCTTGATAAATTAAGGAATTGGTCTGAAATCAACAAGATGAAATTCAATAAAGACAAGTGCAAAGTACTACACTTAGGAAGGACAAATCAAATGCACACATAAAAAATGGGAAATCACTGGCTAGGTGATACTACTGCTGAAAAGGATCTGGGGATTAGAGTGAATCACTAACTGAATATGAGTCAACAATGTGATGTAGTTGTAAAAAAGGCTAATATCATTCTGGGGGACATTAACACGAGTGTTATATGTCAGATATGGGGGTGGGGTAATTTCCCCACTCTACTTGGAACTGATAAGGCCTCAGCTGGAGTACTGTGTCCAGCTCTGGGTGCCACACTTTAAGAAAGATGTGGACAAATTGGAGAGAGTCCAGAAAAGAGTAACAAAAATGATTAAAGGTTTAGGAAACCTGACCTAGGAGGAAAGGTTTAAAAAAATGGGCCTGGTTAGTCTTGAGAAAAGAAAACTGAGGGGGGACCTGATAACAGTCTTCAAATATATTATGGGTTGGTATACAGAGGACAGTGATCAATTGTTCTCCATGTCCACTGAAGATAGGATAAAGAATAATCAGCTTAATCTGCAGGAAAGCAGATTTAGGTTAGATATTAGGCAAATCTTTCTATCAGGATAGTTAAGTACTAGAATAGGCTTCCAAGGCACGTTGCAGAATCCACATCATAGGAGGATTTTAAAAACAAGTTAGACAAACACCTGTCAGAGATTGTCCTGCTTGGTCCTGCTTCAGCATGGGGTGCTAGACTAGTTCTAAAGTTCCCTTCCAGCCCTACATTACAATGATTCGATAGCTTGGGAGGCCAGGCCAGATTGGGGGCAGGGCGCCCAGCTGAAGTGGAGGAGCATCATGGAGCTACAGGGTCTATCGTGGTGTACAGCTTGACCTGTGTTACCAAGGAAGTATGTGAGACTCCAGTAACCAGCTGCCTCTGATATGAGTTTGCAGCCTCAGAGAGCACCAGATAGGAAGAAGCAACTTTTTAGATGCTTACTAATGGCTTTTCAAGTGCTAATGGCTTAATGGGACCGCAGCACTGTTAACCCCAAAGGGTCAAAACTTGAGTCAGACCCCCAAAATAATAAGATTGGCTCCCAAAATCATGAGTGGTTATTTTCTTTTTTTAAGATTATATTATGTTTTTTTGATCTGTTGTTTGATTTTGGAACTCGCTCTGCTCATCTCCAGGGCATGTACGTGTGTCACAATTAGTATTGCCCACTCGCTCAAATGTAGTGGGAAAGGCCATTTTGGGCCTCGCTTAGGGTGACCACCTAATTGGGCAGGACAGTCTCAAAATGTACATTTCAAGTCCTGGTCCGGGGCTGAATTACTCTGGGACAGCATTTGTCCTAGATTCCCCATCTGCCCGAGGCTCAGGGGCTGTACCAGCTTCTTCCTGGTGGCGGTGGGGGATGAGGTGGGTCATAGCCCCCCTTGCCATGAGGCTCCACCCCCTTCTCCTCCTCTTCCCCCTGAGGCCCCACCCCTGGCCAGGCCAGAAGCCCAAGCCAGGCAGTAGTAAGAGTCTCCCAGAAAGCCCGGGCTGCTGTGGGGAGCCCTGAAGTCCTGTACCCTCGACCTGCCAAGGGCGGCATGCCCTGGGGGGCAGGGATATGGTCTGGGGGCTACTTTTGGGCCTCCTAACCCCCTGCCCAGGGCAGGTGGAGGGTCCAGGGTTCCCCACAGCGGCCCAGACTCCCTGGCTGGTTCTTACCACTGCCCAGCTAAGGCTTCCAGCCTAGCCAGGGGGCAGGCTCAGGGGGGACTAGGAGGAGCAGGGGGCTGGCCACAGGCCCTGCATGTGTCCCATTTTTGCATTTTGAAATGGTGGTCACCATAGCCTCGCTGCAGGTGCTCTCACTCCCACATCTACCCATCCCCTGCCCAGCAATTAGTTCTGTGCCCTAGTCTCCAAATCTATCCTGTCCTCCAGTTCCGACATCAGTTCTATCCCCCCAAGCTTGGGTGGGGGCAGATGCAGCAGGGTTCTCTTCTCCCCCTTCCTGGGACGGGTGTTGCAGGAAGGGAAAGGGGGGGGGGGGTTAAGCAGAGAGGAGCCTTGTTGTTACGCAGAGGAAGGAGAGAGGGGCTGGGTGCAGAGTTGTTCTGAACTCCCGGGCTTTCTGCTCCCTCCGTCACCATCTTTTGTAAGAATAGTGTCAGCCCCTGAAGGGAGAGGGAGAAAGTACTGCCCAGGGGCGGGCAAATGGGGAAGACAGCCAATCAGAAGGATTTCCCCTCAAGGCAGGCCCGAAATTGCTGAGTGGGGTTGGAGCGTCTTGTGTCACATCAAGACCAGCTCCAGCCCCAGCTGAAATTCCATAACTCATGAAAAAAATCCCAAGTTGGTAACACTAGGACAGGAAGGGGAGAGTTAGCTGAAAATGTTGGCGGGGAGGGGAAACTATATTGTGGGGTATGGTAGGAGAGGGGAGTGAAGAAGGAGATTGACACCCCAGTCTTCACTCACATGCTTAATATTATTGCAACCAGCAGATGGACCATGTTGTGGTTTCTCTCACTGGACTCTTTGGCCAATCCCCCCTCCAAACATTTAAAAGCATGATCCTTATCACCATTCCACCACAACAGAGTATATAGGATGGGGGAGAAGTCTCATAGCATCCTTTATCTTTAGCTAGCTACACCAATACTTCTGCTGAAACCTATGTGACAACTACAACTTCCTAAATGACTACCAACTGCTACAAAACACATTTTTCTTTCTGGTAAAAAAAGCAAACAAAAACAAAATTAGGAAATTCACTGACATTAAATTTTGTTGACACAGAGTTAAGGTTGTCCTGAGAATTGTGTGCTCTTCTGGAACATCAAGTTCAGCAAAACCAAACCTCTGAAAAGTAGAAAATAAAGAAATCAGGTGCATGCCCACACAACCTTAATTCCACCCAATACACCCATAATAAAACATCCTTGCACTCTGCCTTTGCCTGGGAAAGGGGCACATGATGACTGGAGAACAGTCTAAAGCCTTCATTTTTCTAAAGCAAAACTTGTGTCTCGGTGTTCTGAGCAGGAGCTACCCACAGCTGCCATTCACGTAGACACTGAAGCTATTCCACAAAACCCCACACCTACTATGTTTTACAATCCCTTAGCCCATGCTAACAATGTCACCCTTACACACAGGCTTCCATTTAACACAGCACTTTTCCTCACCCATCAGAATGTCCCCACACCACTCTCAAATCCCATCTCACTGCTGACAATCCTCACAGGAAGGAAATTCCTGGGTACCGCTACTGACACAGACTACACAACTCAGCATTGAAATGAGGCGAACTGCATCCCTCAGAGTACATGTGCACCTGTCAGGGCCGCCCAGAGGATTCAGGGGGCCTGGGGTCTTCGGCGGGGGGGTCCTTCCGCTCCGGGTCTTCGGGGCACTTCGGTGGCGGGTCCTGGAGCAGAAGAAGCCTTTGCCGCCGAATTGTCGCCGAAGACCTGGAGCGGAAGAAGCCCTCGCCGCTGAATTGCCGCCGAAGACCCGGAGCGGAAGAAGCTCCGGGTCTTCAGCAGCGGGTCCTTCACTCGATCCGGGTGTTTTCGGCAGCACTGAAGGTCCTGCCGCCAAAGACCTGCCGAAAACTCTCGTGGGGCCCCTGCGGGGCCCAGGGCCTGGGGCAAATTGCCCCACTTGCCCCCCCCCCGGGCGGCCCTGGCACCTGTTTCCTTTCATTACTTTCATGGGGTAAGGGGCAGACAGAGGCACTCAGATCTGCCTCCCCGAGAGGCAGGGCCTCCCCATGTCACCTCATGTTACAGTCATAGCTCTGCCAAGCTTCTCCAATTAATCCCTCCACCATTCAATACAGCTACACCTAACACACTGATGTTGCTAGAGTGTATGCAGATAATTGCCAGTGGTAATAGCAGCTTTGTGGGGGCCAGAAATAAGTTTGCATTGGCATGTACTGGAACCTTATTTCCTGGTTTTCAGAGGTTTGAGTTGTACTGAAATCAATATTCTGTAGGGCACAAGATATCCCTGGGCAATCTTAACTCTCTGTTAAATAAGTGGGTTTTTTTTTTTTTTTTACTGTGAATACACTTTATCTGATCTACATAACTGTATGCTTATCTAGATGAAGTGAGCAAAAACTGCCATTGCAGACCGTTGCAATTTCCACAGAATGATTCCAGCTACAGGTTTTAGTGTTTATATAGTACATGGTAGCCTGACAGCAGTTCCCGTAAATAATTTTACTTCTATCCCCTTTGTATAGTCCAAAATTAGTAACGGTAAGGTCATTCTTCAACATCCTTTACTGTGCTTTTCACTTTTCAAGGGTTTGATTCTGCGTTCTGCAGGACCCAGACTGCAGTATGTGTAGGCACAAAGGATCAAAAGTGATCAGCAAGGGAGAAAATCTCAGAAAGGACCCAGGCCCCGCATCAATGAGGGTGCTGCTGGTTGCTGCCCAGTAGCAAGAGTGAAGCTCAAGAGGTGACCAGATTGCTAAGCACCTCATTAGCATGATGAGTTTCAAACGTAAACCTGGTCATTGGAGAGTAAAGTAGCAAGGCCACAGTGAGCAGAGACTTTCCACAGCCTACTGAGTTAAAATTTTTATTAAAGTTAATGTTTAAAATCACATTTACACAAGTTAAGAGGGAAGGTACTGTACATCTGGGGTCGGGCTTGGGTTATGGGGGATTACAAGTATCGGTTACAAGGTTCACAAGGTACATACATATCACATAACCAGCATAGATCCAGATTGGGGTGTGGGAGTTTTTAAAGTGTCAGTGGATATGTGGGCTCGGGTACGCCACCCATGGAATGTATTAAGGGTCCAAGTCTATATTGGTGTAGGGCAGTGTTTCCCAAACTTGGGACGCTGCTTGTGTAGGGGAAAGCCCCTGGCGGGCTGGGCCGATTTGTTTACCTGCCATGTCCGCAGGTTCGGCCGATCGCGGCTCCCACTGACCACGGTTCACCGCTCCAGGCCAATGGGAGCTGCTGGAAGCGGCGCGGGCCGAGGGACGTACTGGCTGCCACTTCCAGCAGCTCCCATTGGCCTGGAGCAGCGAACCACGGCCAGTGGGAGCCGCGATCGGCCGAACCTGCGGACGTGGCAGGTAAACAAACCGGCCCGGCCCGCCAGGGGCTTTCCCTACACAAGTGGCGTCCCAAGTTTGGGAAACACTGGTGTAGGGAATAAGTACATGGGTAGGGTGCATCCCTTGGTTCATCAGGGAAGGAAGTGGGTTATTTCCCTGGTTGGCAGTCTCGGTTACTCGACCTGGTACTGGCGGTGTCCCGTGATATGTTCCATGTAGATGTCTCTGAACCACCTGATGGTGTCGGACACCATGAGCTGTCTCATGAGCTGGGTGTAGCATCGACCGACTCCGCACGCTCTCAGTACCGGCTCGTTGTGAGGGTTCCATGCGCCCAGGGCTCCCACAATCAGGGCCTGTATCTGGACCTCGTAGCCCTCTCAGGGTGTCGGCCAGCGGGGTGTACTTCCACGCCTTCCATGCTTGGGCCTCATGGAAGGCCGGTGACCTGGACTACACCTAACACTTCGCCTTACTTGTAGCCGCATGGATAAAGAAACTGTGTGTCATGATTTTATCAGACCAGTCCTCTTTTCCACATGATGCCTCAAGGTCCCAAGAACTTCCTTCTGAATGCCTGCAATGTCCTGGTATTTCAGTTCATCAATCAACGTGTTCAGGGTTTGGGTTTTTTTATGAGTACAGTAGAACCTCAGAGTTACAAAAACCTCGGAAATGGAGGTTGTTCGTAACTCTGACCAAAACGTTATGGTTGTTCTTTCAAAAGTTTACAACTGAAACATTGACTTAATACAGCTTTGAAATTTTACTACGCAGAAGAAAAATTCTGCTTTTAACCATCTTCATTTAAATGAAACAAGTACAGAAACAGTTTCCTTACCTTGTCAAATCTTTTTTTTTAAACTTTTCCATTTTTTTTAGTAGTTTATGTTTAACACAGCACTGTACTTTACAGTACTTGCATTTTTAGTCTCTGCTGCCTGATTGTGAACCTCCAGTTCCAAATGAGGGGTGTGGTTGACCCGTGAGTTCATAACTCTGTTGTTCATAACGCTGAGGTTCTACTGTACAAAAGATGTGTTGGAGACATACTGCATATGTTTCATAGATACCTGTTCCATTCTTGTCATGTAGCAAGCCTGTTTCATGTCAACCATTGTTCAAAGCCAAAGCTTGTCATAATGTGCCAGGTGGCAACACTACAATAGAGTTCCAATGAACTCAGGACTTGGGTGGAGCTGTTCAAAGTAAGGATCCAGAATGAGGAGCACCTGAGTATTTCATGACTCCAAAAAAGGTTATCCCAAAGCTGTCCTGATATATTTTTTTGAAAATATGACACCTGTAGCTTCCACACACACTGGCGTTAGAGTTTCAAGAAGCTTGCACGCCATGCTGCCCTAGGCAACAGAGACTCAAAGGGTCAGACCAATGTGTTAGGGACCAATCATACTTCTGTTTAAGCCAAATGGCCCTACCTTTAATGCTAGCAAGATTGGGCCCTTTACTTTTAATTGTCTTGTCTTTATAGTTAGGGAGACTTAGGAAATAAAACACAGCATCAGATTTTAATTAATTGACTGCTAAGTATTTTCTTATTTCAATTATACAAAGTACATCAAACATCTTTGATGTACTTCTGCTGAATATCTATTGTTTGATTCAGTGCTGTATCCAAGACTTCTGATCTCAGACAGCAGTTTGCCATAGATGCCCATACAGCTGGCATCACATGCATTTAGCTGGCATTTTGAATACTTTCAACCCTGTTTCATTTTCTTATTCAGATCATTATCCAATTTCTTCCTTTATGTCAGACTGTTTTATCAGATGTGGAAATCACGCACCAGCACCAGAGTAGATGTTTTACCCGTTATGATTTTTTCATTTGATACCAGTTTCCAAGGTCACAGATTCATTCACTAGTTTATATAATATCACTGTTAATTCCAATTTTTGGGGGGTCACCAGGGGTCAAAATGCCAGCCTCCACTGGTATCCAGAATGTATCCTCTTTTTCTGCCTTTCAACTTGGAAACATTTCTTTTTGCTTCCTATTTCTAGTGGTGCTGGTGCTTAATACCCTGATCCTGCCAACTTGTACACATCTGAGTAGCTTTACACACCACTGAGTTCAATGAGACTATCTCCATGCTTAGATTCATTTACATGCATAAGTATTGGCAAGATCGGGGCCTACACTTGCTTGTATTGCACTGTTGTTTTTGTCTATCTATGTCTAAGCATTGCACTCTTGCCTTCTAGACAATGTTTTGACATGTGGACAGTGATTTGCAAGTCAACATATCACAATAGGAAGTCAGTGAGGTAGGGGGTTGGCAGCCTGAGGAGCAGGGGATTCCTTAGGACACCAACAACAGAAGACTTTAGAGTCATACTTTCAACCCACAATGTGTACTGGACTTAAATTAGTATACACCCAGCTCAGCCACCCCTGCCAATATGCCTTGAAAGCAGCACCTCTAGCACTGAGAGTGGAATCCATTCTCCATTGAACATCTATTTACCTTCCAAATGCGGCACATTGCTCTCCTGCATAAGAGCTCTTTCTGCTTTAGGTGACGTTATAGTTACAAACCAGTGGCCTTGCTTCTTTACATTCTGCTCCCTTCAAAGCCACTTCTGATGAAAAAGAAGGGCCAAATCCTGGACCACAGCTCAAAGCATGAGTAAATAAAATACACTGCTCCTCCTCCAGAACAAGGGATCACCAGACCAGCCACTGCTACAGCCCTCAGGCTCAAATAGATGGGGATCCCAATTAAAATAATTCCTTTTCTCGCTGGGGTGTTGTGAGGATAAATTCACGTCTCTATAGCACCACTGCAGTTTTTCCATCCCAGCCACCCCACCAAGCAATGGTGGTGCCAAGACCACTGTCCAACCAAGACAATACTGAAGCTTAATGTCTTGAGATGAAGCCTCAACTGTATCCAAGTTGTGCTTGGCAGAGCTGAGGAAATGGGGGGCAAAGGTGGCTGTAAACCATTTTTATGTACTCTGGGTCCTGGGGTCAGTTAACAGTTGCTTTGCCCGTTAGCACAACTTGGATATGTCTGCAGGAGCCACAATTCCATGCCTTGATAGCAGCTGATAGCAGCGAAGCTGTGACGACATGGGCTCTACAAACCTACTTGGGATCCTGGGTAATTAATCAGGTGGCTAGCCCATAGTGAAACCTGTGCTGCTACAGCTTCACTACTCCAGTACCTAAGAGCTAGCTCAGGTATATTTGCATGAGCTGTGATCACACCCAATGACTGCAGTGTAGACATATCCCTGTAGTTACCTGAGGTTTGCTACAAGTTGGACTACTTGGTAATGACCCCAAAGGGGTGGTTCCAGAAACTCAGGATTGCCAGAAACCAACAGTCCTTGAGCCACACCCCTTACAATAGAGGAGTAGGGTGCTTGTCAGGAGTGTGGCTGGTGAAAAGGATGTGGCTGAAGGAGTGCCCTCTACATATCCCCTAGAGAAGGACAGTCCAGTGGTTAGAGCACTAGCCCAGGCCTAGGGAGATCAGGGTTTAAATCCATGCTCCTCCACAGGCTTCTTGTGTGACCTTGGGCAAATTACTTCTTCTCTCTGTGCCTTAGTTTCCCCATCTGTATAGTGGGAATAACAACACTGCCTTACTTCACAGAGATGTTGTGAGGGTAACGACATTAAAGATATTGTGGTAGTGGCCATATAAGTACCTAAAATAGATAAATACACTGGAACAAAGAGAATGGGCAGAGCACAAAGCGGCATCTGTTGAATTAATACCACCTTGGGGATTGCCCTACACTGGGAGAATGTCCAATTGGCCTAGGTAGTACAGTAGCTGGAGATTTATGAAGGAGACCCCTTCCAACTTCTGGGCTCTATGTTAATTTTTGTAAAATAATGTGAGATTTTGTGGATTTTTGGATATTCTAATAGAATTTTATAAAACTCTCACAAATGGCTTTTGCTACCTTACTTTTTTTTTTTTTCTGGGCAACATTCCACGTGTTTTGCATAAAACTCCTTTTTAGCACAGCCTCTTTACACATCAAAACTATTGTGTTCTTCTCCTCGTTACTGAATGGGCTGGCTTTGCGTTTTGGGAAATTAATCAGAGTGGCAGCTGTTCAACAACAGGTCAGGTCATTATTTATTTAATTGATAATACATAGAACAAAGGTCCAGCTCCTGACATTTTTTGTTACTCACTTCATTGGAAGTTTTACTTGACTAAAGAGTGAACATGAAGGTGAAAAAAAATTTACTGGAAATATTTTGTTCCAGAAAGTCCCACACAGTGATTGTTTTATCAACCTCAAAAATCAAGATAAATTATTCATTTCCTTAAAGAGAAACCATAAAATGGTAGTGGATAAGTCCAGGAGCATGCGTTTTCAGACCCACTTTGAGCATTTCAGAACAATGACGTTGAATGTATATTTTCTTTTGCTAGCTTTGAGCGTCTATGCTGCTGCTGACAAGATTATGATTGCTCGAGAAATTCTGATTTCAACAAAAAATATTAAGCATGTAATGAAAGATGATCAGGTAACTGTCAACTTAAACCTTTCTAAGAATTGATACATGCAGTCATTTTTCATCCGTGTTATATTTACTTTTTACTGAGATGTGAGGATGTTAACTTACTAATACTATACCATATCTTTTATCAGTGTTAATGAAAACAGTATTTGAAGACTTTAATTGCTATTTTCTCTTTCAGAGGTTGAGGATACCAACCCCAGTTCATCAAAATGTAAGTAAAAATGTTGATTAAAATGAGTTTCATGATACTAGAAGAGTACACATTACTAAGTTGTAAAGTCCTAAAATTGTGCAGCCAGTAGTTTAGAAAAATGGGTTGTTCTTTCAATTTAATTTTCAAATGAATATTTGCCTTTTTAAGGCAATTATATTAGTCACCATGAAATTAAAAAGCACTTGCTCCAAATAAACATTGAATAAACATTAATTCTAAGAAAATATTTTGTGATATGAAAGGAAAGCAAGGACAGTGAACAGCTTGTTTTTATATTTTACACATACATACACACATTTTGTGTAGAAGTGACATGTTTAAATGAGTAGATACTTTGATCCAGGTCCAAGAATACTTATCACAGTAATAAATCACATTATAAAATACTTATCACAGTAAAAGGCAAACAAAAAGGGAAATAAGGATAAAAATGTCAGCACATTTCCTGCATATGCGTATATGTTCTGCGCACACAAATACATTCTCAGTATGATTCACAAAATTACAGAGCCTCAAAATGTTTAGTGTAGTTTTAATACGGTTTAGTTAGTTATGGTTTTGTTATACTGACATCCAAGAGAGTGTTTAATAAAGTAATTTAAAAAAATGAGATATCAAGGTGTATGCTTATTAGATATTAACATTTTTCCCCAAGTAGTAGACGTGGTTTAAACACTTTTGTAAAACGTTCTTAAGAAGTTTTCTGTATGAAATGTTGTTACTTCCATATTACTGATTAATTTCAAGAGAATTTAATTCCTCTCTCACTCAATGTAATATTTTATCAGTCAGTTTTAATTTCAAATATGTGAAGAGCCTTAAATTGAAACTGCAGCCACAGGGCTTTACCCTCTTGTGGTGTAAACTGATGTAGCTGCTTTACTTCATCTGACCTTAAGGCAGTGAGGATCACGTTTTCAAGCAATCACGCACCTCGTTTGCTTAAGAAATTACAAAAAAATCATTCCTGGCAGATCAGCCATTTGCACATTGTACTTAATGTGTGCCTGCAGTGTTGGTAAATATACATACAAGTTAGGTATACAATTGGTTGCCTAAATTACTTGAAAATCTGGCCCTTAAATATCAGAGCCAGTTTCACAATCCATTTGTCAAACTGGATGAAACCTAAGTCAGTATTTTTTGAACCACACATTTCCATTTAACAGTTGACAATTCTTGAATCTCATTTTGAATAAATATCCTTCTTCTGTAACTTTTCCCCCCTTAGATTGTAGATTGTGCCAGCACAATCATTGACGGGATAGAATACCTGGAAAAACAGCCTGAAATGGGAAAATTCTCAACATTTTTTCTCAACTTCAAAATACTAAAACCATCACTCCAAAAGAACATGAAAACACAGGTAGCTTTTTATTTCCTCACTATGTTTATTCTTCCAGAGATCACACATTCTTCATAGGCAGCATAATTTAATGGATTGATCAGGAACTTCTTGGGGTCATACCATACCATTGATTTTTAGACTGAACACTAAGTTGTGTTGAATGGGGACTTCTGCTTAAAACGAGATGGCAAATTTTGACTCTGCATTGTGATTGCTGTAGCATGGACAAGTCATTAAACATCTCATGACTCCAGCTTCAGCTGATCTCAATGTAGTTTGTTGTAGGCAGACAGAATATTTAGATGTCTTTTCTCTTTTATCTGTTCTTTATCTCTTTCTACTGAAAGTTTAAATCAGTTCATGAATTCCAGTTCTCTCTTTCTGCCACTGTGACTGACTGTGTTTCTGTCCTCCTTTTTCTACCTCTCAGTTTGACCCCTCTGCCGAAAGGGGTCATAGTACAGTACAGTAGAGCCCCATTTATCCGACTATCCATTATCCGGCTCCCCATATTAACAAAGTGCATACACAGGATCGTTACAAAGCATTAAAACCTACCCCCCCTTCACTTACACGTACACGAACTATTACATCTAGTAAAGAATACGATACCAGTTTTTAAAAATGCAGAAATGATAAACTCAATCAACTCAAAAATAGTAAGGATTGCTGTTGTTGCAAGTAAAAATGATCATTTTTGCATTTTTAAAAACTGGTACTGTACTCTTTAATAGGAGAACTGGTTCATGCATACTGTAAATAAAGAAAGGCGTTATGTTTTAATGTTTTTCTGGGAGGGGTCAACTAGTTTAAAAGCAACTCTGCATCTTAAAATAACAGCTAGAAAGCTTTTTGCCCATTCTCCGGGTTATCCAAATTTTTGATGATCTAATCTGGCCTCAGTCCCAATTAGATCGACTAAACAGGGTTCTGCTGTACTTATGTGCATACGTACATGACTGCGGGGTTTGCAAGGACTCGTGAACGTTTGTCCAATGTTTTCAAGATATAAAGAACTATACATGTTAAGTATTTATTAGGTAATTTCCAATTTTTGGTTTATTTTGCAGGCAAGGTGTGATACAGAAAATGTGACTGTGAGTAAATTCATAAACAAAGTGGAACATTTAATCAGAACACAATTCCTAAGAGCAAACTATTGAGAATGACGTTATTAGATTCTACAGTCAACACAAATTTAAATGAACAGGGGACATTCATATTTCTTTTAGAGTTATTCTTTCTCTGTCTGAAGACATGCATATTATCACCTCCTCAGGAACTGTACTGATTTGTGTTTGGAATATTACCTTTGCAACCATCGGGACCAAGAATGTAATTTTTGTTTTTAAATGGAATTTTAATGCTGCAGAAACAGAGAAATGCCAGTGTGGTATATTACCATGTCCCTGCTCAGAATACCTGTTTTATCTCATCTAATGGGTCAAACTCACCTTGGTATAACTATGATTTCAGCATAGATACACAGCGGATAATTTGGACTACTGTGTCTAAAATATTTGTGCTTTCCTTGTATTTTGAAGAGCATTCGTCATGATAGAAACAATAATGTAACTGGCATAAAAGTGACTTAGAGATGTCCACAAATGCAGTATAAAGTCCATTTGAATATTATATACACATACAAATGAATTATATTTATACAACTTATTTTATTATGAGAACTATTGCATAAACTCTTGTGTTATGTAAACTAAGGTATAAAGTTTGAGTCATATACAATGATTATGATAATAAGATGTGGTATAAATATACTTCCTTTGCATTTTAATCTTGCAAAGATTATCTATTTATAGGGATATGTTTCATGAAGGGACCAAATGTAGGGGATGGTGTGACAGGATTCAGAACCTTTCAAGTTTAAGGCCAAGCCTACATTAGAAACATGTGCCTGTATAGTAGTGGTGGGCAACTTGTGGGAAGCGGCAGCCAGCATGTCCCTGCAGCCCGCGTTGCTTCCTGCCGCTTCCATTGGCTGGGAACGGCGAACCACGGCCACTGGGAGCTGTGGGTGGCTGTGCCTGCAGCCCGTCAATGTAAACAAACTGCCTCGCAGCCCGCCAGCAAATTATCCTGATGGGCTGCATGTGGTCCATGGGCCGCAGGTTGCCCACCACCGCTGTATAGCAATGTCAGTTAGGGGTGTGATTTTTTGCAATATTTTCATACCAACAAAACTCCAAATGTAGATGAAGTTATACCAGCATAAAAGTGCTTTTTCTAGTATAAGTTAGTTTGCCCAGGGAACTGGCACAAGCTATACCGGTTAAAGCACTCTTTTGCTGATACAAGCTGTGTCTACATTAGGAAGCAGCAAAGAGTCCTGTGGCACCTTATAGACTAACAGACGTATAGGAGCATGAGCTTTCGTGGGTGAATACCCACTTCTTCGGATGCATGCATGTATTCACCCACGAAAGCTCATGCTCCTATACGTCTGTTAGTCTATAAGGTGCCACAGGACTCTTTGCTGCTTTTACAGATCCAGACTAACACAGCTACCCCTTTGATACATTAAGAAGGTTAGTCGGTATGGCTATACCGGCAAAAATTTTCTACTGTAGATTTGGCCTTCGTCACTGGTTTGAAATGAACTGAGGATAACTAGCAAAATTCATTTTCACCTGCTATTTGTTTGGTGGTCTCTCTAGCTTTGGCTGTAGAGCTTATTTTGTACAATGATCAGCAAAGAGTAAAAGAGCACAGCTGTTCACAATGATGTAGGTGTTGGTGTAGACAGTGCTCAGCCTGTTCATAGACTCATAGACTCATAGACTTTAAGGTCAGAAGGGACCAATATGGTCATCTAGTCTGACCTCCCGCATGATGCAGGCCACAAAAGCTGACCCACCCACAACAGAATCTTCCAGCCTGCGACCCCTGCCCTATGCTGCGGAGGAAGGCGAAAAACCTCCAGGGCCTCTGCCAATCTACCCTGGAGGAAAATTCCTTCCCGACCCCAAATATGGCGATCAGCAGAACCCCGAGCATACAGGCAAGATTCTACAGCCGGACCCTCATTTTACCCGCGATGGCATGTTAATGCCTAATTGACTAAAATCACGTTATCCCATCAAACCATTCCCTCCATAAACTTATCAAGCCTAATCTTGAAGCCAGAGAGGTCCTTCGCCCCCACCGTTTCCCTCGGAAGGCTGTTCCAAAATTTCACCCCTCTGACGGTTAGAAACCTTCGTCTAATTTCAAGCCTAAACTTCCCCACGGCCAGTTTATATCCATTCGTTCTCGTATCCACATTACTACTAAGCTGAAATAATTCCTCTCCCTCCTTGGTATTAATCCCTTTGATATATTTAAAGAGAGCAATCATATCCCCCCTCAGCCTTCTTTTGGTTAGGCTAAACAAACCGAGCTCCTCGAGTCTCCTTTCATAGGAAAGGTTTTCCATTCCTCGGATCATCCTAGTGGCCCTTCTCTGTACCCGTTCCAGTTTGAGAGAAGGGCCACTAGGGCCAGCATCTGTTGCAGCATCTTGTCAAGAAGATTTGGCTACATTAGATGTTGAAGGTGGTGCAACAGCATCCATGGACGAAGATTAGGTACAGACTGTGTGTTAAAGTACACATGCCACCTCATAAAACTTACCACCTCTGGACCAACTGTTGGCAGCAATCTCTGCAGAGAAGCCAGGGACTGAATGAGCCATCAGGACTGAATTTCCTCTTCCCCACAGAGGAGGTCTTCCAGGAAGGAGATGGAACACTGAAGTTGGATGGGGGAAAGCTTGTACTCCACCGATTCTATGGGGAAATGGAGAACTTCAGTCTCCTAAGCCATCAGCTCAACAACTTTCATAAGCACTAAATCACTTAGAAAATGTATATATTTTCCTAATATAATATGTAATAATGAGTGCTCAGCTCACTCAGATAAGAGAAACTTATTTTGTGACGTTAACTTAATTATATTACATTTTACCGGTATATGTATTTTGTGGATAAATATTTATTCTATATTTTGTTATTTTTTAAATAGTGAATAAAATTGTTCTGCCTCTCAACAAATTTGCTTCTGTACATGTTCATGTCTAGCAATTGCCAAATCAATTATGTGAATTAGACTCCTGGTTTTTGAGAAGTCTGAGTAAAGTTGTTGCTAGAGTTAGTTTTTAGGGAGGCACAGATTAAGCAATAGGCAACAATAGGATGTACACTATGGTGCCTGCCTTGAGTGTGTAAGGGGACTGTTGCCCCCTTACTAACATCCAGTGCGGGTGTTTTGGTTGGCTAGCTCCCAGCACTAAAAGGGGAAGCGTTGATGGGAAATCAGGAGCCTGAGACTGACAGTCCCCAGGAACAATGGGGAGAGGCCAATGCTCCAGATCAGCCTGATTGACAGGGCGGGCAGGCTAATCAGAGAGTCAGGAGGCCAGGGGGGTCCCGTCCTCCGTGTGAACTGGAATTGCCTGAGTCAGACAGAGTGGGGCCGAGTGAAGGAGAAAGCAGGGGCCTGAGCTAAGTTGCTGGAAGCAGAGCTGCAGCCCCAAAGCCAGAGCACAGCCCAGAGAGAGCAGAGCTGCCCTGGGAGGAGAGCTGCAGCAACCAGAGCCAGAGGGGCTAGACAAGCAGCCAGGAAGCAGGTCAGAGCTGGGAGCAGAGTCACAGAAGCAGACTGCAGAGCAGACCTGCCCTGGGGGCAGAGCTGTAGCAACCAGAGCCAGAGAGGCCAGAGAAGCAGCCCAGGGAGCTGAAGGCAGAGCAGCAGCAGCAGCCGTGCTGAGGCAGAGTGGAGCTGGAGCTGGGGCTGGAGCAGTCCGGAGCTGGGTGCGGTGAGCAGCTGGGGAGAGGAGGGGGACCCTGGGCAGCAGGCCCAGCGCAGGGACACACCTCAGCCAAGAGGCTGTGCAGGCCAGACTTGGAGGGGGATCGTAACCCTGACAGGGCGGGGGCGACGCTGGGAAAAAGGGTCCTGCCACCTAGAGCCTGAGAGCGTGTGGCCACCGCCAGAGCAAGTGTCCAACCCCCAGTGTCTCTGCAGCACAGCCAGGGCCTGAGAAGGAGGCCTGGGACCTACAAGGAACAGCCTGTGAGCTGCCCTGACGTTCCAGAGACACTGTTTGTAATGTTCCCTGCCACAGAGCGGGGTGATGTGTTTCCTTTAACCTTTCCCATTTTTCCTTATTCTTTTTTTTAAAATTAATTGTTAATTAAACAACTGGTATTTGCTTTAAATTGTATGAAATGATCAGTGCGTCAGGGAGGTGCCCAGTGCAGAGAGAGTACCTTGGAGTGGGGACACCTTAGCCCCTGGCCTGGGTGACCACAGCAGGGTTGGGGGTCGAGCCCCCCAGGAATCCTAGGCCCAGCCTTGTCGGAATTTACAAGGACTCTGCCAGACAGGAGAGTGGAAGGGGAGTCCTCAAGGGCAGGGAGGCCTCTGGGTAAAGGAAGTGGGAGCGAGGACTCAGATCCTTTCGCTAGCCCACTTCATCGGGGTAGTGCAGAAGCCAGGAAAGTTCCCCACAATAGCGGGACCATTCCCCCGCTTACAAGTGCATTGTGAGGCAGGAGACAAACTGCCTGTAGCTACCAGCAGCAATAGCCGATCATTGCACTTAGCAGAGCCATCCAAGAGATGAGAGGTTCTCCACTGGTGGCCTACAGAACATGGACATGTGTTGATGAGCCATGGAGACCTGGCTAGTCACATGTTATTGGCTCCTCCTCCTCCTTTCCGGCTCTTAAAGTGGGAGGGGAAGTGATCCACATGACAATCCTGCTACAAGATGTGCCCCCATCCAGTGATAAAGTTTCAGGCCCTTTGGAACAGTAAAAGCCAATGGCCCTGCTGTTATATGCCCACCCTCAAACTCAAGAACTGCCAATATTTTAACGAAGGTCTCTGTCACAGAGTGATTGGCTCCTTTAAGAGGTAACTGGTCCATCCCTGCACATGACTCATTCATCTCTCCTCCCCTGATGGGGAAAATTAGTGTAGTCACCTGACAGGAAGGTCGTGTGGTTAAATCAGTCCACCCTGGAGACAAATGAGAAGCCTCCTGAAAGACAAAGAAGGGAGACTGCAAGAAGGAAGGCTGTCGGACCCCAGAACCAAGGAGTAAAACCTTGCAGAATCACAGCACAGGCCCCAAGAAGGAGGGCTATGGGGCCCCAGAAGCATGGACAAGATATCTTGGGACTGAGGGGCCAAAGAGTCTGTATTCTGAAAAGACTTAGCAAATAAGATCCCATAAAGGGGAATCTTACTTTAAGTATTCTGGCTTGTGAGTAAATTATTGCAACAATCATGAGGGAGCTCAGGGTGGGATGGCTGCAGGGCCATGAGGTGCCATAAGGGGCCATGCTCGGGGATGGCACCCTGCTAGTCTCCCCAACAAATCCTTGAATGTAGCCTTCAGTATACGCTATGTAGCAGGTTGGCAGATGCTGCAGAAAGGAGTGAAGACTAGAGAGTCCATTCATTTAAAGAAAAATGCTTTCTTACATCCACAATAAGGCAAGAGGCTGCACCATTGGGCAACCATCTCCTGGAAATAGCTTCAGTGGGTCCCTGAGAGCTGTACTGTGTTTGTTGGTAAATTTAGCACAGCCTGACAGCATCCAACTTGTGTAGCTGGAAGTATGGGACGGGGATGATGAACATGTGGGGAATTCAGAGGATCCACTCCTCTGAGAAAAGTTTGGAAAAATCCCTGCCACTTTGTGCAATCTGGTCAATTCCAAGGGCAATTTTTTTGCAAGATTCTTAGGAGACCCAAGGGTGAGTTGTCTCTGGCATAGATAACTAAGTAGCATCCAGAGAGGGGTTGAAGTCCACCGAACAAGGACTGAGTGGTAGAAGCTTAATGCAGTGCTCCTATGAGCCATTCTATCACATTACTGCTTTGTAGCACAAAATAGCCCTATGAAAGGAGATTGGAAAACAGCAGGGGAGTGTTCTGCTGTTGGAAGTTAATTAGAAGTAAACTAATTGACTATGAGTTTGTTACTTATCTCCTTTCATTGTTTGAAATTGGCTGGGAGTTGGTGTACAGCTCTGACATCTCTAAAAGACCACAGCAAAGGCCGTCAGAGCCCGGTTTAGGTCAAGCAGGGCTTGATTTTTAAATATCATGTTCATGTGGAATTGCAAAAACATGTTTAATTTTCTGCATGTCCTTACTGTGACTGGGAATACAAGCCAGATTTTTGTGTGCACAAATGGCCACCCTCATAAACATTACTACCAGAATGGTTCAGAATACAACATCCATGCTTTTCTGTAGAAATTATTTGATTAGATCCTTTTATTTGTTTCACCCAAGAGGTAATAGATTCCCAATACTCTCCTTGAATCTGGACACAGCAAATCCTTGTTTATCATATCTCTTCTGGGTTAGCATTGGGCCACTTCTTTCCATGTTCTGGTTATGTGATGATATATCTTCTTCTTTAAGGAGAGCTGAATTACTCTTGCTATGTGAATTAGTTGTGCAAGTCTCCTACCATTCTGAGGTATTGCTATTATGAAGTATAGTATACTCAAGGCAGAAGGTGCCATTGTCAGGGAAAGGCCCAGAATCAGATAACTTTCTAATTAGAAAGTTATCAGTAATAATGACTCAGTGGGAATACTTTCCCCCCAGCTCTATGCACAATATATAAAGAAAGAAAAATCCCAAACACTGCACTGAACCAAATACCCCTAAACTTTGGACAGGTTCAAATAGGACTTAGTCACCTAACCTGCTTATGTGTTCTTGATGTTTATGTATTCCACTAGGCCTCTATCTGCATCTTTGGGCATCTAAATACCTTTGAAGATCTGGCCTTTAGGAGCCTACATTCCATTTTGACAAGTGACTGAAACATTTAGGAACCTAGGTCACTTAGCCACTTTTAAAAATTTTACTCCTAGTCAGTGATTCGTGGTGTCAAGAATACAACTGCAAGAGACTCTTGTGCTAAAAGTCATAGGTAGATCTACCTTGGATGCTTCTAAGGTGCCATGGTATCTAAACCCTATGGGAGGGGCAGGTCAAAGGGGTGATATTTGTTAAACTTGTCAGTAGATCCAAAACCATACCAGAGCTGTTTAAATCCACTGATCATTTCACAATCATCTCTAGAGATCAAATAAACTGATCAGAAGTAACTTTATCAATAGGATACTTCAAAGCATGCTTAAATAAACATTTCAAGTGCTCATCTTTCAGTCTGAAGTACCTAAGTCAGTTGAAAACACATTTGCAAAAACCTATTAAAACAAACACTGCCACCATTAATTCTGGGGCATTTAACCATCTCTGTCAATCTTTAGCAGGTGGATAAAGGGCTAGTAAGTTGAAGTTGAGCCTTATCACTTAAATCAGTGTTTCCCAAACTTGGGACGCCGCTTGTGTAGGGAAAGCCCCTGGCAGGCTGGGCCGGTTTGTTTACCTGCCGCGTCCGCAGGTTCGGCCGATCGCGGCTCCCAGTGGCCGCGGTTTGCTGCTCCAGGCCAATGGGAGCTGCTGGAAGCGGCACGGGCCAAGGGATGTACTGGCCGCCGCTTCCAGCAGCTCCAATTGGCCTGGAGCAGCAAACCGCGGCCACTGGGAGCCGCGATCGGCCGAACCTGCGGACGTGGCAGGTAAACAAACCGGCCTGGCCCGCCAGGGGCTTTCCCTACACAAGCGGCGTCCCAAGTTTGGGAAACACTGACTTAAATAATCAAATGGATTTGGAAAGTGGGAACAAAACTATTATGGGGCAAAATCAAAAGGGCAGTGTCAACTTGACTTTTTTTAAATGGACTAATTTAAAACATTGCAGTTCCTGTTTGAGCACTGTTCAAATGGTGGCCCTGATTCAACAAATTCCTTAAGCATATACCTAACCTAACCTAAAGCATGTAAGTGGTCCCACTACAGTCATTTAAGTTAGGCACCTCATTCAGTACGTTGCTGAATCCGGATCAGTCTGTTTTCAGAATATGTATATTTTAAAATTCTTTAAAAATAGTTTTTATACAGATTATTCCAGCTCTGGTGATATTTATAAGGGTCTTCTCAGCAAGAGAGAGACTATATAGGAGAACCTAGTGACACTGATTACCCAGAAACTGCACAGAGTTTAAAAAACAAAACACCACACAGAATTCTGGAAGAAAAAAAAAAGGGCGTTTTCATTACCATCTTTCAGTTATCTTATGTGTCACTAGAATTTTCAAGGAAATGTGATTATCAGACAGCAGCCATTTAACATTACCAGAATTAGCATTTGCCTGTGCTATGCTAGAAGGCCAATAGGGGAGAATGAGGGAGATCTCTATAATATTTTTATGATTATTATATGCACATCAGTTTACCTGCTTGATATTATTCTGTATGAGTTACATCAAAGGAGTTACATCAAAGGAGACTATTAGGGAAAAAACAACATGCAACAAAACAATGACAGAGATCGAATTCCTCCACAGAGAATACCAAGGATCCGTAGGAGAACAATGGAGGACTATTAATTGGGAAATGCCCACCTAACTGGTTCCAGCCAATTAAGCAGATTTGTTTTCTCAAGGCCAGAGCCTAGGGTCAAAGGGACACAAAATCATTAAAACCCTTTTGAGAGGAAGCTGGGAGCAGGCAGCAGCTGCTCGAAGGGAGAATGCAGTAGTGTAGCCTGTTGGGTGAATAAACAATACATGTTTCAGAGGGGTAGCTGTGTTGATCTGTATCAGCAAAAACAATGAGGAGTCCTTGTGGCACCTTAGAGACTAACACATTTATTTGGGCATAAGCTTTCGTGGGCTAAAACCCATTTAATCTACACAAAAGAATAAATGGACACAAATCAGACATCAAGAATTGTAACATTCAAAAACCAGTAGGAGAACACTTCAATCTCCCTGCACACTCAATAAAAGACTTAAAAGTGGCAGTTCTTCAAAAAAAAAACTTCAAAAACAGACTCCAATGAGAAACTGCAGAACTGGAATTAATTTGCAAACTGGACACCATCAAATTAGGCCTGAATAAAGACTGGGAGAGGCTGGGTCACGACAAAAAGTAATTTTCCCCTCTGCTGATACTCACACCTTCTTGTCAACTGTTGAAAATGGGCAATGTCTATCTTGATTGCATTGGCCTCGTTAGACTACAAAAGTAATTTTCCTCCTTTGATATTCACCCCTTCTTGTCACCTGTTGAGAATAGGCCACTTCCACCTTAATTAAATTAGCCTCGTTAGCACTGACTCCCCACTTGGTAAGGCAACTGCCATCTTTTCATGTGCTGTAATATATATATACCTGCTGCTTTCTGTATTTTTCACTCCATGCATCTGATGAAGTGGGTTCTGGCCCATGAAAGCTTATGCCCAAATAAATTTGTTAGACTTTAAGGTGCCACAAGGACTCCTTGTTGTTTAAACAATACATGTGAGTCACTTTAATCAGCTACTGGCCATAGGCTCTTGGAGGGAAGCTTTCATGCAGTGCCAAATACATTTGGACTGGTCACGTTTACATGGTTGGGAAAACAGGGGACTGCAACCCACTGATCCAATCCAAGAGTGCTGTTTCACCCTTCAGAGAGATGAAAAATGCCAAGCATGTCACCTGGCTGTGGCACACTCGAGAGGCACTGGAAAGGTGTAAAAGGCAGCGCACCCTGTAGCCATGACACCAATGTTTTCAAAATCCATAGCACTAGGCATCTACATCGTTACTGAGTTCAATGGGAGCTGCAGGTGTGTGGCACAGTGGAAAAAACTGACCAACTATTTAACTGCTTAAATATAGGTTTAGGAGTCTAGCTTGAGGCATCCAGCTTTGAAAACCTGGACCTGAGAGCATTGCCAAAAAGATTTTCTATTATTCCACAAAAATTAACCCCTTAAAATAGGTCAAGAAATGAATCCAGGATTTCCTCTTCCTTTGGCTTTTATTAGAACCAACTGAAACACCAATTTCAATGCTTGTCAGAAGAAGGGGTACTTATCCTGTGGTTCTGACCATAATAGTCCTATCTATCAGCTATTCTGAAGGGCAACAGGACCTGGAAGAGAATCTAAAGAGAGCTGGATTATAAGCATCGCTTCTGTAGACAGACACCAGTATGAAGTAATTCAGCCTTTAAGATATGGAAATACACTCCCGTGTAGCTAGATCAAGCTATCTTTTCTGTACAACAGATATTTAATGGTATGTCCTAAGCTTATACATTCTACAAGGGAAATGCTTTACCCACTCCCTTCCCCTCCAATTTATCACAACAATGAATATATCAAGCTGTGATGTTGTCTAATTAAAATATAACCATGCAAGCCATTGTTGCTACCACTGCTATGTAATTGCAGCAAATCTTATATAAAATATAACTCATGGCCAGAAAGGGTTAAACAGCTTGCAGGCAGAATGACCCAAAGCCCACCTTTAAAGTCATGTTAGAAAGGTATGCGAATGGTCATGAGAAGTTAGAAGTGATGCTAATTGTGTGCATCTTAGATGCTACCTGTCTGACATGATAGCTACTAATTCAGAGATCAAAACGCAATATGAACATTTCGATGAATCTTGGGTGAAGTAATGTCATTGTCTATATGTCTCTTTGTCGTTTGTGATAGACTGCCTAATGGAAAAATTGCCCTATGTTAATTTGTGTAACTAATTACTAGTGGTGTTTAGAAAGCAAAAGGTTACATCAAAAGCCTATTGATTATCCAGGACTGCATGGTGAAGTGGATGCTAGAACACTGTAGAAAAAGACCCTTGGGACCTGATTCTGTCATTTCAGATCTGCTTAAGGCTTCATACAGGGGAAGCGTAAGCCATAAGAAATAAGATCCCAGTCCTAAGCTGGAACACTCTGCAATGATATTGGACATTGGACTATAACCAGGGCCGTCCCTAGCCATTTGGGTGCCCTATGCAGCCCCCCCGCCCCGGGTCTGGGAGGCAGGAGCTATGGGGGGCCACTTTTGGGGGCCCCACAGGCCCAGAGTGGCACGGGGGATTAGCAGGGGGCTGGGAGCAGCCCACTCCGCTTCCCTCACCTGGCCCCAGCCGTGTCACTCGGGGGAGGGGGTTGGGGGAAGGGATTCCCCCCCACACACACACACTCACCGGCAGCGGCGGGAAGCGGAGCAGCCCAGCCCCAGCCTGCTCTACTCCACCAGCTCCCAGCCGCGGCGCTCCACTTCCCACCGCCGGTGAGAGCCGGGGGTGGTCCTTTCCCCAACCCGAGCCACATGGCTGGGGCCGGGGCAAGAGAAGCGGAGCGGGCTGGGGCCGCGTCTCTCCATTTCCAGCTGCCGGTGAGGAGTGGGAGGCGATCTTTTCCCCACATTCACCAGCGGCGTGAAGCAGAGTGGAGCAGAGCAGGGGCCGGGTTGCTCCGCTTCCCGCCGCTGCCGGTGAGTGCAGGGTGGCTGGGGGAAGAGGTGGAGTGGGGGCGGAGCAGGGGGGAAGGGTAAGAGGCAGGGCAGAGGGAGTTGTCCAGGGCCCCACACCTCCCTAGAGACAGCCCTGCCCCTTGCAGGGGGGGCTGGCCGAGGGATAGGGCTGGTCACCGGGGCTGGTGCTGCCACGTATGCAGCACGCAGCTGCCTAGGGCACCATGCTCCAAATTTCACGGTGCCCTAGGCAGCTGCGTATGCTGCGTATGCCTAAGGACGGCCCTGACTATAACCTATTTCTGAAAGAACTCTGCAACTACAAAGCTCGCGATCTCTGCTGTGAATCTAAACCTTAAGAATTAAACTCATGTCTGTATGTATATTGATCTTTTAGCCTATACTCTCTCTCTCTCATTTTTTAATAAATTTTAGTTTAGTTAATAAGAATTGGCTGTATGCGTGTATTTGGGTAAGATCTGGAATATTCAGTAACGTGGGAGGTAATGTGTCCGATCCTTTGGGATTGGTAGAACCTTTTATTTTATATGATGAAATAGGATTTTCAAAAATCTTCATTGTTGTCAGTAGCTACCTATGTGGTGCTCTGCTCTTGTTCGATGATGATAACAGTCGGCTGCGTGCGTGTCCCCTCTGTGTGCTGCCCCAGCTCTGCGCAGATAGCTGACACAGCAAACCCCGAGAGAACCCCCAAAGACCACAGACTCTAGTAAGGTACGAAGGAATCTGAGCCAGGTTTATTGTCAAACGAAGCACAGTAATAGTTTCCTATAGACTCTACAGGACATACTACGAATATGTGCCCCCTGGCAATGGACACAGCTCAGTCAGTGGCGGGACACTCCACTGCCCCCTAGTCTGGACAAAGATGCGCACTCTGGGACCTACTTTTATACAGTTACAGGACAGATTACTCATCCCTACTGACGTATTGAAGTACAGCCCCTTGACTCATTGGGGGCTGTCTCCTCCTTTGATCATGTTGTTTCAAACAGACAGATCTATCCATCATGCTGTCCTTTTGACCCTGTCTTTAAGATGCACCTGCCTGTTCCTTGTTATGTCTATGGAGTGTCCTTGTATCGGGCTGTCCAGGTGCCATCTTGGCCCAAGTTCCTCTTATTAGCATTTATATGTGAATGCACCTGCTTCTAACAACCCTCTTCTCGCCAACTTCTGTGAGTGAGGCCTGCCTCTGGCTCACAGCCCAGCTTTTGCTTAGCAAGGCCTGGAAGTACTTTGGTTCAGGCTTCAGGCCTCAGGCTGGGCCTCTGATACAAGAGGTTATGTTTCAGGGCCTCATCTTACTACATTCTTCATATTTGACTTGGGTACCTGGATGGAGGCCTGAGGCTGGGTCACTTTAAGGGAACTGTGGTGTTGGTTTTTGGGCAACCAGTGAGGTAATAAAGAAGCTGTTTTATGCTGGCTTGGTAAATCTAAGTATTGGAATAGCCACCAGCTTTGGGATTTGTCTGCCCCATTCTTTGCAGTTCACCCTAATTGAGTGACCTCGGCTGGCCCCCACTGGGACCCTGGTCACACAAGCATAAGAAATTAGTTCAAAATAAAATGATATTTAAGGGGGGAAATGTTCAGACCCTTCCCCATTGCACCTCAACATGGCAAAAAGCCATTTCTAACTAGGAAACAACCTGATTATCCTTTCCTTACAGAATATCACAAGGAATGACATAAATGTGAGCTCTACTGGTACACAGAATAATAGCAGCCGTTTAGGCTAAATTAGCAGCATCTTCCCGCTTCGCTGCTCCAGGTTGGTACATTGCGATGAAGAGAGAACCCTGCAGCACCACTCCACAAAAGTAAAAGGCATGGCTAGGAGAAAAAGCCCAGTCCCGTGTGCTCCTCTCCCCATATTATACATTGTTATATGTGTGTGCATGTATATATGGATGCACAAACCCCAATACAGATACTTTCCAAGGGGAAATCCATGGGAAATATTTTTGCTGGTAACTGATTTGGGAGCGATTCACTCCTACAGTAATGAATGTGCAAAATTACAGTATAAGGTAAAATGTATTGTAACAGTTTATTATTTCATGCAGTTTACATTATGGCTACATTTTATCATTTGGTTCACAGGAAGCTGACTTTTCCTTTGGTAGGCATACACCTAAGGGGATTCTGGCTATATTACTTTCCCCTGTGACAGGTAGCAAATGTCTACAGTCAGCAGTTTTGTTCTTGGAATCGGTTTGCATTTCAGTGGGTTCCAGAGTATGCATTGTACAGTGATAAATAAATCCTAACCCAGCTATACCGATTAGAAATCAGTTAAGGCATATTACATTTTCTAATAGATTGTGGCAGTACAGGCTGATATTACACACAAAACCTGTTCAAATAATGTTATTGAGGTTGCAAAGTCAAGCACTCAGAAGTTAAGAAATGCCAGATTTATGGTGAAGAAAAACAAACATTATTATGTACAACTCTCCCTCCCCCCATCATCCGCAAGCTTTGAAACCTGAACCTTCAGCATTGACACACAGACTGCTGTACTACTCCAGCTAAAAGGAGTAAGATGGCAGCAAGAGGAGGTTGTTTTTCCAGAAAGGGTGGGGATTAGGGTTACCAACTTTCTAAATTGCACGAAACCAAACACCCTTGCCCCACCCCTGCCTCGTCCCCTCCGTGAGGCCCCACCTTTACCCCGCCCCTTCTCCGAGGCTCCGCCCTACTCACTCCATCGCTTGCTCTCCCCCACCATCACTCACTCGCTCATTTTCACTGGGCTGGGGCAGTGGTTGGGGTGCGGGAGGAGGTGAGGGTGAGGGGTGCGGGCTCCGGGTGGCGCTTACCTTAGGCAGTTCCTGGGAAGTGGCCAGCATGTCCCTCCAGCTCCTAGGTGGAGGTGAGGCCAGGCAGCTCAGCACACTGCCCATCCACAGGCGCCGCCCCTGCAGCTCCCATTGGCTGCAGTTCCCTCCTCAGGTTGGAGGGATCCCAGCCTGGCCCCCTTTCCTCCCTCCCTCCCCCTCGCTTTAGAGCTTAGGCAGCTCCCGGGTGTCTCCGGTGCCAGGTGTGCTCCTGCTGCTTGGGGAATGACATGAGCCCAGCCTGAGAATGTTTAGTGACTTTGGCAGTCTGCCAACATTTTTACTGAGGAACACATGTGAGAGAAAGGAAATAGCAACTTTTAAAGTCGGTATCTGACCTAAATCTTAATGGAATTTTGTTGGGACAAAGAAAAGGCAGTTCCGTAGCCTGAGGTGATTCCTGCTGCCAGATATCAAAGGCTTGATGCAAATAATGGTGGTGTGAGAGCGTCTCAAAAAAAAAAATGTTGCAAGAAACCGTAACAATGGAAAGTTGTTAGGCAACCAAAATCTAGGATCACTACAAGCTCTCCCTGTAGTGTGTAAATGTATGTGTAACAATCTTTCTAAAAATATTATGTGCTATGTTATTTATGTAGCAATAGTGCCCAAAATATGTAGTTAAAGTTGATCAGCACTTTCCATTATAAGACCCTGTTGTCAGTTGCTTATAACTGCTAGACTTAAACATTTCAACCTGAACTTTTCCATGCCAAATGTTTGCCTGAATTTTTTTTTTTGAAAATTTCAGCTAAAATGGTTCATCTGTTTCCAGGAATAAGATTAGGGGGAAATACATTGTTTTGCCCAGGTTAAAAAAGTTCTTACAACGGTTTCACTGAGAAGCTCTAGTGCCCTCTTGCTTTGGAGCAGGGAATTGCAATTTGGCAAGGGAGTCACTTTGGTGTCACTTTTAGTCATCCCGGTGAAAATTCACCCAAATTTGACCAAGCTATGAGTCTGAAAAAATTCATTTCCTCTATGCCCAATAGTTTGTTAGAGTTTGACAGCTAAATTCTCAAGAGATTCTGTCTGCATTGAGCATGTTCCAGTCCCTATTCTATTCTAGATAGGTCTCATACTGCGCTATCATACTGTTTGTTCTGTTCTCCTCCCAGGGAGAGAAGTGTGTGCAGGGGAGTGTTTTGTTTTGGGATTTTGTTAAGAGAGCATGTGTGTGCTAAAGCTGCATGGGGACAGCGCTAGATTACACAGCGGAGTGTACAAACTGATAATGCACGGCCACTGGACATCTGTTACCTCGTACTATCATTAGCAATCTGAATGAGCTGCTGTGTGACTGGTTGGGTCAGTGTAGGGAAGATGAGAAGCCTCTGGGGAGACCAGGGGGACAGATCCTATTTCAGAAAAGAATTTTGAAAATACCTGCTGTTTGATGCAGTCAGGTAGACAGCTATTCTGATGGGTTAAATCCTCTCTCCATCCATCTTAGGGGTTTCAGCCCAAACTTCCCTTCATTTTGTTGGCAGAATTTTAACAGAGTTTCTAAGAATCACTATCACACATTACAGTTTCTCAAAACAGTTTCTGATCCAAGCAGGTTTTGCAGCTGCTTTGCAGCAGTTATATCAATTATGCCGTGTCTTTGGACAGTATAGAAATGAGGTGTTCCATGGGAGTTACAAAAAGCAGATACTCTAAGATGTGACCCACTAGCTGTGATGCAGATCCCTATCCTTCTTGGCAGGTTAAAGGAGAGTCTCAGGTAACTGGGCTCTCCATGTCAAGAAGGAATGGAGAAGAACTTCGCTTGAGAGACATTAGTCACTGTTGTTACACAATGTCTGCAGGGCCACTTTGATGCCATGGTGGTGAGTGGGATCTAGAACCTGAATAGAGAGAATAGTCTGTAACTCCACCGGATCAGAAACGTACAGAATTTTAACATGGGGTTTGTACTTCCCCTTTGCTACTCAATGCTGACTGCAGCCTTTATCCATGATGGTTGTGGAATCTCCATCATTGGAGATTTTTAAGAGCAGGTTAGAAAAACACCTGTCAGGAACGGTCTAGGTAATGCTTAGTTCTGCCATGAGTGCAGGGGACTGGACTAGATGACCTCTCGAGGTCCCTTCTAGTTCTAAGATTCTATGATTCTATGTGTAATTTTTTTGACTGAATGTGTATGCTCACAACTCAGCAGTCCAACATGAATACATAGATTCAAAAATCTAACAGCCTCAGACTGACATCACTTCAGAACCAGTGGAGTGTTGATTCTTGACAGGCACAAGAGGATTAAAGTATTTTCCAAATGTCAAGTGATTCACAGAAGATAAGAAGATATTTAAATCAATACATACAATAGGGGTTCCTGGAGCCCCTACTGAAATTGCATCAGCTGGGTTACAGACCAAATCCTGCTGAGAGGTGAGAACCAGGGACTTTCAGTCACATAGGGCAGAGGTGTGAGACAGCACAATTATTCT
This sequence comes from Emys orbicularis, assembly GCF_028017835.1. Classification (NCBI taxonomy): domain Eukaryota; kingdom Metazoa; phylum Chordata; order Testudines; family Emydidae; genus Emys; species Emys orbicularis. The sequence continues at coordinate 98,799,723 of NC_088690.1, forward strand.
GGGAGACCACGGAGACGATATATGTGGTCCTGGGGATTTCACTAACAAAACCCACATATGTTCAGGTTAGGTCATTTTTTCCACCAAACAATTTAAACAGCAATAAAAAAAAATGCCTACAAAGGGTTTCTTTCAAATTACTTTACTGCAGGAGTTAACTCGGGCTCTGACTTGGAGTTGCCTCTATCCCCCCTCCAGTCCACACACAAAACTCACTCACCTGAAACGAGTAATGCTTTCAGCTCAGGCTAGCTGGCCCTGCTTGGGCTATGGGTTAAAACCTGTGTGCTGCTTTCACTTAGGCTAGTAACATATATCCTCACGGCAAAAGGAGCATGTTAGTAACATGCTCCTTTTGCCGTGAGGATATAGGCAAAATCCTGAGTACTGTATTTATAGTCCTCCAAAGCCTTCCCACACTTCCTCATGCCCCCACAAGGACAGACAAGTTCTCCCACAATTCAATGGGGGAGAATCAGAGCGTCTCAGCTTACTGCAAAACAAAGAACCATGGAAGTTCATGGAAGCCCCCAGAAGTTCTAGCAATGCACATGGGAAAGCGCATCACCAGTGAGGATATAGTCAGGCATTGCTGTGTGGCTGCTCACACCTGGGGTAGGCTAACCGAGGGGCTCAGATCCAGGTGCCAGTCACCTGAGTTAACTTTGCATTGAAGGCATACCTTATTGGATCATTGGAGAAGTATCTGAAACAAAGTGGTCCCCTTTCATTGATACTTATGATTGACTAATATAAAAACTATGTGTTTCATTAATCCTGAGCTAATGGCTAATGACAAGAGAGCAATGTCTATCTTGGCCTCTGATGCACAACTAAATAGTATGGAGTAACATGTACCAATTTTTAATGTGTATACAGCTATGAATTGTTTCATATTCCACAAATGGGACCTGATGTTTTTTTTAAAAAAAGTGTTATAGGAACAGGACATTACATCCATTGTGAAATGCATTTAACAATTTGCTCTGAAATATTGACAAACAAGTGAAACAAATATTTGCAATGTTTGCATCAGACTTGTTAGTCTATTTTGTCTTGTGGTAGTTGTATAGACTCTGAAAGATGAAAAAGACTTAAAGAAAAGCTGAAGTAACAGGTATAACTTGCTTATGTTCTTTCCCTGTTTCCTCTGATTTTCCGATTTTCTTATACATAAGACTGATCCCCTATGCTGAAGAGTTTACAAGCTATGCAGTCCCCCTTCTGAGCCCAAGGACAGGAAAATGCACAAATACTAGACATAAGGACTAGAAATGTGGAGAAGACACAGAGTTGCTATCCAAACCGATTTTAAATAAATAATTGGTATTCTGATTTTATATACAAAGAGGCCTGAAGCTTTGAAATTCAGATCTAGATCAAAATCTCACCAAAGTTCAGGAGGATTATGACCAGTGTTCTCATTTGCGGCCATCTCTAATAAAAACAGTGCCTGGTGATTTAACCTGTACCAAATTTGTATTGAACCTTATGAAAGAGTGTGAGCAGGTGATAGCAGTTTAGGGTCCAAGCACCACTGAAGTCAGGGTAAACACTTCCAGTGACTTTACTGGGTTTTGGATTAGGCCCTTGAAGGAAGAGAACAATCTAGCCAGAAAAGGTCAGCCAGCGGCCACTGACACTATTAAGTCACTCTCACTCTTTCCAGCTCTCGGGGAGAAACGTTATTGTACATCCTGCTCCAATGCGAAACCAAATCTATGAGTCAGCATCCTTAGAAATCATAAAGGGCAAGTCTGTTACTTACCTTGTGGACCTACACAGGGAAGCAAGATAAAGAATTGTGTGAATCAAAGATAAAATTACATAAGTCTGCCATCTTCTGGTGCGCAGGACAAACACCCATTTCCAAATAAGCACAGACCAATGAAGGGAGGACAATTAACCTGATGTCAGCCTATCCCCACCAACAGAGTGTTAATACTTTAGTGTTATCCCGCCCTAGTCTGCCAACCAACCTTCCAAAATGAACTTCAGAATCTAAACTTCCATTTCTGAGCAAGCTGAGCAAGCCAGGAAAGAACTATCTCCAACCATACCCATCAGCTACCAGAAAGAAGAGGGGAAAGAGGCTGCATAGGTTATGCTGATCCAGAATGACCTCCTCTTCTCCATGACCCAGGGGCATAGATCCATACTCATTCTCTGCATTTGATTCTACTGAACATGAAATATGACTGTCCCTCTGTAGAGACATAGTAGTGAAAAGGATCAAGCTGAAATAGCTCTTAATCTTCCTCTGAGAGGGTCATTATGAGCAACTATTCCTCCCCTTCAGACCAGTTTCAGGATTATTACCTTACTGAATGTTTCCATGAAGTCACTGGGGGAGACCATGTGTCAACACATACTCAAATGCCAGTAACACAAAGACAATACCTAACCCTACCTCTTCATGGAAAGGCATTATCTTCCAGCTCATTGCCTGGAAGACATGAAGCCCTGGAGAAAGAACAGCTGGCTGAAACTGAACCCAGACAACTCTGGTGGGAAGAAGAAAATGTTCTGAAGAGCATTCCCTACTATCCCCCTCCATCATGGTCATCTGCTCTCTGATTATTAAATCAGGCTGCAGTACCTGGATCCGCCTGGACTCCTCACTCAATAGGATGTTCAAGTAACCACAACATAACCGTGTAAAATGCCCTGTTCTATCAACAGCTGGCCAGAAGACTGCCCCCCATGCCATCAGACTCAGGCTTGGCTATAACGATCCATGCATTTGTGACTTCCAGCTTTGATTACTCAAGAACATTATACCTAGGAATGAAGTTGCTCTCTCTGAAAAAGCTCCGAATGGTACAGGGAGCATCATCCCACAGGACTTGGTCTATGCCTGCACTTATGGCAGTAGGTAGAGTACATACACTGCACGCCCCCCTAGCACATATAAATAGTGGTGTAGATGGTGAGGCACTGTTTAGGTGAGTACAGAACAGACATGCCAGAAACGTAGGGTCTGTACCATACACGGCTCTCCACATGCCCGAGCCATGCTGCTCTGCTGCTGTTTTTAGCAGTGTAGTGTCCCACTGCCTCCCCACTGCTGGAGCTTTCCCTGCTGCAGGGAAAGGATCTGGCGGCGGGGAAAGGCTCTGGTGGGGGAGGCAGCAGGAAAAGTCTCCGGCAGCCTTTCATTGCCATGTGTAGCTATTCATCAGTGTGGATGCAGCCTTCTTTTCACTGCAGCATGTACCTACGCGTACCCTGTCAACATAAACAAGGCCTAAAAGCACATCACCATAGTGTTCAGTTCTCTGCACCTGGGCCCTCTTGAATGCCAAATCACATCCAAAGCTTTGGACTTGATATTCAAAGCCTTTCATGGGACTGGTGCAAGCTACCTGTGAGAGATCACCTCTCCCTCTGAAGCCATGACACCCTGTGACAGCTATGCCCCTCAGGAGAAACAGCTGTGTAAATGACAAGCATGAGAGTCTCATGAGCACAGGAGACAGCTCTCATAACGGCTGATCTCAAGCTGTAGACCTCATTTCCCTACAAAATTAGAATGACAGCAAACCTCAGCACCTTCCCAATAAAGGGCAAAGCTCGCCTCTTTGATTTTACTTTCCACAATAGTTAACAGATTTTAAAAATGTATTAAAGCTAACGTTAAAAAAAATGTATAGTACACAGGTTAAGAAAAGAGTGTCTGTACATCTGGGTATAGTGCTTGGATTATTTAAAAACAAACTTTGTAGTTGCAAAGTCATAAGATACATATAGTGCATAATCAGCAATAACCCAAATGTAGGTGAATAAATTTAAAAATACAGTTTACATATTAGCATCCAAGTATTCGGGGACATCACTCATGAAAAGTTATACAGAGAGTTGGATGTGGAAAGCAAATATATCAATGAGTGAAGATTGTCCCTCAGTATTGAGAATTTAGGGTAGGTTGTTGTGACGCTCTGTACCTCAGGGAAACACCTACACCCCCATGTTCATCTTTATAAAATGATTTTGTGATATCCAATGCAAAGTTTGTCATGTTGGATGTCTTCGGAAGGCTCATAATGCACTGAGCATTGCTGTAATAGTGATATTATAGTAATTGTTACAGTAATGTTATAGTATGGTTATAGGTTATAATTTCATGTGTATAGTTATGAGGCTGAAAATGTATCCTCATGGCTTAAAGCAAGCCCATGCAAAAACTCTCCAAGAGCAGAGAGGCAGTTCACACCTTGTCAGGGCATGGATGGGACAAACGCAGCCCAGCCTCACAGGAACAAAGGACACTGACTTAGGCAGCAACAAAAGAATCTGTTAGACCAGGGGTCGGCAACGTTTGGCACGCGGCTCGCCAGGGTAAGCACCCTAGCGGGCCGGGCCAGTTTATTTACCTGCTGACTTGACAGGTTCGGCTGATTGCGGCCCCCACTCGCCGCGGTTCGCCGTCCCGGGCCAATGGGGGCGGCGGGAAGCGGCGCGGGTGAGGGATGTGCTGGCCGCGGCTTCCCGCCGCCCCCATTGGCCCGGGACGGCGAACTGCGGCCAGTGGGGGCCGCAATCGGCCGAACCTGCCGTGTCAGCAGGTAAATAAACTGGCCCGGCCCGCTAGGATGCTTACCCTGGCGAGCCGCGTGCCAAACGTTGCCGACCCCTGTGTTAGACCCTCGAGGGAGTCACCCCCTTCCTTTGGTCTGTTTGGGACTGCAATGAGGTAATGCTCATCTGACTCTGAAGGGGGGTGGGGGGGCAAAGCCAAGAGGAAAGAAAGGACATGATAAAGGGAGAGACATTTTGCTATGCTCGTTCTCTTCCACCTACATCTACAGACACCACCACCACCAAGCGACTGAAACGCTGATCAAAGGGGAGAGCCTGACTGAAAAGTAACCAGCCAGCCTGTGGTGAGAAGCATCTAAGTTTTTAAGGACATTGAAAGTGTTAAGATCAGCTTAGAATGCGTTTTGCTTTTATTTCATTTGACCAAATCTGACTTGTTGTGCTTTGACTTATAATCACTTCAAATCTACCTTTGCAGGGATACGCACTTCCTAGCACTGAAGCGGAGTCCCATCCGGTTGGCAGTCTGACTGGTGATGTCAAGCATTTGTTGGAGACTCTCAGAGTTGTCTGCGTAGGCCAGGATATTCTACTACTAAAAGCAACAATACTATAATTGCCACACCCAACATGCAATCAACGGGAGAAAAGGAGAGAAACAGAGGTAGATTTTAACTTTAAAACAGGGCTTTGGAGCGGAGCAGCTCCGGAGCAGTGGAGCTGCAGGTTTTTGCCTGGAGCTGGAGGGGAGCCGGAGCACAGCTCCAAAGCTCCAAAGCTCACAATGAACTTACGGTCATTGTGAGATAGATTTATAACTCAGTCTGTATACCAATGTATTTATGTGTATAAAAACTGTGCTCATAACCTGTACTACAGTCTCAAATACACCTCACAACAGAGAGGGGCACCTCCTGGAACCTGACCCTCTTCCATTACATTACAGCAGCTCTGACTTTAGCTGGTGAGTGCAAAAAAGAGTTCCCCAGGAATATTCATTTGGTGTTGTTAATGAATTTGCCTTCACTGTCTTCATGCTCTGTTTGTGATCCCTTTCTACAAATAAGATTTGCTGGCACAAATGCTCATGAAAAGTGAATTTAAAATGTGAGCAGTGAAGAGGGAAAAATGGGTTTGTGCTCTCTTTTTGTCTCTACAATGTATACAAGCAGCCTGGAAGGTTTCTTATTAAAAAAAGAAAGGTAGTGATCATAGTAGAGGAAGGGGGTTCCTCTTGTTTTTAAGAGGAAAAAAAAGGATTTCAGACCCTAGAAGACTCTAAGCTGACTAGAAAACTACTGAAATTATGAGATCACAAGAGACTGAAATTGTGCAACTGAAAGAGGAAGAGAGTTTTAGTTAGATTGTTTAAAACTATTCCTATCTGGGTGTTCTTGTTAGCACTTATATTTAACTACAATGAAAAATACACAGTTTGGACAAATATTGTCTTTGTTAAAGATTCAGCAACCTCATCCCTTCAGTAAAGATGCCAGGCTCACATTACACATGCTCTGAGTTTCTCCCAATGTCAAGAAGTCTTCCTGCAAAACCTAGGAAGACTAGTCTTGACATTCTTAATTTTTAGGTAAGAAAGTAAAACTGTAAAAAAAACAAAACAAAACAAAAACCACCTGTTAGTCTCTTTATACAGTAGAAGCAAAATCTCTCTCTCATACCCATTACTGTGTATCTTGGCACCTCACAATCTTTAATGTATTTCTCTTCATAACACCCCTATGAAGTAGGGAAGTGCTAGTACCCTCCTTTTACAGGTGGGGAACTGAGGCACAGAAAGACCCAGTAAGTTATACAAGATAGTTAGTAGAGCAGGGGATTGGACCCAGTTCTCCCAAGTCCCAGGCTAACCATTAAACCATCCTTCCTCTCAACATTTCACTTATCTGTTTGAGGACAATATGTGTGAGAGAAAGAGGCAAAATTAATCAGCAAAATTATTCATTATGACTTGTTTGCTATATATAACCTATCACTTCATGCACCTAAATCCAATCCTTGAATTTCTGAGTTCTGAAACACCCTCTAATATTCCTAAGGGTAACTATGGAGTAATACATAACTACAGCAGAGGGTAATCATTCAAGCACAAAGAGAATACAACTTTCAGACAGCAGATGGCAGCGTTAGACTAGAAATTGAGAAGGACAAGGTGGATGAGGTAATATCTTTTATTAGACCAACTTCTGTTGGTGAGAGATACAAGCTTTTGAACTTACATAAACCCAAAAGGTTGAAAGCGTGTCTCTCTCACCAACAGAAGTTGGGCCAATAAAAGGTATCACCTCACCCACCTTGTCTCTGTAATATCCTGGGACAAACACCACTACAACAACACTGCATATACAAATTAAGAAGATTTTGGGCATCAGAACAACTGCACAGTGTATTTTCTTGGGTTAAAAACAAAAGTTATATGATCCCCCTTTACATGCATGGAGAAACTTTTTTTATGCTTGTGGAAAATCCATGACATCCAGTTATCCTAAAGTTAGTTAGTATTATTGGATTATCAGTTCTAAAAAAGTCAGTGCCCATTTTGTAAATATACAACACAGCACTGTGTGCGCTGCCAGGTGTGAGTATCAGTATCAGTCAGCCACCAGGCAGCCTGCCTCTAATCCACCTTAAAAGATCAAGTTAAACTAGATACCATGGTTAAACTTCACCCCAGGTGTGGTGGAGTTGCACCAGGCATGAATTTAACCCAGTGATCTAGAATTTTTCTTCAGATTTCACACAATCACACTACTACAGATGCAGCTCCAACCAAGCTAGCAACAGTAGGAGTGCTAATGCAGACAGGCTAGGTCTACACTTAAAATGCTACAGTGGCACAGCTGAAGCATACATAATACACCTCCCTGAGAGGCAGTAGCTAGGTTGATGGAAGAATTCTTCCACTGACCTAGCGCTGTCCACTCTGGGAGTAGGTCGATTGAACTAATCTCTCAGGGGTGTGGATTTTTCACACCCCTGTGAAATGTAGCGATGCCAATGTAACTTTTCAGTGTAGATCAACCGTAATGCTGAGCAGGTGTAGGTGACGTTGTGGCTCAAATGCAAGTGGCCAGCCTGCACTAGCTCATTTCCCATCGCTGTCCCTGATGGGCTGCACCTGGCGGTGCAATGGTGGGAAATGTGAAGAACAATGCTAGCGCATTCACAGCCATCGTGTCACGTTTCACTCATTTTTCTTACTTCGCTTTTTAAAAGCGCGTTAAGAGCCAGAATCTTGGAGTTCTACAAGTTTCTAAATACAGGACATATGGCTGTTCCTGGATGTACATGGCTGGCAACTCTGACCTGGGCCCTCCTTCCACGTCATTATCTCATTGTATTATAGCCAACATACCATTAACTTGCCTGAAACTTCACCAGTGCCTCACACAGCCTAAAAGAATAGGAGTTCCAGAAAGGGCCCCATCCTGCGAGCAGCTAAGTGCTCTCAGTCCCACTGAAGTCAACAGGAGTGAGTGCTCAGCAGCTCACATGAGTAAGGGCTGTGTAAGCAATACTAACTATGTGCCTTAGCGGGTGTATCTGGTTATAAAATCTAGTGTTTACACAGTGTCGTTATAATTTCAAAATGTGGTTGAATTTTATTACTTTGGCTACCACAAGAATAGAGAAGGCACCAGTCACCCACTGTTAAATAAAGCACCTGTCATGTGCATGTTGAAGGTGTGTCAGTAAGGGAATGGGCATAGCCAGAGTTCACTTAGCTGGAGGCCATCAGGGAAGCCCATAGGTAGTCATTCGAGACTGCCATAATTCAGAAAGGAGATAAGGTGGGTGAGGTAATATCTTTTATTGGACCAACTTTTGTTGGTGAGAGAGACCAGCTCTAGAGCTTACACAGAGCTCTTCTTCAGGTCTGGGAAAGGTACGCCGAGCGTCACAGCTAACTACAAGGTGGAACAGATTGTTTAGCATAAATAATTAGCACATATTCTAAGGGACCATTCAAGGGAGAGTAGGACGGACAGCACAAACAACAGGGGAGCACTGAAAGCTGAAACGGAAACATCGAAGTGAGGCAGAGACTCATTTTAATACCACAAAGCCATTTCTGAGGAGCCAAACTGAACCAAAGAGCAACAAACCAATGGGTGGGAAGGTAACAATGCTGTTGCAACTATGAAAAGCAGAAGGCATTCCCAAGGGTTACCTCAGAAAGGATGTCAAAATGGAACAACACAGGATTCTGCTGGCAAAACGTCTTGTTAATTACACTGGCGCTTTGCTTTGGGTCTCACTGAGGCTACATCTACACTACGGGGGGGGGGGCCGATTTAAGATACGCAAATTCAGCTACGCGAATAGCGTACCTGAATTCGACGTATCAGATCCGACTTACCCTGTTGTGAGGACAGCGGCAAAATCGACTGCCGCGGCTCCCAGTCGACGGCACTTACTCCCACCTCCGCTGGTGGAGTAAGCGCGTCGATTCGGGGATCGATTGTCGCGTCCTGACGAGACGCGATAAGTTGATCCCCAAGAGATCGATTTCTACCCGCCGATTCAGGCGGGTAGTGTAGACCTAGCCTGTGGAATGGATAAAACTGGTGACAAAAGACACCTGCAACAAGACTTTTCCCAAGATTTTTCTGTATGATGGTGTGTCCTCTGAAACGCAGAATTAGTGAAATTTCAGGAGACTGAAAATGTTGGGGGTTGAGTTATGAGACAAATGCAAAGTGCTTATGAAATCATGACAGTTTCACCAGGAAGCATAGCGGGAATTTTCAAAGTTGAGGCCTGCAAAAATTTCAGTGAGGAGGAATGGTCTCTCCTCTTCCATCCCACAAAAGCCATGTGAACTACTGAATTAAAGACAGGGCAGAAACCAAGGAGGCCCCATGTTCTAGTCCCACTGATTGGCCTTAATACTTTACAAAGATTATTTAATTATTATTGTCCCCATTTCATATCTGGCAAAACTGAGGATCAAAAGTGAACCAAGGTTAAGTCACTTGCCGAAGATCATACAGCAAATCAGTGTCAAGGAAAGATTACAATCCTGCTCTAAACAACTGTACCATAGTGCTACGAAAAGCAAGTAATTGAACCTCTGAGTCTTAATCTCACAATTGGTTAAAAAAAAAAAGGTGCTTTTATTTTCCACAGGTAAAATTTGCTATATGCAGGATTTATGTTACCTACAGTTACATCCAGGCTGGTTAGTATTATTATCTCAAAAAGATGCTACAGATTTTAAAAATGAGGCTCAGAACATGTAGGTAAATTTCTTGAGGTGCAATGGAAGCGGCTCTGCGGGTTAACTCTATTTTAAGGCAATATTTTACATGTAATAATAATACTATTTTCATCTTCCTTCTTGAGATCTCACAGAACATTACAAAATATTATTGTTGCAAACATCTCTGCTGGCAAGACTCCCATCTACAAATGGAGGTATTAAAGCTGAACGTTACACAGGGAGCTTAGAGCAGACTTGGGAATAGAATTCAGGTCTCCTGACATCTTCTGCCCTGTTCTAATCACCTGATCGTACTTGCACTGAAGTGCAAAGATCTTTTCTTACACATTGGCTTTAAGACCACATCATGCAGGCTAAGAAACCCACTAAAGCACATTTAGGATAAGAGATGCTCAAATATGGGGCATGAACTCAGTCCCTGGCAGGACAGGATGGGGGCCACACAGAACCCTTGGCCGGGGGATAAATTGGGGGACCTTGGCATGGGGGGAAGGAAAGAATGGGGGCACAGAGGAAAGAGAGGAATGGGGGTGCACACAGAGCCTCTGCCAGGGAGAAGACGGGTATGGGGGGATAGACAGAGCCCCTGGTTTGGGGGAGAAAGGGGGAAACTTGACATGGGGCAGAAGGAACGCAGGTGGTGGAGCGTGGTGAGAACGGGGGCACACACAGAGCCCCTGCCATGAAGGGGAGAATGGGGGACCTTGGAATGGGAGGGCACACCCCTGGCAAAGGGAGGCTGGGGTAGTTGCAGGGAGGCCCTGAAATAGACAGAGTTTGGGAGGATGGCACACTGAGGTCTGGTGGGGTGGAATGGAGGGATGCCAGGAGCCCCTGGTGGGTGCAGTGAGCTTGGCCAACAGAAGCGATGACGTGGGTGACCCTCTAGTAATTTTCTGGTGTAGATGAGAAAGTTCCATCGAGTGCAATCCCCTCCTGCACTCTTGGGACTGTCTAAACACACATTGCTGGATTAACACCTGCGTGCTATCTCCCTGCACAGGTACCAATGTTTCAGTTTCAGAGATAGACGCCTTTATCAAGATCAGTGTTTCAAAATGATACTTTTGCGTGTGTGCAGAGAGCACAATTCTCATTAATATTTGAACTAGGTTAGATTATTTGGTGTGAACCTGTTTCCACATATTTACTTACATTGGGCTGTATGTGTTAGCTGGAAACGGCAGGCAACTGATGGGAAAACAGGTGTGCACTAACACATCAGACAAATGCAAATACCCAGTCATCTCATAAAACATGGTATAAGCTACACGTACAAAAGTACTTAAGGTAAAAGGCAACACTTCAGGCACCAACGGGTTCCATGTACTCGATTCCAGTAATAGCTGGCATGTAAAGAAAGAGCCTTGAACAAAAGCATTCTCAGTTTACAAGACTAACGAAAACCAGGAGCGAGCAACAATAAATGAATGCAGAATGAAATACCCAAATGGAAAAGAGCTGTGGTGAAATTAGTATTATGCATTCATAGATTCTAATTGAAATCCATCCACATTAGTCACATAAACAAGGCAGGTCATTTATCTTTGAAAAGCAAAACTTCCTACAGCCTTATAAGAGCTCTCAGATTGGTCTGGATTTAACAGAGAGCAGAATTCTGGCCAATTTTTTCCCCAGACTCTCACCTTACACCATAATCTACAGTGCACAGTGTAAAGGATCACTGCTATATTATACAGAGTACCTCTTTCTCAATAGGGAAAGCTCATAACAGCTGTCTCAGCTGACCTCTGATAAGTCCCAGAAGAATTGAGATACCCTTTAAATTAAAGACCAATGTCACAGCTTCAGGCCAGCTGTACCTGTGTTCCTTTGCAGGAACAAACTCTAGGCTTCCAGCTCCTGGCTCTCACCTCTTCTGGGTGGAGACTTGTGTCTCACTCCCTCCTGAGCAGGGTTTTAAGGCAGCACAGCTCCCTGATCTACAGTGCGATATCCCCAGCAAGCCATACTGCCTAAACAGGCCAGTGCCTGCCCTTTGCTTTCTCTCCAAGGGCTCTGAGCAGTGTATTGCCTGCAGTTATCAGTTACCACACAGCTCCTTCTAAGCAAGCACATTTATTTTTAAGGTAAAAGCATTACAGAGAAAACATGTAAAAACAATAAAAGTTCCTAAACAAGTGCTAAAAGATTACCGGATCTCACCCATTAGTCTGATCGGGCCCTAGTAGGTCAAGTCCTTCCAACCCTTCTGCACGGATTGGGGCCCTCCTTAGATAGAAGGTCCTGTTGGTTTGCTGGATTAAAAAGAATCTGTTTAAATTCAGGCTATTTATCCAAACGTCTTTTCTTTGTCTCTGCAGCATCTAGTTTGAACTAGTATATGCCAGCCTCCCCAGAAGGGAGTACCTCTCTCTGCAGGGTTACAACCTGGCTGATCTGCCTTTATTACCCCCAACTGTTTTTAGCTCTGGGAGGACCGGTGGTAGTCCCTCCCCCTCCAGTCCCATGGAGCAGAACACAATCATACATAAACCATAAACCCCAAAGATACTGCCTGGGGTTTCAAGATCTGTCACGTCTCCCCTTTAGAGATGCTGGCTCACAAGAATACATAAACTTAATCTGATAAAGTCTTTCAAGGATATTGCAGGAAATGCCAGATCTGTGCTGGCCGCTGCTTCCCGCAGTTCCCATTGGCCAGGAATGGCGAACCGCAGCCACTGGGAGCTGCGGGTGGCCTTGCCTGCAGACGGTCAGTGTAAACAAACTGTCTCATGGCCCACCAGCGGATTACCCTGACGGGCCGCATGTGGCCCACGGGCTGCAGGTTGCCCACCACTGCACTAACCCCCCTTTTTTGTCCTATGACTGACAAGGTGTTAACTGGCCTCTTCACCTTGATTGGTCCTTCACAATATGTATTAACTACTTATGTTAAATAAGCTGTTCCACCTTGTATTTAGCTTCGACACTCTGAATACCTTTCCCAGGCCTGAAGAAGAGCTCTGTGTAAGCTCAAAAGCTTAAGCTATGTCTATACTACAATGATAATTCGACCTATGTTAGGTCGACTTACAGCCACGCCATTAATTATTGGGGTGGCTGGTGTCCACACTACCCTCCTTCTGTTGGTCGTGCGCATCCTCACCAGGAGCGCTTCCACCCACTCAAGAGGGGCAGTGTGGGGGACTGAGAGCCAGGGCTCTCAGCTCTATGCAGCTCCCAACCGGAAGTCCAGCTTCCCCCGCAGGGCTTCTCGCCTTTCCCCTCCCAGTCGGGAGCAGGGGGGCAGTCGCTGGGGGCTTCTCGCCTCCGGTGGAGGGATCCATAACCAGAGTCCAGTCAGCTCCGTCAACCTAAGCTACCACCTTTTGGAGAGATGGATTATCTATGCCAATGGGAGAATCCCTCCACCAGCATAGGTGGTGTCTTCACTGAAGCGCTCCAGTGGCACCGGGTGCAATTGTGCCACTGTAGCAGTTTATGTGTAGACATACCCTCAGGTCACATTTCAAAGTTTATCTTTGCAATCATAAGGTCAAGAGGCTTAAATTTAAGGCTTAGATTCCAGAACACAATTAGGCAATCTTGAAATATCCAGAGTTATGAAGCAATTTGTGCCATTACACATGGGGTGCTGCTCATAATTAAACGTAGTTGCTCTTGTCTGAGTCTCAGGGTCTTCATCTGAGGAGTCCATGGCCATCCAAGACAAACTTCAATTATCATAATAAAACTTGGTATTTCTAAAACACCCTCTCATACGAGGCTCTTAGAGACCTTCCAAACAATTAAGTAAGCTTCACAACACTCCTGTGAGGTTGGCCAGCATTAGCATTCCCATGTTACAGATGGAGAAACCATAGCACAGAGAGGGAAAGGGACTTGCCCAAAATCACAGAGGAAATCAACGGCAGATTCTTCTGGACTATGTCAAACTGTCTCATATAATAACACAAACAGGACACGCTTTGATCTAGAGAGAGTAAGATAAAATGTTTCCATCTGTACTAAGTAGTAGCTGCCCTTCATTTTTAATTTGGGGACATTTTGTTTCCGTGGAAACTTTTGTCAAACTGGATACAATTTTGCCAAAATATTCAGTTTAACGGAAACAGGATTTTCCAACGAAAAACTGTTTTGACAAAAAAATGCTGGTCAGCTCGACTGCTAAGTGCAAACATACTTTCTCTACCAGGAGGTTGACAAACTACCCTTGGGTGGGATTATTCCAGTTCTGACAAACCCTTTCAGCTTGCCCCGATACCAACGATAAAGCACTCAGGAGCCATTTGGATTTCTGGTCTCACCTCAATAGCTAAGGTTCTATACAGATGGTGTATCATGTCCTGGGGCTAACTGGTCTTAGAATGTCCCACTGGAAAGGGTGGGATGTTGCACTGTAATGTTACAATTTCTCAGCTGTAATAAGAGCATGTATTCTGTTACTGTCATTTTATTCATTAGTTTTATGCATTATGATAGATGGAGGTGGTGCCCTGAGGTTCTCCTATTTGCTGTTTGTTTGGAAGCCACCGGTCAGCTTTGTTTCGTAGTCTCCTAGGCAGGAAACAGAACCTGTTGCTGTAGTACTGAGGTACCCGCCCCCCGTAAGCAACTCAGAATTATGTAACACAGCACAGAAGTAGGTGCAGGTAACCAGGCTCTCCACTGCTTAAATACTGCAGAGCCATACACAAGGATCTGAGGAGGTGAAACACAATATGCCCCCCACACACACACACAGACACAGAGTAAGGACAAATAAGCATAGTCCTGCCTCCCAGGCTGATCTCCCCTGCAACACTGTCCTGAGAGTTTTCAAACTATGTAAGAGCTACAAATAGGGGGGGAAACCCAAACCTCACAGGGGGAGTTTGCTAGCGACTGCATGGTCAACAGTTACAAAGCTGTTTAGACAGACAACACTGCAGAGTCCACTCAGCTGGTTCTGATTCAGTCCAGTTTTGGGAGCCTGTGGGCAGCATCACTGGGTAATACCTAAGTTCTCCCCAAGCCCATGCTGTCACCATACTCTCCTATTAGTTCCTGAACTCTTCAAGACAATGCTTAGGCCATTCGGGGGAACAAACCTTCACCTGTCTTATCACAGCTAGTTAAGTTCATCTTCCCTATAATAATAGTACCTGAGGTCACCACCTCGTCAGCCCAGCCGCAATCACAATCCATTCCCCGAACCTCCTTCCTCTTCTGTACATCCCTGGGAGATATGTGGCCAAAGCTACTCAATGGGCCTCACAGGATCTTGAGGCTTTGCAGTGGGCAGATGCTGTGATGGGAAGAGTTGTGAAAGGAAAATAAAAGGCCCAACTATAGCATCTCAGGTCACAATAGGACCAAATTCTCAGCTTTAATTCATAGGGTATTGGGCCCATGCTGTTACACTGAGGGTTCTTGACACTGCTGAGACAAGGTGCCTTGTTTTTACACCACCGGAGTGGTTCAGGGAGCCTCAGGCCCACGGATTTTCAGGCCAATGGAGTCCACTGTGATCATCTACTCCAGTGGTCACCAACTGGTCAATCCTAGAGGCTCTCCCAGTTGATCGCGATCTCCGGAGGGAGCGCAGTGTGGCTGCCACTAAGGCAGTCGCCCTGCCTACCCTGGCCCCACACCGCTCCCGGAAGCGGCCACTGCAGCCCCGCGGCCCCAGGGGCCGGGGTCTCCCTCCGTGCGCTGCTCCTGCTCGCAAGCACCGTCCCCACAGCTCCCATTGGCCAGGAGAGCTGCGGGAGCGGTGCTTGCAGAGAGGGGCAGTGTGCGGAGCCATGTGTCCCCTGCCCACTCCACTCCAGGGGCCGCAGGGGTGTGTTGGCCCCTTCCGGGAGCAGTGTGGGGACGGGGTAGGCAGGGAGTCTGCCTTAGCCTTGCTGTCCCTGCCGCCGACCGGGAGCCACCAGAGGTAAGGGCTGCCTGCACCCCCATCCTGAACCTCAACCCCAACCCTCTGCCCAAGCCCCGTGAAAGTGAGTGAGGGTGGGGGAGAGTGAGCGACGGAGAGAGGAGGGGATGGAGTGAGTGGGATGGGGCTTTGGGGAAGAGGCAGGGCCTTGGGGAAGGGGCGGAGTAGATCCTGAGTTGCCCTTAGATCCAAAAAGTGATCTTGGGCATAAAAAGGTTGGAGACCACTGATCTAGTCTGACCACCCTGCCTAGTACAGGCCATAGGAATCCACTCAGTGGTTCCTGCAGTGTTTGTAAAGCACCCTGAGACCCTGGGAGCCACATGAGTTCCCAGGAGTAACCGGAGAAAGGGTTTAAAACACAGACATGGCTGGTGGTGGTGGGAAAATCCTCAGCAGCCGCAGCACAGAGAGGCTGGATTCTGTAACGATCGCTACCAAGAGGGAAGATAATCGTGAGCCCCAGAGAGAGCCCTAACAGGTTGGAGAAAGCTGGTTGTTTGTGACTGCGGCACAGAAGGCTCACTCAGCATCAATTTTGGAAAGCAAGGGATCGGTCTCATGATTTGTTGGCTTATCTAGTGCCCTGCACAAGCCTCAAGGTGCTTTATGAAGTGTATGCAGGCAGGTCTTCACCCATCACCGAGCAACAGCCACTTCTAACGTGGGATGCAGCGTCCATTCTCATGGAGCATACACTACCACAGGTACTGAAAAATACCTTGGGCTACTGACACGCAGCGTAGGCCCAAAGCTGGAATCCGGCCAGGGCACTGGCACCAACAATACTCTGACTTGAGCCGAAAGGCCCCATCTTTCACAATCCCAAATGAGTAAGGCCTGTTTTAAATCTACTTCAGAAATGTTTACCGGGAGCTTGGGAACCCAGCTGGGGTATTGGTTTAATAGTACCTCAAGGAGATTGCATTCAGAGAGAACAGTATTAACTACTGAAACTCCAACTCCTCTTCTTGAACACCTGGGCTTTTCCTGCAAGATCTTCTAGCTAAGCACTGACTCAGCCTGAAGATGCCTAGCTAATGAGATTTAATAAATCCACAGCCCAAGGCAGAATAGCTGCAGAGCATTATTAAATTATAGAAATCAGAGATGGGAAAGATGTATTAGGTCATCTCCCTGCCAATGCAGGATTAGTTCAGAGGGAGGAGGCTTAGAAATAACCTCAAATACAGTTCAGCTGCAATGGGGCAGCAGGCATCATAAGGCATCCAGAGGCCAGCTAATATTTAGCAGAAAGAAGTTCAATTATGTTGGTCACCGATACTGTGGAACAGTTCGATAGAGATTATAGCTGTGGGACATCTACTGTGGATATTGTGGTTGTGTGAATGATCCTGCACTAGCCTATAAGTGAGGGGTAGAGGGATGTGATTTTAAGGTGGCCGATTAGTACAGCTAGTCTCAATCTGACCAGGAGGTGTCTCTGAGTGAACAGGTCCATCCTGGGGAACGCTCAAGAGACAAAAGGATCACAGTGACTAGAGAATCTAAGGATGGGTGTATAGAGCTGGAGAACAGCAGGTAGGTAACTCACATGGGGTTAATTTTTTTAATTGTCTAATTTTGTAATGAACATATGCACACAGAGACAATGTGGCCGTACACCTCACCTTTGTGCATGCAAAATGGGTACCCAGGTATTTGTGTGCTATTTAAGCTTGTAACTCCTTGGCGCAAGGACCCTCTCTTATTTTTGTTTGTAAAGCAAAGTGTCATTTAAAGGGAACATGTGTTTATTAATAATATTGATACATGCTGTAAATAGCTTTTGATGGGGAACCCTTTACATCAGCGTAAATAAAACCACCCCTATTCTGGGAATGAATTCCACCACTAACCAGGTTATTTTCATAGACTGAGCCTGCATTTCACCCTGACTCATTTCACACCGCCTGCTCATCCAGATTGCAAGAGAGCCTCTCGTGGTTAGAGCGGGAGGCTGGGAGCGATCTGGCTCATAACTCACAAAACCTTTACGGATGGTTGCAGTATCAGAATATAAACAGAGCAGATCCACTGCCCCTCTCTGTAGCTACCTCGCAGGGATGTTGCGAGGCTGAATTATTTGTTGGTGAAGCTCTTTGAGATCCTACAATGAGAACCCCTAACTGTTACAGGTAGGCATGGCAGATGCATCAGCACCATAGACAGACAGCTGAGAAGAGGGGCTAATTCCTATTAAGAAGGCTGGCTCAGCCCCTATCAGTCGGTGCCTGAGCAAGTCAAAGCCGCATTATTTGTACAGGCAGAGCAGGGTGTTGGGACAGCCTGGCTGCAGCCATGCAGAAAATCCCTCTCCCTTGGGTTGTCAGCGCCCCTGGACGGACACAGCTGGGGCTGTTGGACAGTGGAGCCCCCCTACCTGTGAGCCTGGCTGTAAAACAGCGTCTCCCTCCCCCCATTTCGGCAGCGAGGACGAGAGTAAACAGCCCTCTGGAAAGTCAGGTGCATTCACGCAGGGCTTTCCCCCACGGCACGGATTTTCCCAGTCCCAGCGCTGCCCTGGCTCCAGCACTGGATCCCTGCCCACCCCTGACTCACGGCTCGCTCCCCTCCCGCTCCAGGGATTCCCCAGCCCCCGGGCTCAATCGGCTATAAAGCGCCTGGCAGAGACACCGGGCTCCGCACTGGGCCACGCCGGGGGCTGCTGCCTGCCAGGGGAGGCTTTAGGTTAGGGCAGGAGGGAGGGTCACTGAGCCCCTCCACCCTCGGTACCATCAAATCTAATCCACTGCCCGCGGGCCAGCTGCAAACCCGCTCCTGCAGCTGACAAGGTTTAATCGGCTGCACAGAGATGATCACCCAGGGTCTCGGCCCCAGAGACTGGAGCTGGTAGGAAAATGGGGACTACACAGGATCCCACCCAAAGAGATGCATCCCTCTACCGCCCCCCCCTTCCAACACAGACCAGGTTCTCTGCACCCCGCGACTAGCCCGGGGACCCCCCAGCCACACTGGGTGCGGGCTGCTTTCCCCGCCCCAGGCACCGATCTCCGCCCTGCCGCAGAAAAACCCCCTCGCTGACCTCTCCTTCCTCGCAGCTGTTTGTGTTGGTGCTTGCGCAGGCGTGTGACACTCCTCAGTGGCTCAGCTTCTGCCTCCCCCTGCTGGCCTCCTGCGGCTGTTACCAATTCCCGGAATATTCTCAATTTCATTCACAACGCTCCTTTTGCAAGAAACCGAAACTCCAGACTACCGGGGAGCGAGAGCCCTGCCCAGGAAGAAGGGAGCGAGAAAGAAGTTTCGTTGGCGGGGGCCGGCTGTATCTTGCCCCGCCTTTAACCGAACAATGAACTCACAGCTTGTGACCGCTGCGAGTTTTAGTAACTCGCCAGAGTTTTTAGAAACAAGCGAAGAAAGAGGAACGAATAACTGGCCCCTTGTAGGGCAGCCAAAGTCAAGACTCGTAGAGCTAAAGCCCGGCACTGAGACTAGGTTAGTAGCAGCAGGTCCCAGGGCTGGCAAGCTGCAAAGAAGCTTGGAGAAAGAGGCTTTATCTAGGCTAATCTACAGAGGTCAGATATTGGAGTGCTAGGTAGAGTCTGACTTTAAAGCACTATATTGATAGCAGCATGGGCTTGTCTACACTTAAACCACTACAGCACACTGTACAGAACATAAGAATGGCCCTACTGGCTCAGACCAAAGGTCCATCTAGCCCAGTAGCCTGTCTTCCGACAGTGGCCAATGCCAGGTGCCCCAGAGGGAATGAACAGAACAGGTAATCATCAAGTGATCCATCCCCTATTGCCCATTCCCAGCTTCTGGCAAACAGAGGCTAGGGACACCATCCCTGCCCATCCTGGCTAATAGCCATTGATGGACCTAGCCTCCATGAATTTATCTAGTTCTTTTTTGAACCCTGTTATGGTCTTGGCCTTCACAACATCCTCTGGCAAGGAGTTCCACCGGTTGACTGTGCGTTCCTTTTATTTGTTTTTAAACCTGCTGCCTATTCATTTCATTTGGTGACCCCTAGTTCTTGTGTTATGAGAAGTAGTAAACAACACTTCCTTATCTACTTTCTCTATACCAGTCATGATTTTATAGCCCTCAATCATATCTCCCCTTAGCTGTCTCTTTTCCAAGCTGAAAAGTCCAAGTCTTATTAATCTCTCCTCATACAGAAGCTGTTCCATACCCCGAATAATTTTTGTTGCCCTTTTCTGAACCTTTTCCAATTCCAATATATCTTTTTTGAGATGGGGCGACCACATCTGCACACAGATGTGGGCATACCATGGATTTATATAAAGGCAACATTATATTTTCTGTCCTATTGTCTATCCCTTTCTTAATTATTCCCAGCATTCTGTTCGCCTTTTTGACTGCCGCTGCACATTGAGTGGATGTTTTCAGAGAACTATCCACAATGACTCCAAGATCTCTTTCTTGAATGGTAACAGCTAATTTAGACCCCATCATTTTATATGTATAGTTGGGATTATGTTTTCCAATGTGCATTACTTTGCATTTATCAACATTGAAATTTCAACTGCCATTTTGTTGCCCAGTCACCCAGTTTTGAGAGATCCTTTTGTAGCTCTTCACAGTCTGCCTGGGTCTTAACTAATTTTGTATCATCTGCAAATTTCGCCACCATACTGTTTACCCCTTTTTCCAGATCATTTATGAATATGTTGAATAGGACTGGTCCCAGAACAGACCCCTGGGGGACAGCACTATTTACCTCTCTCCATTCTGAAAACTGACCATTTATACCTACCCTTTGTTTCCTATCTTTTAACCAGTTACCAATCCATGAGAGCATCTTCCCTCTTATCCCGTGGCAGCTTACTTTGCGTAAGAGCCTTTGGTGAGGGACCCTGTCAAAAGCTTTCTGAAAATCTAAGTACACTGTATCCACTGGATCCCCTTGGTCCACGTGCTGTAGCTCTTCAGGCCATGTCTACATTACAAAATTATGTCGAGCTAATGTACGTCCGCAGTTGGCCACCACAGTTATTAAATCGCGTGTGAGTGTACATGCTTGGCTGCTTGTATCGGCGGTGCGCGTCCTCACCAGGAGCACTTGTACCAATTGCATTGTCAGTGTGGGGCATTGTGGGACGGCTCCTGAAAGCCACCAACAGTCGACGTAAGCAATGTAGTGTATGCACTGACACTGCATCGCCTAATTACATCAACCGTGACACTACGTTGCTCGGTGGTGTCACTAAATTGGCGTAGAAAAGCACTTAGGTCAGCGGGAGTCAAGTTTAAATGAAGATACTTCCACAGCTAGGTTGACGCAAGGCAGATTATGCCGACCTAACCCTGTAATGTGGACCAGGCCTCAGGTACACATCTCCTATGCCAATAGGGAGGGTTCTCCCAGCAGCCTATGTAATCCATCTCCTCAAGAGGATTTAGGTCAGTTTAACTACACTGCTCAGGGCTGTGGATTTTCTAGCACAGACCAGGCCTTAGCTTATGTCGCTTTGGAAGCAGTTTACACTAAACCTGGAAAAAGCCACTCTTATTTCAGAATGAGGCCTGGCCTACACTAGAAAATTCTTCCGTTGACCTAGCTACCATCTTTGGGAGCGGGGGTGGATTACCCACACCGACCAGAGAACCCCTCCCATTGGCATAGGGAGCATCTACACTTACACGCTACAGTGATGCAACTGCGCTCCTATGGCGTTTCAAGTATAGACATGCCCTAAGGCCTGGTCTTCACTAGGATGTTAGGTCAGTGTAACTACATCACTCAGGGGTGTGAAAAATCCACATCCCTGAGCGATAGTTAAACCGACCAACCCCCCCGCTGTAGACAGCGCTAGGTTGACAGGAGAAGTCTCCCATTGACCTAGCTGCTGCCTCTCAGGGAGGTGAATTATCTACACTGACAGGAGAGCCCATTGTATCAGCATAGGTAGCATCTTGACTGCAGGGCTACAGCAGCTCAGTTGTGCTGTTGCAGTGTTTTAAGTGTAGATAAGCCCTAGGTGGGGAGTTATACTAGTATAACTATGGCACTTTAACTATACCTGTATCATTTTACTGGTATAACTGATAACACTTTTCTTGCTGACAAGCTCTGAATTGCTAGCCAGCATTAAAGCAGATTGGTTTCACACCATTTGCTTTGGATATGATATGATTTTCTCCCACCTTCTCTACTAAACTTGGTTTTCTTTAAGCTATATGGGTGATTTCATGTGGATGTCTATTCTTGGAGGAAAGAAAACATTTCTGACTTTGCAGGGGTTGTGGGGGGCGCAAAAGGATGGGGGAGAGGTACAGTATCTGAGCTGGGAAACTGGGTAAAATGGCAAAGGGCAAAACATTACCCATCCCCAAGGGATATCTGGGGCAGCAGGGCATGTGGACAAAGCCCGATGACCACTAGGATTGACCCAAAGTGACACGAGCGCTTTTATCAGCTTCTAGTGATACCGCAGCACTCAGGCTCGCTGTGCTTTGCAGAGCACACAAAGACAGCTGGGCCAAAGCTGGACTCTCAAATCCACCCCTCCCCCCCTTTGTGGGGATTAAGGGATTCACAATCTACGCCACCAACCTGAACCAGCCAAGAGGGTTTTGGTTTACGTGATACCAAAAAGCAGTAGGTGCCTATTTTCTGGTTTGACACAGCCAACTTCTTGCAAGAACAGCTGATTTCACAAGTTTCCCACCATTTGGGGTGGAAATTTCATGAGAGCTGCTTGCAAAATTTTGATACCCTAGTCATGGTTCGGCTTTGAATCCAGATCCCAAGCTCCAGCCTAACATTAATCTGGATTCAAATCCAAACACCACCTCCTGGAGTACAAGACAGTGGGCAAATTTACTCCTGGGGAATTTAGCCTGGTGTTGCTGCCCTGAAGAATTTACTATCTGAGGCCCCTTCTAAATTGTGCTGGTAGCCACATTCATCGAGCTGGTTTACACTAACTTGGCTGAACTCTAGTGAGACTGCCCAGTGTGAACAGGGCTAAATTTGTCAGCTAAACCACATTTAAGCCATTTCAGCTTGAACGTCTTGAAAACCATGTTTTAAGTGGTTTCAGTGAGTAGTTTGAGTCCCATTACAAGATGGGGCATTGGCAACCCCATGCCATTCAAAGGAAGTTTCCATTCACAGGGAAGATGAATGACAGAGACCAGAAATTGCTGACTCAACAGTGAGCAGGTTCCTTCAGCGAAGTGCCATATCATCCATCAATATGCTAAATGACAACTTCTCCATTCAATCCAAATAAGTCAGCAATTTTGAGATGGAAAAAAGTTGGGTAATCAACACCACTCCATGACAAATTCAGAACGAAGTTATAGTCACTCAGACAGCACACGCCTCCAATATTAAACTGATAAAACTTTTATCAGAGAATATTATAGAGCACAAGTTATTGAATACACATTATAAATATGCCAATTATATCAGTTCATGTTTGTCAAAAACAAGGTTATAACCATGAATTGCAAATGAAGAGAGAGAGAGAGAGAGAGAAAAGTTGTATGAGCTGACAATTGCCCACAGTAGAAAATACAGGCAAAAGGATTAGTGGTTAAGCATATAACAGGAAAAAAAAAGTAGACTAGTTAGTTAAATCAGTTCAAAGATCCTTCAGTCTTGTTGCTTCTCAGTTAGTGGTCTGGATCATGTTATCCTCATACTGGTCGTGTCCAGTGACATGTTCAATATAGATGTCCCTCGATGAATGGATGGTATCGGAAACCATCAACTGCCTCATCAGCTTGGTGTAGTGTCTGGGCACAATACAGTCCCGGAACACAGTCTCATTCTTGGGGTCCCAGGCGCCCAGTGCTCTGATGATCAGCATGTGAACGGCAGTAGAGTATCCCCCTTCTCACAAGGTATCAGTCAGGCTTGAGCTTAGCCAAAGGACTCAGGAGAAGTGAAGCTGCCTCTCTGCCATGGCACAGTAGCACTTGCCTGAGATTGTAGTGCAGGGCAGGGGGAAGCCAACAACTACTCTCAGAATGTGCACCAGAGGACTTTTTAAAAAATGCTTACGATATTTGTTTGAGTATAAAGCTTAGACCAGGTTACGGGCAGGGGAGACTTTTGGGGATGGGATTGTTTAGGGGTAGTAAATGAAAGTATGGTGGGGTCACCATCCTTTAAGACATTTTTCATGATGGAGCCCCTACACTAGAATTCACCTCCCTCTCTTGGTCTGACACAATCCAGAAATGTGGTGATCTTCAGAGTGTTCCGCAAGCCTCCTTTGTTTTCCCATCCTTTTTCAGCTAGGGGACCAAATGTGATTGAAGCGAAGGGAAGGAGAGAAGTTTATTTTGGTGGGTTGGAAGGGCTTTTGGACCTAATAAGTTTGTCTATTTGTTTATGATGACTGCCCAGCCCCTGGAGACAGCAGAGAGCCTAAGGGCACGTCTTCACTACCCGCTGGATCGGCGGGTAGCAATTGATCTATTGGGGATCGACTTATCGCGTCTAGTGAAGACGCGATAAAATCGATCCCTGATTGCTCTGCCGTCAACTCCGGAAATCCACCGCGGCAAGAGGCGGAAGCAGAGTCGACGGCGGAGCGGCAGCGGTCAACTCGCCGCCGTCCTCAGAGCCAGGTAAGTCGACCTAAAATACGCAACTTCAGCTATGCTATTCACGCAGCTGAAGTTGCGTATCTTAGGTCGACCCGCCCCGTAGTGTAGACCTAGCCTTAGAGAGGTGCCTTTTCTCTCTCTGCCTCCTTTGAATCTTCAAGGACTATCATCTGCAGGAGCCGGCTACCATTTTGCATTCATTTCATGGCAGGTTGTTAGCAAGGGTACAATGTCATGTGATCGCTCCTCGAGAATGTACTGCTTCCTTTTGTTTTTTTTCTTAAATCTCAAATCAAAGCTCGTTCTCACCAAAAATATCTTTGTGTATGGAAAAATATTTAATTAGAGGAATTCACTAGAGTACGGATTCCTTGGTACATATTGCACTCTTATTAGTTTTAGCAGCCACTCACTGGATGGCAAATGAGTTGTCTTTTGAGAGACAACCCCTTTTGGGTATGTTTTGGTTTAGTATGAAGTGAGGAGATAGTTCTGGTTCTGCACATTCCCTTGGGTTTCTCTTATGTCACTTATTTGATGTACTGATACCAAAGAATGTGGCAATTGTTTCAGTATCCTCACATGCTGCATGTCTGAGTCCAAAAGAACTGGACCCCTGCCAGCTTCAGCAGAGTGGAAGTGAATCATCATTGGAATCCCTTTCCTTATTGGAAGGGGATATCCAAGGGATTTTTATTTATGTTGCCACAACATTTTATTTATGAAATGCACAGGGACTGAGTCAGAGAGGCAGGAGCTGGATTTCTTGTTTGCTTTTCTCATGTGACACATCTAGGGTGATCAGAGGTCCCAATTTTATAGGGACACCCCTGATTTTTGGAGCTTTTTCTCAGGCACCTATTTCCCGCCACCCCCGTCCCGATTTTTCACACTTGCTATCTGGTCACCCTAGACACATCCCACTGGAGTAGGTGAGATTCCACAAAGCAAATTAGGGTCTGGCCCTAAAGGAGGCTGAATAGATACAGGATATTTAGAGACGAATCCAAAGTCAGTGAAAAGACTCTCATTGGCCTCAGAGAGCTTTGGTACAGGCTTTTAGCACTAAACAGCATTTCACCTCTTCAAAGCCCAGCACAAAGATAATTAACCCTCACAACCCCATAGAAGAGCATTCATTGTATACGGCCTGAGCCAATGCCCACTGAAGAGCATAGGAGTCTTTGCATTAACTTCAATGGGCCTTGGATCAAACCCTTAGTGTCAGATTTTCAAAAGATCTCAGGCCCAGATTTCCCAGTGCTCGGCAGCTATAACAAGGGCCAGATTTTCATAAGAGCTCAGCTGCCATTTAAGCACATGAATAAGGGGCAGATTTTCATAAGTATTCAACACCCAGCAGTTCCCATGGCCAGATTTTTCAAAACAGCTAAACACCCAATGTGCATCCAACATGGTGAGCTGTTGAAAATCTGGTCTTTTATTGTGGTGCCTAAATGGGAGCTGAGCTCATTTGAAAATCTGGGCCCGGCTGAGGGTGCTGAGCCCTTCTCAAATTTCTGGTCCGAATGCCCAAAGTGTGCTAGGCACTGCACAAGAAGCTGGCAGGATTGTTAGCCACGTGCATATACCTTTAAATCAATATTGGGAAGTTTGCCACAAGCAATTTTATACCAAAGCCAAGTCCTGTGGGGTTGCATCTCTTTTTCCAACGTAAACTGACTGGGAATACAATGGCAATGAATAGCCGTCGGCACCAGCTATACCAACTGGCATCGGCCGCCATGTTTTGCTTTAGCAGCAAGCAATCGTTCAAACAGTTGTTTGCAAGCTCTCTGGTGTTCAGTTGCTTAGGTTATCCCCCCCAAGAGGTTTCCCCACTCTGGACAGGAGTCCCCTCACTGTACTGACTGAAGAATGGTGTTTGTTTAGCAGCCACATCTTCAGATAGTTCGGCAGAACTGGGTTCGTAACATATTGTGGGCTGTCTTTGTGCACAGAGACCAAACTACATTCATCCCAGGCAGTGCAGAAACTAGTCAACAGATTTTAAAACATTGAATTAATACAGTCCCCATGATTGGCTTAATTACCTTAAAACTCTCTATGCAAATTTGCGCTAGCTGCCAGTCATGTCATGCCCTTGACACCATACATTCCCCTAATGCAGGCTAACAAAACGGTTGTGAAAATTTAACAGCCTAGATACCAAAGCTACTCATCTGTCCTTGACAATATAAATGATATTGTACCTACCCATCAAAAAGTT
This sequence comes from Emys orbicularis, assembly GCF_028017835.1. NCBI lineage: Eukaryota > Metazoa > Chordata > Testudines > Emydidae > Emys > Emys orbicularis. The sequence goes on from NC_088690.1 coordinate 98,826,177, forward strand.
TCACTCTCTGTGCAGCGAGTGGGTGAGTAGAATTTTGCAATGCGGTAAATACATCGGTCAGACTGTTTACCTAACACAGCGGTAAACTCCATTACGTAACAGCAACAGTAACATACAGGTTCTGCTCCCAGGGAAGTTGATAGCAAAATTCCCTATGGGCCAGTACTGCACAAAGCATTTTGAGATCCTTGAACATAAGGCTCATTTATCTGTGACTCCAAGGAGTGCACTCCAGACAGAGCCTTTCTCAGAAACTGTTCACTGCACTGGTCATGATTAAATTATACTCATTATTATTTCCAGACCACCTCAGCTCTCCAAAGCTTGATTCTCTAGGCTATGCTGTGCTTCTTTTAAATCAGAAAGAGAGGGTGCAGGCCGTCGAGGGGATGCAATACAATAATCTCTTGATTTGAGCATATCTGCCTTTTGGACCCACAAAACCATGAGCTCCAAGTTGCTGAACCCTTTCTATGCTCTACCCTAGCATCCCATCACGTGCTTTTTCATTGGGCCAGCTGTTCTTACAGCTAGCAAAAGCGAGCGCCCTCAGACTTGGGCTATGTCTACACTACAGACCGTACAGCGGCACAGCTGTCCTGCTGCAGCTGCTCCACTGTAAGGTCTCCTGTGGAGTCGCTCTATGCCGACGGGAGAGAGCTCTCCTGCTGGCATAATTAAACCACCCCCAACGAGCGGCGGTAGCTATGTCGGCAGGAGAGCGACCCCTCTCTCCCCCAACATAGCGCTGTCCACACCGGCGCTTTTGTCAGTGAAACTTACGGCAGTTGGGTGGGTTGATATATCTTGAGCTATTTAGAAATTGAGGGTGAGATCATGACATACGAGTCGCTGCTTGTGGTTCGGGAGGAGCACTGGCCTAGCAGAAGGTCCTGGACACATTGCATGGGCCTGGTTTTCCTCTTGCTTAGAGCAGTGTACATCAGGAGTAAGCTCTCTGAAGTCAAGAGGGTTACACTCTTGCAAAAGGCGTGAAAGAGGCTATGCCTGAATCAGGTGCAAAGACACCAGGAGCACAGGACTAGTGACACTCCTTGCTCAAAGGAACAGAGGGTCCTGTGGCACCTTGAAGACTAACAGAAGTATTGGGAGCATAAGCTTTCATGGGTAAGAACCTCACTTCTTGCTCAGCCAGCCTAGCTCCAAGAACCAGTGAGGAGGGACTGTGTCTCCCACAAAGAAGTTAGAACTGAAACTCGTGCAGAAACTCCGGGGAGAGGTGACCTTTGGTGCATTGTCTCCCTCACTACCCCCTTCTGCTCTGATGCAGGGATAACCACAGTCTTCCCCACCCCCCGCCCATTGTCCTCAATCAGCTGATGAGTAAGGATGCGGCTTTTAGGGTGGTGCAGATATAAGCAACAGGCCAATGACCTAGCCTTGTAAAAAATGTTAGAGACATAACAAGGCAGCTTTTTTGCAAACAGCAAGACAGACAGGGATGGCAGAGCCTTGTTCATGCCCTAAGTGAGCTCAAGCAGAATGGGAAGGATTCAAATTCAGACCTGGATCCCGAGCATGCAGATTGCCAAGAGCCCTCAAACCACATGAGGAAAATGCCAGGACAGGGTACTCAGCACCTCCCAGGATCAGACCCCTTGGCAAATTTCCCTTCCGGCTGCACACATTTGATAAGGGATCCAGCCCTTCCCGTGGAACAGCATTACAATTCAATAGTGGTGACATTTGGATGGAACTGGTAAAATTCTCTAATTTTTCCCCAAACAGGCAAAACAGCAATTTTTAAAATTAATAATAATCATTCTTATTTATGATTAAAGTAGGAGCCTGATCCAAAGTCTATTGATGTCAATGGAGAGACTCTGGTAGATTTTAATAGACTATGGATCAGGCCCTAAGAGAAGTCATTTGGATTCTGGGAAATTGTCACCACCCTCTCAAGGCATATTTATTATAGTCTGAATATCTCAGCCCCCATGGATATCACCTAGTGCCAACTGGGCAGCATTTCAACATTCTTGGAGTTATTTTCCTACATGTGCTGCAGTCAAGCTTCTTCCTTGTACAAGAAGCATTTATAAGAAATGGAAACAGTGTAAAGCTACCTTGCTGCAATTCACCATCTGGACGATTGGAGGGAAATGATGACCCTTTGTTCTTTGTCTCATATAGAAGTCTGTGGACAAATTTTGCACTGATTTAACCCCACACAGCTGTGTTAGCACCATGGGTGGGACACGTACATCGCTGTGGGTGACATTGGGTCCTAAATCTGGGAACAATTATTGGATGCTCAGTATTAGGGAATGGTGGGAGCTGTTCCATAGCTGAGATTGAAGGTAGCTTCTCATTTTTATATTCCCAGCCTAACTCCTCTAAATTGGGGGCAGGATGAAGGGAGGGAGAGAAGGAGAAATGCAGGAGAGCAGGAGGTTGGAGGGTGAAGAGATAATAGAAGAAGGGGATAAAGAACTCCCAAGTGGGGTAAGAACTGGGGGTGGGCACCATGTTCCCTGGACTCAGGATGGAGGGCTCTTGGGGAAGCAAGAAGAGGGGTGCACAGGGCGGGTGTAGGAGACTTGTTGAGCATGGAGAGAGTTAAAGGTGGTTCAAGGCACACCAGTGGTGTGGGGGCAGGCAGAAGGAGGGCATGAAAAAGGTGCAGGGGAAAAAAGATATATGTTAAAGGGACTCGGGAACTGCAAGGGACCTGTGAGGAGCATGGAGAGGGGTGACAGGTGGGTGGACTGGGGAAGACAGACAGGTGCTTAGAAGGAGGGTGCGGGAATGGAAAGCGGGGTGTTGGGCATAGAAAGGGTCAGGTGATGTGTGGGGGGGGAAGGAGATGAGATGTGTGATGATTTGGGGAAGCTGTGTATACTTTATGAATTCTGGTTGATATTAGGAAGTTGTTACCGTGTAAACTACTTTGTCATCATGAATGCCCCTCTGTATCTGTAGGTTCCCCCATTGCTGAAAAGGCTGTGTCATGTCTTCTCCAGACCACGGACAATGGAGAGTGGTCAACCTTATGACTGTGCTCTGACCATACAATAGTTACTAAAAAAAGTGCCTGAGTAGGGAAAAAAGTTTGGCCAAGTGATCTGCAGTGGTGGGGCTTTGGAGAGTGGAAATTCTCCAGCAGGACAGAGATACATGACCAAAGCAGGAGGGAAGGCTCAGGGAGACATGCAGGAGAGGGCATGGGACAGACAGGCCAAGTCAGAGAAGAAGAGCTGGGAGGAGAAGGCGCGATGTTTCAGAACACAAACTATGCACTGGCGGAGAGGACTCTGGATGGTCCCAAAGGACTCTGACCTCAGCCCAACGAGTGCTTCAGAGTGGTGAGGAAGTTGAGGCAGGGAGAGCTGGGTAGGGTTTATTATTTGTGTATTTGTGATTAAGTAAAGAACAATAATACTGTAGATTCCTGTGCAAAGACAGGGACAGTGCCTGTTCAGATTCTGGAGGCTTAAAACAATCAGGATCCAGCTGCTAGGTCCCCTCACAGCAGTCTGGTGAGTGGCATGGAAGTTTTCCAAGTGGATAAAGCCTCTGTCCCTAACACTATCCTCTAACCCAGGGATCGGCAACCTTTGGCACGTGGCTTGCCAGGGTAAGCACCCTGGCGGGCCGGGCCGGTTTGTTTACCTGCCACGTCCGCAGGTTCGGCCGATCGCGGCTCCCACTGGCCGCAGTTCGCTGCTCCAGGCCAATGGGGGCTGCGGGAAGCGGTACGGGCCGAGGGATGTGCTGGCTGCAGCTTCCCGCAGCCCCCATTGGCCTGGAGCGGCGAACCGCAGCCAGTGCGAGCTACGATCGGCCAAACCTGCGGACACGGCAGGTAAACAAACCAGCCCGGCCCACCAGGGGGCTTACCCTGGCAGGCCATGTTCCAAAGGTTGCCGATCCCCGCTCTAACCCCATGTCCCACCCCACTGTATCTTATTATCCCCACCAAAATCACACACTCAGGCCCCTTCTATGGACTTGCTCCAGTTTGCAGGAGGGAAGCCCTGAACTGGCAGGCCTCATTCAACTGATCAGAGCAGGTGTCTCCTCTGCAGACCTTCTATGCCAACAAGATTCAAACTGTTGGTGCCATTAAAGAAAGAGGGAAGTCACAAGCAAAAAACTTCATCATATAGGGTTGAAATTAACAATGTGTTTCAGCGATGGCAACTGAGATGCTGCCCGCCAAAAGAATCCTTTCCTTATTAAAAAATCAACACCTTCATTAAAAATAATATTAGAACACCGGGCTGTGCACTGATAAGGGATCCTGTTAGCTTGCCAGAATCACGTAATCCTCCATTACTCATGATCATACCACCTGACTCATGCTGCCCCTTCAGCCTTAGCTTTACTTCCTTGTTTTGTTCTGTCATTGAGATATGCTAGAGACAAGGTAGATTCATAGATTCTATGGTCAGAAGGGACCAATGTGATCATCTGGTCTGACGTCCTGTATAACACAGGCCATAGAACTTCCCCCAAAATAATTCCTAGAGTATATTTTTTAGAAAAACACCCAGTCTTGATTTTAAAATTAGAAACGATGGAGAATCCATCACAACCCTTGGTAAATTGTTCCAATGGTTACTTACCCTCACTATCAAAAATTTACACCTTATTTCCAGTCTGAATTTGTCCATCTTCAACTTACAGCCTTGGATCATGTTATACCTGTCACTGCTAGACTGAGGAGCTCATTATTAAATATTTGTTCCCTATGTAGATACATATAGACTGTATGAGGCAATGTCTTTTATTGGACCAACGTCTGTTGGTGGCCGGGACAAGCTCTCCAGCTTCGCAGAGCTCTTTCTCAGGTCTGGAGAAGGTAACCAGAGTGTCTGAATGAAATACAAGATGGGCCAGATTGTTAAGCAGAAGAGGTTCACGCGGGCTGTAGCCCCTTTTTTGCGAACAGGGGCTGCTAACAGGGAGTTTCGCAAGGGAGTTCTCCAGGTGAAGGAGGAGCAATACAGCACCCTTTTGGGCGGACAGGGGGCTGCAGACGGGAGTTTGACAGAGGGAGGCTTACGATGGTTAGGAAGACCCGCAACACCTGTGCCAGCACTGCTTCTGTCTCCTCCACCTGCGCCTGTAGCCAGACAGAGCACCTGAGCATGGATGCTTCTACCCAGATCCTGGTGTGGTTTTGCAGAGACTGTAACTTGCAATTTCCACTTACTGATATCCAGGCTGGGGGGACCATCCAATGTGAAAGGTGCCTGCTGGTGGAATCTCTCAGGCAGCAGGTGGGAGAGCTACAGGAGGAGGTGGCTAGGTTGAGAAGCATCCGAATCCACGAGCAGTTCCTGGACAGTGTCCATGTGGAGACAGCTGAGGTAGCTGTCCCAGTACACAGGACTGCTGATACACCACTGGTGGAGGAGGAGATGGCTCAGGGTGGACACTGGCAGCTGGTTACGTCTGGCAGCAGGCAGTGCTCCACCCCTGCTCCGAACCCTCCCGCTGTGGTAATAGGTAACCGTTATGCTCTTCTTGATACAGGAAAGAAGGCATCACCCCCTACAGTAAAGGAGGACAAGCCTCGTACCCCTAAGGCTGGGAGGTCTGCTGCCACCACTGCGAATAGGAAACGTAGGGTAGTGGTGGTCGGAGACTCTCTGCTGAGGGGGACGGAGGCGCCCATCTGTCGCCCTGACATTTCATCTCGGGAGGTATGCTGCCTGCCGGGAGCCCGTATCCGAGACGTTACGGAGGCATTGTCGAGGATTATCCAGCCCTCTGACTACTACCCCATGCTACTCATCCATGTGGGCACAAATGATACTGCGCGGTGTGACACTGAGCGGATCAAGAGTGACTACAGGGCTCTGGGAGTACGGGTGAAGGAGTTTGGAGCGCAGGTGGTATTCTCTTTGATTCTTCCTGTCAAAGGTAGGGGCCCGGGCAGAGACAGATGCATGCCAGAGGTGAATGCCTGGCTGCGAAGATGGTGTCGCCAGGAGGGCTTTGGCTTCCTAGACCACGGGATGCTATTTGAGGAAGGACTGCTAGGCAGAGATGGCGTTCACCTTTCGAGGAGGGGAAAGACCCTATTTGGACACAGACTGGCTAACCTAGTGAGGAGGGCTTTAAACTAGGTTCGACGGGGACAGGTGAGCAAAGCCCGCAGGTAAGTGGGGAACATGGAGACCTGGGAGATGGGTCGGAAACGAGAGGGAGTGTGGGCTATATTGGCAGAGAGAAAGGAGGGTCAGGACAAAACTGGGAGGAAAGATCAAACCAGTATCTTAGATGCCTATATACAAATGCGAGAAGTATGGGTAATAAGCAGGAAGAACTGGAAGTGCTAATAAATAAATACAACTATGACATTGTTGGCATCACTGAAACTTGGTGGGATAATACACATGATTGGAATGTTGGTGTGGATGGATACAGCTTGCTCAGGAAGGATAGACAGGGGAAAAAGGGAGGAGGTGTTGCCTTATATATTAAAAATGTACACACTTGGACTGAGGTAGAAATGGACATAGGAGATGGAAGTGTTGAGAGTCTCTGGGTTAGGCTAAAAGGGGTAAAAAACAAGGGTGATGTCATGCTAGGAGTCTACTACAGGCCACCTAACCAGGTGGAAGAGGTGGATGAGGCTTTTTTTAAACAACTAACAAAATCATCCAAAGCCCAAGATTTGGTGGTGATGGGGGACTTCAACTATCCGGATATATGTTGGGAAAATAACACAGCGGGGCACAGACTATCCAACAAATTCTTGGACTGCATTGCAGACAACTTTTTATTTCAGAAGGTTGAAAAAGCTACTAGGGGGGAAGCTGTTCTAGACTTGATTTTAACAAATAGGGAGGAACTCGTTGAGAATTTGAAAGTAGAAGGCAGCTTGGGTGAAAGTGATCATGAAATCATAGAGTTTGCAATTCTAAGGAAGGGTAGAAGGGAGAACAGCAAAATAGAGACAATGGATTTCAGGAAGGCGGATTTTGGTAAGCTCAGAGAGCTGATAGGTAAGGTCCCATGGGAATCAAGACTGAGGGGAAAAACAACTGAGGAGAGTTGGCAGTTTTTCAAAGGGACACTATTAAGGGCCCAAAAGCAAGCTATTCCGCTGGTTAGGAAAGATAGAAAATGTGGCAAAAGACCACCTTGGCTTAACCACGAGATCTTGCATGATCTAAAAAATAAAAAGGAGTCATACAAAAAATGGAAACTAGGACAGATTACAAAGGATGAATATAGGCAAACAACACAGGAATGCAGGGGCAAGATTAGAAAGGCAAAGGCACAAAATGAGCTCAAACTAGCTACGGGAATAAAGGGAAACAAGAAGACTTTTTATCAATACATTAGAAGCAAGAGGAAGACCAAAGACAGGGTAGGCCCACTGCTTAGTGAAGAGGGAGAAACAGTAACAGGAAACTTGGAAATGGCAGAGATGCTTAATGACTTCTTTGTTTCGGTCTTCACCGAGAAGTCTGAAGGAATGCCTAACATAGTGAATACTAATGGGAAGGGGGTAGGTTTAGCAGATAAAATAAAAAAAGAACAAGTTAAAAATCATTTAGAAAAGTTAGATGCCTGCAAGTCACCAGGGCCTGATGAAATGCATCCTAGAATACTCAAGGAGCTAATAGAGGAGGTATCTGAGCCTCTAGCTATTATCTTTGGAAAATCATGGGAGACGGGAGAGATTCCAGAAGACTGGAAAAGGGCAAATATAGTGCCCATCTATAAAAAGGGAAATAAAAACAACCCAGGAAACTACAGACCAGTTAGTTTAACTTCTGTGCCAGGGAAGATAATGGAGCAAGTAATTAAGGAAATCATCTGCAAACACTTGGAAGGTGGTAAGGTGATAGGGAACAGCCAGCATGGATTTGTAAAGAACAAATCATGTCAAACCAATCTGATAGCTTTCTTTGATAGGATAACGAGTCTTGTGGATAAGGGAGAAGCTGTGGATGTGGTATACCTAGACTTTAGTAAGGCATTTGATACGGTCTCGCATGATATTCTTATCGACAAACTAGGCAAATACAATTTAGATGGGGCTACTATAAGGTGGGTGCATAACTGGCTGGATAACCGTACTCAGAGAGTTGTTATTAATGGTTCCCAATCCTGCTGGAAAGGCATAACGAGTGGGGTTCCGCAGGGGTCTGTTTTGGGACCGGCTCTGTTCAATATCTTCATTAACGACTTAGATATTGGCATAGAAAGTACGCTTATTAAGTTTGCGGATGATACCAAACTGGGAGGGATTGCAACTGCTTTGGAGGACAGGGTCATAATTCAAAATGATCTGGACAAATTGGAGAAATGGTCTGAGTTAAACAGGATGAAGTTTAACAAAGACAAATGCAAAGTGCTCCACTTAGGAAGAAAAAATCAGTTTCACACATACAGAATGGGAAGAGACTGTCTAGGAAGGAGTACGGCAGAAAGGGATCTAGGGGTTATAGTGGACCACAAGCTAAATATGAGTCAACAGTGTGATGCTGTTGCAAAAAAAGCAAACATGATTCTCGGATGTATTAACAGGTGTGTTGTGAGCAAGACACGAGAAGTCATTCTTCCGCTCTACTCTGCTCTGGTTAGGCCTCAGCTGGAGTATTGTGTCCAGTTCTGGGCACCGCATTTCAAGAAAGATGTGGAGAAATTGGAAAGGGTCCAGAGAAGAGCAACAAGAATGATTAAAGGACTTGAGAACATGACCTATGAAGGAAGGCTGAAAGAATTGAGTTTGTTTAGTTTGGAAAAGAGAAGACTGAGAGGGGACATGATAGCAGTTTTCAGGTATCTAAAAGGGTGTCATAAGGAGGAGGGAGAAAACTTGTTCACCTTAGCCTCTGAGGATAGAACAAGAAGCAATGGGCTTAAACTGCAGCAAGGGAGGTCTAGGTTGGACATTAAGAAAAAGTTCCTAACTGTCAGGGTGGTTAAACACTGGAATAAATTGCCTAGGGAGGTTGTGGAATCTCCATCTCTGGAGATATTTAAGAGTAGGTTAGATAAATGTCTATCAGGGATGGTCTAGACAGTATTTGGTCCTGCCATGCGGGCAGGGGACTGGACTCGATGACCTCTCGAGGTCCCTTCCAGTCCTAGAATCTATGAATCTATGAATCTAAAACAGTGGTTCTCAAAGCCGGTCCGCCGCTTGTTCAGGGAAAGCCCCTGGCGGGCCGAGCCGGTTTGTTTACCTGCCGCATCCACAGGTTTGGCCGATCGCAGCTCCCACTGGCCGCAGTTCACCGCTCCAGGCCAGTGGGGGCTACAGGAAGCGGCGCAGGCCGAGGGATGTGCTGGCCGCCCTTCCTGCAGCCCCTATTGGCATGGAGCGGCAAACCGCGCCCAGTGGGAGCCGCGATCAACCGAACCTGCAGACGTGGCAGGTAAACAAACCGGCTCAGCCCGCCAGGGGCTTTCCCTGAACAAGTGGCAGACCGGCTGAAACCACTGCTGTAGAAGACCACTTACAATGAAGTGGGCAGTTCAGGTTTAGCAGCCAGTAGGGTGTGTTACAAGTTGTTGTAGTGAGCCATAAAACCAGTGTCTCTGTTAAATCTAATGTCTAGCAGAGTTAGGAATTTAAATTCCCAGGCTCATCTTTTGAAGGTGGTGTGCAGGCATCCTTTGCGGATGAGGACTGAAGTATGCTGTTGATCATTTACTCAAGAGGATGGCCCAGTGGTTAAGGCAATAGCCTGCAACTTAGAAGAGCTGAGGTCAATTCCCTTCTCTGCTACAGACTGCTTGTGTGACGTTGGGTGAGTCATTTAGGGCTAGACTTTAAAAGGTATTTTGCACCTGCTTTTAAAAAATTGGCCTTTAGTCTCTCTGGGCCTCAATTCTGCATCTCTAACGTGAGGATAATAGGTCTACCCTACCTCACAGTGGTGCGTGCAGATAAATACATTAAAGATTATGAGGTGCCCAGATACTACAGTAATGGGGCCATACAGGTACCTAAGATAATTCAATATCAAATAAAGTAGGACAAAGGAATGTAGTTCCTGGGTACATTAAGGAATGTGTGAATTCATAGTTCTCACTACACACAACATGTGCTACTCCACTATGTGGAGCAGAATACTTTTTTATGAATGATCCATCTGTTTCTCGAAGTGTGTTGATTACACAGTGTTTGCTGGTTTGTGTAAATATAGTGTGTCCACATTTGTAATTTTTACTGTGTTAACTATATTGTTCAGTAATTACCCTAAGCAGTTTTGTTTGTTTGTTTTTTGTACTGAGTAGGGTTGTTAGTGTTTTAGTATGTAAATGGGAACAGGAAATAGGATTTTAGTTCTCGCTGAGTCTAATTAGAACATAACATACAAAGGTTTTTTATCTGATTTTTTATTTCTTGGTCCCACGCAAGAAGCAAACAAATGAAACAAAACAAGCACCACCCTGATTTGGGTAAAATCCTTTACAGGTCACTCTGAGGGGGATCCTGCAGCAGAATGTGGATCTATGGGCCAAATCCTGCTCTCACTTAAATTGCATTGCACTGAGTGGAGTTCCTGCTGATTTAACTCTTTATAAGCAAGAGCAGAGTTGGGATCAAGGTGTTACTCTCCCTTTGTGCATTCCTACTCTGCATTTCTTTTGATTCCCAGTGTAAATGCCTACTCACAGCTCTAGGTGATTTTATAGATTTAAAATACATAGCAAAGAAGATTACATTATGCACCCCACACCCCACACAGCGCAGCTGCTCAAAACACAGTAACATTAATACTGAAGAATACTGGTCCACCAGACCTGAAAGGCCCAGAATAGCCATTCTTAAATTGACCTGCAAAAAGGAGGGGGGGGGGAACCAATTTGTGCCCTTTTCCCCCAATCTTTATTATGTATAAAGAAGCTTGTAATGTTTTCCTATATGAATTTTGCATTAAATCATCAGATCATAGCTACTGCCCCCCCCCCCCCCCCGAAAAACTATTGGATGACTGGACATACATAGGATGACATAAAACCCACTATGCAAATGAACCCTAATTAGTTCAGCTAATAAGTGATTTATATTTACCCTGTTTACAGGTCTTGTTTTGCATGCCTGCTTTTGTTAGCACCTGTTAAATTCAAATGCCTGAGAAACAACTGGGAGAAAAGATGTTTTCGTTCAAAGTTCAGCAACTTCAGCCCCTCTGTTCAGAGATGAGAAAAATGATACAATCGTAACAATTTAAAAAAATAGTTTTTGGAAGCAATATAAGCGTTCATGCTTCAAGGCAAAAACCAAACCTCGAATGCAGTAGTTCTCAACCTGTGGTCTGTGAACCACTGGGAGTCTGCAGATTAAGCCCTGGTCTGCACTGGGGCAGGGGAGAATCGATCTAAGTTACGCAACTTCAGCTACATGAATAACGTAGCTGATGTCGACGTACTTAGATCGACTTACCGTGGTGTCTTTACCGCAGTGAGTCGACTGATGCCGCTCCTCCGTTGACTCCGCCTGCGCCTCTCGTGGCGCTGGAGTACAGGAGTCGACGGGAGAGGGCTCAGGGGTCGATTTATCGTGTCTAGACTAGACGCAATAAATCGATCCCCGCTGGATCGATCGCTGCCCGCCGATCCGGCGGGTAGTGTAGACATATTCTAATTCTAAATTTTCCAAAGGGGTCTGCATTTCCATTCAAAAATTTTTAGGGGTCTGCAAATGAGAAAAAGATTGAGAACCACTGCTCTAATGCAACCTTTAGGAAGAAATTTTCCCTGTGGGCAGATTATTGCATAACTACCGCCTCTAGGTTTCTTGTAACCTCCTCTGAAGCAGATGGTACTGGCCACTATCAGTGGTGATAGGATACTGTCTTAATCTAGAATGTCAATTCCTATATACCTAAAACTCATGATCTCTCTCAAGACCTCCAACACCTCCAACAAAGCCAGAGAAGGTCATACTCCACATTCTGGAACTTCTAAAGTTTACAAGCGAGCAGAAAACAGGGCTTTAGAATAAAACAAACAAATCTTTCAGGCCAGCTTTACATAACACAAGTCAGTGAATAAAGGTAACTAAACTTCCTCCTCCTTGCAGGTCACCTTTAGAATTGAATGTTACAGCGTTTCAGATCAATTGTAGCTCATTGTCTGGAAGTGGAAAATGTGTTTGTTGACCCTGATTGGGGAAGAATTGCACCTAACCTCTCATTTTTGCTGCCTTGTCTCCCTGTCTCCATACTGACCTGCTTATTTGTCTCATCTACCGGTTAGGCCTGGTCTTTTAGACTGTAAGCTCGTTGGAGCAGGGACTGTCATTTTCTGTGTGTTTGTACAGCACTTTGCACAACAGGCTCTGATGAAAGTTCTACCATATCATAAATGTTAAACAATATATACTAATAAAATTATAGGCTAAAAAATTAAGAAACATTGAGAGATTTCTGATTTTTGCTTCTTTCTTTAGAATCTAAGCTTTACTTTTTTAAAGAGTATGTTTGTGTTTTTCATCATGAAAACAGCAGGCAGATGCTGTTAACCTAGATTTGCAAAAAAAACCCAAACCTACCTTCCTCTTAGATGTGAACTTCATACCTTACTTGAGGACCATTCAAATGCTAGCATGAAATGACTAATGACATTTCAAAATTACCTCACTCTTTGCTAGAATCAAGTCACCAGTAAAAACAGCAGTATCCAGTTCTGCTCTCAGGGCCCAATCCAATTCTCTCAAAATAATTGGGAGTCTTTCTGTTGACTTCAGTGGTGTGGATCAAGCCCTCGCCTACCCCTGTGCCTGCCCAGAGGCATACAGGAGGACAAAAAATGGTTACCCTTCTTTCTTTAGGATAGTTATTTCAAAGCAACACGTCCCTGACACACTGCCGAAGCTGGAGAGACTGGGGGATGCTTTCTTTCCCAGTGTTTGCAAAGTGTCCTTGTTTCCCAGTTCCCTCTCCTCCATAGTGATAGCTTTGGAGGGCAGATACATAGGATGAATTTTAAAATTGCTGCTACAAGCAACTGTACGTACCACCTGGCAGATGGATGCTGTGGAAGTAAAAAGTGTCTTGGGACTCACTGGAGAACTAAGCAATGTTCTATAACCGTATGGGAGTGAGAGACTGAGACCAGATCTCAACTGAGAGTTTTATGAACAGAGACACCAAAGTAAGACCCCCATCTATGCTACAACTATAATTAAATTAAAGGACCCAATTAAGATTGTCCAGGTTTTTAACCTGGCCACAGGGCATGGTCAAGTTTTGTCTACACTACCACTTTTCACCACAGTGAAACCAGATGGGGACTATGTTATCAGCAGCTCCCCTGACTTAATTATTTTTATAGTGTACACAGAGACTTGTTTGGCGCCTGCATTCACAGAGGCCCCTACCTGCTTCTTTTAGACCCAAATGTGCATTCCCCGAACATTCAACCCTGCTAGATTTTGAGTTCTCAGTTAGTGCAGGATCAGACCCTTACTAAGATGGATTGTTTTCAGAGTAGCAGCCGTGTTAGTCTGTATCCGCAAAAAGAACAGGAGTACTTGTGGCACCTTAGAGACTAACAAATTTATTAGAGCATAAGCTTTCGTGGGCTACAGCCCACTTCTTCGGATGCATATAGAGATGGATTGATGTATCTGCTTGTCATTTTAAAGACACACCAGTAACTTCACATTACTTTGACTCAAGAAACTGAGCAAACAGGCTCTTAACTATCACTACATGCTGCAAAAGTTTAAAAAGAAAAAAGGAAATCAGGAACATTCCCCACACATTCCTTTTTCCTGCTGTTTTCCTCTGGCTTGATTTCCGGGTCATCATAGCTGCTTTTTATTCCAGGTGCTGCTACATACTTTCTTATGTAACTCTAATATCGACTAAATATATTCGTGGTTGCAAGGTTCACCTTAGGACTCATGAACTGTGTTATCAGTGAGTCTTTCTTTCTAGTTTGTACTAAACTGATGCCCTAGAACAGTGTTAAGGGGCAATCTGTTCAATTAGATGTTAAAACAGCATCAATCCTTGCCAGTTGGTTATGGTCCCACAACCCTTTTCTGCAAGAGTTCGGAATGTTAACCCTGAAGTCCTGGCCAAATAGGGTTTTTTGCCATTTCAGCTGCATGCAGTATTTTCATTCATTTCCTGTTCTAAATTGTTAGTGTTGTTATGTGCTTTCAGACAAGCTGCTGCTCTCCCCTGCCACCCCCACTGCCATATTTCAGGGGTGGATTCAACAATCTTTGTGTGTAGCATCCTAGTCGGTCTGTTAAGCACTTTAGGAGCCGTTAGAATGAAAGGTAATTATTAGCATGCAAGATTTTATGCAGAGGGAGCTGGTCTAGTGGTCTGGGCATGGGACTAGGAGCCAAGTTCTCTTGATTTCTAGCTGTGCCTCTCTGACCTTGCACAAGTCATCTAACCTTTTATGCCTTGATTTCTCTCTCTGTAAAATGGACATAATACCTGCCACACAGAGGTTATGAGGCTTAGTTCATTAGTGTTCATGGAGTGCTTGGAGATCCTCAGATGGAAGGCACCCAGAGCACCGAGTATCACTAGTAATGCCAACACACCTTGCACTGCATAAAGGTGCGCAAGAGACAAGATCCCTGCCCCAAAGACCATGCAAAAGGGGCCCAGAACTGACAGCGGGACACAGCACCCAGATCCATAGTTGGATTCAAGCCCCTCGGAAGTACAGGGATAGATCTGACCAGTTAGAGAAACTGGGACAGTGGGACCCAGACCATGCCTGCCCCCCAGGGATGGAGCGGGGGCTGGGACTCAGCTGCAATGGGACAGGACCCAGGGGTCACCTGCTCCTGTGACACTGGTGGGTGCACGGTGGGTGGGGAGGCAGTTTCAGAGGGCTCCCAAGGAGCCTCTCACTTCTCCCCCTCACCCCATCCCTCCGCTCCCACACCCAGGGAGCAGCAGGGAGACGGGGGGGGGAGGGGGAGCCGTACTTCCCCTTCAGCCGCTAGTGCTACAACAGCCTGATTTCCCCGAAATGATGCTCGCCAGCCAGCCAATGAGCGAGGGCGGAGCATAGCCCGGCCTGTGGGCGAATGCTGATTGGTCGGCACGAGACGTTCATCTAGGCAAGTGGGGAATCCCGACTAGTGTAAGGATATACCGAGACCACCGCGCTTCGCAGCCTGCAGAAGTCGCGGCTCGTTCACCGGAGGCGGATCTGCCGGGTCACTGGGCACCTTTGCAAGGCTGTGCGCTGGGGACCGGAGAACAAGGTGGGTCACGCCTGGTGCAGCTAGCAGCCGCCGAGTCAGAGGTCTGCTTCCGCCTCCTGCCAAGAGCACTCGGTGCAGGACAGCTTCGGAACTGGAGTTGCAGGACTTTGCAGGACTCTTAGCAAACAGCATTCGGTCCTGTAACCAGGGAGGCCAACAAGGAAATAATAGGAAAGCAGCTTGTGTACGGAGGCTTGGCAAGACAAGGGATGCAATGAGTATTTAGTCGTGTGAGCCAGGGGACAGAGAGCAAAGACCAGTCGCAGGAAGTTTGCACGGCAGGTAGGATGCAATAAATGGCCTTAGCCCTGCAAATCAACTTCTGAACTGGTAAACGAGGAGTTTAGTGAATGTGCAGAAACTTAAGCTGCTGTGCACGTTAGAGGTTCAGTCACATTCTGGTGACAGAATTTATCTTGTTAGGGAGGAAAGGGTTTGTTGTTGTTTTAACTTGTATGTACAATTATGTGTAATGCAAAGACACAGTAAGTAGCACCTCTGATTCTGTGCTTGGGCATCAGATTGCTCTCTGAGGTGATGGTGGGGGAAGAGAGTAAGACAAATACGAGCAACTGTGTGACAACAAAGGGTGCTGTTGCTGCTCGCTGATACACAGGAAGTAAAGGCTGAAAATAAAGTCATGCTTTTGGCTTCAACACCGGAGAGCAGCGTTCATAGGCAACAGAGAGAATTAAAGCATTTGAATGCAGATGAGGTTGGGAAAAGCTGAAAATAGTCAAGGTTTATGGGGAAAGATCGGTGGGACCAACCAATAAAAAGTCAAATCTTCAGGCATTTGCAGAACTGACCACAAAGGAGGTGATTGCTGTATTTTATGATTTTGTGAATTTGAGGATTATTTGTTCAGATGAGCCATGTTGCAAATTAACATTTAAGTATGTGAAATTCAGGTGTATACTTATTAGCTAGAGAAATATAAGATCACGGGATGTATTTTGAAAAGTATTTTGTACTTTGGAAATATATATTGTATAAATATGCATATCAATACAACTTTAAACAAAAAAATCACAACAAAAATTTTGGAGCTAGCACAGTTGATGGCATCGTTTTAGTCTCACAAAAGCAATAGTGAGTAAAATGAACTCTCACAAACTGCAAAATTAACGGCAAAACTCTAACTTTACACCTAACAGTGCAAGGAAATGGTGAACGCATGCGTGCTTAAGTCACCCACCTGAATCTGAGCAACATAAGGGTCTTGGAGAAAAGTATAACATTCTGTATTAGAATTTGCCCAACAGGGTGAGGTAGTGAGAGTGGAAGTCAGAAACCTTAGTGTATTGGCTGCTTAGGAATCAAAATCGTTGCAGAACATTTCTTCATGTTAGCATAATCTATTGTGTCAATACATCCATGAGGAACAGTAAGCATACAGTGGCAGGACCCATGCCTTTCTGTATATGTGTGCACAGGGCCTGATTGTGATTGGGGCCTCTGGATGCTATTATCAGACACACTACCTCATAAATATAATTTGCTGTTCAGGATTGCTTGCCAGTGTTTGGTAATGCTATTCTCAGTCACAAACATTGCATTCCTGTTTCAGTTTATATACTTGTCATTAAGTATGAAGGAGCTACATAAAGCTGAAAATAATGTCAATTGAGGCTTTTTTAGTCAAAGTCAAGAACCACTGCTAGCTTGAAATTGTCTAATTAACTGTGTTTTACAATAGGACTCCAAGCATCATTCTTTGAGTTCAGTTTTGCAGCCCTTCTTTAAGCCTATCCTAGCACCAAAGCTAAATGCTAATGTCCACATGGAGGCCATACAGGCAGGAATGTGTTACAGGAAAAGAGAAGGAGCCCAGTAGAAAAGCTGCATGTTAACTTGGAGAAAGTAATTGATCTCCTCTCCCATTATAAAGGGGGGTTGGGTTATGTAAGCCTAACCCTACTGCCAGCCCACTGAAGCTGTTTTGTAAAACGCTGAATTCTGTTGTTTTGGAAATGCTGATATTTCCATATAAAAAACAAGGCAAGAAATATATTTATGCCAGTAGGTCTTAGTGCAAGGAAAACTTTGTAGCAGAGTGCAACATTTATAGACTAATCTACTGCACAGGTTTTTTTAAAAAAGGTAAACATTAATGATAGGGGAAACTTGGCACTGAAATAAGTGGCAATGAAAAGACAAGTAACAAAGACACTCCCTCAGAAAGAATTTTTTTGCTAGTCTGTAATTCCTCTGGAGCCTAACACTCACGCTTCACACACACACACGCCCCCTCAGTCACTTACAAAGATTTTAAGAATTTTTTAAAATTTAGTGTTCATGAGCCGCATGGGCGTGATAGCCCTGGAGACTGACATCCATCCTTTGGTATGGCACAGGACAAGTTCAACTAGGGTGACCAGATGTCCTGATTTTATAGGGACAGTCCCGATATTTGGGGCTTTTGCTTATATAGGTGCCTATTACCCCCCACCCCCTGTCCCGATTTTTCACACTTGCTATCTGGTGAGCCTAAGTTCAACACAGGACTTAGCAGTTCACACTGCCCTGCCAGTGTGCCTTGGCCACAACCGGGAGTGACTAACATTGTGGGTGCAAAGAGAAAGTTCAGAGTCCATGAACCTTTGACTTCTTGCCTTCTGCACCAAGCCTGGGATGCAGAGTACCAGAGGTGTTGGTGGCTCATGAGATGTGGCAATTTTGCTCACTGGGTAAAGGTCTGAGACCAAACTCTTTTCACGTAAGCCACCAAACTGCACCTGACAGTAAGACTTCTCTCTCACTACAGGGCTGAGTTCTGAATGGTATCGTGGGTGGGAAGAGCTCTGCATCCCAGTACCAACCTCCAGAGCCATCCAGTTTCCCAAATTCTATAATTTTACTTCTCTATTTGAGGGATAATGTAGCCAAATTAGAACAAAAATTGCCATTCAGAAACTGCCAAGATGTTGGAAGAGAAATTGTTTATTGATTCTGGACCAAGTTTGGGTTTTGTTGAAAGCATACTGCCCATGAGTAGTAGTGTTAAGAGTAAGCAGCGAGGGATGTCATTACAAAATGACCAGCATACCAGAATATTTACTCTTTTGCTTACCTATATTTATTATTTTCCTTTCACAGACAATATGCCAGTAACAAGAATGCGCATGAGGCCTTGGCTGGAGTTGCAGATTAATTCCAATCAAATACCAGGATTGGTGTGGATCAACAAGGTGGGTTTCTTTGTCATTACTTTTGTATCTTTAATCATCCTCATCCTTGTATTCTTAGCTGATGTTATATAAAAATCAAGGTCACATCAATAGATTAAAAGAAAATGGAAAGAGTTTATACACACTACATAAAACAGCATTTTTTGTTTTCAGAAAATAGTAGCTGTAATTGATCATGATAAATGGAGTAGACCTGACTTTTATTGGGGGAAGTACTAGGAAGGAAAAAAAAAAAATGAGAGCAGTCAGACCATAACATTGGGAGCCAAGAACATCTGAGGTCTGCCTCTAACTTGGGTCAAGGAATCAGTGTTACAGTCTCAACCACTGAATGGGACTTTAGGCCAAATCTTGAGAGATACTGAGCATCTGAACCATTGACTTCAATACTGTATTCCCATCACTTCACTGAGAATTACAACCATATGAAACTCACCCACAATAAGATTATTTAGGTTTATCCTGATTGATTCAGGATTTTTTGCTCATTGAATATTTTAAACTGTAAAGTGTCTTGAAGTGCGTATGAAAGGAGCTATCTGAGCTAAATTAATGTTGCACTGTAAGAAATATTTTTCTTATGGTGTGCATAGGTCCTTATTGTTAATTTTTAAAAAGATTCTGTGCAGACCGAGAAAGACACCTAAGAATTTTATGATAAACATAAGGATCAGAGACAAACCAACAGACCAAGGTAGTTCTGAGATGAGGCTGGCAGTGTCCCTCATATCTATTATATTTTGTTATACAGCTCTCTGAAACTCAGAACCCCTGGGGAACGTTACATGGGATGTAGAACATAGATGGTACTAAGTGAATGCTACATAAGGAATCTGGTGGCAGCCTTAATGCAGAGTTCCCTTGGTGTGGCTGAGTTATCTTGGATTAAGTCCATATTTAGTCACGAATGGGTGTATGTTATATTCCCTGTATTCAAAACTGCATTGTTTAACTACAGGATAAGATGATGTTCCAGATCCCATGGAAACATGCAGCTAAACATGGCTGGGATATAGATAAAGATGCCTGCCTTTTCCGAAGCTGGGCCATTCATACTGGTACGTGCTGGTTTTAAAATTCTGTCTGTCACATAAACAGGTAGAGCCTAATTCTGCCCTAATCTACATCCCATGTGACTATATTGACTGCCTTATATGAATGAAGAATGGAACACAAATTAGTTCTTTTGGGAACGATCTCTGCAGAATCTCTGAATACTTACGCACCATCTCTTATTTATAGGGAGATACAAGGTAGGCGAGAAAGAGCCGGACCCCAAAACTTGGAAGGCAAATTTCCGCTGTGCCATGAATTCACTGCCTGATATTGAGGAAGTGAAGGACAAAAGTATCAACAAAGGCTGCAGCGCAGTCCGGGTTTACAGGATGCTACCACCCTTAACAAAGCTTCAGAAAAAAGGTAGGTGTATTACGGCCTATCCTCAACATAATTTGCCTTAAGGGGACCATTAGTGCAGTTAATAGTCTGTTTACGTTTCCTGTTCTGCTTGTGATTAGGTACAGTATAAATTCCTTGATAGAAGTAAAGTATTGCTGTGAATAGGCAGTATTATTACTATTGCTAAATATTACTTCGGGTGTGTAGCTCCTTTCATCCCAAGATCTCATAGCAATTTTTTGAAAATTAATTCATTCTCACAATACCCGTAATGGGATCACTTCATCAGGCACAGAAGTGCGCTCCCCTCAGGGGTGGGAAGAATACAGCAGTCACTGCTGTCACTGAAATGAATGGCAAAACTCCCAGAGTATGATCATGCCCTTGCAGCGCAAAGCTACACTACACAGAGCAATTGCGGTCACGTAAGACTGGAGCCATCAGAAGTGGCTGCAGCTTTTTCTCACTGTCACCTTGTTTTTGCTTTCACAGAAAGGAAGTCAAAGTCATCTAGAGAGTCAAAAAATAGGAGTAAGAGAAAGGTATGTATTAACTCTAGCAGCTAAAGGAATCAGAGGTTTTCTTTGAAGTTTTGACATATGGGAACAAACAGATCGCATCTTGGTCTAATAGATCTTTCATTCAATGCATATGTCTTTATAGTCATATGAAGACCAGAGGATGGATGAGGCAGTAGAAGCACTGAACAGCAGCAGTCTACCAGATGACCACAGTGGTTATACAGTTCACAGCTATGCAGAACAGGAAGTGGAGATTGAGAACGCCTCCATCACCCTAGGTGAGATTCAATTTTAGTTCTTCAAACTTAGCAGAATGTGCTGCACTTACCAAACCCCAGTATATGAGATCTCAGCATTATAAGCAGAGGAAACAGTGGCTTTTCCTGGGCATCTATATAATGAGATATATGCAATGTGCAATGGACGGTGAGGGATTGGAGGCTATTCTGAATCAGAAAGCCTTTGCATTTCCTAAAAATTCTAACTCTTCCTTTCTGTGCATTCCACAGATCTCTCACCGTGTGATATGAACGCACTGACAGATTGGAGGAGTCCAATGGAAATAGCAATGGCTGACAGCACAAATGACCTTTACCAGCTTCAAGTGTCACCTTTGGCTTCATCTTCTGAAGGTTGGTATTTTATTGGTTTAAACCTCAGGTCAGCCAGATGGAAATAATCCTACCACTGCTGGTTTCAGGGGGACATGCAGCTGCATGGGGTGCCAGAAAAAACAATAGGCCCTTCAAGTACAAATGGCAAGATCTAGCATGCGTTCCAGGGTTAATGGGATCTACTCATCTGTAGTCAAATTTATTACAAAAACAAAAAGCTTTCGTTTGTTAAAGTTGAGGGGCCTTATGTTGCAGCTCTTATATGTGCAAAACGCCTGCTGAAGTCATTGGCAGTTTTGCATGCACAAGGACTGAAGGTTCGGATGAAAAATATTTTCATTAGCTGCCTGAACTGTGCTGGGATATTACATGTCTCAGACTCCTCACTTCCAGGTATAAAAGTGTCACCCTCAGGGGTAAGGAAGAGATCTCTGATCTTGATGCATTGTTGCACAGTGCTTTGTACTTGAGAGTTCCAGGGGAAAAGAGTTCTTCCCCCAACCGGCTGGGAGGGTGTACAGCAGATGCACAACCAGCCTACAATTGTCACTGAAGTTCATGACCTCTAACAGTAACTGGGTTTATAAGAGGACAGGGGAAGCTTGAGAGTGATGGAAGCATCTAGTTGTGGATCAACTGTCCACTCCTCTGGTGTGATCTACCCCCAAAAACCATGTCATGTCACTGCAGGAGGAGGGGTACACAAGGGGCTCAGAGTTTCCTAGAGTGGTGACCTCTATAGCCTGCAGAAATTCCTAGGGCTTCTTGTTACCCATAGAGGTGGCAGAAGTGACCCTGAATCTGCTGGCTTATAAGATGTTTTAGTGCTATTATGTCACTAGAAAACGTGAAGTAGTCTCTGGTGATAACGGAATGGAAAAGCAGGGAAGCTGATCTGTGATTTTTGCCAATGAGGACACCGAGTTAACGGAAACATGTTTTTTTCTTTTCCCTATGTCTTTATAAAACCTAACAGTAACAGATGATGATGCAGAAGAAATGAAAGAGCAACTTTACAAGGTAAAAAGATGATCTCTTCTTTTCAGAATAATATTGACTAAGTTGCTATTTGTATCAAGGGAGGAGGAGAAAACAAAACATATAAACAGAGTTAGGTGCACTGAGAACTTGTAAATAAAAATCCTATGTACAGCTAGGATATGGAGAACACACACAGGTGGAAATACTTAATATTCTTCTGTCACTTTGAGTGCACATGTACCATTTTAGAGACAAACACTGAAAAGCTGAGTGATGGATCAGAGACTGAGAAGACATTTACACTCTAGAAGGAATCTCTTCTATACCCCCAACTAATGTGGTGCATTTAAATCGATTTAGCTATACATCTAGGCACGTAACACATTTATAAGCACCTTCCTTCTTGGGGTGTTCTCTTGGCATGTGTTCTGCATTAGCTTGATCCCTACTTAAATTAATAGGAATTTTACATATATGAGCAAGGAGGGAAGTGAGTTTAGCATTTATGAAAGTGAGGGACTATTAGCAGTAAGCATAGTGTGGATAGGCTTTGTGCAAGCTTCCCTACAGGGGTCCTCAGTACTGATCTGCAGTACTTATGCTAGTCCACTGAAAACTGACAATCCCAGCAAATTGTGAGGTGGTTTTATGATGTGTATTCATAGTTAGTTATCTACATCATGATGAAATCTGCCCTTAGATTTAACTGCAATGCCAGCTGGCATCATCAGCCCTATGTAGGAAATATTATTGTTGCTGATCTGTTTGTCCAATGAGGTTTGATTTGTTCTCTTGAACATTGTAAGGCCCACACATTTCAAACCTTCCCCTTTGTCTCTTACAGCTGTTTGAACAAGACTGGCATGCAACCAGTGTCGGTGGGAAAGGATATCTTACCAATGAGCCCGGCACACAAAACATTTGCAGCAACTTCAGCTACAAGGAGCAAGATTCTGAAATAGATACAACCTCAGGTACAAATCCCTTAATTTCTGAAGCAAAGTTACTTAGAATACAACCAGAGGCAGCGGGAGAAGCAGATTAAGCTCTTTATGCAAAATGGCTTTAAGTCGGGTGAAAACCCAAAAAGAATAGAGCAGTTCATGCATTACTGTGCGTTATTTTAGATTTCTGGCCATTAATTTCAAATTGAAGGAGTTTGTTGGGGATTTTTTTAAAAGACAATTTGTACTAGAAAATGTACCACAGATTTGTGTTTAAAAGTTATATTTATATGCAGCCTTGGCCTTATTAGTGGGAATTCAGCACAGAAATATGTGCTTAACTCAATTTCCATTTTAGCCTTACAGATTACTTTTAATCTGTGTCAGTTTCCAGAGTTAAAGTTACCTAGCTGTAGCACCAGTGAGAACGTTTAAAAAAAATGGAAGTTGTAATAAGGATTTCAGCAAATTTAAAGCATTTTTAAGATAAAAATCTTGCTGATATATTCAATTTTAGTCAGAGATCATTTGAATAACGTTTACATTTCACTATAGTATTATTAGTATACATTAACTATTTTGCTGCTGCTGCCGCACATGGTACATTTCTTTTCATTTCTATTTTTTTTTTTTTTTTTTTTTAGGGGAAATAGAGTTCAGATTTTGTACTGATCTGAAAAGCAGTCTAGAATTCTCTTGGCTGGACACAGTTCGATCTACTGGTATACAAGCCATTCCATGTAGCTTGTAAACCTCTCTTGCTTCCTCAGACTGTGAACTGCTTTACTTCTCCTGTTCCTCATGGAAGTGAACAGAGTGGGAGGCATTGTTTGTTACTGACTGTGTGAGAAGAAAGAACCTGTACTTTCCGTTTAGCTTCTGGGACTGAAGAGATTGAGCCATCGAAACTCCATTATTAAAAAACCTTCTTAGCAGAACTGTGTGCATTGAAGTTGGTTGACTAAGCCATTGTCCTATAAAACTTAAAATTGCTTCCGATGTGAAGCTGTTCCTACATTAATGTGAAATGGGGTTCTGACCTTTTTGTTGGGATACAAGTGACAGGTGCTGTGGGTCAGTAAAAGCTGGGCTAGGATCCCCATTTCTCTCTCATGTCTTTTATATTATAACTTAAAAGCACGGCTTTTGGAGGAGATCATCTACAGTTTCATTTACTCTCCTTTACCAATCCGGTGCTTAGGGCACACAGGGCAAATTTGCCTATTCATGTTAGCTCTGGTTGATGCATACCTGGTGAAGTACTTCTGAGCTTGATGACAATCATTACAGATTTTTGGATTCAACAAAAATTGCACTAATTGACCCTCTTTCCTTTGATCGTTCCAGCAAACATTTGACCGACAAATCAAATTCCTCATGTTTGTAAATATGTTTAGGCCAAGAAAATGTGAAAATCAGCTACATGCTTTGCTTCTACGTATTACAGTTATTCAGAAGATCTGCTCATAGGACATTCTATTCTGTTGTCATTATGCATGACATATACCAATTTTCCATTTAATAATTATGAAAGAGTTACCACACTTTGGGACCCATACTTTTTTGCACTGATGGGCATAACACTTTATTTATACAGTGCCTTTTATGGCAGCCAACGTAATGCTCTTCACTGCAATAGAGAACATAGACTACCACGTACAGTGTATACCCAATGAACTGTGTAGAGAAGATCTTTAGAGAACCAAAAGATATAAGCCTATGCAGAGCAGTACAAAGTACAAAAAGGAGGGAGGTCTTTTTGATTTATGCCTAAGTGTCTGGAAATACATCAAATCACTAATTGTAACTGAGCATTTTCCTGTACATAGTTGTGTATATAAAAAGTGTTGTACATTTGTTTTAATAAAAGTGTTTTATATATGAAATGTATTTGATTTATTTGAAAGCTAATGAGAAAATGTATTCTGGGTTGTTTGGGCATTTCCTGAGAGTCAGCTTGCTGGCAGAAATACTCCTAGTGTCACCATGTTTAAATATGGGGTCTGTTGTGATCCTATTTGGTACCCAACAGAACACTCATTGACTTAAATGGGATTCCTTCCATCACTTTCAACGAGAGTCAACTCGGAGCCATAGGCCTGGTCTGCATTGGAGACATTTTTAAAAATTCCCCATCATTGGAACCAGAGGATTATCTTTACCAGGATTAGCAACATTGAGAAACCCTTTTTTAGGTGGGCCACTTGCTGTCACTGATGCTTTAAGTAATATGCCATTTAGACCTGCTCTGAGCAGCACTTGAGGGCATGGTACTTAAAAGCACCAGTGGCCTGTCTGTGCTCTGGCTCCCAATATTGCTAATTCCAGTGGAGTCAAGCTGGTATCAGTGAAGATGAGACGTTTTTAGAAGTGTCCTGACTGTAGATATAGCTGGACAGGCTAGACTACTTGAAGAAGAAAAGCAAATAGACATTTAGCTGCAAAAAAGAAGCGTAACTTTGTACTTGGTTTTGTTTTTCCACATGCTGGATTGCAGTAAGCGCTATGCTGCATTAGAAAACACTCCTTCTGGGGTGGGTGGAGAGAAGGGGCGGATGGGGCAGCACACGTGGCCTGAGTTAGAGACACTGAAATCCGATACTGCTTACAACATGGTGTGTGGTACTATTGCTTACAGCACGGGGGTGCAGCCAAGTTTGGGACAATGCAAATTCAAGCTCCAGCTGAGGAAGACGCTGGATCAGATCAGTCTCTGGGGTCAGTGACATGTTTGAGGAATAACACCCTTAGCCTGAAGTGAGAAAAGAGATTGGAGAAGTCAGAAGACAGTTGGCAAGGATGCACACACAGACACAACCAGTAAATAATGCTTCTATCCCATGGCAACTGGCCTTGATATGCAGTGGGACTAAGGTCATGGAAAATGCTGAACAAATATCAGAACATTTAGAGAAATTACTCCCTTGCTAAGACTTGATGCTTCATGCCTTGCTTACTCAGGCAAGATCCTTTTGGACTCAAATGGGAAGTTTTGCTTAAAAAATAATAATAATAATACTGCAGCATCAAGCCCTTAAAGAAACACCAGGATAGGAAGTTCAGGCTAAGAAAGACCAAGATCTAAACACTCAGGGCCTGATCCAAAGCCTACTGAGGTCAATGGAAAGATTCCTATTGACTTCAGTGGAGTTTGGCTCAGGCCCTTATTGGGCGTGAAACAGAATGTAAAGCAACGTGGGGAAGTGTACCCCAATGGTCAAAAGTGGGTCATGTAACTCACCACTAATGGGGATACAAAGGAAAATAGAGAAATAAAAGTGAGGCCATAAAAATTAGGGGTTTACTGAAAACTAGCATATTTGTGCAAGATTGATGGCATCTGGAAGCACAGGGAATGAAGGGGTAAAGAAGATTATTTCATTATCACCAACCCATACATTAACTTTTATGCAACTCAAAGTGGCAGACAACTGTGGGCAGTGGAGAAAAGCACCTTTCCCCCAGCTAAGTATCAAAAATGTTGCAAAAGGCTTTCCCCATCATCCTGGCATTGCTTGTGGTGTAGCTGCAGGAGGGGATATTGCTGTTAACCCATTATGGCGATCAGCCTCTGTGCTTGCTGGTGCCCAGTAGTAAAGGTAAGAATTTGAATGGATGTTCAGTAGTTAGGTGGAATCAGTTGATCCATGTCAAGGGTTTTGCTCAGATGCAGAGTACATGTCCTTTAAGTACTGGATTCATTTACATGGTCTTACATGCCGTTGCTGCTCATAGCAGATAGCTTACCTGCCTGATGTGAACTGTATCTACTAAATAGATATTGGTGACTAAGACATTGTGTTCTCCGACGTTCCCCACGAAAGGGGCTATTCCCACTTGCATGGTAACGAAGCACTCCCACAAGGCGCACTACGGAATCTTCATGGAAGCCACCTTCATGGAACATGCTGGCTGCCCTCTGGCTTAGATCACAAGTAGGACTGGAAGTGAGGAAAACATTTTTGCTAAGTGTAGCGCAGCATCGATATAAACCTAGAGAGCGATTAGGCTTCAGCGTGTAGCAGCGGAAGGAAATCAACTTTGTTTAAAAACCTAAAAGCCTCATTACAATTTCTTATGTAGCAGGGAAAATGAACTATATTAATGCAGATTTTCTTCAGCCCATAATAGTTTATTCAGTTGGGTAACTTCATCTACACATTAAAGGAGAGAAAGTTTCTACAGGTTACACTATGATATAGGAGGATGGGCGCTTGGGAAAATTTTTTGGAGATTACAGGCTGGAGACATAGATTTGGGGACAAAGTGGGCAAGGCTGAAAGGGGGACACTACCTTGCAGCTGTGAGTCACAAAAAAGACCTTCTAAAATATCCTGTGATTGTCTCTAACCAGCCCCCACCTTCCTTAGTGACTTTCTAAATTACGGTATAATATAGTTCAGTGCAGCTTTTTTAGGTGCTGTTTTGCCAGTCAAATCAGCTTGTATGTAAAAGAGCTGGAATTGGATGTGGTGACTATGAAACTGGGAATATTTTCGGGCAATAACCTCGGATGGAAATAAACTGAGCTCTGACCTCAGAGGAGGCTATGTTGGAGAACAGCTCTGGCTGGAGTAGTATTAAAATAGAACCCTAGAACAGTGCCGCAGGAACTGAACCCTCCGGAGGGTGCCATGGACTGCTATGCCACTTGTTTAGCTAGGCCATCATTTCCAGTATTTCACTGCCCTTCCTGGGTCTTTAGCAGATCTCTCCTGGAAAACATTTCCTTTGATGTCACCAGTTTCTTCCCAGTACATTTTTAGGAAAGATCCCTTGCTGCTTGGGCCTTGAGAAGCATCCTGAGCCCTTTGCTTTGGACAAACTTCATGCCACTAATATAAAATGACATTAATTCAAGAAGCTTGACCCTTGGAGCAGCTGGCAAGGCTCAGAAGCTGCACTCCTGAAAGATAAATGCAGAACTTGCCTCGCCTGAAGATTAGATCTATACAAAGTGTGCATTAAAATATTTAATATTATTTGTATTGCAGTAGAGCCTAAGAGGTTCAGACATGGACCCACTGTGCTAGGAGATGTATAAAAACAGAACAAAAAGATGGTCCCTGCCCCAAGGAGTTTGCAATCTAATAAGCCTCCACGTGACTTGCCCTAACTAAATGAGAGCCATTTTGTGGCTGTGAAGTTGTCATAGGAGTTTGCACTGTGCATATATTTGGCATGGGGAAATTCCCACATAAAAAGGGGAGCACATCGTTGCAGTGAATCCAATTCTGCTCTGATCTCAGCCGAAGTAGCTAGATGGACATCTTTGGATGACATGAGAATACCTCCCTCTCATTTTGCATAGTTTGCAGCAGTGGAGTTTGCTCTCTTTGTTCCCCAATAATGTCGCCGTTTAAAATAAACAGAACCCCTTCCCTCCCCCTTTTCCCCAAAGGATAAATCAGTGTCTAAAGTGTTTGGTACCAACTGCCCCACTGTAATCAATGGGAGTTTTGCCACTGCCTTCTATGGGAGCAGAATCAGGCCCTCTCTTTGCAGTTACGTTCATCTTCATCTGCAGTTGTTTTTATTCAGGTGTTTACTATAGTTCCCCTCCTCTCCCCAATCAGTTCATTTGCTGGAGAAGGAACGACAAAATCTACTGGAAACAAATTCCGATGGACTCCCATAGATAGTCCCACAACATGACGCCTCATGACATAACGTTGAACAACAAACATACACACCTTGTTGCAGGGACTACAGCGACTTTGTGACTTTAAAGGCAGAATTTCTGGGGCATTATATCCAAAGGTTTTCGTTGCTGAGGATACACTGCCATGCAAAGATTTTAGAGAACCGCCTTTGGATATTATTGCATTTTCTAGAGATACCTGTAAAATAACACAGTAAAGGGTGCTGATTTTCCCTGTGTTTTAATC
Organism: Emys orbicularis; assembly: GCF_028017835.1. Lineage (NCBI taxonomy): Eukaryota > Metazoa > Chordata > Testudines > Emydidae > Emys > Emys orbicularis. The sequence goes on from NC_088690.1 coordinate 98,854,901, forward strand.
CAAGCTGCTCACACAACTGTACCTGCCGTAATTAAAAAAATGGCATGTGCATTTCCCTCCCTTCACTCTATGTGAAGCCTTGTTAATCAGAAGGGTTTGGTGAGAATTGTACAGCCTATGAGACTGATCCTCCCCTGCCCGGCCCCTTGGGCACTCAGTTACGCCTATGCAAAAGGAGTGGAAAGTGTTACCACCCACTTTGCATAGGAGTAACTGCACCAGGCAGTAGAGACTCAGAGCCTATAAATAACTCTGTTTGCAGTATCCTGAATCCTGAATGCTTTTCCAGTTAATCACGTGACTTGCCATATCAGATCCTATAATGGCTTATGATTCTTCAGACTAAAGGTGTAAATGTACAATGGGGAAAACAAAAGGGGCATATTTTAACTTGGAGCTGCAAGACAAGAGATTTAAATAGCAACGTGTTGAATAAGAGGGCAAACACTGATTTTCTTTACAGTGGTGGACATATCCCTCCTCCCCCCGCTGATGTAATCTGATAATTTTGTAGTGAATCAATGTTTTCATTGCTTTTTGCTCCTTCTCCAGAATGATACCCTATGTTCCTATGTGTTACTGCTTTCACCAGGGAAACCAACTTAAATGCCTTTATGCCTTAGTTACTTAGATTGGAAGCTCTTTGGGACAGGGACCAGTTTTTGGTTCTGTGTACAGCACCTAGCACAATCAGGTCCTGGTCCATGCCAGAGGCGTCATAATAAAAATAAATACATAATGTGTAAAATAGAATTCTGCAAAGTGGATTACAGAGATTTATTTTAAATAAAGCCACTTTATACAGAAGTCTCATTCAACATCTCCTGACCAATGCAAAGAGAAACCACAATATTAGTTCGATCAGATTCCCAATGGTTGGATTTTTAAGTGCATCAACTGTCTGGATATTAATCATTAATTTCGCAGAAGAAAGTGATGGGCAGAACAGCGTGAGGATAGGGAGGCGCTAGAACTCCTGGATTCCAATCAAAGTGCTGTCTCTGACTCATTCTGCCTCAGTTTATCCACCTGCAAAATGGGGATAATATTAACTCCCTTCACAGGAGTGTTGTGGTGGGCTATAAAATTAATAGTCTAAAAATACTAATTAGTTGTCTCCAAAGTGCTATAGAAGTAATAGGTTTTTTTTTTACTATTACAAATAATTTCAGAGTACGGGGCAAGTTCCCATAAGCACCATGTCATAGCTACTCTGATGAAATGAACTGTATGGGACAAATTCATTGTAACTGCAAGCACTTGACAAAGTTATTCAGCTGTGATAAGTTATGTTAAATCACATTCATATTGCAGGCAAGATCCCCAGCTTGTGTAAGTCCGGCATTCAAGCTGAGCGGGGGCTGGATTTTCTGTTTTGTGGGAAATACCACCATTTTGAATTTTTTTCCCCCATTCCAAAATTGAACAAAACCTAAAAGTTTTGACATTTCCCATGTAACAAAATTCTGAAAAAAATGATTTTGGATCAACTGAAAAGTTTTGTTCTGATAAAGTCAAATCATTTCATTCCAATTTTGACTTGTATAGTATAAATGTTTTATCAAAATTAAAAAATTAAAACAAAAAGTTGCTTCGGAACGAACGAAACATTCCATTTGGAAAAAGGTCAAAATGGAATGTTTTGATTTGATGGGAACATTTTGTTCTGATTTTTTTCCATAGTGGAATTTCATCAAAATTGGTGTTTCCACCAAACATTTCGATTTTGATGACTCAGCGTTTTTGACAGGAAAAACGGTCTGTTGGAAAATTTCTGACCAGCTTTAATTGGTATAGCTTTGCCATTTAAACCCACTGAAGATCTGACCATTCATGTCACCATAATGGTTACATTCAAGCAAGCAAAGAAGCTGAGAAATAAGGCTGCCACGGTGCCGTAATATCTACCTGGGATCCCATCTCCAAGAGACCCACAATACAAGATACAAGTCCCACAGCACATGACAGAGAGGAGTCCAAACTGTAAAGTTTGGATCAGGATCTGGATTCAAACTTTTCCTAAATTCCAATGATTTTGCTTTAGGGATTATTTTTAGTTACATTCCAGGACAGGTTCATGGCGTTTGTACATTCATGCCAGAGGAATACACCATTGCTATAGAATCATAGAATATTAGGATTGGAAGGGACCTCAGGAGGTCATCTAGTCCAGCCCCTGCTCAAAGCAGGACCAATCCCCAAATATAAATCCTACCATTTGAGGTGAGTTCAGATAAAAACAGAATAAAAACAATTTTATTTTAGAAACGATTCTTCATGCTTTATTCCAAGTATGGGGAGGCGAAGCACTTCTTAATGAGCTTTCAGGTTACAGAGCTGAACAAGCTGTGATTTCCGCCAAAATGATTTAGTCCCAACTTCACGACTTCACCATTATGTACTTAGGAGGCTGATGTTTTCTGTGCCTCTTTGCTGAGAAAGCCCATCCATGTGCATACTCAGCCTGTGCGCACAAACACGGGATTGGGCTGGGGAAATATGGGCATATACACAAAATAGATGCATCCCTTCTCTGCTGATTGGCTGTTTGCTCCACCTCCCTCCCATCCCCTTCTTCACAGTCCCTTCACCTCAGCCTCACTTCACACCTGCCTTCCACCCTCCGGTGCCTTCTCCCTTTTTCAGTCCTTTCTTCCCTTCAACGTCCCACTCTTTTCCTTTGTCAGCTTTGCTAATTCCTTCCCAACAAGACTTCACCCAAACAAACAGAAAAGAAACAAGCCAACAACAAAAGATAGTGGAGCTAGCCTGACATTTGCGATCATCACGCTGTTCACTCTGCTTGTATGTTATATCCCTTTCGCAACCTTGGTCTGTCTTTTCTGTTTTGCTAGCAAGCTCATGTGGGCTCTAAGTTTGTACAGTGTCTAGCACAATGGGGTCGTGATCTTGGTTGGGTCCTTCGGGACTACCGTAATACAAACAATAAAACGGGGGTGGGGGATCCTAAAAGCATAGCTCCCATTTCCAACTGCAGGTCAGAATATCTGCTCTCTGGCTTCACTGTAGTTAAACTTGGCTTTAACAGACCAAAAAATAAACCCAAGAAGACTGAAACCATAAAGCATCCAGCAAGCAAACAAAGAGTTCGTCCCCTGCCAAACCTCATGACTGCCAAGTCACTGAATCCCAGAATGCCCTAAATCAGTGGTTTTCAAACTTTTATTCTGGCGACCCAGTTGAAGAAAATTGTTGATGCCCACGACTGAACGGAGCTGGGGATGAGGGTTTGGGGTGTGGGAAGGGCTCAGGGCTGGAGCAGAGGGATGGGGTGCGGGGGTGAGGGCTGTGGGGTGGGGCCGGGAATGAGGGGTTTAGGGTGTGTGATGGGGCTCTGGGCTGGGGCAGGGGGCTGGGGTGCAGGAGAGGTCAGGCTCTGGGGTGGGGCCAGGGATGAGGGGTTTGGGGTGCAGGAAGGGGCTTCGGGTTTGGGGGGAGCTCAGGGCTCGGGCAGGGGATTGGAGCAGCTTTCAGTCAGCGACACAGCGGGGGTGCTAAGGCAAGCTTCCTGCCTGTCCTGGCACCGCGGACCGCGCTGCGCCCCAGAAGCAGCCAGCAGCAGGTCTAGCTCCTAGGCAGAGGCGTGCAAGCAGCTCTGCGTGGCTCTCGCCCGCAGGCACCACCCCCCTCCAGCTCCCATTAGCCGGTTCCCAGCCAACGGGAGTGCGGAGCCGGTGCTCGGGGCGGGGGCAGCGCACGGAGCCCCGTGACCCCCCTGCCTAGGAGCTGGACCTGCTGCTGGCCACTTCCAGGGCACAGCGCGGTGTCAGAACAGGTAGGGACTAGCCTGCTTTAGCCAGGCAGCACCGCTGATGGGACTTTTAACAGCCTGGTCGGCAGTGCTGACCAGAGCCGCCGTGACCCAGTGCCTTCCATTCTGCGACCCGGTTTGAAAACCACTGCACTAAGTGTTTCAGAGTCATTTCTAACTGTTGGCAGGAGGCATGCCCATTCCCTAATTGGTGTATGCAGATGCCAGATAGTGGTTGGCACCCATAAATGTGTACAACTACTAGCAATCAGCTGTGCTCACTCCCCTATCAAAGGCATCCGCGATGACGGTGAAAACACAATTCCAAATGATCTAACGTTTGGTGTGTGCAACAAAGCTGACCCTTAGCTATGTGGACAAAGAGTGACGACGACTGAAAGTTACACTGTGCCATGGGATAGCTGGGGAAGTGCAGACAACTAAACAACTGATCTTGTCAATGTAGTGCTTGTCACCAGCAATAACCATCTAAAAACCTCTACCACTACGGGATTTGGGGGGTATGAATCACAGGGACCAATGACTACAAAGTGAGCTGATAACGATCCCTTACCCAGACTTTTGCTGCATAAGTGCCAGTGAAATACCCAGGTTGAAACCATTTTTATGCTGCCCACATGCAGTGGAGAGATGAATAGGAGTTTCTCTCGAAAAATGACAAGTTCTGCTGGCACGCACTGTCCTTCTCGCCTCCTCCCATTCCGCAGGAACTAGGGTGAAATGTGCTTAAAGCAAAGACAGAAAACAACATGAACTGCCTTGGTAGAGATTTTCCTTTCAGAATCCTGGGTATGTCTACACTGCAGTTAAACACCCAGGGCTGGTCCATGCCAGTTGACTCAGGGTTGCAGGGCTCAGGTTAATGGGCTGTTTAACTGCGGCATAGACATTCGGGCTCAGGCTGGAGCCCTGGCTCTAGGACCCTGCGAGTTGGGAAGGTCCCAGAGCTCAGGCTGCAGCCCGAGCCCAAATGTCTACACCTCAGTTAAACAGCTCCTTAGCCCAAGCCCCACAAGACTGAGTCAGCTGGCATGGGCCAGCTGCAGGTGTTTAATTGCAGTGGTAGACATACCTGAGAGCTAAGAAAAGTAACTGAAAAAGATGGGCCTATCTTCACCCTGACAGCCAGGCTTGCTCTAGGCAGTCTCCTCCCAGAAGAAGGGTGAAATGTGCTGATACACGCTCTTCATTTCACTCATGATTCATAGAGAAACTTCTTTATGAAACTTAAGGAAACCCACAAAAAATCAGCACCCTGGCACAAAGTCAGGGCAGCCAATGGCATCCGCACATCCCAGCTTAACTAACCTGCATGCCCGTCCTTTGAGGAAAGCTCCAGTGGAGTTAAACAGCCGGGCACTGCAGCGTGGAGTTACACCAGCAAAGAATTTGGCCTCAGAAGTCCAGAGTCTCCACTAGCTGTCTTTTTTAGTTATAGGAACACTTGTTCGAAGAAATTACAGGCAGGGCACTTTTCACATGCCCCTGATGTGTGTCTCAACTATCAATACCATAGTTTTTGGATTCTGCACCAGTGGGATGGAATTAGTTTCAAAAGGGCTTCCCTCCCCCCCCCCCCCAAAAAAAATTACCAAAAAACAATCAAAGAATCTCTGCCGATATTGATACAGTATAAAGCATCAGTTATTAACCTCTGCAGGCAGCATATTGGATTATACGGACCAACAACCTGCTCTGGTATGGCAAATCCTACATCCCTATTGTCTGTCTCCAATGCATTGTGTTCAGTATTTGTTCATTCAAGAAATTATTAATCTGTCATAAGTGACAGGCTATACATTGCCATATGCACAGAACCTTGGTAGCAAGCCATGAAATATGCACCTCCCCTTAGGGATTTTAGGGGAAATCCAGATGTTTTCATATAACTGTTTGATCAGAGGCTGCTGCTGCTGCTTCTACTACTGCTGATAACGACAGCCTTTGCTTCCTTTATTGCAACTTATCCTGTGAGAGAACATGTGAGTCAGTGGTCAGAGTGTGAGTTTCAGTGCTAAAAAAAAAAAAAAAAAAGAGGCTATAAGTGGCTGTATAGCTTTGAATTTGAGCAACAGGAGAAGACAGAGCTGTTGCTCATTTCAAGTCAAATGATATTTCTCCAAAGGACACAGCGTGGGAGACAAGACTGGGCAAAGAGCAGGCTGAGTCCGGCCATCAGTCAAAGTTCAACAACCAGCATCTCACAAGGTTACTTGCAAGCCGGTGTGCTCAGCAGGAGTCCCGTTGTTTTATAGAAACCTGAGGATTTGAACTTCCCGGGTTCCACCATGCAGATAATGACAAAGGTATATTTCATTCTGTTCGTTCTGTCAACCACCAATGGATACTATCAACTGGGGTGAAAGTAACTTAAAGGACTTACCGGTATGCAAGGCAGCCGGGCTCCTGGGCAAGGGGGGGGGGAAGCATCTCTGGGGCCCCAGAAGGGGCGGGGCCTCAAGCGGAAGGGGCGGGGCTGGGGCCAGACGCCCCCAGCCAGCTCTTCAGCACTGCCCGGCCCATGCCGCCCAGGGTTCCGACGGTGATTTAAAGGGCCTGGGACTCCGACCGCTGCCAGGAGCCCTGGGCCCTTTTAAAATCGCAGAGCCCCAGGGCAGCTGCCCCTTTCACCCCCGCCCATCAGCGGCCCTGCCAGTACGGTCCTTAAAGCGCAGTCGTGACAGCGCTTTAATGTTGGCTGTGTACCAGCCTGTACCGGCTTACTTTCACCTCTGACTATCAAGGTCCTTAATCCACAGAATCCTTAATCTTTTTAATAGCACAGTGTGTAGGGGGCTACGTGTCAGCTCAATTATCAAGCCCAGTCAGGGGGCAACTGTGTTCCAAGATGTTTTTTGTTTATACTGTGGGCAGGACAACTGTCTGAAAACAGCACCAGGGAACAGACAGGAATGGAGCTACCACAGAATAGCTATACAGAGGCCTACTCCCGGATACGTCTACACTGCCCGCCGGATCAGCGGGTAGCGATCGATCTATTGGGGATCGATTTATTGCATGTAGTGTAGACGCGATAAATCGATCCCTGATCGCTCTCCCGTCGACTGCTGAACTCCAGCTCGGTGAGAGGCGGAAGCAAAGTTGATGGGGGAGCCGCGGCGCGCCGCGAGGACGCAAAGTAAGTAATTTTAATTCGATCTAAGATAAGTCGACTTCAGCTACACTATTCTCGTAGCTGAAGTTGCGTATCTTAGATCGATCCCCCCCAGTGCAGACCAGGCCCACAGTCTCACAGACAGCTGCTGTGAGTCTCAGAACAGCTGGTTGTTTAAGATAGAATTTTTCAAATAAAAAACAAATTAAAATTATTTTAATATACATCATCCATGGAGGGGACGGGGAGAGGGAAAGAATTTACATATCAGTATCAATTTGTAGATGACAGATATTGAGACTGGCAAACAAACCATATTTGCAAGTCTACATATCATAGTCCACCTGGAATCAAGAAGCTCAGCCCCACATAAATGTTCATTTAGACCTTTAAAAAAAAATACATTATTTTAGTGCCATTAGACTATGTAGCATTTACGCCGCACTGTTCGTTTCCTCTTCAAAGCTCTGCACAAACATTAACCTTCTGTAGACTATAGGCACGTTACTATAAATTGGCTTTACTGCTCTGTTGTGAGCAATCAGGTTAACACTCAACAACTAGCAGAGCTTTGGGTCACATTCATCCCTCCCTAATGTAAGTCCATTTGCTTCAATAGTTTTACACCAGGGTTGGATTTGACCCAGTGTAATAATTGACCCAACCACTTTCTCCTCCAGGTTTTATCATTCTTGGTTTACTCATCATGAATCTATAGAGTATCTTCTGTATTAACCCTTCCCATTCCAGGAGGATACTTTGCTCATCCTGAGCATCGCAGACTGTAATTACTGTCTGACAAGGCAAACAGTACAATGACCTAAACAAAGTTGTTTGCCACGATACAATGACTCACCCAGCTCTCATTACAAAGCGCACAGCACTGCAGCAGGTCTCGCATTGTGCACTGTAACTTGCTGTGTATCCTACAGTGAATACAAGTTCCAGCTAGTGTGTGAAGGAAAAGGAATTTCCTCTCAGTGTTTATTTCCAGTGTGCTTAGCCTTTTCTGAGAAAGCCCCCTTCAAAACCCACTCCAAGTGAGCCCTGTAGAAGAGAGGGAGTAAGACGAAGGGCTCAGATAGCACTACAAAACTGTGTTTAGATCGAGGGAAAAGCATCTTAAATGTTGCCTACAGAATATTACTTATAAAACGGGGAGTGTTAATGCTTCATGACAGCCACTAATGCCAGAAACATAGAGGACCCCTTGCAAAACGGTCCCACATTATTTGGCAGCAGTGGTCCAAACCACTACAGCTTGAATGGGTGTTTTGCAAGTGTAGTAAGATCCCCTCCATGTGTGCACACATGAGTTGTTCAGATCAGGAAATACGGATTCCCAAAATCATCGAGTTAAGACAATGAGGGAGCAAGGTCACTGCCCTGGACTACACTTACTTTGTAGTATCATGTTGTACATGCCATTATTCAACTCCATTGACCCAGGGGTATGTCTGCACAGGCGGCTGGCCCGTACCAGCTGACTCAGGCTCACAGGGCTCGGCTGTGGGACTTTCATTGCTGTGTAGACTTCCGGGCTCATGCTGCAGCCAGGCTCTGAGTCCATCCCGCCTCGCAGGGTCCCTGAGCCCAGGAGTCTACACAGCAATGACACAGCCCCACAGCCCGAGCCCCAGGACCCCAAGTCCCCCATGGGCAGGGTTGTCTTTGCTGTGTAGACATACTCCAAGAGACTTTGGAGGGACAGAGAGAGAGAAAAAAAGAAATACTTTGTTTTAAAAATATCTAGGAACCATCCCTGCTACATAGCGACAATGGCTCTTATGGGCTTGATCCTACAGTGTGCTGAAAGCCCCCTACTGCTACTGACGTCAACTGCACCAGGTCCTTACTTCCCATCAGTCAGTGTGGCTCTACTGGCTTCAGTGGGAGCTGAACGCACTCTCCCCAGCTGCTCACCACCTTCTGATAGCAAGAGGTACCCAGGGAGGCATACTGGAGTTGCATGCAATGCGCACATCACAGGGCATCTTTGCAGGACACAAACCTTAAAGAAATGTTGTCAGCAGAAAAGGCCCTAATCTGTCTGACTTGCTTTTTTTTAAATGGACAATTGTTTGCGTGTAACACAGAAGAATTACTATAAATGAAACAAATTAAGGGGGGGGGGAAAGAGTCTCTGTGTTACGTTTCACAGCATACAAACAGAGAAGTTAGATAAAACAAAGTACTCTTGTTGGAAGGTTGCAACATAACTCTATTTCTTCAATTCAGAAGAATAAACACACAAGAACCCCAAAACAGAGAGAGAGAGAAAAAGAGCAGGCTACTTCCTAAAACAGAGAGGCACATCTCACTCCACCACCTTACTCTAGACTGGCTGTGTGCAGACTGACTGCTAGCAGACCCAGATCGCAGCACGCTTCCCGGCAGAGCACCCTAGTCTGCAAGCAGGACCAGGAAACTCCTCTAAGCATTTAAAGTGACAGCCCACAAGTTTCAGTGCATCACATTCTTTTTAATTTGGTTTGTTTACTTTGACATTCAACAGCACACTGTGTATAATCAGTTTCAGTGGTTTCCCTTATATAGTCAGTCCATTTCCCTTGCTCTGTATGTGTGTATCTTTCACTCCATAACAGAGGCAAGAAAATAAGTTCTTGCAATAGAAAACAGGGCCGGGTCCAGGCACCAACCAAGGAAGCAGGTGCCTGGGGCGGCACATTCTAAGGGGCGGCATTCCGGCTATTCAGGGGACGGCAGTTCGTTGGCCGGCTTTTTTTTTTTTTTTTTGCTTGGGGCAGCAAAAAAGATAGACCCGGCCCTGATAGAAAAGATTTCAAATTGATGATGTCCCTTTATTTAGAGGCCACTGCTGGGACTTGTAACATCCTTTCTTAGCTGATTAAGTGTTATCTTCACCTGTGATCTGAACCAGAGTCCACTGAAGTCAATGGGAATCTTTTAATTGGCCTTTAATAGACTTTGGATCAAGCCACTAGAACCTGCTCCCACTTCCTTTAGGGGGCATCTTCACTGTAGAAGTAACTTTAAATTCTGTTCTCGGTCCAAAAATCACATTCTTTGCAGACTTCACATTGGAGATACACCAGAACTTTGGTATCAGCTCTGGCCAGCCGGCTGCATGCTGGGAAGATTTCCTCTTGGTCACCATTCCAATCAGATGGAGTTCTGTACTGGAGCTGGTGAAGTGCAGTTACTGGTCCTGGAAGCCAGGTGTGAATGTGGGGTTCGAACTATAACATATTTTTGCAGCGATTTCCTCCGCATTCTGTCTGAGTAAAACCAGGTGTGGAGCTGTCAATTAATCTGAATGCAACTCATCGTGGAGTAAGCAATGACTCAGAGTTTTTTGATTGTTTGTGGTTTTTATTTCCACCCTCCACCCCCAATCATCACCTTTTACAGGTTGGCTTGCCATGCTGTTCGTTATTAATAGCATTCTGCGTGATAGGTTTTTAGAATCTGAGACAAGTAAAATCAAAGGCAAAATTCCCATTGATTTCAGTGGAAGCAGGATAAGTGCTCTGAGGCTTTGGGTAGCCACCTAGACACACTTTGGGCCTGGTTTTCAGAAATGCATCCATAGCCCCAGCTGAAGTCAGTGGGAGTTGCAAGTGATCAGCACCTGTGAAAAATCAGGCCCCAAGTTTAGCTCCTAAGAACTGAGACACCTAAAAACCAGAGGTCACTTTTAAAGTGACTTGTTTAAGGTGGCACAGTGAAATTGAAGAGCAAAATTATAGTTACCACCTCACTTCTCTAGTTCAGAGGCTCTCATTCTTTTACCAACTGGATCATGTCTCATGGACAAAGTCCCAGCCATTCGTGATGACCTAATACCCTTGAGCCAACTGTTTACATGGAAACATGGAAGAATAGTGTTAGGAAAGTAATGTGTTTTAGCTTCTCTTAATGCGTTTTGGCAGCTGAAAACAAGGAAGAGAACTCAGCTCCCAACAGGCCACAGTTTGAGAACCTCTTCTCTAGAGCATGCTGCCCTTGAAGGAAGTGTTCATTTAACGAGAGTCAGTCCACGTTTTTGAGTACGATTCTTTGAAGAAACTGCCTCTGAATTTCCCAGCCTGAGAAAAACTAACTTCCTCTCTGTCCTATCAAGATTTCCCATAAGTCGGAGCGGCACATGAAGTAATACCTTCTTGGCAAAGGAAACAGTGAGGGAATCTTGGGTGGTTAGTGAAGAGGTAACAACTGATAACAGGAGATATCTGCTGTGATAGCTCAGGGAAAGCACCCACTAGGTTTAAACATCTGTAACACATGGAGTGTAAATATGTATCTCCTTCTTTTATAAAGTGCTGGACATTTTTAGAGCACTGTAGAGACACTGGGCACTTAACTCTTGTGACTCCCTATGAAGGAGGCATGTTCTATAGATAGGAAAAGCATGGCACAGACAGGAGAAGTTATTTACTCAAGGGCACCCAGCAAGGCAGCGGCAGGGCCTGGATTAGAACTCTTGAACTACTGAGTCTCCTCTCTGCGCTCATTCTTCCAGATCACGCTGCCAGAAATAGCTCAGTTGTGGCCTATGTCAGATGAATTTGTGGGCTACACTAAAGTTTCTAGTTGTGATGTGCTCTCCCCAAAGAGTGCAGGATGTTGCACGCCGGGTAATCGTCACACCAAGACAAGCATTGTCAGATGAAGTCCCACCCCATCTAGATTGAGGTTTCAAAGAAAGAAACTGGCCAGTGCAACACACACACCAAATACCAGATAAATCTCAAAACGTTCACCAAACCCATAGGCACAGTCATAGAAACGAGCAAGTGCATAACTCATTGGCTCCGTTGGGCAGTCTCAGCAGAGAGAATAAGGCCTGACCTGAATGAGAGGTAGTTTTTAAACAGCAGGGGCACACCAGGGGGCAGCACATGTGGGAAGCTGGCACTGCATCTGCTGGATGATCAGATGTCCTCAGTCTCATGGGACCCCTAACAAAGCAGGTGGAGGAGGAAGGAGTGTCTCTCTTTTGTTAAGTGGGGAAGCAGCACGGGAAGAGACTTTGGGCATGTCTACACTGCCATAAAAGTCCTGTGGCACCAAGTCTCGGAGCCTGAGTCAACTGACCCGGGCTTGTGTGGGGCTTGGGCAGCAGGGCGAAAAAGAGCAGTTTAGATGTTCAGGCTTGGGCCAGAGCCCCAGCTCTGAAACCCCAGGAGGGTGGAGGGTTTCAGAGCCGGGGCTCCAGCCCAAGCCCGAATATCTACACAGCTATTTTTAGCCCTGCAATCCGAAGTCAGTTGACCTGGGCTCCGAGACTTGGTTCCATGCTTCTTTTATGGCATTGTAGACGTACACCACCGCACCCCAAATTCAGGTTCTGACAAGTGTTTCTCAGTTTTCCCAGCAGTGACGTAATCAGGTAAGAAACACGTAACTTTAATGTTAGCAGCCGAGAAACCAGACTATTATATCAGCTAGCAAGCCACAATACCTGGCCAAGAAACATGTGGGCTCAAGCCCTAAATAGGTCTCTCCACTACCCATAGCCTGCAGTCACCTGCTTCATCTGATTTTCCAGTAACTGTCTGAAAGGAAGTTTCCTTCAACCTGAAGCTAGTCAGTCAGCTGGAGTTAGGTTTTCACCACTGTTTCACAATGAATTAGTTGTGGTTTGCCACTCTCACATTACAGGCACCTCATGCTTCATAAAGAGGAATAAGAACCCCCAGGTGATTTAATTCACCAAGACATAATTAATGAGTGCCTAAGCCAGGCTGTTTGCAGTACTCAGTTTATCCACCTCCATAACAATAAAAATAGAAGAAACTTTAACTAGAAGTTCACCTCCTTATAGATCTTTCTAGCTCTGAGTAAAGTATGTGACAGATGGGATTCCATTCAGATTTCTTAGCATTTCCTCTAATATCAGACTTTTGTGAACCGGAAGTTTCCTCGTCACAAGGATCGTGTTCCCCTCAGTGTCTCCCTGCCGATCCCAGCACAGCTCTTTGCTTTGGAGGAGACAGACTTAGCAAATGGTGGAGGAGTCATGAGAAGGCCAGTGTGACTTTTGAGAACACTTACTGCCTTCTGTACCTCTGCTGAGCAAACCACAGTGTTTCCTGAGCTGAGGTGTGAAGCATAAAATACTTGACATAGGCACAGCAGAGCAACCGTCACTGGTAACGAACAGAACAGTGATCGTTTCCTGGTATTTACTGTATAAATCAGGGAGCACCTATGTATCTGTTTGCCAGTGCATGATCCTTGTTATCACTTAAGGAGGGATGTTCAAGGAGTTTTACTCCACTATGGGTTTGTCTAATCCCTTTTTAACCTATTTCCTACCTAGGCATTTCTAGTGTGGCCATTACCATGGTATCTAGGCTCAAGGGGCTTGAAGCCAGCGGGAGTCTTTCCCGTGACTCCAATGGGCATTGGATCAGACCCTAAATACAGAATTAAGAATCACCTAATTAAGAATCAGCTAACAAACTGTCTGCAGTGGCCTCCTCCTCTTCCCTACCTCTTGTGAGGTTGTGATGCTGGTGCTTAGGTGCCAGCTCATGCCAGGGCCCCTAGGCATAGGTGCCATCTTCCTCCAGACCCTGGGGGTGCTCAGCTCCCCACTCCACCCCAGGCCCTGACTCCTCCCGACCCCTTTCCCCCATGCCTCCACCTCTGCTCCGCCCCGGGTTCTGCCCCCACTCTATCCCTTCCCCCAAGTCCCCAGTAGGCACTGGGAGGGAGGGGGAGGCACTGATTGGTGGGGCAGCAGGCAGGCGGCAAGTGCTGGTGGGAGGGGGGAGCCAGTGGGTGCTGAGCACCCACTAATTTTTTTCTGTAGGTGCTCCAGCCCTGGAGCACCCGTGGAGTCAGTGCCTATGCCCCTAGGCCTCAATGAACACTGACAAATGCATAGCTGGAAACTAGTCTGGCTCACCTGTGTGTTAACATTGTTAAAATAGATGTTAAGTTGATAAGAATGTGTTTAGACTTTATGAAAGAGCAGGAAAAAAATTTTTTTTAATCATCTGGCAATGCCCAGGGACGAATAACCCTTTTTTCTACAGAGCTCCTGATACTACCACAACACAGCAATAATATATGTAGATCCCTTGTAATCCTCCAAAACGCTTCACAGCTATTCATTGATTAATTCCCACTACAGCTTTGTGAGGTAGGGCACTGGTACTTTACAGGAAGTATGGCAGAAAGCTTAATTGAGTCAACTGCTCAACACCTCAGAGGGAGTCAGCGTCAGAATAAAAACAACAAGGAGTCCTTGTGGCACCTTAGAGATTAACAAATTTATTTGGGCATAAGCTTTCGTGGGCTAGAATCCACTTCATCAGATGTATGGAGTGGAAAATACAGATTAGGGGTGAAATCCTGGCCCCATTGAAGTCAATGTGAGTTTTGCAATTGACTTCAATGGGTCCAAGATTTTACCCTAGAATTCAAAACTTCCTTTGTCCTGGTCCTGTTCTCAGAACACCTTTCAGCAGAACTCATTAACAAGCGTGAACTAAAGAGAACAGGACTAATCTCTTCAGAACCCAGCATGAAGACTTCTAGAAGACATTCTACTGCATTCTTCCAGTTACAGTGGGGAAATTACCACAGGTAAAGTGGTTCATGAGAAACTATCCTGCTTTCTCTTCTTGGTTACAGTGTTATCATCTTTTGAGGTTGGCTTCTACATCAAAGATGGTGTAGAAGAGGGAGCCATTTCCTTGTAAAACCTTGATTTTATTTTGAGCAAAAGCTGGGCAAGGCCTCTCCTGTCTCCTCACATTTTAATATCCAAGGGCTATATTTATCAACAGGAATTTGTTCCCTGTGGGATGCATAAGCCAAACGCAAAACATCGCTGTTGCAAAGCACATAACAGTACAAATTTTGAAATAGAACAAGACATTACATTGAGGCGTGAGTTTGGTTTTGAGGGAGCCTCTGGGGCCCATACGAAACCACCTGTATAAGTTATAACAACTGATGTGAGTCATTGCTGGTTTTCAGACAAACAGCTTTTCTAGCAAAAGCTTTCATGCTTAGCTAAGGCGTTTATGAAACAGAGACACTATTTTAAACGTGACACGTGTTGTTGTTATCAAGTATCATGCAAAAGAAAACTCCAAATCCATCATCCAAAAAGTCAATGAAAGATGCAGCCGCATTAACAGGAGTCCACATCTTCCCTCTGGTTAGGACATTCCAAGGTGGTAGTTCCCCATAAATCGCAAGCAATGTCTCAGTTATGGGTTTACCTTCTCCAATACTGCTCAGAGAATGTAGAGGAATAAGACTGTCAATTGAAATTGAAATTTCCCTGTTATCGGCACGTGTGTTTGGGGAAGGTACAGCTAGAGATTTTGCCACGTTGCAGCCTCTACTTATTAATACATCTAATGCATTTGGGCTGTATTTGCAGTGCACCCGCTCGCTAAGCACAGGTTTTCTGAAGCAGAAACCCTAAGAGTTAAATGACCCAGATACCAGAAAATTAAAGTTGAGAAGAAAATGTGCTGTCTGCAGCTGGAGGGTGCTGAACGTGGGTCTTGTGTACAGACCCATCTTGCCTATTTTGAGCCAGATAAAGGGGCCTAATCCTCCAAGGTTCTCAGTGTCTTCAGTTCCCATTGAAATCTATGGGAGTTGAAGACAATCAACATGTGGAAGTGGAGAAATGGGGAGACATTCAGGGCCGGCATACTCTCTGTCCATTTGCGTACATTGGCTTTGCCTACCCGCAGCAGAACTTAATTGCAGAGTTCATTTTTTCCTATCAGATCAAATTGTGTTACAAGCCAAACATGTAATTTTAAACCTAATGGTGGTTAATTAAAAGCTGAATAAATCTGAAAATCTATGGCTCGGCAGCACTAATAACTGGTAAAAGATTAGTACTACAAATACAGAAATCCAAACAGCAACCAAAAATTGAAGACTGGAGCACAGACATTGTTAGCTTGGCCACCATGGAAAGAAGCTGTATACCGTAACAGAAATGCCCAAGAAAAGCTCTCAGAAATATGCAATGCCTTCCTGGAAGTATCTGAATGATCTTATTGAATACTGGGGCCCCCATTACCCTCTCCTCCTCTTTACCCAGTTCCTTCCCTCCTTTTCTCTATTCCCCTCCTCTGAATTTTGCTTCTATTCTTTATCTTATTTTAATATTTTTAAACAGTTGGATTTTTATAAAAAATTTTGTCTGTAAATTGTTTCATATAAATACATTATTTGTATTTAACTATTCACATTAGGTTTCAAGTACAGCTAAGTTTAGTTAGCAAATGGTTAATATAGGAAAAGTTTATGTATTTTGAGACATTTACATATAGTTTGTTTTTTCTGTATATATATTTTAAAAAATTAAAAAGTTAATAGGATTTTTTTTTTGCCTTGTCTGTCAGATGTCACCAGCCTCCATTGCTCTGCCACCATTCAGGGCAATGCAACAAGGGGCCCAACACACATAAGAGAAATAGGCTTGTAGGGGGATGGGCACTAAGTGCAGCATAAGGGGTGGAAAACCAAGGCCCAGGCCTGAAAAAGTAGCCTGCAGAGAAACAGCAGAGCAAACACCAGCTCTGGCAAGCATTGGGCACCTCTGTGCAAGGCCTCACATAGCACTGGGAGGAGGTAAAAGGCAGCTTCTTCCCCTGGCTATGTTACAATGCAATGTTTTGCATGGGAAAGACACACCACAGGGTACAGCTACCTTATGCAGTTTTTACCCCTCTCTCTTGCGCAAGGCACTTCATAAAACTCTCCTCCCTGAATGGTTAACAGCACAGTATTTCATAGCACTTCAGCTTATCAGTCGGTGCTCTATGGTCAGCCACTATTCTGCCAGACAGCTATTGCTACAGGCTGTTTCCTACCACGCCCATACATCTGCGATTTACTAGTTATCTGTAACTGCTACTCAGGAAAGCAGAATTAAACCCACATTGCAATGTTATTGGTAATTTAAACTACAGACAATTATAATTAAAAATATGAACATTTACTAGACACCATGTTATAAAAACACCAACATAGCCAATTAAAAAACAAACAACAGAATCAACTGTCACTCTGAAACCAGGGCTGAGACATAACCAGGTGAGTGTTTTTCTGCCTGTAGGTGATGGAAAACCAAGGGACAAATCTTGAAGTAGCAACTTGCAGGAAGAAACATTTCTGACCCAGGGTCTTGAAATTTCCCCTACCCCTTTACTGCTCTTGCCTCCCCTGTGCCCCTCACCCCCCCCCCCC
This sequence comes from Emys orbicularis, assembly GCF_028017835.1. Taxonomy (NCBI): domain Eukaryota; kingdom Metazoa; phylum Chordata; order Testudines; family Emydidae; genus Emys; species Emys orbicularis. The sequence continues at coordinate 98,872,030 of NC_088690.1, forward strand.
CCCAAGCATGGGAAACACTTCTATAGTGCATTCAGTACACCAAGGTTACATTTCTAGTTATATGCGACAGTTTGTATCCTCAGTGAGCAGGTAATTATGTAACACATTCAACATTTAAGTGATGTCAGAGTACTTGCCGTGAACTGGAGCACACAGGCCCTTCAGGTCTGTCTTTGTAGAGGCCGCCATCAAAATCCCAAGAGAGTGTTTCTCAGTAATCTCTCAAGGGAGTAGTACATAGATTATTAAGGAAATACAAAAATCCAAGAGGGTAAACTGTTGTTTTTTTGCCATACACAGCAAGGACAAGCTCTCACCAAACTGAATAGCTTTATTGCTGTGGCCTTATATAGCTGGCTTAGCTATCCCAGAATCCCCTGCATTAGGCTAACTCAAACTGCTGGTTCATGCCTATCCCTACCTAGTGCTATGAAGCATCAAACTGAAGCCCCTACTGATGATAAGAAACAAAAGCCCCTGGGGACTCTCCATTACCAAAACATACAGAATCTGTAGCTAGTGAGAGTGTGCTGGATTAACACTGAAGGTAAAGAGACTCACACATCCACTGATTACATCATTCATATAGGAAGGGAGAGAAGGAAAACTCTAGCATAAACAGCAACATATTTTAACACACAGTGCTCTGGCCCCAGGTAAGACTTTCTCATAGCATTCTCCCTCTAGTGACAGCCTCCTCTTCCTTGCAACTTTAAAAGAAAAAGAAACATGACCTTCAGTCATGCTTGAGTGTCGACATGGTAGTGCCCAGAAAGGGACTGCTTGGGAACAACCAAACTCTTTCTTCTAACTATTTTTTAATATTTATGTTAAGGTAGAGCCCAAAGGCCCCAACCAGAATCAAGACCCCATTGTGTTAGGTGCTGGACAAACACAGGGTTAGATGTGGTCTGTGTCCCAAACAGCTTTCAGTCCAACCCCCCAGTCTCTTACCAGTCAGTGGAAGTGGTACTCCACTGAAGGGATACTCAGATCTAGCAAATGCAATGAGTTCAAGTCAAGACACACATTTTCCTTGTGTTCAGCAGCACTGTATTCCTGAATTATTTGGCATCTTCATTTATGGAAAATCAGGCCGATAGTTGTGTATTGTAGACCAGTATAACTGAAACCATCTGACAAGCCATGTGCTTGGGCAATAACAGGCAGAGAGGGTGATGCTGCAATAGTATAATCAAAGGCATAGCTCCCTTGAACTCCGAATTAATTTTATTGCCAGTCTCTGAACAGTTTTCTAATTCTCTGGGACTTACAGTTTGTACTGGCTGTTTGGGGTGGGAGGCGCCATCACAGCCTAACTTTAAACAGAGGGTGGGAGGAGAGACACAAGAGCCTCCGAGGCAGGACAGAAAGAGCAGAGAGAGGGTGCTGACAGCAGAGACAGAGCACAAAAATGGGGGGTGGGGCCTGGCCATGTAGGGAGAAAGGTGGGGTTTTATTTGCCTTGCTGGAGAGACACAACTGTAATATCCGGGTGTAACTATCTCCCTCGGTCTAATGTTTGTACAGCTGATACAGCGCTTGTCAAAAATAAACTGCCCACTTGAAGCCGGGATGGAGCTTAACCAAGAATGGAAGGACTGCAGTTAAAACGACTGAAATGCACTTCAGTCCAGTGATCAGAAAGCAAGTGACAAGCAAGCGAGTGAGAGAGAGAGAGGATGAGCTGAAACAGCCAGTGCCAGGAAAAGAGAACTGAAGCAACCACCGTTGTTGGGAATAGAGAAGTCCCTGGGCCTGATTCTGATGTTTCTTAGCCAAATTTGAATCAGCATAGCTCTGCTGACTTCAGCACAGCTATTCCCTGATTCCTGCTGGCATAAGATCAGAGGCAGGTCCTGCCAAGGCCAGGGAGCAGCCCAGTAACACTGGGGAGCCCACAGCGCTGTGTGGTGATGGACACTGTGGGGTTATATTTTTAAGCCGTTATTCCTCTTCTCAGGCAATGTGCTGCAGTTGGAAAGCAATCCTTTTAGTCACAAAGCCAGGGTTACAGTATGTTGTGTTATCATGTCTTACACTGGGAAGAAAACACTACACATGAAAAGTTCTTTACTTCTAAATTGTTCCATGGATTACGTTCATTGCTTTGTGTAGTGCTGTGGCTGAATACCGTGCTTCAAGGCAGCACAACACACTTGGAAGAGTGTTGCTAGGACATACTTACAAAGGTATTTGGGCACCTAAAGATGCAGATAGGTGCCTGTCAGGATTTTCAAAAGTACCTAAGCAGGCTAACACCTAACATTGAAGTCAATTCCCAACAGCTTAGCTCCTTGTCCCAAGAATCACCCAGAGATATTATAGTGAACTAAATGGGTGATGAAGTTGCTTTGGGGTATTTGTACATATATGCCTTGGCTTTCACATGGAGACAGTTTTCTAAAACTAGAGGAACAGTAACCCTGGCCCTCAGGACACATCCCAAACTAGTAAAATATCAGGGATTTGTAATACAGCAGCCTAATATCAAGCTGGAGGAAACAGCTCAAGCATTTTGGATTTAAGTGTGTTGTAAAAGTGGGGATTACCCATGTCACAGTTTCGGGGTATGGGGTTTTTAGGGGAACTCAGTTCAGCACACTAGAATGACTATTTCTGGTTCTGTGTATCTACACGCCAATCAAATCCATATACATGTTCTAAGTGTAATGACCAACAACACACAACCAGCTAGCATGCTCGGAGAAGGCTTTGTCTCTGGTTTAGCTCCTATCATGATTTCTGGGAAACTTCTCTTTCTATCCTTCCTGCCCAAGGTCAAGGAGATTCATATTCTTAAATGTACTAGTTAACATAGAGAAGGCCCTTTCATCCTAAACATTCCTTTCACGGTAATTTTAAACGTGTTCTTTAGCACATGCTGCATCTCAGCCCAATGGTGATTTTGTGTGTGTGTTTGTGAAACTTGTGTAAAATGGTTTGGCCAGTTCTGAGAGGCACGAGGGAAGGGAGGTGGAAATACACTTTGTATTTTTAAAAGCAATAGTTAAATTAACAGAGAGGGCTGCGTGGGTCAGGGGATTGGAAACGAGAGATGGGGATGTTGATCTCTATTTTACCGATTCAACTCCACCTCAAGTCGGCAGAGAAAGAAAACAATTTCCGTCTAATAGCTCTGACTGCATGAAATGATTTGTTCATCTCAGTTCAGTCTGTCCACAGCGCAGAAGCTACCATCACAAATAGCCTTGGTTAGCACCCTTGCTGTTTGCCTCAGAAGAAAGGTGACAGGTCCAAATGGGCACAGAGGCTGACTTACCTACGAGTCTCCATGGGAGATGCACATTGGTAGGGCAGGGTGAAGAAACCGGCATTAGTAGTATCCTGGGGCTGACTAGAGGATGTCAGTGTGACCAGGTGTTATAGCCTGGTGTGTTCCAGGATTACTAGTTCTCTGGAAAAATATCTAGTTTAAAGGGAAAAAACCTAAGTGACTGGAAATGTCACCGCTGCACAATTAATCTGTAGCAATTATTTTCAGTCTATTGCAGCAGCAATAGCCAGAATGCACAGGGATTTTGGGTGTCTACTGCGATCGTTTAGAACTAAATCCACTACCAGTACAGAGACAGGCTCTAATGCAGGTTAAAACTTAGTAAAAAAATTGGGACACACTGGCCTAAGACGACCCACCAACTGCATTTTGTCATTTTCTGCAACTCATGTAAGGTTCAAATTTGTGGGAGGGGCAAAATCATAGGCCAGCATCCTTCACCTCCCTCTCCTCTGATCCCTGCAGCAGCACCCTCTCCCCTGGCACTACAACTCTGATCCCAGCCTGGTGTGCAGGGGAGTCCCAGGGGTGGGTGAGTTGGAGAGCAAGCCCGCCCCACGCTGACCTCACATCAATGGCTACTGTCCTGCAGGGCTGGGCCTGGTTCCCTGCTTCAGGTGTTAGGACCCACTGCACAGGGTCGCAGTGCCTCACGGGTTTGGCCTAGCTGTTCCATGCCCAATTTGAGTGAGTGGCCAGACCTGAGTGGTGCTGTGACCCCCATGCACCAGACTGCAATGCTACTCATTCAAATTTGGCCCAGCTGCCTCTCTATCATGAGGAAGAGGTGGCTCACTCTCCATCCAGCATCCCATGGCCTCCTCTCTGCACTGGGACCAGGACCCTGTAGAACCTTCCTGCAACACACTGTTTGGAAATCACTGGCTTGGACGACCCTTTGTGTCTTCCCATCCCTACAGTCTTCCATAACACAGATCTTCCAAACGACTGCAGGCCCCTTTCTCACACCCGAATCATTTAAACATGTTAGCAAAATCTACAGAAGAAATGACAAGATCACTGAACTTATATTCACCTTTGAGAAGCCTGGGAAATGCTAACCACAAACATGAAGTGTACATCTCTAAAGCCACAACCTCTCTCATCAGCAGTCATGTCATTTTATTTGAGCTTATTACATTACAGAAAAGAAGAAGTGAAAAGCTCAAAGGTGCATTTTAATACAGATTGAAATATAATCTCCCTCCACGTTCACAGCTTGTTAGTTAGGCCTTTTGTTCATTCCTATGTGATATTTAGATCCAGGGGAGCTCTCAGATAATGTGAATGAATCCAATGTGCAAGGGACGAATAAATCCATCCCAGCAGTTTTAACATGACAGATGGTCAGAACATTTTTGAAGAGTTCAAAACTTCAGTGAAAAAAACATGGGAAAAAACATGGGGAAAAAATTTGTGGAATTTGTTGTCAAATTCTAATTAGCATGTCTAGTTTCACCTTTAAAATGGAGTTGTCATATTTTTATACACTCATATAGCAGTTTTCATCTACCAAGTGCTTTGCGAACATTAGCTAATTATGAAGAAGCATAGTCTATTGGTTAGGGCTACGTCTACACTACCACTTATGTCGGTATAACGTATGTCGCTCAGGGGTGTGAATAGGTCACCCTGAGAGACATAAGTTACACCGACCTAGGCTTCTCCTACTGACATAGCTGCCGTTGCTCGTTGGGGGTGGATTAATTGTTGACAGGAGAGTTCTCTCCCATCGGTTTAGAGTGGCTCCACTGGAGAATTTACATCAGTGCAGCTGCATCGGTTCAGGTACGCCGCTGTACGTGCTCTGGTATATCCTAAGCTTCAGATTTGGGTTTCACCATCAGTTCTGGGGCAGAGTTCCTGTGTGATCTCAGCTTCCCCCTTTGTCAACTGGGGATAATACTTCCTTAAATCACTAGACGGTGGTGTGGAGTAAATCATCATTGTTTGTAATAATCGTGGGATCCAGTAGGAAGGCGCTATATAAATTCAAAGGATTACAATATTATTGAGGAATTTCATACTCATTCTATTAACAATTTAGGACCTAAAACAGCTTACATTGTTTTCCAAAACACATTTCAAGTGAAAAACAAAAAGCTGAGAATCAATGTTTTACAAATCCCCATATTCCCAAATCCACTTCCATTGTTCATGCTGCAATGTGTTCTGTTCTAGAATCCTCGCAAGGGAAACAACCGAATAGAACCTGGGTGAGCGAGTGGCCCACTTTAACAGGCTGTCACCCAAGTGTGATTAAAAAGGTCTCCTTTCAACCAGCCTTTCACCTTGTTACACAAAAACACACTAGTGATCACTAGGAAAGGAAACTCAGAAAAGGAGCAGGAGCCTGGGAGCTTTGCAAACATATTATTGCCAGAGCATTTTAGGGCTTTTCCATGTCCCTGCTAAGCTCAGTCTGGGCTGTAACCTTAGCTGGTATAAACTGGAGGTGATTGACACCACCTGAAGACCTGGCCCTCAATGTGTAGCTAAAAGGAAGGCTTCGTCAAGCTTTGATGGCAGTAGCAAGGTGTTGGGAAGTCTCTCAAGTTGTTCTGTGTCCCCTAACATTTCTCTCAGTGGTTAAGGTCTTGTGGGAGTGATGGTCCCCCAGTGTTTTAACCCCTGTGGGGTCTATCCCTGGGATTGTAATAATCTCATAATCTCGTGACAGTGCAAGACACAAACAGAGATGAGCCCACACTCACAAAGGAGTGTTTGTAAGATAATTAACTTTATTTCCTAGGCCTAATCATACCAAACAGGTCAGGGACCACTGTGGCTACCGTTACCATTATGAGCTAGATCCTCAGATGGTATAAATTAGCATAGCTCCATTACAGTTAATAGAGCTGCATCGATTTGCATGATATGGGGATCTGGCCAGTTATATCTACATCTACAAGAATTACCTAAAGTCACTATGGGGAGCTCTTCTTTCTATGGTTTGCATTCACCCGACAGCCAGGTGTCTCATTAACAAGGTGGATCACTGAAGGCAAAAGCCATTCCATAGAAGAACGAACATGGGAATATTTAATTTAGCACAGGTCTTTACTTTGTTTTGGGCAGGGAAAGGCCTTGCTAAGTGCCATTGCTTTTGCCAACGCTTTCCTAAGGTCAAATCTACACACTACAAAGTTACGTCGGCATACAGCCGCCAAAGTTTGTATATTGCTCGGTCACATGGCTACTTGTGTCAGCACTGCGACTACTCACCAGGCATGCTTGTGTTGATGCAAAGTGCAGTGCACTACGGGAGCATATTCCAAAGTGCTATGCTCTGCCATCTGGCACCATGCCATATTGGCCATTTTTGCAATGTGTTGTGAGATAGTAATGACTCATCCGGGGATCTCTGGGAGCTAGGGGTTAAGTTCCCAGCAGATAACTTTCTCCATCCCATCATGCCATCCAGAGCCCATAATTTTCAAACCTTTTTAAACGCCCCCCTCCCAAACTTGCATGACACTTTTCAGTCTCTGCCATCTCTGGCTGAAGCCCAGAGTCCGCAGAGCTCTATACTGTTCTTGTGAATGTTGCAAATACAGGACGCACACTTCTCCTGTATTCAGGGCCGGCGCAACCCATTAGGCGACCTAGGCGGTCGCCTAGGGCACTACAATTTGGGAGGCGGCAACCGCGGCGGTATTTCGGCGGCGGGACCTTCCGCTGCCTCTGTGGGGGGTGGCATTTCGGGCCGGGACCTTCCGCTGCCTAGGGCGGAAGAAAAGCCGGTGGCGCTCCTGCCTGTATTTGAAGACCTCCAGGAAGTACAATAACCAGGAACATGATAATTTCTTTGAGGACAGTTTGCTGAGGGACATAGTGAAAAACAATTCAAGGTTGTTGGTGACATTCACAGACCAGCTGCAGATGATGGAGTGCTGCTTCTGGACCCGAGCAAAAAGCACTGACTGGCAGAATCGTATCATAATGCAGGTTTGGGACAATGCACAGTGGCGGTAGAACTTTTGGCAGCACAAGGCCATATGACTGGATCTGTGCACTGAGTTCTCCCCAGCCCTTCAGTGCATGGACAGCAGAATGAGAGCTGCATCAGCAATGGAGAAGCGAGTGGTGATCACACTCTGGAAGCTTGCAATACCAGATTGCTACTGGTCAGTGAGAAATCATTTTAGAGTTGGAAAATACACAGTGGGGCCATTGTTGTGCAAGTGCATAGAACCATTAATTATCTCCTGCTATGCAGGCCTGTAACTCTTGGCAATGTGCAGGACAAAGTGGGTGATTTGCAGCAATGAGCGTTCCTGAACAGTGGTGGGGCGATAGACAGCATGCAACTCTCTATTCTGGCACCAGCCTATCTTGCCACAGAGTACAACAGAAAAGGAAACTTTTCTATGGTTATGCACATGTAGGTGAATCACTGGGGTGGCTTCACCGACATCAGTGTTGGTTGGTCAGAGAAGATGCATGACACTCATATCTTTAAGAACACATGGCTGTTCAGAAATCTGCAAGTAGGGACATTCTTTCCTGGCCAGTGAATTACCACTGGTGATATTGAAATGCCAGTAATGATGCTAGAGGACCCAGCCTAACCCTTGCTCTTGAAGCTATACACTGGCTACCTGGACAGCACCAAGGAAAGATTCAATTACCAGCTCAGCAGGTGCAGAATGACAGTTGAATGTGCTTTTGGTAGATTGAAGGGATGCTGGCAGTGTCTACTCACTAGTTTGGAGCTCAGTGAGAAAAATATCCCAATTGTTATAGCTGCCTCTTGTGTCCTGCATAATATCTATGAGGCCACAGGGGGAAAGCTGCCACCAGGGTGGAGAGCAGACGTGAAGCAGCTGCTGACTGACTCTGAACAGCCAGACTCATGGTTCATTACAAGACCCCACTATGGAAATATGCAGTTGAGGGAAGCTTCGAAACAGCACTTGAACTGTCAGCCACAGTACTGGTCTGTGGGCCTAGATCTTTACGGGTTGCTTGAAGTGCTTACTGTACATTTATGAATATAACTGGGTGTTTTTCTGTAGCTATGAATTCTATGATGCTTGGCGTGTATTTACAAATACTGTCTGCTTTGTGTACCACTATGCATTCTGCAATGTTTGTTGTGAACTAATAGAGGTGATTTGATTCTCCAAAAAACGCAAGTTGAGTGGGAAAAAAGAAACAATGCTGCAGAAAATCAATGTGCAAAAACCAGAAAACACATAGGCCCTGTTACACAAGTTTTTAACATAACGGGGTGAAAGTTAAAATTATAAACATGTGTGTCCTGTTGAGGAAACAAGCATAGTCCAGTGTGGCTACACATACACCTGCCGTGGTTCTCACAGGTCAGTGTATGTAAAGCTGTGGTTTTCCTTACTGTCCCTGGCATGGAGTGGAAGGAGTAAGGATGTGCCCTGTGATGCCATGTGGTATATTAGGAGTTGCAAGGAGCAGCGACCATGGAATTCTCCAAGGACTGCAAAAGGTGGGCAGGTCTGGGATTTCTGGACCCGTAGGTCAATCAGGGCCTGCAGCACTTGAATTTGCTGACTGAGAAGACCTACTACATTCTGCTACATTTCCTGCTGCAACTCCTGGGGCCTTTTACTTGTTCTCTCTTTCCTTCTCCATGCTGTTCGTCATGCTGGCTCTCCAAGCCCTTTGTTCATGGTCTGATGCCTCACTGGCTTGCAGGATCTCGCAAATCATGTCATAGAATCATAGAATCATAGATTATTAGCCTCTCTCATTCTCTTCTTTCTCCTCCTCTTCAGGGTCAGGTGTTCTGCTGGCAAGGAGGGGGCATCCCTCAAGGCCACCCTGCCGAAAGCTGCTGATAAAAACAGACAGATGTGCCATTGGATTTACGGTCACAAGAGAAAGGGAAAGATAAATTTCAAAACTCTTCCCATATACACTTTTAATAAGCTATGCTACTCGACACTTCAGCTTTGGAGTGCCTCTGCACAGCACTGCTCTCCAGTCCCAGACGTGGTGAGTACAGCCTGTCAGGGATGCGGGGGCTGGAGGAGAGGAAGGATTTTATGTGTCCTTAAGGTATAAAAAAGACACTTACTTTTTTCCATAACTGGTGTTCTTCAAGATGTGTTGCTCATGTCCATTCCATATTAGGTGTGTGCGCTCGCCACATGCACTCGTACCGGAAGTTTTTCCCTCCGCAGTATCCGTAGGGGACCAGCTCTGGCGCCCTCTGGAGTGGTGCCCACGTAGCACGGTATAAGGGGCACCGCCGGCTCTCCCCACCCTCAGTTCCGTCTTGCCGGAAACTCCAACAGTGGGGAAGGAGGGCGGGTTGTGGAATGGACATGAGCAACACATCTCGAAGAACACCAGTTACGGAAAAGGTAACTGTCTTTTCTCTAACCCTCTTGCCTCTGTGCTTCTCTGTCATGACTGACACTCATCTCCTATGCCTGAGCACGGCCTGCCGTTGGCACCCAGCAGTGCAGTGAGTATTGATTGGCAGTTTTCCACAGGCTGTGGGGATTCTAGCTAATATCCAACTCCCGAGGGTCACAAAGGCACAGAGAACACAGCTGCTGATGGACCATATGATGCTAGTCTGTTTACTGCAATGGTGCCAGCTAAGCTCATCACACATGGTGTGGGAGAGTCTCTTACCATGGGGGAAGAAATAAGGCTGCCATCACTAGAAACTTATGGAAGAGGATTGCAGAGTATCTCTCAGGAGGATAAAAGAGACATCCCTATGTACATAAACACAGTGCTCTGCATGTCCCCTCTCTCCACCTAACCCAACAAGGAAATGAAAAGCAGATGCCAACTCTACCTCTGTTGTACCTCTGTCTCTTCTTATACGAGTAAAACAATGAAAAGTCGATACCTTTGTCTTGTTCACTTGGGGCCTGGCCAGGTGCCATCTTTAAAAATAAACATTGTAAGGGGAAAAAATGTATGCATACACTTACCTGAGTTCTCTTCCCCCTTCATTAGGCTCATCTGTGCTCGCCTGGTAGGACTTGCTAGACTTTGGTGGAGCCTCAAACAGCTCCTGGCTCACAGCATGGCTGGAGTCCCCTGCTATGTCTCCCCCATCCCATCCTCCTTCTCGCCATTCACAGCTGGGGTCTTGGGCTCCCATGAGGTATCCACAGTGGTCTGTGGGTTGCTGGTGAGGTCTCTACCATGGATGGCATGCAGTTCCTTGTAGAAGTGGTAGGTCTGTGGCGCAGCACCAGATCCATCATTGGCCTCCCTGGCCTTGTGATATCCCTGGCAAAGTTCCTTCACGTTCACACAGCAGTGCTGCTGATCCCTGTCATAACCCTTTCCCTGCACCCCCCATGCAATCTGCTCAGGGATGTCCACGTTTCTACAGCTGGTCCGTGCCCAGGAAATCCAATACTTTCTGTCTACTCCAGGCAGGACTGTGTCTAGTACGTCTGTGTGCATGGAGCTGGCATGGTCAGTTAGGCAAGGCAATTGCATGTAACAAAGGTGAGCTGTGTGTGCTCGCCAAGCTGGGCAATCAGGAAGAAGCATTTCAAAAGCACGCAGGGGGAGTTAAGTGGGGAGCAGGGCCAGCTCCAGGATTTTTGCCACCCCAAGCGGCGGGGGGGAAAAAAAAAAAAAAGCCGCGATCACGATCAGCAGCAGCTTTACCACGCCGCTTCATTCTTCGGCGGCAGGTCCTTCCCTCCGAGAGGGACTGAGGGATTCGCCGCCGAATTGCCGCCAAAGAGCTGGACGTGCCGCCCCTTCCCGTTGGCCGCCCCAACCACTTGCTTGCTGCGCTGGTGCCTGGAGCCGGCCCTGGTGTGTGTGTGTGGAGGGGGGGGGAGGGGTTTCCAGTCTCTGTGACCCGTAGGCAGCACAATTTAAAAATATAACCAGGGTGGTCACTGTCCATTGGGACAGCTGGTGGAGGTTGTTGGAATTGACACATGTCATGCAGTGGCTACACTCGCTCTGCATTGACCTCAGTAGGTCAACCATGGCTCTCCGCAGTTCGGGCAGGTGTTTTTACTGTGTCGCTGTAGTGGGGCACTTACATCAGCCAGTGACAAATTTGAGTGTAGACACATGCGCAAATAGGCTGATCCAAGATGACTTGCATTGAACTAACTTTGTAGTGCCTAAGCACTCAGTACCAGACAAGCAAATTCAGCATAACCCTGAAGTCACAAGAAGTTCTTACATTGGTTTTGATGTATCAGGATTTGGCTGTTAATGAAGTCATAGGAACAAGCATGCCAGCGAGTTAAAACCGATGATGTCAGAAGGTCCAAGGTGAAGAAACTTTTTCAGCTCTTTTGTAATTTAGCTGCTTACAGGGGTCTATACCAGGTTGTTCAGAAATCATTCATCACAGCATGCAACCTAACAAATCCATGACACCCTGGCATTAGCCTGTCAGTTTCCAGTCAAACCTTTTGTTCAAAGCATAGTATGGAAGCCTGGTTATTCTTTGGCTGGAGAAGGCACAAAGTCATGGCAACAATAAGCACATGGGATCTTTACCAGGTCTGAAGAGATAAATACCACTTGGGTGAATTAGTGGAGATTATAATTCACCACAGAGTGCTAATTGTCAAGACAAAGTCGAGGGCCCCCTGTAGATAAGGTGCCCAACAGATGTTTGTTTGCCCTCTGTATCTAGTTTTTAATTGTAGTTATCCAAGTGAGAGCCTGAGCCAAACTGATTCATCCAGTTTCCAGCATAAGGGTTGTTCTAGATGATTGACACGTGGGAGTTTAGAAATACAGGAGCAGAAGGGGGGAGGGGTCATATTTTCCCTTATAGCTCCCAACCTGTGAATTATTCAGCTCCATTGCAAATGTGCTCTGCATCCGTGGTCCCACGAGGGCAAATTCTCAGGCCTCCGTCTCCCCCTGTTTACTCTTCTGGATATACTTGAATTTTGTACTGAGCACTGTAAGAAAATGAGACAAAGTTAGTGTCTAATGCCACCCAGGAAATTGTACTGTTTCCAGCTCCTCCAGTGAAAACAATACTCTTGCTATTTCTCTCTCTGTTATGATGCATTCACTTCTTCACATGCTGGTTTCTGTTCTCCCCGCACAGTACAGATGCAGCCCCATTTGTTTTCTGTACTGTAGATGAGAGCTCTGGGTTTATTAATCATCTTGGGTACGTTTCATGTTTCTGCCTAGGTACTTCTATACCCCTCCAATTCCTATAATAACTGAAATCAGTGGGCATTAGGCACCTACATACCTTTGAGGATCTGGGCTGAGTGCCTCCCCAAGATTAATACATTCATTCTGACACCATCCTGCTGAGGGAGGCCAGTTCTATTGTCTCCAAGAGTCAAAAATCCCATGGGAGAGTATGTACAGCAAGGAGCATGTTGCAGATTGGATCTGAATAGCCTTGGATGGCAGGCTACTCAGGTGGGGGCTAGCACTTTTCAAATGGCACTACACTGAACAGGTTTTCTAAAGCAACACAGTCTTCCCTCTCCCCACCCCAGCTGGAGGCTGAAGTCTGTGGGAGAGCAGCCCTATGGTCTGAACTGCCTATGACCCCCAGCAATAGGGCAGGGATCATGAGTATTCAGATAGCAGCTCCCAGAGCTTTCTACAGCTCCCCATATTCAGCTGTCAAAGGAGATTTGCTTTCCCTGTGATAAGGTTTCAAATACAGAAAAGAAATGGAGGAGTTTCAAACACTGTCTAGCTTGTAAATAAAAACCAGCCAGCAGCGTCAGACTCTATCTCCTCCGCTTCCCACCAAGCTTGTCCCGGCTAACAGCTTGGAGTGTCATGAGGTGATTAATGGAGAGTTCAATGGAGCGGGGGAGGTGTCTGAAGCACCAGAGCCTGGCTTTACAAGTACCGCTTCCATCTACAGCAGGGGCGGGCAAACTTTTTGGCCTGAGGGCCACATCGGGTTTCGGAAATTGTATGGAGGGCCGGGTAGGGGAGGCTGTGCCTCCCCAAACAGCCAGGCGTGGCCTGGCCCCCGCCCCCTATCCAGCCCCCTCTGCTTCTCGCCCCAATGCTCCCCCCAGACTCCTACCCCATCCAACCCCCCTGTTGCCTGTCCCCTGACAGCCCCCAGAACCCCCACCCCTGACTGCCCCCCGCCGCCCCATTCAACCCCTCCTCTCCTTCCTGACTGCCCCCCCGGGACCCCTGCCCCCATGTTCCCTGCCCTCTGACCTCCACGACCCCTATCCACATCCCCGCCCCCTGACCACCACCCTGAACTCCCCTGCCCTCTATCCAACCCCCCGCCCCCCCGCTCCCTGCTCCCTTACCGCGCTGCCTGGAGCACCGGTTGCTGGTGGCACTACAGCCGCGCCGCCTGGCTGGAGCCAGCCACGCTGCACAGCACAAAGCACCAGGTCAGGCCGGGCTCTGCAGCTGCGCTGCCCCAGGAGCTCGCAGCCCCACCACCCAGAGCATTGCGCCAGTGGTGGGGCGAACTGAAGCTGCAGGGGAGGGGGAACAGCAGGGGAGGGGCCAGGGGCTAGCCTCCCAGGCCAGGAGCTCAGGGGTCGGGCAGGAGGGTCCCGTGGGTCAGATGTGGCCTGCGGGCCGTAGTTTTCCCACCTCTGATCTAGAGTGATGTAGGCCATGAAGCCCATGCATTTCTATGTCAAGGGGAACATGAACCCACTAGGGGGAATTCTTCACTTTCTTAAGATCTGAGCCAGAGAGAAGCTGCACTGGCATCCCCACTCCCAGCTGGGGCAGTCCCCCTGACATAAGGGGCCTCTGACAGCTTTTCAACCCCTCCCTCCCTGCCTGTAAGGGCCCTGATGTAGGAGCCATTCTAGGGGCCAGAGGGACTATGCCTGTATCTCAGCCCTAATGACCTGCTGCAGCAGGAGCACAAGTCAGAGTAGCTCTCAGAGCTACTTTCACCAATGCCAAAGGCTGAACCAGCTCCAGGCTAGGGGAGGCACGTTGCCACCCTGAACCAGGCTCTGCCCTGGTGCAGGGATAAATTTAGGCCTCTGACTGCATCTGTGTCAGCGCTTGCTCAGATGCAATTGCCCAGATTCTTTACTAGACGGTACCAGTACAAAAGCACATTTCAAACAGAAGGCGCCAGCGTGACAGGATGTCGCATTATGAGAGGAAGGTATATCCTAGGTCCTGACTCCCACACAGGAAACCTCATCTGGCAGGAAAACAACACACGATGGGGCTGTCTGAAGCCTTCCTCTCAATAACTCTGGCGGTTTCTTGCAGTTGTACATTGCAGGAACTCCCACCTCTAACCTTCTACCGAGGCTGCTGCAGCTCTTCGGCAACAAGAGCGATTCTCTAGCTGCTCACACCTTTCCCACAAGCATCTCGAGGAGCCCTTCAATTAACAGCCTGCGCAGAGTTCAGCTTCCGCTTTCAACCCACCACAGAACTATCACATTCCCTTCACCACACACCATGAATTCGGTGTCTATTATTATCCCAGATAATCCTGATGGGATGTGTAATCGAAATGCAGAGAGGTTCAGCAACTTGGCCAAAGTCACAGGATGTCAGTCTGTGGTAGAACCGGGAACACAACCAAGATCGCCTGACGACTCAGCTCATATTTCCGGTCTCTACAAGTCATTACCAATCTGATAACGGTACATACAGCCAGAAGAGAACACTAAGCTTGAATAAACATCCCAAATTAAGAAAAAAGTGCATCTTCAGGAGCCCAGAGCACCCTAACAAATCTGTTGTAGGAGCAAAAAGGACAAAAATAGTATGTCCCTGAAGAGTAGTAACTCTGAATCCATCCAAAGCGAACAGTTCTACGTTGTTGTTATTACTTATCTGTTTATGTTACTTGCAAGCCTGCCATGCAGAGCTGGTTGGGGGGGAAAAAAACCTCAACAAAATCAATTTGTTTGTGTCAATTTTTAGTGGAAAATTTTAACAATAAAAAAAACAAATAAACAATTTTTTTAAAGTTTTTGTTTGCTGAAAACTGAAAAAATTTAAGAAAAGCCAATAAAAATAAATCATGGAAAGCAAAACAGTTTCCACACAAAAAAATAGTTTAGTTTAAAATTCAGTTCTCCATTGGAATTTTTTTTCCAGCCAGCCCTACTGCAAAGTACTTTTTGGGGAACACAGATCAAATCGTTGCTCCGAGGAGCTTACAGTCTGAATGGTTTTAACTCTGATCGGTCCATGATGAACCACACAATATGCAAAAATTATGCAAAAATAATGTGGAGATACAGGATAGCTAATCGGCCAAAAAAATTAACCAACCAAGACAATGACCCATTTGGAAAATCCTACATCAAAGACTGCAGCAATGTTTGATGTCTGAGCCATGCTCCATCCCAAATATAATCAGAAAAGACTGATGTGCAACAACTGATTATTAATTGACTAACAATAACCCAACAATCAACACACTCACCCCTACTCGGAGATGCTACAGCTGCTACAGCGAGAGAATAGGTGGTTCTAGCAAGCAGTGAAAACTAATGATGTCCTCTCATCTCTGCCTGCTAGAAGCTAAAAGTATCCTTCCTGAAACACCCATTACTTTTGGATCGCTGATCCTTGGGCCACTAGAATGACTGTGGAGCCCAGAGTGAAATACTAGTAACTGAAGTTCAAGTCTGTACTTTCCCTGAGAGTCCTTGAGTTATATAAAGGCGATTAAAATAATAACATATATGTTGGCCAGTTTAACATTTATGTTACAGTGTCTGATCTTAAAACTGGGATGACAGTGTCACAGATTAAAATTTGGGCATTCCTCATTCCTGCTCCAACTACTAGACCACAACTCTCTCAAACCGGGAATTACCTATTGAAGGTAAATTTTGAAACAAAACGTTTTTTAAAAATACAGACGATCAGCATAAGCCACACTTCTTCTTGATGTTGCTGAATCTTCCAAAGAAAAATTAGAATCGGTTAGAAATGCAAAAGGCCTGCTAGGTCACTGAATCCTTTCACACCAAAAGCAGGATATAGTCCATGAGCGCTTGTACCAGAAACTCAATTGATACTATAACTTTGATCTTAACCACAATAACCAGCTCTTCCATACACAATGCCTCCCAAAATATTACACAAAGGATGGGTGAAATGATTTGGATAAAAATGATCCAAACCTTCCCCAGACCTCAACTAACCTTTCATTGAACCTGTATGGGGACACAACAAAGAGAGACATTACAGCAGACATGCCTAACCCGCGAAAAAAACACAGAAATTGGGCTTGTTTTGGCTTGTAGCTTGTTGCTTCTTCTTTTTGATCGGCTCCCGGCAAGAAGGGGCAAGGGGAGGGAGAGAGAGAGTCAGGGGTGCACAGCGGGCCCACCACAGTCCCAGACTGCAGGCTGGGGGGATCTAGTCACAGAGTGTTCGGGTTCTTAGGGATTGGTTTGTTTTGAAATGGGATTAGCTTGATTCTTGTCTTATTGTGAAAGTCGGGGTGCTTATTTACCCACGTGAAAGTTGGAAACTGTGCATTAGAGACGCACCTCTGTTCTCCTGGTCCTGACCAGAAAAGTCGCTAAGAAATACTATCCCCACCCCCCATTAGTCCCAGTTCCAGCCTAAATAGACAGTAAATACCCAAAACTCCCATCCTTGTTTTACAGACCAGAGATGCTGAGGGCTCAGATAAGCATCTGATCTTTAATGTCTATATCCATTCCAAGCCTCCGAACCATTCGATGTTTGCTTATGCCCCAAAAGTGACCATTTAATAAATGGGCTCAAGATGCAACATTCAACCTCCAGCTCTGGGTTCAGATTTCAAACAGCTCCCTTTGGCCATCTATCTCTGAGGGTAAATATTTTTGGCAACTAGCCTGATTTCACTACTGCTCAGACAATCGGAAGCCTTTTTTGTGTAAAACACTAACTTGCACTTCGTCCTTTATGTTCATTGCAGAGCTCAAGTCTTTGAAACTCAGATATGAAGATGTTAAAAGTTATTCCATAAATCACAGGCCATGTAAATTCTGATACGTTTCTGTGTTTGTTGACATGCGGTACACAGTGCCACTGTTACCACTCCTTCATCTTGACTCCTGCATGGAAAAAACATTGCGACTAATCTGGATGTGCTGGGAACACTGCACTACCAGAGGAGAATGGACAAAGGCCTCCTCACCCACTTTGGAATAGCCATCACTTCATACAGTTACAGAGTAGGCCCCTAGGTTTTTCCCCGCCCCCCCTTGTAATGGGGTTGGCACCAACCTCTCACGAGTGCCCCCTTCTGGTTGGGCGTGCCTGTGTTATTTAGTTCTAGTGACCCTTTTCAGTGATTCTCAGGCAGGTTTGTCAGTGACACAGTGTTCTGGCCAAGTCACACTGTCTGCATGTTAACCAGCACAAACCCCTTCCAGGGTATACGGTCCACCGGGGCATATCTCAGTACCCCTCTGGTGGTGTCTCTCTCTAGCCCTCCCTGGGCTTTGGTCTTTAGTAATCCAGCCCTCATTTGGGCTGCAGCCCTCCCCAGTCCTAGCAACCAGCCTGGAGCTCCCTCAATGTTGCCCCGGGCCCTGCTGCTCTTCCAGACAGCCAGCCCTACAGTCCTTTCTTCTCCTGCTCCAAGCAACAACTGACTACTGCTCTGCTCTGCAGCTCCTTTTATATGGCCCTCCTAGGCCCTGATTAGCTGCTTCCCCTACAGCCACTCTAGCCTGCTTAGAGGACCTCTCAACTGCTCCTTCCCTGGGATGGGTGTGGCCGAACCCTGAGGCCTCCAGCAGGGGGTCTTTGGGCCTAGTCCACCCCATCATACCCCTACAGTGAGTTTTTTTCCACAGGTGCTCTGTCTCTGATCTGACCCAACCTAGTTCACATGGAGCTCCATGGGGTTCCACATTACTTCACCCCTATTCCTTAAAGATATAGCCAATTGCTTGACTACAGTTGTGGGATGTTATTAAGAATGTTTGAGAGACCAGTTAACCAAGCTTAGCCAACTTTTATTTGTCAAAGACAAAGGAGCATAATACAGAAAGTAAAGAGTTCATACTTCATCAGTCCTTCTGGGAAGGAAATCTGGCAGCGTCCAGTTCACTTTACACAGGTGTGCTCTGAAAATATGCACTTAAACTATTTATAGTATGGTTAGAGAGCATACTACATGTCAGCCAAGATTAAAATCGATCAATCAACTTTTGGTCTTGCTTTTCTTGTATCAAGCTTATCTTTTGTTTTGGATACTACATTCCAAGTACCAATTGGGCCATGGAGGTACATCCCAATCTGTAACAGGACACATCTTTCATGCATCTTTCCTTTGAATCTGCTGGAGTCCAGCAGACCTTAGAGACCTTATGAATCCTGACTTCAGCTTTACAAAGTGTTATGGGTGTTATCTGAGCCAGGGCCCACAACATCTTGGCACCTGAGGCGAGGAGCTCAAATGAAGCCCTCATGCCCCCTCGCTTGGGCCAAAACTTTGAAAGGTCTCAATTCTGTCTTCTTCCTGTTCTGCTCCTCTTACGGTACTGCTCTGCTACCTACCCCAATAAAGGAGAACTAACAACTTAAAATGCCTTGTTCAAAAATTGTAAGTAACACGTAACTTTCAAACGCCCGAACAGCAAATGTAACTTTTCTTGTCTGCATAGTAAACACTGGCATTTTTATCTGTTTGAATAATGAAAGTGGTGCTTTCCGTGCCTTCTTGGTTGCAAAGATTTGAACTGCTTCCTGCTGAAGGTCCACAGTCTGGGCCAGCTCATGCTCTATTGAGATGGTTGCAAGGTCGACCAGCCTCTCCTGTGTCATTGTGGAGCGTAGATGTGGTTTTATTAACTTCAGCTTGGAGAAGCTGCGTTCTCCACTGGCAACTGTTACAGGAAGTGTTAGAAGTATGCACAGAGCAACAAAAGCATTTGGAAAGAGGGTGGTCATCTTATTTGTGCACATATATTCCAGAACAGCCTTTGGAGTTGATCCTGCTGAAATGTATCTTGAAAGGGCTTTCAGTTCATCACCTAAATCACTCGCATAAATATCGCGCATGTCATCATGTGTCAACACTGTCTCTAGTGCCCTGCATTGCTGGTGTAGGTCTTCTTCAGGTACAGTGAGGAGTTTTGGAATATCATACAACATCCCAAATATACTGCTGTGTTCCTTGAGCTGCATGAAACGTTCTTCAACTGACTGTATTGCACAATCTAGCACCTGGTTAAAGAATTCAACTTTGAATTGTTGTTTGGGATCTCTTATGGGATTATCCTGTGCCTCGTAATCAAAATGTCTTCTTTTTCGGTGACTCTTGTATTCTTGAATGGGTGGGAAAATAGCTTCAGTGTGAAGTTCCTCTGCCAACTTCTGTGCACTCTTCAGAACGTTTTGAAATCCCTCATCTGACCGGTAAGACTGTAAGTATGACTTTGCTTTGTCCAGTTGTTCCATTGCTCCAGATATATCAAGGTCAACACCTTGGAGTCTCTTGCTTACAACATTTATTTCAAACAGTATGTCATGCCACAACACTAAGCCACACAGAAATTTGAAGTTATGTATGTTTCTGGTGATTCCATTTCCCTCTGCCACTGTTCTCCCACGAACAGTTCCTGTCATAGCATTATCCTCCATAATGACAACGATGGCATTATCTATCTTCCCAATTTGGTGTTTGATAGGCTTTATCGCCTCCACTTGACTTTCCCATCGTGTGGCACTCAGTGGTTTCAGTGTCAGAGAGGATGTTCCCAGTTGTTGCTTCAAAATTGGCCATCGATGAGTTGATGCAGAGAAAAATACATAGATGCTTTGAATTACATTAAAATTTTCAGCAGCCTCACTAGAAGCTGATGCTGCATCACTGACACCAAGTTCAATGAATGAGAACTGCATGGGACAAAAACAGCTCAAGAGTTTAACTCTCGGATCCGTGTCTGCACTCCTCTGTTCTTTCCTCTCATGTTGGCACCATTATCGTAGCCCTGACCTCTCATGTCAGCTATCGCAATTTCCGTATCTTCCAGCTTTTTAAGAAGCACATTTGTCATACCGACAGATTTCAGAGTAGCAGCCATGTTAGTCTGTATCCGCAAAAAGAACAGGAGTACTTGTGGCACCTTAGAGACTAACAAATTTATTTGAGCATAAGCTTTCATGGGCTACAGCCCACTTCATCAGATGCACAGAATGGAACAGATAGTATCTGATGAAATGGGCTGTAGCCCATGAAAGCTTATGCTCAAATAAATTTGTTAGTCTCTAAGGTGCCACAAGTACTCCTGTTCTATTTGTCATACCAGCTCCTGTAGTATCATCAATGTCAATAAATTCTAGAAAATGCTCTCTGACAGTCACCATTGCAGGGACATTTTCACTAGGTTCTGTTGTTGTTACAAAACACACCATTAAAGTCATTTGTTCTGTATGGCCGATGTCAGGTGTGTTTGACTTTGTTGCCAGTAACTGTATGATCTCATTTTGAATTGTTTTTCCAAGGTAGTGGTGTGTGTACATTTCTTGGGTGGTGCCTCTTTTTAGATGCTCCTGGAGTACAGCATCAAACTCAGCCATCAGCTCCACAATTTTAAGGAAGTTTCCATTGTTTGGCACATACAGCTGATCTGAAGTGCCACACAGTGCTAGGTTTTGGGTAGCAAGCATTCTCACAATGGCAATGAGCCTTTTCAGAACATTTTGCCAGTAAAGAGACTCTGATGTAATCTTCTCTTGATGGTGATCATCTATTGTGGCCTTTAACCTTAGTCTCATCTCAAGCTCTTTCCACCTATGGAATGCTCTCTGGTGATTTGCTGCCTTCGCATGGCATGCCAGATTTCTAGCCAGATTTTTCCAGTTTGTTCC
This sequence comes from Emys orbicularis, assembly GCF_028017835.1. Classification (NCBI taxonomy): domain Eukaryota; kingdom Metazoa; phylum Chordata; order Testudines; family Emydidae; genus Emys; species Emys orbicularis. The sequence goes on from NC_088690.1 coordinate 98,893,088, forward strand.
TGTAGAACCCAATGTGGCTGGAACATTAGACTGGAAGAGTTTGCAACAAAAACAGTATGCAGCATTCTGGGTTTTTGAATACGTAAGCCATGGCCTCTCCATTTTGTCACCATTGGGGATTTCATGCCAGTAATGTGTTGGATGGAAACTTCTATTTTCATTGTCTTTGGGGAACATGAAGTTTTTCACTTGCTGTGGCCCATGGAGTACAAGGAAGTCCCTTAGGCTACTGCTCAAGTGGGTCCTCAGTCCTGGATCATCTAGACTTCAGGAACTTAACTCAGCAGCAGCTGTTTCTTGCGCCTCCACCACACTCTTCTCTGAGCTACACTTTTCTTCAGGAATGTGCATGGTTACATCCATTTGAGATGGAGATATGGATGCTGCAGTAGCTGCCAGGACACCTGCACTCTGACTAACTGGAAGATCAGGCATCTCCTCACCACACACATCCTCACTGGGGCCGGAAGGCTCACCGTGAACATTTGTGTCTATGTATCTCAGGAGAGCTCCTTCCTGCTTAGATAGAAAAGCTTCCTTTGCTTTCTTTCTTTTTCTGAATGCTGCCCCAGAGGGGTATTTTCTTCTTTCACTCATGACTGCTGTTCTGTGCCAGCTGTAGTGGCTCTCAACATTCAGTTGAAGGGGACAATAAGCAGGCTGGTAGCAGGGCCTGAGTGAGGGAAGATATCAGCGTCTTAAGGGCCTAACCGGCTCCTACTACTTCAGTTGACTGCCTGTTCTCCTCAAGTGGGTTCATGGAAGCAGCAGGAAACAGGAAGCTCCCTGAGAAGCTGGTGTTAATCAGTCCAGGCTCCTGGGGGTGCTAAAGAGGTACATAAGAGTCTCCTCCTCCTCTCTCTCCCTGCAGCTCCTGCTGCTTTCTGTTATCCCTCTCACCTTTTCTCCTACCTGCCTGTTATGTCTCTTGTGCCCTCCTTCCTCCAGTACAGCACTCCACCATCTCTGTGCATCTAGAGCAGAGAGAATACATATGCACCAGCAGCAGACACAATTTTCTACACTCTGGGTCCTAGTGGCGCCCCCCCAAAGTCTGGCACCTGAGGTGGGCGCCTCAGTTCACCTCATGTTAAGGCCAGCCCTGAGCTGAGCCTGAGCAGAAGTGAACAGTATTGTGGGAAAGACATAATACAACTTGGTTCACATAACTGCCTGCATGCTCTTTGTGATACAATATTAATGAGGTGTGCACTACCCTAACATTTGTATGGCCTAACACCATCGTTCAAGCACTGCACCTCCAAAAGAGGTCATTGTGCTTTTTTGCTGCAGCTGGGAGCAGTCTGCTCTCAGAAAGATACCAAGATTCTGATGCTACTCTGAGACCAGTTCCCAGGAAACTCTAGGTGTTGAGCAGCCACTGCTGTCTCAAACACAAACACATTCACATTCACACACCAGCTGCTAACTATACCTGCACTACTCCAGCCCAAAAAATGAAAAGCCCATGATCAGTCTCAGCCTCTGGTCTCCTATGTCACATCTCATGGTGCTGTAGCCAAAGAATCAGGCCAGCAAATCAGATCCTTTCAGATCTCAGTACCAGCATATTAAAGTGGATTGATGCAGTTCTGAGCATTCCTAATTGACCAAACTAAGCAATTAAAGCATCATTTCAGTCTGCAGAAAAATACAATGGGCATACTTCTGTCCTCATTTACGCGGGTGCAAATCAGGAATAATTCCACTGATGTCAACGATGTTCCACTGGTGTAAGCCCAGTGGAAGTGAATCAGAACAGGTCAGAGTTCCCTTGTCACTCAGCATTTCATATCCATTCCTGTGATGACTGATGACCAATGGAAGCACATTTTCCTAGTGCAAAACTTCTAAACTCTGTTGAAGAAAGCCAAGCCATGGAGCTCTTCTGTTGCATAAGAAAAGTCTCATACTTCAAAGAACTGGTGTGTGAAATATAGCAAGAAAACTATTCAGATATGAAGAGCTGTAACTGAACAAAGAAAGAATTAAAGATCAGTGGGAAAGCAGTATACAATAGCGATGCTTCTCTCACCTTATTCTTAGCTGACTTGCCTAAACTCTATGTGCTCTGTAAGAGAAGTCTGGTGCTTTTAGGAAACTAAAATATTTTTTCTTCATTAATGAGAACCCGCTAGCATAGGACAAGAGTTCCATGGTGGGAGAACAAGTTGGGAGATATCCAGAGAGATGCTTTCAGCTTGTTCCAAAATCCTAGCATTTGCTCTAGCACTCCGCCGTAAATTCAGGAAGCTACAGTACAGACCGACAGGGCTGACGAAACATGTCTTAACTATCCCCTCAGAATGGTTAACCAGCTTTGTAACAGCTGCTGGGCCAACTGCACAGTTAAAGAAGCATAAATCTCCTGCAACAAAGCCTTCCTTATAGGATTTAATGCTAACCTTCTTCTCATGAGGGTTTGGTATCAAGCAACTGAGGAAAAGAAAGTCATGTGTTTTTTTTATATATTCAGTAAAGCAAGGTGTCTTTTTGGTGCTTTTAATATTAGGGTGGAAGGAGGAGTGTTTGATGGGACAAATCTTGCACAATTAGAAAGGCTTAGACAGCATATGGGAGGGCTGCTACGTGTGAAGAGTACTGAAAACCACAGACTGGCTGTGGGCAATGAGACATTACATTAAGAGGTTCACATTACCTTCAATGTGAATCTCATGAGTGGGACTGAGGGCACAATTTGACCCTAAAAGGAGAATGGAATTTGAACACTGGGGCCACTTACATGACTGTATCTCTTACATATTTGTGTGGGGAAAGCAAACTTGACAGTTTGACCATGTTCCCAATCTCTTACAAAGACAGAATTAACTGAGTCACTGGGAAAACAGAATTGCCTGTGATTCCAAAGAAATATGAAAGCTATGGCCTATGGGTCTGTAAAATTAGGCCAGGTCTACACTACCGCGGTAGTTCGACAGCTGGCAATCGAACTTCCGGGTTCGATTTATCGCGTCTGGTCTGGACGCGATATATCGATCCCGGAAGCGCTCGCCGTCGACTGCGGTACTCCAGCTCGGCGAGAGGAGTACCGCGGAGTCGACGGGGAGCCTGCCTGCCGCGTGTGGACCACGTCTGAACCGCGGTAAGTTCGAACTAAGGTATGTCGACTTCAGCTACATTATTCACGTAGCTGAAGTTGCGTACCTTAGTTCGAATTTGGGGGTTAGTGTGGACCAGCCCTTAGGCTTCTCAAAACAGTTCAACGGTATGTGCTCTAGAAACCATCAACAGTCCACTACACCACATGCCCAGGCACTTCCTGGAAGAAATGAAATGTGTCCTATAGTTCATACTGTAGTCAGTGCAGAAGTTGCTTTAAAATACTTACTGGTGTGGAAGTCTTATGTCTGTGCAATCTCCTGAATAGGGGGTCTTTTGGCATAACAAAGATAGCTGAATGAGATGAAGCACCTTGCTTGCCTTCATTAAACCCCAAACTGCTCACTCTCAGTCCTGGTCTACACTATGAGTTTAGGTCGAATTTAGCAGCATTAGATTGATTTAACCCTGCACCCGTCCACACGACGAAGCCATTTTTGTTGACTTAAAGGGCTCTTAAAATCGATTTCTGTACTCCTCCCCACTGAGGGGATTAGTGCTGAAATCTACATTGCCGGGTCGAATTTGGGGTAGTGTGGATGCAATTCAATGGTATTGGCCTCCGGGAGCTATCCCAGAGTGCTCCATTGCACTCTGGACAGCACTTTCAACTCAGATGCACTAGCCAGGTACACAGCAAAAGCCCCAGGAACTTTTGAATTTCGTTTCCTGTTTGGCCAGCATGGCGAGCTCATCAGCACAGGTGACCATGCAGTCCCAGAATCGCAAAAGAGCTCCAGCATGGACCGAATGGGAGGTACTGGATCTGATCGCTGTTTGGGGAGACGAATCCATGCTATCAAAACTCCATTCCACAAGACGAAATGCCAAAATATTTGAAAAAATCTCCAAGGGCATGATGGACAGAGGCTACAGCAGGGACCCGCAGCAGTGCCGCGTGAAAATTAAGGAGCTCAGGCAAGCCTACCAAAAAACCAAAGAGGCAAATGGCTGCTCCGGGTCAGAGCCCCAGACATGCCGCTTCTATGATGAGCTGCATGCAATTCTAGGGGGGGCCCCTACCACTACCCCACCCCGTCCGTGGACACCTGCAAGGGGGGAGTCTCATGCAACAGGGATGAGGATTTTGGGAACGAGGAAGATGAGGAGGTGGAGGAGGATGAGGATAGTGCACAGCACGCAAGCGGAGAAACCATTCTCCCCGACAGCCAAGAACTGTTTATCACCCTGGAGCCAATACCCTCCAAACCCTCCCAAGGCGGGCTCACAGACCATGAAGCTGGAGAAGGCACCTCTGGTGAGTGTACCTTTGTAAATATAATGCATGGTTTAAAAGCAAGTGTGTTTAATGATTAATTTGCCCTGAAGACTTGGGATGCATTCGCAGCCAGTACAGCCCCTCCTTTTAAATGGCCAACCCAACGGGTGCTTGGTATGGGAAAGGAGGGCGCTGCTGTTTGAAACCATTCCCACAAGTTATGAAGGTTGAAGAAGCCAAAAGACTGTGGCTTACCATGGCTGCGTGGAAGCCAAATTCTCTTTCCCGGCCCTGCGTGTGTGATCTCTCACACCAAACCAGCAGGCCCTCAATATAAGAGGCAAAATACGACCTTGTACCGAAAGCACATGTGCTATTTAATGTTAAGAGCTTGGTTCACCATGAAAGAGTCTACCCATTGTTCTCTAAAATGTGTCTTTTTAAATACTACTCTCCCTTTTTTTCCTCCCGCTGCTGCAAATGTTTCAACGCTCCCCCTATCATCTCTGTCCCAGAGGTTGGCGCAGATAAGAAGGCGAAAAAAACGCACTCGCGATTAAATGTTCTGTGAGCTCACGCAGTCCTCCAGCACTGAAAGAGCTCAGCAGAATGCATGGAGGCAAACAATGTCAGAGTCCAGGAAAGCAGAAAATGAATGCGAGGACAGAAGGGACGAGAGAGATGAGAGGTGGCGGGAGCAAGATGAGAGGTGGTGGCAGTGCGATGAGAGGAGGCCGGATGCAATGCTGAGGCTACTGGGGAATCAAACGGATATGCTCCAGTGTCTGGTGGAGCTGCAGGAAAGGCAGCAGGAGCACAGGACGCCGCTGCTGCCCCTGTGTAACCGCCCGCCCTCCTCCCCAAGTTCCATAGTCTTCTCACCCAGATGCGCAAGAACGCAGGGGGGTGGGGGGAGGAAGCTCCGGGCCCCCAACCACTCCACCCCAGAGGACTGCCCAAGCAACAGAAGGCTGGCATTCAATAAGTTTTGAAGTGCAGTGTGGCCTTGTCCTTCCCTCCTCCCCTCATCCACCACCCCACCTGGTGCTTCCCTCCTCCCCCACCCCTCCCGGGCTACCTTGGCAGTTATCCCCCTATTTGTGTGATGAATTAATAAAGAATGCATGATTTTGAAACAATAATGAGTTTATTGCCTCTGCAAGCGGTGACCAAAGGGGGGAGGGCAGTTGGCTTACAGGGAAGTAGAGTGAACCAAGGGGGCGGGTTTTCATCAAGGAGAAACAAACAGAACTGTCACACCATAGCCTGGCCAGCCATGAAACTGGTTTTCAAAGCTTCTCTGATGTGCAGCGCGCCCTGCTGTGCTCTTCTAATCGCCCTGGTGTCTGGCTGCGCGTAATCAGTGGCCAGGCAATTTGTCTCAACCTCCCACCCCGCCATAAACGTCTCCCCCTTACTCTCACAGATATTGTGGAGCACACAGCAAGCGGCAATAACAATTGGAATATTGGTTTCACTGAGGTCTAATTGAGTCAGTAAACTGCGCCAGCGCGCTTTTAAATGTCCAAATGCACATTCTACCACCATTCTGCACTTGCTCAGCCTATAGTTGAACAGCTCCTTACTACTGTTCAGGGTGCCTGTGTATGGCTTCATGAGCCATGGCATTAAGGGGTAGGCTGGGTCCCCAAGGATAACTATAGGCATTTCAAGTCCCCAACAGTTATTTTCTGGTCTGGGAAGTAAGTCCCTTCCTGCAGCTGTTCAAACAGAGCAGAGTTCCTGAAGATGCGAGCGTCATGTACCTTTCCCAGCCATCCCACATTGATGTCTGTGAAATGTCTCTTGTGATCCACCAGTGCTTGCAGCACCATTGAAAAGTACCCCTTGCGGTTTATGTACTGGCTGCCAAGGTGGTCTGGTCCCAAGATAGGGATATGCGTTCCGTCTATCGCCCCACCACAGTTAGGGAATCCCATTGCAACAAAGCCATCCACTATGACCTGCACATTTCCCAGAGTCACTACCCTTGATAGCAGCAGCTCAGTGATTGCGTTGGCTACTTGGATCACAGCAGTCCCCACGGTAGATTTACCCACTCCAAATTGATTCCCGACTGACCGGTAGCTGTCTGGCATTGCAAGCTTCCAGAGGGCTATCGCCACTCGCTTGTGAACTGTGAGGGCTGCTCTCATCTTGGTATTCTTGTGCTTCAGAGCAGGGGAAAGCAAGTCACAAAGTTCCATGAAAGTGCCCTTACGCATGCGAAAATTTTGCAGCCACTGGGACTCATCCCAGACCTGCAACACTATGCGGTCCCACCAGTCTGTGCTTGTTTCCCGGGCCCAGAATTGGCGTTCCATGGCATGAACCTGCCCCATTACCACCATGATGTCCAAATTGCCAGGGCCCGTGCTTTGAGAGAAGTCTGTGTCCATGTCCTCATCACTGTCGTGATCGCGCTGTCGTCGCCTCCTCGCCTGCTTTTGCAGGTTCTGGTTCTGAACATACTGCAGGATAATGCGCGAGGTGTTTACAATGCTCACAACAGCAGCGGTGAGCTGAGTGGGCTCCATGCTTGCCATGGTATGGCGTCTGCAGGAGAGCAGGAGAGCAGAGTTGCAGCAGAAGCGGTGGATGACGACGGATGCTATGAGAATAGATGTTTATACCGAACGATGAGAGGACCTGCGAGGTAGATTCATCGCACCAGGAGAGCAGGAGAGCAGAGTTGCAGCGGAAGCCGTGGTTGGATGACGACGGTTAGCAGTCCTACTGCACCGTCTGCTGAAAGCAGTATGGCGTCTGCACGGAAAAAAGGTATGAAACGATTGTCTGCCATTGCTTTCATGGAGGGAGGGGCGACTGATGACATGTACCCAAAACCACCCACGACAATGTTTTTGCCCCATCAGGCATTGGGAGCTCAACCCAGAATTCCAATGGGCAGCGGAGACTGCAGGAACTGTGGGATAGCTACCCACAAAGCAACGCTCCGAAAGTTGATGCTAGCCACGGTACTGTGGACGCACTTCGCCGACTTAATGTGCTTAGTGGGGACACACACAATCGACTGTATAAAATCGCTTCCTAAAAATCCACTTCTATAAATTCGACCTAATTTCGTAGTGTAGACATACCTTTAGACTCAGTTCAGGAGCTCTGATTTGGTTTTGGCAAAACCTCACTGGTCAGGGTTTGGTTTCACAAAAGAAAATCCCACAACAGGCATTTTTGGGGTTCTGAGTCACCAGAGTGTGAAGGCTTTTCAAGAAAATGACTTGCTGGTTGTCAAAGGCATGAGCCAACTCAGGAGACATACTAGTGAGATACAGAGCTTCCTCTGAGACTCAGAGTTTCCCCATCGTTTTTTTTTTTTTTTATAAGAACAAGCAAAATGCCAAAAGATCAGAATTTGAGCTTAGGTAAGCAAAGCTCTGAAGTTTACATTTAAAACTGAGCCAGACACTGCACAGTAAAATGCACTGCAAGGAACAATCCAGCACTGGCCTAGAGGATGTACTAGATGTCACAAGACCTAGACCATCTCCAATTTCTAGGGTTATCTGAATTTTTAACTTGAGGCTGAAAAACTGAGCTGAAATCTCCCAAGAACCACCTCTCTTGGGGTATTCTGGCATTTCCACTCCCTACCCTCGCCGGAACCAAGATATGGAGAGGGACGTGGCTATGACAAATAATAGGTTTGGGGAGGGGGGCGGGAATAAACCTACTGTGAGCCTCCACAACTCTTGGATTTGGTACCAGTTTGGGGGTTTTGTTTTATCCAGCCCAGCCTCACTCTTTGGATGAATGTGCCCTGTTTCAGTTAACAAGGCAAAACCTGAAGCTATCCTGGCAATGGTCACACTGACCCAGTTACTCTAACACTCAACACGTCCTTCAACCGATGGAAAATTCATTCAGCAACATTAAAAAGCGACACCCGCCACACAAAACCTTGTAGGTAAAGAAAGAACAACTTCCTGCAACATCCGCAGGCAGTGATGTTGGGACAATCTGAGAGGTGAACGGCACAGAAGGGCAAAACCTTGCTCTGCATCAAATCTCACAGCCAGGACTCGGCTTCTTGGCCTCGGTCCCAGTTTACCTCAGGCAGAACAGCGTGGAAACAGTTTCATTCATTCTGTTTTGCTGATAGTGGCACACTGGGAGCTGAAACTTTGCACTGGCCATGTCTGCCATTAAGATCAGCTCAAAGAAATTCAGTGCTGTGTCAATTCAGTCTAATGGGAGAAATATTTTATCCTCATGCTGGGGGCAGGACTCCTCTAACTAGATCTTGGTGGAAATATTTTAATCAAAAACTAATTTAGATGAAAAATGGCTTATTGTGAACAACAAAACAAAAAAATGTGGAAAAATTGCTTTTTGACATTTTCCCAAAAGAAAATTTTTTGGATCAAAAACACTTTTCAAAAATTGAAAATTTTTACTGAAACCCAAAATCCAAAAACAGTTTTTTGAAAATCAAAACATTTTTAGTTTTAAAAAAAAAAACCTAAAATATTTTCATGGGGAAAAGGAAAGAAAATAATTCTCCTCCCCACAAAAAAAATCCTATGAAAAATAATTGCTATTTTCCGACGAGCTCTACCTCTCACCGGTAAACCAGGAAAAGGGGTGGTCCCCTTACTGATGCACCACTGTTATCTTGTGTCTTCTACATTGTGAAAGCATTTCCCAACTAGGGTGAACAGAAAGCAAGTGTGAAAAATCGGGACAGGGGGTGGGGGATAATAGGAGCCTATATAAGAAAAAGACCCAAAAATTTGGACTGTCCCTATAAAATCGGGACATCTGGTCACCCTATTCCCAACACTCAGCGTGATTGGTTTCACCACAGAAATGTAGGACAGGACTGGAAGGACTGTGAGAAGATAGCCAAGATAGTAATAGCCAGGAGTTAGACCATGAGCCCAGTCCAAGGACCCCTGTAGTTCACTGGGTGTTTCCCAGAACAGTAGAGCTAACTGATCATGGAGGCTGCTTTATCCCAATTCAGCAGATTCAAACACCAGCAATGCTGAATCAGCCCTTCATTCTTTGCAGGAACCTATGATGGGCAGAATGTTAAAATCCAAAGCTTTGGGCACACTTTCATCACAGCATCATACATATCTGCCGCTGGGGTGGGAGGCTGGGGAACAGAAGATCCCATAAAGCCTGTGTTTTCCCTTTGCCAAGATTTCTTTTCCCATCTACTATCGTGAAGGCTGCCACCTTCCACCCCCACGCTGGCTGTACTTCATGGGTTAGTACTTTGAGACGGAAGAGAAGATAAGATTAACGTTACTGCAAATAATCATGTCCCTCAAGTTCAAGGTAAACAGTTATAAAAGCAAAAGTTTATATTAATTTTATTTCTTGGCTCATTTTTGTTCAAGTAGTTGCTTCCTGTGTGTATTGGGAATGGATGATCTGTGCTGGGGAAGAGGTTAATAGAGAGTTTAAAATGATGATGAAATTGATGCTTCGCATTAGTGGTGCTTAATTGTTGAATGCCTTTGCCAGAAACCAAAGACACAGTTACCCCCACCGTAAGGTAGTACCAACTTACATACTGCAGGACAGGCGCTTTTGGAAGCTTGATCTCAATTCAAACCACTTGTATTTGATTGGGATTGAACCATGAAACCTGTGGGGAAGACAGTTGTATTTATATTGGTTATTTATTGGGTATCAAATTATGTTTGGGCTGAGTTATCTTACACAGTACTAATGGCTGGTGGGTTTCTCCTTGTTTATGCAGCTAATGGAGAGTCATGTAAACTGTCACAGCTCTGATTTCTTCCATCAGCTGACACAGACAGAACACAGGGGACACCTGGGGGAATTTAGAGGGACTAAATTGCAGGGATTGACAGTAAACCAGGCCTTCATGCTCCAGCTAAGGCAACTCACACCACCAAATATATGCAAATACAACAGGGTTATTCAGATACAGTTAAGACCAAAACCAATGCCGGTGCATTCCAAGTATCATTTGCATTACCAGCCCCACACCCCTGATTGTCTAGAACAAATGCTTGGTTTAGAACTAATTGGGAAATATCTCTCAATCTTTTTTTATGTGGTTTCCACACAATCAAAATTTTCTGGGGGTAATTTTTGATTTTGATGAAATTTTTTGATTTGCCATTGAGAAAAATCAAAAGGAAATGTTTTGTTTCCCAACTTGAAACAGTTTGGTTGGTTCAACTGTATTTAAATGTTTTGTGTCAGGTCAGTTAGACATTAATCTGGGTCCCCCTGAGTTATCATATTGCCTCATGGGAGTTGTAATTCAAGTGCCTTATGACCCTATTCATCTGTTGGCCAGCTTCCCTGACAAGACAACATCTTTCATAATGCACTCCCGTCTCACTTCTGGCTGAGCCATCATAGGAGTCTGATGGCCATGGTGCATCTAGTCTGGCCAGGGAGCCTCACCCATAGAGGAGAATATGGGCATGCAGCACCTGAACTACAACTCCCATGAAGCAATGCAGCAGCTTAGGCAGATGCTGTTCAATGTCAAACTGAGCCAAAATGCAATGTTTTGATTTGGGAATGTAACAAATTTTCAATTCAATAAAAAAGGTGTTGAAACAAAACATTCTGAAAAATTTCTTTTCACAACTTTTTGTTCCACAAAACATTTTATTTTCTCTACTTTTAGTCCTGATTTGGGATGAAAAATGTCAAAGTACTGGAATTTCCCATGGGATGGAAATTCCAATTCATGCTGAGCTCTAAACAGGACAAAGTGTCAAGCTACCAAAGGAATTCCACAACAGATCACAGCCAGCTAGGAGTGCATTATACACCAGAGAGAGCCATATGCAATATTTTCTGACTGATCAATCAACTAGATCTACTGAGAACTGCGCTTTTAATGCTCCCTTACTGTTCTGCAACATTCACCTTTATCTACATGAATTTCTTTGTTCCCATGTAAATGTAACGTTTATAAGACAAGCAAAAAAAAAAAGTTGTAGCCTACGGTTATCTAACTAGGACCCAATATTAACAAGTAGAGGAGGCTGAAAAGTAAAAAAAGAAAAGAACAATAATTTTGTCAAAACTTTTTATGTGGGTCTTTTTTTTTTTTTCCAAAATGTTGATGAACAACTGAATACACGAACAACCTGATCAATGCAGCTCTAAAGTGAAGTATTGAATGTGCTACAGTCAATCATTTTGGGCAGTTGTCAGAGATGGTGGATTGGAATAACGTACTCATCTCCTGGGCCAATTCTTTGCTTAGCCCATACATTAAGCATTAGAAATGCTGCAGCTAGATCTTGTCAAGTACTGAGCATCTTTATCTCCCACTGGCTTCAAGAGGCAGTGAGTGTGCTGACCGCCATATTGCAGTCTGAACCTGCAAGGTACTGAAATCAGACTTCTAAGGTACCTCAGCTATTAAACCATATAGTGTTTTTTTTAAAAATGAAGTGTGGCAAAACCTGCCAGTTTCTTTATTTATTGCCTCCTAGAATGAGGAAAAAGTTGCAGTGACCCCTGATAAAAATATGCTTCCTACAAAGGAGACAATGGCTGCTCAGTTTCTCAGCTATTTTCAGTACCTCCGCCTCTGTGTGCGAGTCATGTTCTGAGACATGTTTATGTGGTTTAACACTTTCAAGTAGTTCTTGTTCCACGCCAGGCCCAGCAGTTCTGCAGTTCCTAGGTCAGTGACTAGGCATCTTATTTCTGGCACCAAGCCTATCTGTCCAGCCCAGTTGCAGAAGGTTTCTAGAAAAGGCACCATCTCACATAAAGTGTTAAGGAAGGGTTTTTTTCTGGATTACTTGCTTAGAGACTGTCAAAAATTCTCTCTTTACATCAGATTCAGATCCTTAAGCAGCTAAATGGGCAGAGATTTTTCTGCCTCTACAATGATGGGTATCACTGGAGAGGCAAAAATGTTTATGTAAACCCTGGGAATTAAATCCCATTCTTCGTTTATCATTGTACCATAATAAAATAATAATAATAATAAAAGATCTTTAAAGAACAATGGAGGTAGTAATGTAATATTTGAACACAGAAAGTTTGTGTTGCTAAGGTACTGGTATCGGACTGTGGGTTCAAGTCCCACCTCTGCAACAGGATTTCCTATGTGACCTTGGGCAACTCACTTGATTGCTCTGTGCCTGGATTTCCCAGTCTGTACAATGGAGATAATTATTCCATACCTCACAGGGGTACTGCGAGGAGAAATTCACTAATGCTTGTGAGGTGTTTAGATACCATGGTGATGGAGGCTATCACATACGTACCTTTATAGAGTAAGGTCTTGTCTACACTATGGGGGTAAGTCGACTTAAGTTAAGCAACTCATGAATAACATGAATAATGTAGCTGGAGTCTATGTAGCTTAGGTTGACTTACTGCAGTGTCTACACCGCGCTGGGTCGATGGGAGACACTCTCCTGTCGACTTCCTTTACTCATCCTGTTTCGGTGGAGTACCGGAGTCGACTGTAGAGTGATCTGTGGTCGATTTAGCAGGCCTTCACTAGACCCGCTAAATCGACCCTGGGTGCATCGATCCCTGGTAAGTGTAGACATGCCCTAAGCCTAAAAATTGTTGTAGGTAAATAGAATACACTTGTCACCAATAGTTCATCAGTTAGGCCAAGAACTAAATGGGCCATGGAGACTGAAGTAGCCTCTTACCCTGACATGGTGCTTCCAGGACAGCTTTGTGGCAGCAGCATGAAGGAAGCTGGCTGCCACCTGCGCTGTCAGAAGGGGTCTCTAGGTTGTATAAATACACTTTTAAAGAGCATCACATTCACTTATAGTACTTCCTGAAATTTGACATGCCTGAGTAATGCCTGTGATCAGTGACTAGCTGCCAACCAGCACCTCTGTCATGCCATAAGATGCCAGCACTCCTCCATTTTCTCATACACCCACCTTCGTAATGGGCTGGTGGGCAGCACTCTCTTTGGAGTTACCCAGCTCTGCATCAGGAGAAGCTGGGATGAGAGGGATGGAGGCTAAAGCTCTCCCATAATTGTTTAGACCGACTCTAATAAAGAGGTTGTTGAGGCTCCTTACATACGAGCCAGCATTGAGCAATGCCTCCCCGGTTTGCCTTGCTTTGCAGTGATCATGATTAAAAGACTGTTAGAAAACTAGATACTACAATCTAGATAAGGTTACTTCAGGAGTCCCTGGAAAATACTGCCACTACTGAAGTACCACAACCAGCGGAGAACTGCCTCAGGGCTCTGTGAATTATGAGCTTATGCAGCTGCACAAATGGTCATGTAATTGGATTATTTTTAAACTATTACATAATTTTGCACAGATCCTCAGCTGCAAATTAAGGTGGCTTTCTTCACTTGAGTGCAGCTATTGTCTGAGAACTTACACCAGATAACAATCGGACCCTTTAATTCTCTAGCCCTTTAGATGGCGAAGAAAACCTTCAAAATAGGAACCCAATGTACCCAGACACATGTTTGCAGTCAAATGTTCTGGTTCATCTCTATGGGGTCCTTCTCTGTAGCCCAGAGATGAACAATTCAAATGGCCACATTATTTCACTGCTGATCAGTTTAGGGGAAATGTAGAATTGATGTGCTTATTTGTTAGTTTTGGATCCCTGCCCTGAAAACCTTGCTGTTTAGTTTAAGGTAAGTGGTAATTAATATAACAAACAATAGGAGGAGTGAGGGAAGAATCATGAGAGCACGCAGTTAAATCAGACTAGGAGGGGCATAACCTGAATGCCCAAACACTATTAATCATTTTACTTTTTTAAAACTCTCTGCCTACTTCTTTTCTTTTTTGAATACTGCGTTGATTCCCTGACTCATCCCATTTCTTTTACATTTCAATTTTAGTTTAACACATTCCTGTTTCTAGGTCAGGGGAGTCTCATAGCAAAATTATCCATAAGCTTTTAAACTGTCCCAACCCCCACTCAACAGGTAGATGCTGGACAGCTCACTCCTCCACTGCTGGGCTGATGACCCTGAAGGTAAGAAACCACTTTTCAAAGATAGGTACTGGATACAAATCCACCCACATTCGCTAGGTGCTGTATCCTTTATCATCTGCTACTAATTACATTCAAGCACAAGAGAGTACGCCCTGGAAATCCACTAACCTGGCCAACCCTTGGCCTGCTCTGCTTCTTCCCCCAGTGCAGAACACCCACAGGCCTCATAGAGCCGGATGTGGCTTCTTGTTTTTGAGGTAGGTGGTGAAAGTGTCCAGAGCTCTCAGTTCAGTTAACAGCGCTGCCTGCTTCACATGCACATTAATCAGTTTGCCAGCTGCAAGCAATGTGTCCTTACTTGACTAAAATATCTAACAGTTATTCCCCAAAGGGCTACCCAGCACACACACAAAACCAAACACACACACACACACACTTTCCAGCTCAGCAGTGCAGAGACTGGCTCATTCACACAGTCTTGCCCTTGGCCACAGTTCTCATAAACCTTCATTGCTTTACAGCGTGCCCACTCTCACCTCTTGGCTCTTCCGATACAGATGGTTTTAAAATCCCTTATTTGCCCTTCTCCCTTCCCTATTTGTCACCCATTTGAACCTTTAGACGCTGGAGGGTTTGGTGCATTTGTAAGACACTCTGGGTGGGGAATAAGAAATAGGAAGCGAGCACTGAGGAGAGACATGTGCAGATGATTGGATTCTCTTTCCTCATATCACACCACCAATGCTTGTTTGTTGCAGATATCTGGCCCAGCTTTAACACCACCAACAATCTTCAGGGCACCCAAGATACTGCTATTACTATTTACCCCTTATTATATGTAATCAACCAACACCACCATGGGAGTAGGGAAGTATTATTATCTCCATTTTACAGATGGGGAAACTGAAGCAGGAGTGTTACGTGACTTGTCCAGTGCAAGGGCAGGAGTCATTGTTAGGGCATGTTAGAACTTTGTGGTTCCTGTTTCCCAGTCCTCTACTCAGGGCCAGACCACTAGAGCACATTCTGTAGTGACCATACTAATGCCTAAGCACAGTCATGGCATAATTATGACTAGAAGCTTAAGGAGTAGCCACTTGCGGGGAATGATGATGACACCCTTCTGTATGGCCACTGGTCATACAACCAATACCTAGTGCAAGGGAAAACAAAGCAACATGGATTCAAACCAAGGGAGACGTGAAGCAGACTCCCTAGCAATAAGCCAGAATAAACCAAGAGGAGCCAAGAATAAAACTACATCTGCTACAATGCCAAGCAGCACTCTCTGGCATCCCTTCCAACACGGGCTGTGGATATGAGAAACTGGCAAGCAATGCTGCACAGCTCCCAGCACACTAGGAGCACATTCCTGGCCTGCCATGAACGTACCTCTTTTCAAAAATAATTTATCCATGTCTCTCCCTCTCTCTCCCCTCACTTCTTTCTGCCAGGTGGGCTAAGGCTAACAGAACCTAGGTCCCTGGGTGGAGAACGAGGGAGTTAAGTGTAGTATATTTTAATAAATACCATATATCCCTCAGGTTCCATTTGCCTGGCAGTCAGACAGGTTAAATCAAGAGGCTGTTAAAGGAGGAAGCAAACAGGAAAAGACAAAATGGCAAAGATAAGGCTCCTTAAAGGAGCAATGGGGAGAGCCTGAGCTTGGCTCCCACTAGGCTGGCATGGTTTACTCTTCCCTAAAACCTCTGAAAGTCTAGGATCAAAGGGGAACCTAAGCCTTAAAGCAGCTGGCCTCGGGAAGGAGGGGTGGAGGTGCCCAGGGAGCATCAGCAAGAGCACCCAACTGGCAAGGAGACCCACAAAGAGGCCATGCTGCAAACAGGACAGTCGCTCAACCCAGCCAGAGATGAGGGTGAACTGGGATGAGGGGAAACTTACAACCGAATTCAAGAAAAGACTTGGGGCAAGTCTACACTACAAAATTAAGTTGACTAAGTTACATCGACATGCAGCCACCATAGCAATTAAATGGCTTTTGCACGTGCACACGATGTTCCTTGTGTCGGCGGGCGCGTCCTCACCAGGAGCGCTTGCACTGATTTAACCGTCGTCATGAGGCATTGTGGGACGGCTTCTGAAAGGCAGCAACAGTCGAGGTAAGCAATGCAGTGTCTGCACTGACACTGACTTCACCTAAATACATCAACCTAAGCGCTACACCCCTCGCAGAGGTGGAGTTATTAAGTCGGTGTAGTGGGCGAGTTACATCGGTGGGAGTGACATTTTAGTGTAGATGCTTATGGAGTTAGGTCTACATAAGCTGCCTTACGTGGACCTAACTCTGTAGTGCAGGACAGGTCTACGTGTAGGTAAGGGGAAGTGTGTATAGAACTTTATTGTTTAACCCCTTTGCTCTGCGTACGATGTACCTTTGGGTGAAAGAATAAATCCTGCCTTGTTGTGAAGAAGCTGTTTCTGAGTCACTTTACGCAGGTGCTGTCACAAATCTCTGGAGGTAAAGGCCTTTAGGGGCCAAACTCAGTTGGGCCTGTTGGGTTAACCTGGTTGGGAAATAGGGAATGCGGCCACCCAGAGATCCAGTTCAAGAGTGGTTGGACCCACAGGATTCTATCCTGAGGGAAGTGTAGGAAGCCATGGCCTGTCACCCAAGGAGTGCGCTTATGAGGGACAAAGAGGAGTCTGGAGCGCAGCTCACCCTATAACCAATACACACTGAAATATCACCCCCCGGGATGGAGTCTTGTTCTCATCTTGCTTGTGAGCCTTGCCTTTCTTCTTAACTGAGGCAATCCAGTTGGCTTAAACCCGTCCCAGAAGGTAGCCTTCTAACAGCAAACAGCTGTGAGGCATCTCCCCCCTTTGACCACATCTCCCCGATTTATTTTATCCTACTCCTTCCTTGCACCACTGATTTTTTGTCTCTTTCACCTCTCCCTCCACACTTGCACCACTGGAGTCGCAAATATGTGCGTAACCGTACTACATTACACACAAACACAGCTCATTGTCACCCATAAAACAACCCTGGATGCTGGCAGGCCACATTAATGCATGGACTCACAGTCAAGCTGGCTGCAGAGAGCCAAACTCAGAGGTGATGTAAAATACCCAACATTAAGGGGTGTGGAGGTAAATTACATGCCTGGTGTGTGTACGTGTTTAAGTTATATGCCCCGGGAGAGGAAGGGTAGGGACGATAGCAGGAAAAACAACAAATGAGAGTGTAAGAAGGTGTGAGATAAACCAGAACCTCCATACTTTATCTTAGCAACCAACAGGAAAACGTCACGTCTGCCACAACCTCACTTTCCCATCCTTTCAGCATGTGTGCTACACTAATTTGCACCCACAAACAGCTGCGTACACTCTCCTTTAAGCCATCTCTGAATTGAGACCAGAATGCTCAAGTCATATTATTGCTATTTGTATTGCTACAATACAAGACTCACCCAACCGCTCAGTATTTGTACTGCCACTGTACAAACATCTCCCTCCCATCCAGTGTCTGTTAGACAGCAAACTCGACCGCTGAAGGTGGGGTCAAGTCACACACACACACACACACCCATTTCTGATGCAGCTTTGTAGTGATACTTACCAGGCAACTGTGTAGCAGCAGAGTTGGAAAACCCAAGACACACTAAACAGTGGTTGAGGCAGGGAAGCCCCAGACTTTCCTATTCATGCTAAATTTCTCTGTTCTGCAACAAGAAAAATGTTACTCATCAGTGGAGTCTTTGAGATTGCAAGGACATGTCAACACAGAAAGACTCCCTCTAGCAGTGACAACATCAGGAGGGTTCCTAAGTGTAACCTACTTGTTAGCGCCCTGAACCAGGGTCCAAAGGACATGGGTTCTATCCCTGTCTCTAGGTGACCCTGGGCAAGTCACTTCACATGCCTCAGTTTCCCCATCTGTAAAAGGGGGGTGATGACATTGATCTCCTTTCGGGCTAAACGGAACAAATCACATAAAAGTGGCATTAGGCAACACAGCTGCTGGAAGTGTGATTTTTGAATGAGACGCAGAACTGAGGTTTTCACCTCTGTTGGTCACTGCAAATCCATATAGCCCTTTTCCCCCCCAAAAAGCAGGGGCCTGAGCCTCTGTTTACATTGAGGCTTTTGGTCCAAACTTCCAGGATTAGCAATGTTAAGATCCCTTCCCTAATGTAGATGGAGTTTCAGCTGATGACAGGTTTTCAGCATCACGTTGATTAGATTTCCTCCAAAAGTGTTAGCTGACACAGCCGTGATAACACAGCATTACAACTCTGTCTGCACTGGGCTTTCATTGTTAGCATTGCTAACATCAATTTAACTCAACTGCTGTTTTTCATAAAGTTCCCTAGCATAGACAAGGTCTTAGTGCCAAGGCTAACTTCCAGCTTGAGTAATTATATTCTGGCCTGCCGCCTGCATTCCCTTGCAGTTTCAGTTTGTGATCTTACTAGCCTAAGCACCTGACAACAGCTGCTGCGTGTTAATATCTATTGTGTTTCACCCCAGAGCTGGCTTCAGTGGTGGGTGAAGTGAACCCAGCGTTGCTCACTGACACCTTTACCACCAGTTATCAACTTGATACTATGTATATTACCACCCACGGAATAGGAAATACGCTGCAGTCTCTCAGTGACAGCCATTGGTAACTATTTATCTTTTAACAGTGATCAATACGTAGTGCAGTGTATGCTGCTCCACCAACAAGTGCTCATCTTAGCCTCTCTAAATAAACTTTGGGTCAGGTCCTTCCTGCACCGAGATCCACACAGCATAGGAGTGCAGGATCTTGGTGTGCGGGGAGAGGAGAGAAGGGAGAAAGGGGCCATTGGACAATTGGTTATAGCTCCTCGTTTCTACAGACTGACCTCCACTGGCTGCAGCTCCAGCAGCTGTAGCTTATGTCAGCTTAGTTTGCTCCCTAAGGGATGACTACACCAGCTGAAAATTGGTGGACCCCCTCTACAGCTCCTGACATGCCCCCTACTCCAAGAGGTGTGTCTGTGTGTGTGGGAAGAGGGTAGTTGAGGTCCGACCAGGATGCACTGGGGCAATTCCCAGCTTTGGACAGATTCCAACTCCTTTTTACTGACACACTTTTTTTTTTAAAGTGGGATTTTAATACATTGTCTACCAGAGTAATCACAACAGACCCCTTCCAGAGTGACACAGAAGGTTAAATCTGCTTTAAAATAAACTCCCCCTCTCTTGTAAATCAAGGAAAATACTATTTAGCATCTCTCCCTTTTCCTCTTCTCTCCTCTGGCCTTCAGCCAGCTGGAGCCTTTCAAGGCAAATTCAAGGGTTTTGCTATCAACACACAGATAAATATTGTGTAGACAGAGAACAATTTATTAGAAAGGCCATATAAATAAGTCAAAGATAAGAACATAAGAACAATGGTCCATCTAGCCCAGTATCCTGTCTTCAGACAGTGGCCAATGCCAGAGGCCTTAGAGGGAATGAACAAAACAGGGCAATTTCAAGTGATCCATCTCCTCTTGTCTCCTCCCAGCTTCTGTCAGTTGGAGTTTTAGGGACATCCAGAGCACAGGGATGCATCCCTGACTATCTTGGGCCTGGTCTACACTAACCCCCCAATTCGAACTAAGGTACGCAACTTCAGCTACGTGAATAACGTAGCTGAAGTCGACGTACCTTAGTTCGAACTTACCGCGGTCCAGACGCGGCAGGCAGGCTCCCCCGTCGACTCCGCGTACTGCTCTCGCTGAGCAGGATTACCGGAGTCGACGGCGAGCACTTCTGGGTTCGATTTATCGTGTCCAGACAAGACGCGATAAATCGAACCCGGAAGTTCGATTGCCAGCCGCCGAACTACCGCGTAAGTGTAGCCAAGCCCTTGGTTGATGCACCTATCCTCCATGAACACAGTTATACTTTTGGCCTTCACAACATCCCAAGGCACTGACTTCCACAGATTGACTGTGCGTTGTGTGAAGAAGCACTTCCTTCAATACCAAATATAACTGACATTATTCAGTGCTAATACTAAAAAGGACATTTTCCCCACTGAAGATCTGTAATTTTTTTTAAAAGTTTAGTTTAATGCTAATCCTATGGTCAGGAATTGTCTGAACTAACTAGCCCGCTAGAAATGAATTTGAAGGTGGGCTACCCCTATCATATTTTTTATAGTTGAAAACGTGGCAACATTTTTGCAATTCATTAGTAGTTTTTCAAAATTTTATCAATTATTTTTGAAAATTGAAATGTTCCAACCAGCTCTGCAGCTGGTCAAAAACTTTAAAAAAAATAAATCCTTATGAAAATTTAATTGAATTACTTTTGAGTCCCTCCCCCTCTCGCCATCTGAAATCAAAATTGAAAATGAAAAGAACAATTGAAATGTGCAGAATTCCAACAAGCTCTCGTGAGTAATGAGAGATCAAACAGATTTTTCAGGACGGAAATTGTATTTGGGCGTAGAGGAAGAATTCTGAAGCGCAGCCTGAAGCAATGGGGAAGGATTTTTTTAAACTGATTCCTTCAGGGTCTTCAAGGTGCTAATGAGTTCAAGGGTAAGCTTTTCAAAAGTGTTTAAGTTACTTACAAGCCTAAGGGGACGTCTATGCTACACCGGTTACAGAGGCACAGCTATGGTGCTACAGCGGTGACACTGTAGCGCTGATGCTTCCTACATCAATGGAAGGGGTTTTTCCTGTCAAAGTAGTTAATTCACCTCTTCTGTCCACCTAGTTGCATCTGCAGTGGGGATTAAGTTGACCTAACGACAACATACAGGGCACAACATTTTCCAAATCCCTGAGCGATGTAGCTTGGTCCATCCAATGTTTAGATGTAGACCAGGCCTAAGGGTATGTGTCCTCTACAGAGACTATGCCTGCATAGGTACGTCACCACAGCTATGCCAGCAAAACCCCGTAGTGTAGACGCAGCCATTGGAACATCACCTTCCCAAACAACAGTAGGTAGGTTGACAGAAGCATTCTTCCATTGACATTGCTGCGTCTACACTGCGGGTTAGGTCAGCATAGCTATGACAGTGAAGGGGCTGTAACTATGGGCTAGTCTACACTACCCGCCCGGATCGGCGGGTAGAAATCGATCTCTCGGGGATCGATTTATCGCGTCTCATCTAGATGGATAAATTGATCCCCGAATCGACACGCTTACTCCCACCTCGTCAGGAGGAGTAAGCACCGTCAATGGGGGAGCCGCGGCGGTCGATTTGCCGCCGTCCTCACAGCGGGGTAAGTCGAATAGGATACGCTGAATTCAGCTACGCTATTCGCGTAGCTGAATTTGCGTATCTTAAATCGACCCCCCCCCTTAGTGTAGACCTAGCCTAAGTCTACCTAACTTAAGTGTAGACCAGGCCATAGTCCCATTTTCAAAAGTGACGAAGGTATTAGGGCCAGGTTTTTAGGGGTATTTAGGCACCTCGTGCAATTTTCAAAAGCATCTAGGCACCGAACACCGAACACCCATTGAAATCAAGGCCCAGATCATCAAAAGGCATATAGACACCTAACTTCTACTGATTTCAATAAAAGTTAGAAGCCAAAACTGCTTTAAGGACTGGGCCTTAGGAATAAAGTCTCATAAAAAGTCAATGGCACTTAGGTGCCTAATTGTCCAAGTCACTTCTGAAAATGAGATGTAAGCTTCTAAGTCACTTAGGCATTTTTGGAAATGTTACCCTTAATCCCCAGACCTTAAATAATCCAAATATTCGAGCCATGTTCTGTAAAAATTGCTTTGTTTCCTTCATGTACATGTCCATTTTATAAACTCAAGGTAGCTAGCAAGTTTTTTTTGGCCAGAGGGAGTTGAACTGTGGAAGCAGATGGAGAATATAAACTTTTTAGCAATTAATTTGAAAAACACCTCAAGTTCCTGTTTTCAGAAGTAGCTTTTTTACAGTGATTCAGCAGTTTACAATACAAAGATAAGTATCTCCAGATGCAGGCTCAGGAAAAGCATGAAAACCAACAATCATAATAAATTTCGCAAAGAACCCACAAACCCATGTTCTGGAGGAGATGCTCTCCAAATGCAATGTTAAGGGCAAGCAACGTTTGCCTTTGTTAGGATTTCCAGTGGAGGCAATAGTTCTAAGCATTCCTGGCACACTTTCCTCTCCTTGCCTGTCATTGGACAGAGCACATTAGAAACTCACACTTTCCTTAACTTTTAGTGTGATTGTTCTCCAAACCTCCCTGCAGCCCACCACAACACCCAGCCCTTAGGATTCCCCTTCTCTTTTTTTCTAAGTTATCTCCCTACACCAACCACAAGTGCAACACTCACCAAGAGTGTAGATACCAATGTTATTCCATGGCTCAGCCAGCAGCAAGTGCTCTTGCTGGGGACTGATGGTCTTGAGAATAACCCACTGAAGTCAGGAGACTTAACTTTTATTTCTAGCGTTGCCGTAGACATCTTGTGTGACCTTGGGCAAAGTTTTAAAAATTGCCTTAGATTTTGGGGGCCCGTATTTAAATGCTTAGGCCTGGTCTACATTTAAAAATTAGACTGACATAGCTGTGATGTTACACCCCATATTCTTCATGGAAATATGGTTATGATATGAATATGGTATAACTAAGAAATACTTTATGTAAGATGGGTCTTGTGAGGTATCATTGGAAAGGTTATAATTTACTGAATGTGTTTATCCAATGTGTATGCATGTATCATTTTAGTATCTGAAGCGGGAAATATTGACCATGTCTCTGTATTTCAAATGTGCTACGTTGGATGAGGCCAAACAATGTTAGTGGCTTATTGAAGAAATGCACACAAGCATAAGGATTACCCCAGGAACTGTGTGCAATAGACACCTCTCAGAGATAGCTCTACACAGTGGGAACTGTTTGACCCAAGTCACAGCAAAAGAGCTTTCCAGCAAATGGGGGGAAGATATAAAAGAAGGAACAATGACAACATGGGGTCATCACTCTCCCCACAACAACACACCTGAAATCACCTGAGGAACAAAGACTGAACTGTAGGAAGTGATCGTCCCAGGCTGGAAGGATTTTTAGCTTGTGTAAGAAAACCTGGGAAAGCCAAGGCAACTTGTGCCTTAAGAATCTGCCAGCCTGTTTATCAGTCAGGATGAGAATTTGTTAATTTGTATCCTACCGATCTAGTGTGTCAGTTTGCGGCTTTTGTTTATTTACTAAGGCAATGTGCTTTGTTCTGTTTGCTATCCCTTTAACCACTTAAAATCTATCTTTCGTAGTTAATAAACTTATTTTGTTCATTATTAAACCCAGTTTATGTAATTTCTAACTGGGGGGAAGGAGTCATGCATATCTCTCTTCACACTGAGGAAGAGGGCGGATTTTTATCAGCTTGCGCTATGCAGATTTTTCTATACAGTGCAAGACAGTATTATTTTGGGTTTGTCTCCCAAAAGGGGTGTGCACGTGAGTGCTGGGGGAGTCCCCTCACACAGAGCTGACTTCAGTCTATGGCTGCAGCTGGGTGTGGCCCTGCCTGTGTGTGTGTGCTGCAAGAGGCCGGAGAGCCTAATTCAGCAAAACAGGGAGTGGGAACCCAGGCTGGTGGAGCAGGAGAGGCTCAGTGAAATCCCAGTACATCAGGTGGCATTCCAGAAGCGGGGTCCAACCCGTCACAACAGCTACCTCACTCAAGGCTGGTAAAAAAAATTCACAGCCCTGAGTGATGCAGCAAGGTCGACCTAACCCACCGTATAGATGCAGAATTCTTCCATCGACCTAGCTACTGTCTCTGAGAGAGGTGGATTAACTACATCAACAGAAAAACCCCTTCCGTCAATGTAGGAAGCTTCTACACGATGGTGCTACAGCTGTGCCGCTGTACTGTAGACATACCCTAAGGCTAAAATATTCAGACATAGGTGCCTAACGTTAGTCACCCACACCCATCTTTAGCCACCTAAATAAGTGGCCTGATTATTGGTGCTATTGAATACTCACAGCCCTGCTGAAGTTAACAGAAGCTGCTCAGCAGTTCTGAAATCAGGCCACTTGTTTACGGGCCTGTAGTGAGTCGGTATGGCTCCCCGTCGCCCCAGAGAGGGAAGAGCCCATCCGGAGGCCGCAGTGGGTGGAGCCAGGGAGCCCTGAGCCCGCCTCTCAGAGGGTCAGGCGGCGACCCGGAAGCATAAAGGCTGGCCCTCAGAACTCAGTCAGGCCCCAACCGCCGAAGAAACCAGACGCCTCCAGCCTAGCTCGGGGCGGGGAAACCTCCGCGAGCCGGGGCGGCCGCCAAGAGCCGCCGGGCCTGCCCTGCGCCCACTACCCCGAGGAGCTGCCGGTCCTGCCCTGCACCCACCACCCGGTGAAGCCGCCGAGCCTGCCCTGCGCCTACTATCCCGAGGAGCCGCCGGGCTTGCCCTACACCCACTACCCGGAGGAGTTGCCGGACTTGCCGAACGACGCCTGGCTGGACGAACCCATGGTCCAGGACCCCCACCCCGAGGCTGACACCAGCCCCCAGCTAGGCCCAGAGGGGGAGTCTGGAAGTAGCCCAGGGGCAGCCAACCCCAGTCTGGCTGCAGCATTACCGGAGCCTATGTCAGTGTGTTGCGGCCAGGATCCCCACTGACTAAGCAGCGGGCCTTCTGCCGCTGCTAGGGCCCCGGGCTGGGGCGCAGTGGAGTGGGAGGGCCTGCGTCCCCCCCTGCCACCCAACCCGTGGATGGCAGTCTCCCCCTCTCCCAGGCCTGTCGTGGCTTAGGTTATACTGTTGCTCAGCCCTGACTGAGGGCCTGAGCGCCTGTCCCAGCGTTTGTTGCCCCGCCCTGACCTAGGGCCTGGGCCTAAATACTTTATACTGTTGCTCAGCCCTGACTGAGGGCCGGAGCGCCTGTCCCAGCGTTTGTTGCCCCACCCTGACCGAGGGCCCGGGCTGAAATACCTTTTACTGTTGCTCAGCCCCAACTGAGGGTCTGAGCCCTGACATAACGTTGGTGTCCGCCCGAAGCTAGGGTCGGGCTTATCGTGCCCCTCAGGACAGCAAGGACCGCCGGGGAAACCCTGCCCCCAGACAGAGTGCCCAGCCCCGGTGGGTAGGGAGTCGGTGTGGCTCCCCGTCGCCCCGGAGAGGGTCGAGCCCCAGCAAACTCTTGTACAGGGCCTAAGTAGGGATTTAGGTGCTTGAGATGAAGCACCCATGTTTGAAAATGTTGGCCCCAAGACCTTATTTTCAGAAGGCCTGAACACAAATAGCTTACTGTCTTCAACTGGCGCTGTGGGTGATCAGCACTTCTGAATGGAAGTGGGGTGTCTTAAGTGAGGCACCTAAAAACACTGACACCAAAAACTACTGATGAAACTCTAACCCCCCTGTGTCTCAGCTCCCTCATTCAGAAAGATGAAATTATTATATATTGGACCTTGCAGGAGTGCTGAGAGACACAATTCATTCACAGATACCAAGGCCAGAAGGGACCATTGTGATCACCCAGTCTGACCTCCTGTATAACACGGGACATAGAACTCCCCCAAAATCATTCATGTTTTTAAAAGGGGGGTTGATATCATCATACGGGACATACTATACAATTGAAAAGTATTTTTATTATTATTTTAGCAGTAAGCAGCAGTCACCTTGTGACCTTCCACTTCCAACTCTCATCCCCCAGACTTGGGGAATAAGCAACCCAAAGCAACTCCCTAACCTGATTCAGGTAAGAAGAGAACCTATGCTAATTCCTAAGCTATGTAGCACTGGAAGCAGATGAAGCGCATCTATCATAACATGCAAAGGGCGTGAGCAAAATGCAGATTCTTTTTGTGTCCTGCAAGATTCCCTTGAATACAGTGAATGCATATTACTGTGGAGATAATGACATGCCACTCAGCTATGATAGAGCATACATTGCTGACTCTAGTATTTGTAGTTTCTTATATTTGGATCAAAGCGGGACTGATTGCAAACTAAGTAGTGTGAAGGTTTTCAAATCCCCAGATTCTGTTGAAAACACATTTGAAGTTTATGAACACACAGGCATTTGTACAGTGCCAGCAGCACTCCTTAGATAAACACATTCCTGGGACAGAGTCCATTTCATGAATATGGCAGGATCACTTCAAATACAGAAACAGACTGAGGGAGTCGTGCCACAACACACAGGCCACTTCAGCAGCCAACTTCTCACCTAGGAAATCCCACTTTTAGGCTTTTGCAGCAGTTGAAGTGAAATCTGGCTACCTGCCTGGCACATCTGTGCAAAGTATTACATCAGCACTTCCCCTAACAAGTGCAAGTTCATGACACTAGTTCCACTTGTTTTCACACACAGCCAGTTTTACTGATAACCTAGCAACAGTTACACCTATCAGGGGAGGGAGGGAGAGAGAGAGAGAGATTCTTCTTGTGAAGAACTAAAGATGTTTCTCATAGCAATGGTACATGAACACATTTTGCTGTGGTTATTATAGGGAATCATCCTAGCTGATAGGTCTGTCACACAACAAGCACTACCATCATATATAGGCATACCAAGTGTGATGCACAAACGGGGGGAAGATAGGAGTTACTCCACCTAATTCACCTGCAGGGCCCAATCCCATAGGCGTGCTCAGAGCTCACCTACTAGATCTAGCCCCAAGAGGGGAACTTACACAAAACAGCTGAAGGAGATAGAGGAGTAGGAGGCCCTCCCTCAAACTTGTAGCCCAGTTGTTAAGGTTCTCACTAGGGTGACCAGGTGTCTGGTTGTGGACTGGAACACCTGGTCAAAAAGGGATCCTGGCGGCTCTGTCAGCACTGCTGACCGGGCCATTGACAGTCTGGTTGGCGGCGCTGTCAATCCGTGCAGCGGGGCTGGCAGGCTCCCTGCTAGCCACCGCGCTGCTCCCGGGTCAGGAAGCAGCCTGCATGTCCGGCTCGTAGCCTTAGGGGTGGCCAGGGGGGTCTCCCCATCCCACCCCCCACACTCCCATTGCCCCATCACTGCATCCCTCCCTGTCCCAACCCCCCTGCACTCCCATCCCCCTCACTGCATCCCTCTCCATCCCACCCTCCATCCCCTGTCACTGCATCCCTCCCTGTCCCAATCCCCCCGCACTCCCATCCCGTCATTGCATTCCTCCCTGTCCCAATCCCCCCACATCCCCATCCCCCTCACTGCATCCCTCCCCATCCCACCCCCCCACACTCCCATCACCCCATCATTGCATCCCTCCCTGTCCCAAACCCCCTGCACTCCCATCCCCCTCACTGCATCCCTCCTCCATCCTGTCCTGCCCCCCACACCTACCCATCCCAGCCCTGTACACCTTACAGCGCTCTCCCACCCATCCTCTCCACCTCTCAGAGCCGCCACCCCGATGTCCCTCACCTCACAGCCCTGCACCCATTCACCTCCATACACTGCTGCACTCCCATTATGTCCCTATACACTCCTTTGCCCCCCACATCCTCATGCATCTGTAGCCTTCTGCCTCCCCCTGCATCCCCATCCACCCCACATACCCCCCCAAACCCTCTCCTCTCTCCTTCACTGCCCCCTCCCACCCCCACCCTGCTCTCGTCCTTGGCCTCTTTCCCTCCCCATCCTCTCTCCTTCACTCCCACCCCATCTTTTCCCCTCCAGACCACAGCAGCCCCTGGAAAAGTGTATGAAAAAGTGTAGGCAAGTGTGTGCATGCATGCACTGTATATGTGTAAGAGACTGTGTATCTTTGTGTAGGGAGATGTGTGTATTGCTGCATGTGTGTATACCTGTGTGAATAAAATTTGCCATCTAACTCTGACTTTTACTCCTTTTGCTGGCTTGCACACACAAAAATTGATGACATAAAATATGTGTGTATTCATTTCATAACAAGTTTTTAAAAGAGAAGGGAACTCTAAAAGAAATGTATTATTTCTTAAACAGTGAATGTTGTTGACTAGGAATTGCAGAAGGGCCAATATATCACACATTTCTCCCCACCTTTGTCTAGCTACCTTATAAACTCTTTGTGGCAGACTCTTTCTTTTTATGTGTATGTCCAGCACCCACCACCCTCGAGCCCTGATCTTAGTTGGGGTCTCTAGGCACTAAACAACAATTGTAATATTAAATAATGTTGAAATATATGTGTTAGTGCATGCTAGATGTGTACACATGAATACATGTGTGTATCTGCACATAGGTGTGGGAGACTGTTTCTACAGATTTATTTATATAGGTATCACTGGTCTACAATTTTTGAGAAGTCGTCTGCTTCAGAGATAAAATGTGCTATTTATTATGTATTTTGATGTGCTGAATTCAAATATGACAATTAAAACAACTGATTGGCTACTGTTTCTAAGATATTTAAGTTTTTACATTTTATGTCTATGTATATTGTGTAGATAGTAGAGTTTTAATCATAAATTGTAAACCTAGGTCTTTTCATGTGTTTATGGTTGCTTTACATGATAATATTTCACCTGTCCTGTTTATGTAACACTTTAAAAATCAGCAAAAGGGTTATATAAATAAAATTTATTATGAAACAAAAGGCAAAAAACTATTATGTACATAGTTTAGTCCTACTCAGTGTCTACTCAGCGCTTCTTGGCTTGTCTCTTGTATTCATTAAATGGAGCATCTCTTGTCACTGTCCAGCAATAGTCTGCAAGCATTGATGGGCTCCATTTGCCCTGATAGCGTTTCTCCATTGTTGCAATGTCCTGGTGAAATCGCTCGCCGTGCTCGTCGCTCACTGCTCCGCAGTTCGGTGGAAAAAAATCTAGATGAGAGTGCAAAAAATGTATCTTTAGTGACATGTTGCAACCAAGGCTTTTGTATGCCTTGAGGAGGTTTTCCACCAACAACCTGTAGTTGTCTGCCTTGTTGTTTCCGAGAAAATGTATTGCCACTAACTGGAAGGCTTTCCATGCCGTCTTTTCCTTGCCACGCAGTGCATGGTCAAATGCATCATCTCGAAGAAGTTCACGAATCTGAGGACCAACAAAGACACCTTCCTTTATCTTAGCTTCACTTAAGCATGGAAATTTTCCACGGAGGTACTTGAAAGCTGCTTGTGTTTTGTCAATGGCCTTGACAAAGTTCTTCATCAGACCCAGCTTGATGTGTAAGGGTGGTAACAAAATCTTCCTTGGTTCAACAAGTGGTGGATGCTGAACACTTTTCCTCCCAGGCTCCAATGACTGTCGGAGTGGCCAATCTTTCTTGATGTAGTGGGAATCTCTTGCACGACTATCCCATTCACAGAGAAAACAGCAGTACTTTGTGTATCCAGTCTGCAGACCAAGCAAGAGAGCAACAACCTTCAAATCGCCACAAAGCTGCCACTGATGTTGGTCATAGTTTATGCACCTCAAAAGTTGTTTCATGTTGTCATAGGTTTCCTTCATATGGACTGCATGACCAACTGGAATTGATGGCAAAACATTGCCATTATGCAGTAAAACAGCTTTAAGACTCGTCTTCGATGAATCAATGAACAGTCTCCACTCATCTGGATCGTGAACGATGTTGAGGGCTGCCATCACACCAT
Source organism: Emys orbicularis (assembly GCF_028017835.1). Classification (NCBI taxonomy): domain Eukaryota; kingdom Metazoa; phylum Chordata; order Testudines; family Emydidae; genus Emys; species Emys orbicularis. The sequence goes on from NC_088690.1 coordinate 98,922,812, forward strand.
CGATGTTGTTGCAGGCTACAAGATCACCTTCCATGAAGAAGAATGGGACAAGATCCTTTTGACGGTCACGGAACATGGAAACCCTAACATCACCTGCCAGGAGATTCCACTGCTGTAGTCTGAAGCCCAACAGCTCTGCCTTACTCTTGGGTAGTTCCAAATCCCTGACAAGGTCATTCAGTTCACCTTGTGTTATGAGGTGTGGTTCAGAGGAGGAGGATGGGAGAAAATGTGGGTCCTGTGACATTGATGGTTCAGGACCAGAAGTTTCATCCTCTTCCTCGTCTGACTCAAGTGAGAATGATTCTGGTGCATCAGGAACCGGCAGTCCTTCTCCGTGGGGTACTGGGCGTATAGCTGATGGAATGTTTGGATAATGCCCAGTCCACTTTTTCTTCTTTGACACACCTTTCCCAACTGGAGGCACCATGCAGAAGTAACAATTGCTGGTATGATCTGTTGGCTCTCTCCAAATCATTGGCACTGCAAAAGGCATAGATTTCCTTTCCCTGTTCAACCACTGGCGAAGATTTGTTGCACAAGTGTTGCAGCATATGTGTGGGGCCCACCTCTTGTCCTGATCTCCAATTTTGCAGCCAAAATAAAGGTGATAGGCTTTCTTAACCATAGTGGTTATACTGCACTTTTAAGATGCAAAAGTCACTTCACAACAAACATAGCAGAAGTTATCTGCACTGTTCACACAAGTACGAGGCATCTCTGCTCACTTTGGCTAAACAGAAATGTGTCCCTTTGCAAAATCAAACACTGACAAATAAGAGAGCACGACACTGTATGATTTCTAGAGCTGATATAGGGCAATTTGTTCAGCAGAGTGATGTAAGCTTCGTTATGATTGCATCATCCATGACTTCTAGGAATAACAGGATGCAATTCATATCATGTATGACGCAATATCAGCTTCAGATTGCATCATTCATTGTTTTGCCTCAAAAGCAAGTACTGTCCAAACCCAGTCATAGATTTATTCATAGATCCAGTCAAAGATGTATTTTAGTCATTTCTGGTTTAAATTGAGATCCCTTCCCTTTATAACTCACTTATCCTCCGCCATTCCCAAGTCAAGGGTCGTATATACTGACCCAATAGCATATCTTGAAAACTAGAGCCAATCAACAATTTTAAGCATCATTTTCGTTCTCAGTGACCCAGAATTAGTAAAGTTTGACTACATTTATTTCAGAAGCATTTTGGCTGTAGAGCAGATATATCTGGACAGGTGTGCATTTCTGAGGTTGTGCTCTATGGATTTGTATTTAGGCTTCAAGAGTGGGCCTTTAATGGACCCATTGCAGCTGTGATAATGTGTCATCCTAATTCCACACATAAAATTACAGTAACTTTAGTGAACAAAAAACATGGAGCTGGTCACGAAAAATGGGAAGAGGGGTGGGAAAGAATCATGGAAACCTTTGTGAAATTTCATATTTTTTTTTTGGCTATTTTGCTGCCAGCTCTAGCATCCTGTAACAAATAAAACCTGAACTTAGCATAATACATCTGTCAAAACAATAAATATGCCCATTTGGGCCTTGCAGTGAAAATGAGCACGTAAGAGAGGGTGGGGGAGAGCAAGTGATGGAGGGAAGGGGGATGGAGTGAGCAGGGGCAGGGTCTCAGGGAAGGGGCGGGGCAGTGAACGGGGATAGGGTGTTTGGTTTCTGGAATTAGAAACTTGGCAACCCTAGTTCTCACCTGGGATACAGGAGACACCCGTTCAAGTGTCTATCCCTCCCCCGCAAAGGGAAGAAGGAATTTGACCCGGGATCTGCCACCTCTCCGGTGAGTGCCCTAAACACTGAGCTATGGGTTATTCTGTGGGGCTCCCTCAGTCTCTCCTGTTGAAACTACTTTGGATAAAGAATGAAAGAATTATTAGGCCAGAGGGAGCGAGAAAGCATGATAATGACTCTGGAACCTGGTGATTAGAGCACTCACCTGGGTGGTCCAGGACCCAGTCCCTCTGTTCCAATGACTTTTAAAAATTATTTATTCAGTGTAACAGCATACACAGGAGAGAATGAGGAAGCCCCACCTTAGAATATCCTGTAGTCCCGTGATTAGGGCACACATCGGAGAGGTGGCAGATACCACTTCAAATCCCTTCTCCCCCTCAGGTGTCCTGCATTCCAGGTGAGTGTAGTAAGAGGAGGCCCTGAGATTTAAACCTTGGTATCAGAGGCCCGGTATGAGGCCTAAGGCCTGAACTAAAGTAATGGTCAAGACTTTGCTAACATAAAGCGAAGTTAAGCTGTGAGCCAGAGGCAGGCCCTGCTCACAGAAGCTGGCAAGGAAAGGGCTGACGCTGCAAAAAGAGACATACCTAAAAGGTACTGGACACCAGATATCAGAACATTCGCATACTTGTCCATTCCACACACAACAAGGAACAGGCTGACCCATCCCAATGACAGGGACAAAAGGGGAATATGATGGATAGTGTTGTTTTGTTCAAACCAACATGTACAAGTTGAGAGGTGGCACCTTACTACGTAGAGGGGTTGTACCTTGCTGCGTAGAGGGGTTGCACCTCAATACGTCAGGAGTGATGTGTAACTTGTTTGTATCTGTGTATAAGAATGCATCCCTGAGTGGATATCTTTGTCCGGCCGAGGGGGCAGTGGAAAGTCCCGCCACTGACTGAGCCGGGTCCACTGCCAAGAGGCACTTTCTCGTAGTATGCCCTGAGTTAGGCTAAGAAACCTACAGGGAACTGCTATTGTGTCCAAGATCGCAATAAACCTAGTCGATGTGACTTTGCATCTTACTAGACTCTGTGGTTATTGGGGGTTCTCTTCGGGTCTGCTGCAGAGCTGGGGCAGCACACAGAGGGAACACACGCACGCAGCCGAGTGATATCAACATAGGAGAAAGCAGAGCACCACACCGGTAGCATCTGACAACAGTGAGCACCCTAACCACTGAGCTAAAAGCTAGGAGGGTCCCTCCCCCCCCCTTCCTAAAACAGCATAGGCATCTTAACACCAAGAGAAGGTTTGCAGCTGAGAATCCCAAGCACAGGGAGGTGCCTCCCTGCACACCTGAGATAGGCACCTATCTCTGAGAGGGGTGGGTCTTAGCACAACCCCCTCAACTTGGCTTCTCCCATTGGCTGGTTTAGGCGAGGAGCTGCCTAGCATGCTGGCTTTTGTGAATCCCATTCAGAAGCACCTCTCTCTCCCCATTTATGCTATAGGCTTTGTGAATCACAGTGATTTTCTAAGCACCTAAAAGTTAGGCATGCCAAGGCCCAGCGTCACTGCGCCTCAGTTCCTCTGGGAATCTAGCCCTTAGAGGATATGAAACCCTCCTGCTTCAGGGTACAAGCCAACCACTAGCTAATAAGGGTCAGGAAGAAACTTTCCTTATAGGCAGGATATTTCATAACTGCCTACTGCAGGGTTTCCTGCCCCTTCCCCTGAAGCAGCTGGTACTGGCTGCTACAGATAGGATACTGGACAAGAAGGATCATTATTCTGATCCAGCCTGGCAATTCCCACATTGCAAGATAAATTGGATAGATGCTTAAGTATCCATCTTCCCCCCCCCCACCCCCCCAATATATACATGTGTCTTTTGCAATGTTACATAACATCCTGCCTGGCCAGTACTTACTCTCAAAAGTAGTCCCACTGTGCTCACCCCATGAGTAAAGGATCCATAATCTAGTTCTCTATTAATAGCCAAGGATTTAGTATTTCAGTTCTCATTGCTTTGGCCACGGTGTCCCTCCTTTTATATAGTTAATGGATACTCCTTACCCACACATTCCTACCATCACTGTATTTTTTAAAGGGATGCCGTTTGTTAAGTCTGGATTCATTCCGGATTCTGGGAAGACTGTCTAAATAGAAGATTTTAACCATGCCAGAATTGCTTCAGAAGTTCTAGAAATGCCATTATTCCAGGAGTGGTTTACATAAGGGCTGAAATGTACCACTGTGCCATGGACGAACATAAAGCTTATACACCTCTTAAGTCTCATTTTGAGGATGTAAGTGGTTCATAGATCTTGTAAACTCTGCCCCGGGGTGAATTCCACCCACAAGAGCATATAAGAACAATGCAACACACAACTGATGAAAGGCAACTGAAAACCATAGCTTTGAGACTCAATGAAAATCCAGAAAAATGTGGAGATAGGGCTGTCTCTGCAAAAAGGCTCAAGCGTCTACTTTCCCTACAGGACATGTCATTTATTCTGTTTCCTGAGACTTTGCGAAGGCTATTGCTTAATATCAGACACCTTATTATCCCATGTGTTAGGATTAGAGTTATTCTGATAACTACACAAAAAAAGTGAGGAAAAAACATGCAATCAATTTATGCCACTTGAACGGCTAGATACATAGATGCCAGTGAGGCCAGTCTCATGAGTCAATGATGCTGTGAAAGAGTCTTCTCCCTCGTGGTGAGGTGTGGTGTAGCAGCTCCCCGCCTCCTCCTCCTTTGGCGCTCCCTGCCAACACCCACTCCGGCTCCATGGCGCTCCCTGCCAACACCCACTCCAGCTCTTCCTGTGATTTGGCCCACACCAGCCAGGTCACTTTTAATGCTGCCCCTTCTGGGGAAACCCAAGTCCAGCACATCAATGGCCTGGCAGCATCACACCCGAGGTTTGTCCCAACTTCAAGGATTTGGTGCCCATCAGTCCTTGGCTCTAGGGTCTTCCTATCTCCACCCTAGGTGGGCCGGTAGGGGAACCCAGGCCAGCCCTCTGCTCTGGGTTCCAGCCCAGGGACCCTGCATGGAACAGAGGAGGTCTGTTTGTTCAGACCCCCGAGCTGTGTCCCAGGGCTGCTTCTTACCATAGCCTGCAGCTAGGCCTGTCTCACACTCTCTGCCCTGGCTGACTCCTCTGCCAGTCCCAAAATAAAGGGGAGCCAAACTAGTTATGAGACACTAAAAAGCTCCTGTCCCAGACCTAACTGCCCCAAGGAGGCTCCAACACTGAGTCGTCTCTATTTAGGTTCTAGCTCCAGCTGATCCTTCCTTCCAGGCAGCATCAAGACAGTCTCTGGTGAGGCTCTAGCCTGGGCCAGACTTCCCTTCATAGAACTAGTCACTCTTCCTACCAGCCATGGCTGAGCTGGGCTTTTCTTCATTTATCTCTCTCCCAACATGACAACTTGCACAGGTGTAATGGCCAGGGTGGGGCTGATTGGGACCACACCCTCTCATTAACCCCTTCCTGGTCAGTGTGAGGTCTGTGTGCCCATCCCAGATATGACCAAGACTTCTGCCTTCCGGGGGCACTATTGTGGGTAAATAAGCAAGCATAAAAGGAAAAAGAATTTTTAAAAATGATGAAGGAAAAGGAAACTTTCTGCAGTGGTTAAAGCACAGGGTAATAGGAAATCTGCCACAATTCACTTAACTTCTCTGTTCTGTACTTTCCTTCTCTGTAAAATGGGAATATTAATACTCGCCTATTTCACAGGGTTGTACTTACCATTACCATTTATAGAGTACCTTGAGCGCCTCAGACAAAAGCAGCCTCAGCTATGCAACAATAAAAAATAAAGATTATAAGCAATTTAGAACAGAAAGACACACTAGGGAATCATACGGAGCTCTAATTCTAGTGCTACCGTCAGGATTATTTGCAGGATTCCCTTGTAGGCAATGCACCTTTCAGGTTCATAGCACATCTCAAAGGTTCATGGTGTGACCTTCTTTTAAACAGATACTTGAAACATACTTGAACTGGAAGGGTAAAGTGTTCAACTTAAGAAACAAGTGTTCCATTAACACGAAAAGGAAGGAAGCAGCAGCTAATCACTCTTAAGGTTGCCCAACTAAATACATATACTGCTGTTTACTGTGTTACAGCGCTGTATAGTGATGTAACTGGAGGGCTCTGTTTTCCCATCACTGCCTGAGAGTCACATTCACTCATGTTAATGTTACACACACTAGTAGAGTCTGAGAGAGAAGAGAAGAGAAGAGAAGAGAAGAGAAGAGAGAGTCTAGGCACAAAAAAAGGCCATTTCAGGATCAGTATAAATAAAGGGGAAATGAAACTAAATCATAGTAAATAAAGTTGTGCAAATATCTGCTGTAGCAAAAAAGTAGAAGCATAAAGCACCAAGTTAAGAAAGCTGTGGCAAATAGCCCCTTCTAATTCAAACACTTCCCACTTCAATAGTGTTCACAACTTTGTATGCTTCTTAAAGTGGGTTTGATTTAGCAACATGGTCCAATTCAGGAAAGATCTCAACTCCATTTTTGGGTGTATTTTATAGCACATAGACATCTAAGTAGTTTTCAGAGATGTAGTCAAGCATTCAACAGCTAAGTGCTATTAGCCTCCAATTAACTGTGCCTGCCATTTTTTGTGGGCCCAAGAATGGGAAGCTATTGGGCTCTATAGCTCTTAAAATTGCTCTTTGCTGTGGGCTAGGGCTGGTCAAAAACTTTCCATCAAAACTGCCTTTCCTGAGAAAACTGAGGTTTTAATTAAAAAAAAATTTTTTTTGAGGCAAGTTTCTGCTTTCCAAGGAAATTTTCACTTTTCATCCAAAATATTTTTTCAATTAAATGTTGAAATTTTCTGCAATACAATATTGACAGTTAAGGATGGGGGGAGGGATAGCTCAATGGTTTGAGTATTGGCCTGCTAAACCCAGGGTTGTGAGTTCAATCCTTGAGGGGGCCACTTAGGGATCTGGGGCAAAAATCAGTACTTGGTCCTGCTAGTGAAGGCAGGGGGCTGGACTCAATGACCTTTCGAGGTCCCTTCCAGTTCTATGAGATAGGTATATCTCAATATTTAAAAAAAGACAGGGTTTTTTTGTTTTTTTTTAAAGTTTTTGTCAAAAAAAAAATTCAGGAAAATAAAACATTTTCTCAGCAGCTGTAGTATGAATGTCTATGAAATATGCAGACCGTGGGACTCCCAGTTCCTCACACGTTATTTTCATAAGTAGCCAAAAGCTGCAGAACACTAAATGAACAATATCATCAGTGCTAGAAATTCATACGGTAGAACCTCAGAGTTACAAACTGACTGGTCAACCACACTCCTTATTTGGAATCAGAGAGATGCAATCAGGCAGCAGCAGAGACACACCAAAAAAAAAAAGCAAATATAGAACAGTGCTGTGTGAAACATAAACTACTAAAAATATAACAGGAAAGTTTAAAAAAAGATTTGACAAGGTAAGGAAATTGTTTCTGTACTTGTTTCATTTAAATTAAGATGATTAAATGCAACATTTTTCTTCTGCATAGTAAAGTTTCAAAACTGTATAAAGGCAACGTTCAGTTGTAAACTTTTTAAAGAACAACCATAACATTCTGTTCAGAGTTCTGAACATTTCAGGGTTATGAACAACCTCCATTCCCAAGGTGTTCATAACTCTGAGGTTCTACTGTATTTAAAATACTATGAAAATCATTTATGTATGAAACAATTTTAATTAAGTAATGCACAGCAACTTAACTAGGATTACCATATTTGAACATTGAAAAAAGAGGACACTCTACGGGGACCCCCGCCCTTTCCCCGCCCCCATTCCAACCCCTTCCCCAAAGTCCCCGCCCAAACTCCGCCCCTCCCCCACCCCCATTCCAACCCCTTCCCCAAAGTCCCCGCCCAAACTCCGCCCCTCCCCCACCCCCATTCCAACCCCTTCCCCAAAGTCCCCGCCCAAACTCCGCCCCTCCCCCACCCCCATTCCAACCCCTTCCCCAAAGTCCCCGCCCAAACTCCGCCCCTCCCCCACCCCCATTCCAACCCCTTCCCCAAAGTCCCCGCCCAAACTCCGCCCCTCCCCCACCCCCATTCCAACCCCTTCCCCAAAGTCCCCGCCCAAACTCCGCCCCTCCCCCACCCCCATTCCAACCCCTTCCCCAAAGCCCCCCATTTTATTACAGTAATGTATACTATATATTTTTAATAGGTTAAACTCCTGAGACGGCTGTTCAAATAATAATAGTATCCAAGTAATCCAACCAACAGGCTTTTCAACTAAAGGTCAGAGGAACAAATCCCGGATTACAAATTTGCAATGCAACACGAGGCAGACAAGTCACTGCCAACTAGGTATTCTGAGGAGAGAGATCTACAGGACAAAAATAAGCAATTGCCTGTCTTCTACTGCAGCTTCCTTTTGCCCTGGAGGTGAATGGCTCTTTAAACTGAATGGGCCCTAAAATCTGAGATACGGAATTTTCCTCTTTAACCCCTTTCAGCTTGCCTAGTGCAAACTCTGATACATTTAGACAGAATTAAAGTGACTGAATTTCGTGTGACCTTCAGTCCTTGTTCAAAGAAAGCAAACAAACTATCACAAGACTGCGAATTCAGCGATCATATAGTAAGCAGCAATAATCTTTGAACTTCATATGGTCTTTGATCTTCCCCTCGAGTCTGCAAAAGCCATTTTTAAATGGGTGATCACCTATGAGGTCTTTGAGAGGAGCTACAGCTAAGCATGAAAGTAACAATTTAGGATTCTCTATATCCACATTATATAGCCATCCAGGTAGGAAGCAGGGTGTAGCCACAGTGGGGCCTGGGCTACATCCACTGTTTAAGTATATAAATTTGTTAACCGCCTGTTTTAAAAATAAATACTTATTAAAGGGATGTACAGGGGTGATATTCAATGTATTTGGAGTTTTAATTGTTTTTAATCATTTACAATATAAATGATTTACTGAGATGTCAGACAATAGGTCATTGCCCATCCAACATAGGTTGGGGCCCACCTAAGTCTCCATTCGTAGCTACATCACTGGTAGGAAGCTATATACATTAGGGTTACCATACGTCCGGATTTTCCCGGACATGTCCGGCTTTTTGGTCCTCAAATCCCCGTCCGGGAGGAAATTCCAAAAAGCCGGGCATGTCCGGGAAAATAGGGAGGGGTCGTGGGGCTTGGATCCGGGCTGGAGCTGCTGGGGCCAGAGCCAGAGACGCTGGGGCCGGCGGTGCTTGGCTGCCGGCCAGCGCCGCTCGGCCAGGGCCGGGCCAGAGACGCTCGGCCGGAACCGGGGCCTGAGCCGGGCCGGAGCCGCTGGGACCAGAGCTGAGGGTGCTCAGCCGGCACCGCTTGGCCGGGGCCAGGCCGGAGCCACTCGGCCGGAACCGGGGCCCGAGCTGAGCTGGGCTGGAGCCGCTGGGACCGGGGCTGCGGGTGCTTGGCCGGCGCCACTCGCCCAGGGCCGGGGCTGGGCCAGAGCCGCTCAGCTGGAACCGGGGGCCGAGCCAAGCCAGGTCGGAGCCGCTGGGACTGGGGCTGGGGGTGCTCGGCCGCCGGGTCACTGGCTGGAGTCGCCGGGGCCGGGGCGAGCCAGAGCCGCTCGGCCGGAACTGGGGCCGGCGCCCCAGGGCCTGAGCCGAGCCAGGCCGGGCCGGAGACACCGGGGCCAGAGCCGCTCGGCCGGTGGGGCCGGACTGGGCCACGCCTCCTTGCGCCCCCCCACCCCAGCCCCAGCTTACCTGCTGCCTGCCTGTTTCAGGCTTCCCGCGAACATTTGATTCGCGGGAAGCAGGGGAGGGGGAGGAGCAGGGGATGGAGCATTCAGGGGAGGGGGCGGAGTTGGGGCGGGGACTTTGGGGAAGGGGCGGAGTTGGGGTGGGGCCAGGGCGGGGAAGGGGCGGAGTTGGGGCAGGGCTGGGGGTGGCGTTGGGGCGGGGGCGGGGCCCCGTGGAGTGTCCTCTTTTTGTTTTTTTAAAATATGGTAACCCTAATATACATCTTGAGTTGCACTCTGTTCTTCACCACCTAGACCTGGGGGACCAACATAGTTAAATGACCATGTACTGTATGGCTTTGCAGTTGTTCCATATTTGTGCCTCTTTTTAACCAGTCTCTTTCAGTTCAGAATAGCAGATCAGTGAATGGAGCTGTCCAAAATTTGGGACCATTAGGGGTATTCATCCAAGATGGAACGCAAATCCAGACTGACCAAAATCCACTGACATTGAGAGTTAAACCATTGCCAGCCCTCCCATGTCTACACTGAGAATTTTGGCGAATTCTCTCCCGCCACTGGTGTAGCTCCATTGTTAGTACAGACTGGGTACAGGTGCTTTTTCCACTGTGTGGTCTAGACCTGCTCAGAGCGATGACTCAGAGAACTGTAGTGGAGCAATGATATCAGAATCTGTAGTTTTTCCAAAGGGATGGGAACGAAAAATAATGGAGACGTACAAACCTTTGCACGGCTTTTGTAAGGCTGGCAAAAAGGCTGGTTGAAAAATAAAATAATAATTTCTCAATTTCAAAAGTTTAAAGGTGTGTGTGTTCTGCCTTTGTTTTTTATATTTTCAAAAAACGCTCATGAAATATTTTTCAAGTCACTTTTTGAAAACGGAAATTTCCCCTCAACTTTTCAAAAATGATGGGGGAAAACCCAAAAGGAAAGATGAAAATGGAAAAACAAAGGAGGCAAAACCAAACACTCAACAATGATAAATGAAAAATTCTGAGAAAAATGTTAATAGAAAAAGTTGAAACCCTGAATTTTATTTTTATTTAATAAGCCATTTTTCAACAATAAAACTCCAATTAAGTTGACCAGCTCTGTGCTGCGATTGTTTGGAAACAGGACAAAGCTAGAATCCTGGGGCCACATTTGGAGTTGCACCCATTTGTGTCAGCAGAGCGTTTGGCCTTTGGATGAAAAAGCAGTTGGAACAATGGCATGAAGACTAGTTGGCCATAAGTTGCATGTATAGGTTTTGGCTGCAAGAAGCCCACTACAGTCAATGGAAAGCACATAGTTAAAATCCCACGCTGCTCTGAAATTTTACAATACGAGACCCCAACCCCATTAGAAACTGAGAGCCTATTGAAACTCCTTCTCAATGCCCGCCACATTTGCATCACGCAGAAAGCAAGCTAGAGCACAGCCAACTGCAGCTGGGGAGGCTGGTTATATTCTGGTTTGGGAATATCTGTGTTGCATCTGCTAGAGAGTGCTCAGGAAATTCTGCTGATACAGGCCAGAAAACTAGTCTGATGTGTAACAGCGGTCCAATCAGACAGGGCTGTAGCCTGAAACCAATGTGCCTCTGTTCATGGACGATGAGCCAAGCCCAGGAGAACATCCGGAGTCACGTCAGATAATTGTACTGCTCTTATGGGTTTGGGATAGGGCTTTTATGTTCAGCTTCATTAACCCAGGAATTATTTGCCTTGTCTACCCAAGGCAAACTCTTTAGCTGGTCTGTAGTTTAGCTCTGCCTTCCAATTTTCTGCTTTCCTGTGATTTCCTGGAAACATAAACTATGTTTGCCAGCCTGATAATACAAAATTTACAGGAGATCTATGGCTAGGTGACCCAGCCTACCTGACTCCAAAGATAACACGATACTATATAATTTAATGTTTAACTTACACATTTAAAGGAACAGCAAACACTTTTCTTTTATAAGGCCTTTCACGGCAGCCAACTATGTCACTGCCTGCTGCCTCACCACAGTTGAGTTTGTTCTTTGAAATCACATGATTTGCTGTCAGGGTGTCAAGTTACTGTTTTATTCACGTTATCTAAGTTCATGTAGTCATGGTTATAAAAAAGAGAGCTACTAGGAGCATGGTTCTACCAGATACTGCCAAACTCAGAAGAGAGAGAGGGAGAGCGTTTGTATGAGAGAGAGAGAGAGAGCGCCACACATCCACTCATAGTTATTATTTTAAGATGCTTATTTTTCCACATGGCCATTGTCACAGTTATATTTCTTCAAAGTTATAATTAAAGAAAGCTCCGTGGCATTATTAGCTATTTCAGGAATAGTATGGGCAAGTGGCTTTATCCTGGGAATAGGAACCAAGAACACTAATGTTCTAATCCCAGCATTGTCACCAGCTTGTTCTGTTGTCTTGGGCCAGTCACCAATGGTGTGCCTCAGCTTATTCATCTGTAAAATGGGGATAATAATTCTTGCCTGCCTACCCAGGGTGTTGCAAAGAGAAATGTGTGTAAATAAGTCCTAAATATTACTCCTATTTCTGTTTCCAGGCAGGAGTCCAGTGTGATGATGCATTTTGAGACAAAGGCAATGGCAGCATTTGGACACACGAGAAAGCAGGAGGCTTGGGAAATCTAGGTCTGCAACAGGTAGCTTGAGTGGCTTAGACAAGTCATCTACTCCTGTGCATCAGTCCCCTGCCTGTAAAGTGGGGGTGATAATACTGTCCTTCCTCAGAGAAGTGTTGTGGGATAAATTCACTGGTATTTGTGCAGGGCTCAGATACTCATCACCATGAGTCTATGGCGGGGGTTTCCAAACTTCATTGCACCACAACCCCCTTCTGACAACAGAAATTGCTACATGACCCCAGGAGTGTGGGGGGGGCCCAAAGCCGAAGCCCAAGGGCTTCAGCCCCAGGCGGGGGGCCTGTAACCTGAGCCCCTCCACCCAGGGCTGAAGCTCAAGGTTCAGCCCTGGGTGGTGGGGCACGGGGGGCTTCAGCAAGTCCAACACCAGCCCTAGCAACCCCATTAAAATGGGGTTGTGACCCACTTTGGGGTCCCAACCCACAGTTTGAGAACCGCTGGTCTATGGAGATGGGGCCATATGCATAGATAGATATTAGAGCTGGTCAGGAATTCTCCATCAAAATGCGTTTTGAACAGGAAATGCAATTTCCACAAAATCAACATTTTCCATGGGCACAGCTGTGGACCTCATGGGAGTCCCAGGACCATGGTGCATCATGGAAGACGTACAGTCTAGACCAGTGGTTCTCAAAGCCGGTGAGCCGCATGTTCAAGGAAAGCCCCTGGCGGGCCGGGCCGGTTTGTTTACCTGCCGCGTCTGCAGGTTCGGCCGATTGCGGCTCCCACTGGCCGCGGTTCACTGCTCCAGGCCAATGGGGGCTGTTGGAAGGGCAGCCAGCACATCCCTCGGTCCACGCCGCTTCCCGCAGCCCCCATTGGCCCGGAGCAGCGAACTGCGGCCAGTGGGAGCCGCGATCGGCCAAACCTGTGGATGCGGCAGGTAAACAAACCGGCCCGGCCCGCCAGGGGTTTTCCCTGAACAAGCGGCAGCCCTAGTTTGAGAACCACTGGTCTAGACCACAGAGGAGAATGGGGATATGTGGCACCTGACCTACAACTCCCATGGGGAACCACAGCAGCTCAAGGTGACATAGATTAATACTGAACCAAGCCGAAATGAAACGTTTTGACATTGCTGTATCATAGTTTTTCTGAACTTTCCATTCCAAAAGAAAACAAAGATTGATATTTCTACTATTCATCCCACTTCTGCATGAAAACACATTTGAATATCATTGTACATAGCAATATAGTGTGTAAAGTTATGAAATCGCCCATGTCTGATGTTAAAGGCGTGTTCAAACTCATGTAGCCCCAATTAGGTAGAACCGGTCAAACAAACCTGTCTTAAACAAAGGGATGTGTGTTTACCTTAATTGGCAAATAAGCTGAAATGAATCCTCAAACAGCAAGAGCACGAAGAAAGAAGACAAAAAATATTTGCATTTCAGCACACACAGGTGAAAAGAAACAGCATAACACTTCTTCCTCATTAGACTTCATGTCTCCTTGCTCTCAGCTGGAAAGAACTTTATCTAGAGGTCACTCTCAGAACAACGCATTTCAAAGGGTGATTGAACTATAAAAGTGAGGGCAAAAAACCCCCAAGTTATCTCTCCTTCTCTTTTCTACTAAGACAACCGAAAAAAAATAGCTGTTGAGCAGATCCTGGCCTGAGAATTTGGTCGGCATTGTCCTGAAAACCTGTGGTAAGAACATCAGCTTAAACCAAATCTAGTTTGTTAAGTTTAGTACTAGGAAGTATTTTATTTTCATTTGCTTGTAACCATTTCTGACTTTAATGCCTTGTACTCATTTAAAATCTCTTTGTATTTAAATAAACTTGTTCTACTGTTTAATCAAAACTAATCCACTATTGTGAATTGTTTGAGTAATTCCATTTGAGGTGGCACGCTGTAGTACCTTGATTCCCTTAGCGGGGCAACGGATTTAATATATCTGGACTAAGAGAGCTGGACAGGGCTAAACTCGTTTTTCAGGAGAATCGGAGACTGAGAGTGCATTGGGGTCACCGTGCATATGGTCACCAAGGCTGGGAAGCCAGAGTGTGACCGGAGAGCTAGCAGGCTGTTTGCGAGCAGCCCAGGTGGGAGACACCCAAGATTGCAGGGCAGGGGGTGACACAGCTCCTCACTGATCGGATTGCATCCCATTATGTCATAGCGCCACACCAGGGCAATTCCCCACCTGGCTAGTTAAGCTGGCTTTAAGCTATTCTGCACTACTGCCTTTACAAGGGATAGGGTCTGGCCCAACATATCTGTCCGTCTACACACACTCACTCTCTCCCCACTCCTGCCCCCCCCCCAATCCCGTAGGGCTGGTTTGACTAGTACTCTGTAGCTTTCCTCCCTTGTCAGGGGCTAGTCACAGTTATAGTCCTCACACTTCCCAGGGCCACTCCTCCTCCCACTGAAGCTAGCAACAAAACTCCCATTGGCTTGAGTAGTGCAAGGGCAGGCTGCCTGCTCACGGACAACCACCAAGAGTATAGTCAGTCTCCTCAAGGCAGGAGAGGAGAGCGGGGCCACAGCCACGTATACACTTGTACTGAGCATGCTCACAGGCAGGGCTTAGATGTGCTTGGTGCTGCACATTTTTGAAGGGCCTAACGGGCTACTTTGGCCTGTGGTCATCACAGCTGAGGGCACACACTCAGGTCAGGAGCATCAGCCCTGGGAGGTCCTCTTAGGGAAACGTGTGTCCCCGCACTAGCAGCAAAAAGTAGCCAAACAGCCACACTTTGGCCTGTATTTGGAGGACACAGTGTGTTTCAATCACTAAGTGTTTCTCAAACAGCTATTATTCCAAACATTAGAGCTGCCACCAGTCAGAACCTTTTCTATGGTTGATTCACTTATTATGGCTTCATCTCCCTGTTCTCATGGAAGCTGCTCTCAGAAACGGTCGCCAGTAAAGGAAACCAAGCGAGTTCACAACATAAAAGCCAAACCAAACAGAACTCAGCTCAAGAGTTGAGAAGCAGCAATCAGCTGTGCTCTCTGGAGGCCATGATCCTTCCTCTATGCCAGACACGTAACACAGCAGCGCTCTGGCTCTCACCCCAATCCCAAGTTCAAAATGGCCTGACAGCCATGGCAGCAGCACAAACAATTTGTTCTCCAGTGCGCCGGAGGTTTGTATTGTTTTGTATTGCTATTTGTTTTGCGCCAGCACCAAGAGGCAGGGATCGGGGCCCTGTTATGCTAGGCCCTGTACACACACGGAACAGAAAGACGATGCCTGTCCCAAAGAGCTTGCAGTCTCAGTGAACACAGCTGGGGACAAACTGACTTCACCATCATTTCAGTAACTGTGGTTAATACCTGCTCCAAGCTGACCTGGGCTGAGCCCCATTTGTTACCACCAGGGTTTTTGCCACCCCAAGCAGCGGGAAAAAAAAAAAAAAAAAAAAAAAAAGCCGCGATCGCAATTGCGATCGGCGGCACTCCGGCGGCAGCTCCACCGCACCGCTTTCTTCTTCGGCAGGAATTCGGTGGCAAGTGCTTCCCTCCGAGAGGGACCCGCCGCCGAATTGCCGCTGAACAGCCCGACGTGCCGCCCCTTCCCCTTGGCCACCCCAAGCATCTGCTTGCTGGGCTGGTGCCTGGAGCCGGCCCTGGTTACCACCAACCCATATGTTTCCCAATGCAAACCAGCCTTTTCTCAGTGTCTGTAGGCCCACTCACTCCAGCAGCTTCTCTCTGAAGATCTGGATCGCCATTGAGCAGGTTGATTTTATTTGTACAGTAACTCCTCACTTAAAGTCATCCCGGTTAAGATTGTTTCATTGTTACATTGCTGATCAATTAGGGAACATGCTCGTTTAAAATTGTGCAATGCTCCCTTCTAACGTCGTTTGGCAGCCGCCTGCTTTGTCCACTGCTTGCAGGAAGAGCAGCCCGTTGCAGCTAGCTGGTGGGGGCTTGGAACCAGGGTGGACCGGCAGCCCCCATATCAGCTCCCTCTATCAGCTCCCCGCTCCCCTAAGTTCCCTGTGCAGCAGCTGCCCACCAGGCTAGCAATTGCAGCTGTCCCTCCCACCACTGCCATGTGCTGCTCCTGCCCTCTGCCTTGGAGCTGCTCCCCGAGACTCCTGCTTGCTGTGCAGAGGGAGGGAAGGAAGAGGGGGGCTAATGTCAGGGTGTCCCCCTCCCTCCTGCTCCTGCACCCCGCTTACCCCATCTTCCATAGAGCAGGGCTCAGGATGGAGGGAGCTTGCAGCAGCTGCCCTCTCAGCAAGCTGATCTAATTAACAAGGCAGTGTACTTAAGGGAAATGTGCATATCTCCCTCCATTCCTGCTGCCTTGTGTAGAGAGACAGTTAACCCTTGAGGGCTCAGCCAATTGCTAGTTCATCATTTAGCAGTAAGGGAAATATCCCACCCTCTGACTCCTCCACCTCAGCCAAGCTTCACAATCATCATCACTGTGTACCAGTATTAAATTGTTTGTTTAAAACTTATACTGTGTGTGTAATATATTAGGGTTACCATATTTCAATACTGCAAAAAGAGGACACTCCATGGGCCCCGCCCCCCGCCCCAACTCCACCCCTTCCCCAAAGTCCCCGCCCCCTAGGGTGACCAGACCACCCAGGTCAAATATCGGGATGCGGGGTGGGGGGGTGGAGCAGAGCAAAAAAAAACAAACCCCCCCCATTCCTCCTCCCTCCGCAAGTGCTGGAGGGAGGCCCGAGAGACACAGGGAGAGTGCGGGGCCAGGGTGAGTGAGTCCGGCCTGACCCCGAGTGCAGGCAGGACTCAGGCGTTACCTGGAGGGAGAGTAGGGGGGCGGCTCACGGGGCCAGGTGGCGGCTGTTCGTTCTCCCCACCTGGGCTGCCGGACTTGGGAGCAGCCGCTGCTGCAGCTCCCACTGCCGCGGGGGGAGGAAGCAGCCAAGCACGTGGTGCTCAACGGCTGCGGCTCTGGCGCCCGGGCCCGAACCCTCCGAGCCCGGGCCTGCTGCGGGGACCCAGCAGCGCGCACGCTGCACCCAGCCCCTGGCCAGTCGCGTCTGGGCTGGCTGCCCAGCTGGTGCAATCCCGCGGGCAGCCCCGGGGCGGAGGCATCGGCAGCCCCGTTCGTTCCCCTGCGGGACCCGAGCGGGACGGGAGGGCTGGGGCCTGCTGCCCCCACTCCGGGGCCGCCGCAGGATAGCACCAGCTGGGTCCCCGCAGCAGGCCCGGGCTCAGGGGGTTCACGCCCCGGGCGCCACAGCCGCAGCTGCCGAGCGCCACGTGCTTGGCCGCTTCCCCCCGCGGCAGTGGGAGCTGCAGCAGCGGCTGCTCCCGAGTCCGGCTGCCCAGGTGGGGAGAACGAACAGCCGCAGCCTGGCCCCCGCGGGGAAGTTGCTTCGACCCCCGCCGCGGTGGAGAGCGGCGGGAGCTGGGAAAGTTGGAGCCCGGGGAGGAGGCGGTCCCCTTACCATGCCTCCCTATTTTCCCAGACATATCCTGCTTTTTGGAAATTCCTCCCGGACGGGGATTTGAGGACCAAAAAGCCGGACATGTCTGGGAAAATCCGGACGTATGGTAACCCTAACTGACAGGAGAGGGTGTTTAGGGCTGGCTCTGGACAATGCCCAGCCAGGCTGAAGTTGCAGCTTACATGGGAACTGGTTCTTTGTTTCAGTGCAAGGAGTTGCAGAGGCAAAAGTTCAAATCAGCGAAGTTAAGCAGAACCTTTCGCTCGTGGCTAGCTGGCTTCATCTGCAAAGCACTCTGCAGACACAGGCCTTGATTTATCCCCTGGTCCTGGCAGCTTCTGCCCCGGGGGACCCAGATGTGGAGCCCCCCCCAGGGATGGAAAGTCCACCTGGGGATTGGGGCAGTAGTAGGACAAGGTGCTTGCAACCTTAGCAGCCGCACAGTGGATGGGGCTGATCAATGAGGAGGTACTTCTGCTCCCAGTCACTGCAGCAGCCAGGGCAGCCTGGGCTTGGGGCCTCTCCCAGCTCCAGCAAGGGGTTGGGGCAGCCCAGGCTGGGGACTTCCATCCTTCCTCCCCTGCTCCAGCTGGGACTCAGGAATTCCACGCACCCCTCCCCAACGGCCGAGGCAGCCCAGGCTCCGACTAGGCTGGGAATTGACAGTCTTCCACCCCAGCCGAGGCAGCCCGGGATGGGGACTTCTGCCCTGCCCTGCCCTGCAGCCCTGTCCTCCTGCTGCCCCAAACTCCTACCGCGGCCCCCCGGGCTTCCTCAACCTGCGTCTCCTGGGGGCTTCCGCTCCTGCTGGCTGCAGCCAGGGCAGCGTGGGCTCAAGAATTCCACCCCCCTCCCCCTTCTCATCCCCCTCCCAACAGCTGAGACAGCCCAGAAGCTCCAGACTTCTGCTCCCTGCTGCTGCCCGGGTTCGTAGGTTCTGCATCTTCCTCCCCGCCCGGCAAAATGCCGGACATTTTGAGCTATTTAAAAATTCCTCCCGGATGGCAATTTAAGATCTAAAAATCTGGACATGTCCGGGAAAATCCGGACATATGGTAACCCTAAATATATATATATATTATAGTCTTTTGTCTGGTGAAAAAAATTTCTCTGGAACCTAACCCCCTCATTTACATTAATTCTTATGAGGAAATTGGATTCGCTTAACTTCGTTTCACTTAAAGTCGCATTTTTCAGGAACATAACTACAATGTTAAGTGAGGAGTTACTGTACCCTATCGAGCTGCAGTGGCAATCATTTCTGATTTGGGAACAGCTCGGTGCCTATCTATACAGTTTGCTGAGTAAGAGAACCACAGATCAAAGTTAAGTCATGTTTTCGAAGACTCACAGAGGCTCTATATTGCCCTAGCTCCATATGCACAAAGGTCCCTACACAGGAATAAATAGCAAGCTGTAGCATGACAAAGCCAGCAGGATACTGGAAAGGAATTTAGCAAATAGAAACACACACACTTTAAAAAAGTATCCAGCTTAAACTTGTGGCTGAGCTGTTTAGGTCACAACATTCTTCTTTCTTTTCAAAACATGCCAAGCAAAGGCTGAGCTAATTATAGCTAATGTACTGGTCACAAACTGAGCACATAGGAGGGAGACTGGTCCTAGCATTCCCTAAAGAGCAATGGTTAATCCTATCCCCAGGCAAAAACAAATAAAAAAAACAACCTTCCATTAAACTGAAGTTAGGATTGTAAATACAGATTAATTATTTCAAACAGCATTTACGAGAATACTGTTGCTCTCAAAAACAGCCCTAGAGATCATAGAATCATAGAATATCAGGGTTGGAAGGGACCTCAGGAGGTCATCTAGTCCAACCCCCTGCTCAAAGCAGGACCAATTCCCAACTAAATCATCCCAGCCAGGGCTTTGTCAAGCCTGACCTTAAAAACCTCTAAGGAAGGAGATTCCACCACCTCCCTAGGTAACCCATTCCAGTGCTTCACCACCCTCCTAGTGAAAAAGTTTTTCCTAATATCCAACCTAAACCTCCCCCACTGCAACTTGAGACCATTCCTCCTTGTTGTGTCATCTGGTACCACTGAGAACAGTCTAGATCCATCCTCTTTGGAACCCCCTTTCAGGTAGTTGAAAGCAGCTATCAAATCCCCCCCTCATTCTTCTCTTCTGCAGACTAAACAATCCCAGTTCCCTCAGCCTCTCCTCATAAGTCATGTGCTCCACCCCCTAACCATTTTTGTTACCCTCTGCTGGACTCTCTCCAATTTCTCCACATCCTTCTTGTAGTGTGGGGCCCAAAACTGGACACAATGTCAAATAGAGAGTTATTCAACTGTACACTTAGATGAAAGTCAGTGGGAGAAATCCTGGCTCCATTGATGTCAAAACTCCCATAGACTTCAATGAGGCCAGGATTTCACTCCAGATTTGTTGGGCCTCAAACCAGTTTGGAATCTCAGAATATTATTACTGGGATGTCCCAGAGGCTATAAAGATTCCAGGAACGGAATGCTCTAATACCCTTCCATGAGAGAGACGTTCCTGAGCTACCAAACTCAGCTGTGGCAATAATGCCTCACATTAGCAGGTGGGACTCCTTGATTTAAAATGCTCCCTGCCCCAGTGCGGTGAACATGCTGCCTAAGAGTGCTGTGACTGCTCCAGACTCCAGTGGGGAAATTGAAAAAGGAAGTAGAGCCTGCTGACATTGAAGTACATGTTGCAGACCTGAGACAACTTGCCTCCGCTCATGCCCTGGGAATAAAATTTCCCAGCAGTTTCTCCAGTGACATTCTAGAATGCATTTGGAGGCTGTAATGTTAAGTTATTCGGCGGGTTAAGATGCAGACTCTGGTAGGTCCCAGCACAGGGACAACAAAGGAAAAGTGACCTTGCAGAAACTGAGATGGGGGCTGAGATTCTAACATTTCCAAAGCTAGGTTTCTAGAGCTAGGCTCCTAAGCCCACACTGATTTTGCATACCTCCCAGGAAGTAAAAATAGACCAAAACAGCCACAAGAAATTATGCACCAGTTTATAACGGTGTGCTTTTTAGCATATATTGGCAAAACTTAAAAATAGTGAAAGCTGCTATGTATAAAACATTCACACAGCCCAACATTAAAAAAGGGATTCAAAGAGCAATGTCACAGACTGGCAGTGTAAAAAGTGCCTTGGGCTTTTCTTTCCAAATCAGGCATAAATCAATTGCCAGCCATTCCTATTATCCAGGTAAATACACAGGAGCGTCCCACTAAAGCAGCTTTTAAAGTCTATTTAGCGAAAGCAATTCCTGGCCACACATCCCATGTGTGTGGCACTGACTGAATAGGTTACATTTTTACCCAGCACAAGCTGGTTTTTATTAACATAGAGAAAAGGCAAGCATCTAAGAATTCATTCCTACACTGCAGCTCTGGAGTAAGCAAAGAGTCTTTTCAAGGGGTGATGGGAGATCTTTTGGGGAAGAAGTAACCCAGCCCATCCTGCAGAGTGGGCAGGGTGTGCCTCCCACATTCATGCCTGTATTGCAGACTTGTGCACATATTACTTTTATTAACCGCAATGCTTGTTTAGAGGAAGGTGATGCAACAGCTACATGGTACATGCTTCTGAAAAGAGGTGCTCAGAAATCTGATGTTGGCTGCTCAGTTGGCTAACCCCCTGGTCTGTGGCTTTTGTTAGCTGCTCAGGTGTAAAAGCATCGGGGAGCAAAAAGTAGTGTATCTGGGTGGAGCAGCAGAGGGAGGGAGAACCATCACTGCCGCATACGCCCCTGGTCCCTAACCCTGTGCAAGCCCTTCCATGGGGACTGAGCTCTGGGAAGAACAAAGGACGGTCCTTTTCCTCTGCATCATTTCTTCCCTGTTGCACTTTCCCTGCAGGGGTTCTGGCATAAGCTAATTCTGACCCAATCAGCATTAACAAATGCTGGTTCCTCCACTCCTCAGTTAAACATCCTCCCCCTGCAAAGGGCTTTGGGGTAGCAGCAGTTGGGGAGAACTTGCAGGAGTTGTGCTGCCCTGGGACACAGGAGGGGGCGGGATGGCCTTGTGTATCAGTAACTGAGCCATTTTCTTATTTCATGGAGTGGGGGTAACACTGCTTCCCCCCAGGAAGTGATTGAACAGAATTGTCCAGTCCATGGAAATAACCCATGTAAGGGACCATTTGGTCTTCTATGTTTTATAGCTTCAATGACCAACCTCCTCTTGCAAGGTCGTAAGTTCCAGCCTTGTGGGCAGTACTTGGTACTGGCCTGCTCCCTGGTCATAACCTTTAACAACTACCCATTGTTTTCAATTGCAGCAGCACAACTAAATCAAATCTAAACCCACAACAAGGGAATGGATTTAAATCAAAGCACAAAATTCCTCTAAATCAGTAATAAGAATTTATGAGATAAAGAGGAATTGGGAAATGCAAATTCAAATAGCCAAGTTGGACCCTCAAAAATTGGTTGAAGACAGATACTAACGGACCTCTAGCAACAGATTCACTATTAAACCCCAGTACATTCGAATCCAGGCAGGTCTATTCGTGCGAGGCAAGCTGCAGAAATATCGATCTGAAGCAGCATTTCTTCTAGGACATAAAGCAGTACATTGAAGTTCAAATCAACAGGGTTGATATATGCCTCAACTATCTATTGTAAACCGTGTGCAAGATGGAGAGAGCAGAGGGCAATTCTTTGAAAATCAGTTGGCAGACACACTGCACTTCCATAAACAATGGGATAATAGTGTCAATAATGTAACCTTTCCACCGAATAGCCTCTTGGGAAGCTATCATCCTTATCGCCAACTGGGAATCATTAACCCTACAACTGAAAGTTCATCCTCATGCAGGTTGGAACGTAGTCAATGGAGCTAGACAATACCTACTTTTCCCACATTCAGATACTTAGGCCAGGTCTACACTACCGCGGTAGTTCGACGGCTGGCAATCGAACTTCCGGGTTCGATTTATCGCGTCTGGTCTGGACGCGATAAATCGATCCCGGAAGCGCTCGCCGTCGACTGCGGTACTCCAGCTCGGCGAGAGGAGTACCGCGGAGTCGACGGGGAGCCTGCCTGCCGCGTGTGGACCGCGTCTGAACCGCGGTAAGTTCGAACTAAGGTATGTCGACTTCAGCTACGTTATTCACATAGCTGAAGTTGCGTACCTTAGTTCGAATTTGGGGGTTAGTGTAGACCAGGCCCAGAGTTCACTTCTCAGAAGGTTGAAGCCTAAGGTCTGTGTAAGTTTAAGCACATGCAGTTGCACGGCGACTCAGTGTCATTGTCCATGCCAGAGGGGCTAAGTATCCATTTGCACACACAAATGCATGATTTGCATTAGCAGTTCTGTGGTGATCTGGACTCAGGTGTGTGTGACCTCCCATTGAGTTCAACGGGAACTATGTCCACCCAAGGGCAGAATTTGGTGACAGACAGGACTGGACATTAATATGGATAGAGTCACACTAGCAAGGATGAAAAAGCAAACAAACAAAACAAACAACGCTCTCCCCTCTCCACCACCATCACCAAGAGTTTTGGAAGGGCTATAAACTAGAGCTCATCGGACAATGACTATTCCCTCTGGTGGAAATTTCCACTGGAACAAAAACTAATCTTTTGAATGTTTTCACCAAACCAGAATTGTGTCAAATGCCTGTTTTTGGATCGAAACCGGCGTGTGCGCACATATCCATGCAGTCCCTGGTGGTTAGGACACTGGCCTGGGAGAATCTGCCAGATTCAGAGCATCTCTAACTTACATGCACACAACAATCGCTTTACGCTCCACTGAAATACAGCCACCTCTGGGGAGAAACATGGCAGCTTTTAACAGTTGACAGCAATGCTACACAATGGCTTTGGACAGGAAGTGAAGAGTACCACATTCAGTTGCCTCTACAGAGGAAATTTTAGGTGGACAGTATACAATTACCCAAATTACTGAACAGTAATAAAAATGCAGAAAAAAGAAACCACAGTCTCAAGGTGCTTTTTGCTCCAATACTCTCACATTCTAAACATATTAACAGTCATGACATGATGAAAAGGCAAAGCTTGTTTGACATGTAAAACCATGAAACAAACAAAGCAGCTGGATGGAATCCAGCAGGGGTGGCCAGTTGTTTTTCAGATAATTCAGCCTTATGAGAAACATATTAGAGATTGTCACCTTTCCCGTAACAGGCTGGCAGGATAGGTTTTACAGCACTTCGGGTCAGGTTACCCTGTGCTAATTGGTGGTGGCCCAGGGCGGATAGTAAACCTGGTGTTTATAGCGCTTATGGAGAGACCTTTAATCGGGTTAATCATATGTCTCATTGTGAGTAATTTTCATACAGGAAGAACACTTATATAACTACAGCAAGGCGTCTGAAGCAGAGTTCACTTAATAACACATGCCCCTCCCCCACAAGACCTTTTAGTTTAGGGGAGTGTAGTATCACTTTAAATAGCTAAGAAGTCTTTTCTTGTTGGAGGAAGAACTCTATGGCCTAATGTGACTTTTCTATCTCTAACTGCTATGATCTTATATGAGGTTCCTATTTGGGACATGCCCACTAAGATCAACACCCTTGAGTAGCTTGTGTTCATTTGAGAATGCAGACCCCCATTAGATTCCCTATTTGGGCTTCTAATCCTAGGGAACGAGAACAGCCATTTAGGTGGAAATTGTGGGTAATGCATCACCTAAATAAATACAAAGGTTGCACAAGGTGGCAAAGAATTGGGACCTGACCCAACTCCCATTAAAATAACTAAAAGACTTTAAATGGGACTTTGACAGCTTCCCAAATGGAGAAGGGCTCTTGCCTTCATATCATTGCAGGATTTTTCTCTTTTGCCCCAGGCTAATGGAAGAAATCAGTGTGCCTCTTCTTTGTTTTCCATCAATAGATCTGCAGGCATCTCTCTCTCTCTCACTCTCTCTCCATCCCCCCATGATGGATTTAGACGGCAGGCTATTATACTTTCTCTACCTTGCGGAACTATAAACATTTAATTCTACCTTTAAAGCCTGAGTCCGCCCTTATGATTCTAGGTTTTTCTTGTTCTCTTCTCTCTGAGTTGACAGAGGCTGACTACCTGTTTTATTGTCTGATTTCGAGTCTCCTAAGAAGTGCAATCTATCTAACCAGCGTAAGTCAGCCATTATTATATATCCAGGAAACCTGCTTGAATAGGTAAAGAACATCCTGGCAGCTTTGGCTGCACTTTACATGCACTTTAGGTTACAACTACGTGGCTTGAGGACAGCTGGCAGTGTAATTAAACTAATAAACTCACTTATTTTGGGGCGGTCTCTTATCATAAAGATATCACAAGTATTTAGTGTGCACAATGTACAGTGTGACAACGACACAGAACCAGCAGGACAAACAGCAACCATATGATGTTTAACTGGAAAGCAAGGCATTAAATCTAACCCTACTTTATAAATAATACAAGGCTGGCTTCTACCACCCTTCCTAATGTTGAGTAGATCCTTATACTCAGCAACTAATCCCACTGAAGACAGCTCACAGGGTAAGATATTTCTTAATATGAGTAAGGATGGCAGAATCTGGCCCATAACAACAATATGGCAAGGACACCACCATAGCAAAAACACCTGTCCCCCATTGCATCTGTACATTTCATAGCTGAAGATGGACACCAACATTACTGCCATAGACAAAGTCAGTGGTAAATGATCCAGGAGAACTCAGTTAAAGTAAGGACCGCATTAGGGATTAAATAGTACACCTCATCCAAAATCTAATGCTAAGCCAAGACAAAACAGGTGATTCTATGGCAGGAAATATTACAAAAATATTCCCATTTGCTTTCCCAGAGGTCAAATGAGCACCGATTTCTTCCTGGCTATGTAAGAACTGTCAGAGAATACAAACTGTCCTCCACTTTGGAGGAAACCTTCAAACAGGCCCGCCAAGTTCATAATCAGAAGGAAGCTGCCCACAGACTAGGACCCACCGGCTCAAAGTAGCACCAGACACAACACTCGATGCAAAACCTGGCAACATATCTCCACAGCTACAATGAGCTTCCTGTGTGCGGGCCGAGATACAGACCCAACAGGAAGGATTCTGGCCGTGAGAAGGAGGGCAATCCCACTAATGCAGCTCAGCCCACCGCTCTGTTGGAAGCACCTCCAGGGTAGTTTGGTCTCCATGCTGGTCATCTGACTTCCATTCAGCCTCAATGTTGAGGATGCCAGCAAGAGTGCGAGTTGGGATGGTTGTGGTAATGATCTGGCCACAAAACCTATTCATTTTATTAGCTCAGTGAACAACCACTAGGAAGTGACCACCACTGACCTAGAAATGAAAGGCTTCATATCCGATATAGCGCCTATCCTCTCTTCCCTGCATTACAAGGTGTCAGCCAGAATGCACAGAGCTTGAGATAAGGCACAGGAAAGGACCCCAGGTAGACTTAAAGTCTCCTTTGTCCTCCCTTGCAACCATAAAGTCAAAGACTCCTCCCCTCCCCCTCCCCAACAAGTCCCCTTTCCACTGTCAGGGCTCATCCCCACAGCTGATCACGTCCCCTTCCCGATGACATCCCATTTCCTTCCCCCGCATTGCAAGTTCACCTCCAACCCCACCTCTGTCCTACAGGGAATTCCTTTTTCCATGGGGAGTGGCTCTCAGGCTACACTGTGCCACTCTGCTGCTATGCTGAGCACTTTTCACCATAACACACCACAGCAGCCATTGCATTTGAGCTCATCTTTGTGCAAAGGCTTCCCAAGAGTACCTGACAGCTGGCACACGAGGCGTGGAATGAAGCCAGCCAGGGAAACGTGGTCGAAAGAGAACAGGGCCCTGCCGCCAGAAAACACAGGTGAGAAAGAGACCTATGGGCCCTCAAATGAGTCTAGTGGAGACCTAGGACAACCTCCCTTGCTTTGAGTGCAGCCCTCCTGTGTGTTAGTGGAGCACGGGACTTGCATACACACAGCATCCTTTCTGGAGGATTTCTCCTTGCTACTTGCAACCAAGCAGCAAACGTTTGAATGTTTTCTCGATTACTATTATTGCTCAGTGAAAAACTGCCACAAACGAGAGAACGGTGGGACAGAGCCTGTGCCTGGCAAGCGTCCACAGCGGCGGTGAAGTGATAAGTGTTGCTGCTACCGCTTTCTTTCCCCTGCAGAGGCTCGTGATGAGACAGGAAAGGGTTGGGTGGGGTGTCAGCTTGAGAAAAAGTTGCAACTATGTGAGTTGAGAGACTCAAACGCCTGAATTCTCAGAGTTACTGAAAAGGCACCTGATCTCCCCATGCGGCGTATGAAACGCAGTCCCACATTGCACCCACTGGAATGTGCTGTTACAGAACTCTCAGTGGCATACGCCCTAAAGCAGTTTGCTGTTTTCCCCCTGGCATGACACACCATGCAACCATTATTGTATTTTCCAGAAAACAACATGCACATTTCAACTGAGTTTTGACCTAGAAATGAAATATGAGGCGGGAGGTGGGGGGGAGCTAGTCCTGTGGCTAGCTGGTAGGTCTTTGCCACCATACTGGAGAACTGGGGTTGGGCTCCAGTCCTGGGACCAAATTCATCTCTGATGTAAATCCAGTGGCTTCAAAGGCATTATCTCAGGAATGTGTTTGGCTCTCTGGTGCTGAGCTCTAGTGAAGGTAGCATGCTCAGACCCCAGGGCAGGAGGGAGAGCTCAACACGGTAAAGGAGTTAATGTGGGGACAGACTTGGTAGTGGTTTAAGCAGTAGCTGCAGAGACAAGCCCAACCCCAACTGAATCTGCCGTGCTGGTTTCTGTTATGTAAAACAGCTGTTAATACAAGGTAAAGGCCGGGGAAACCTCCCCTCTGGGGCACTTCTGGGGCCTGCTGCAGCACCCCAGATAAGAAAGGGGAGATGAGATTCAGAGGACATCACCATCTGGGGCACATTCTGATTCCGGTTACATGAGGGCAAATCTGAAGTAATGCCACTGAACTCAACGGATTCACTCCATACTGGCGCTGGTGTAAGTGATCAGGATCTGGTTAGACAGTTTGGCAGACATGCTGCTCCAGAATCTCCATCCCATCTGAGCTTTACTTCAGGTGGGAATGGAGTGGTGGGGCTATGGTGGCCATTAGCCACCATTGTTCCTTCCCTTCTGGAGTCATCCGGGGCCGATACAACTTACAGCAGCCTTGTGCCTGCTCTAAGTGGAGCTGACTCATAACAGCCCCTAAGTGGCTGTTACACTGGCTCAAAACTGCATTCTCCACAAGGGCTGTCAAGTGATTAAAAAGATTAAAAGCAATTAATCTCTCTGATAAACAATAATAGAATACTATTTATTTAAATATTTTTGGATGTTTTCTACATTTTCAAATATATTGATTTCAATTACAACACAGAATACAAAGTGTACAGTGCTCACTTTATATTTATTTTTGATTACAAATATTTGCACTGTAAAAAACAAAACAAATAGTATTTTTCAATTCACCCAGTACAAGCAGTCTAGTGCAATCTCTTTATCATGAAAGTTGAACTTATAAATGTAGAATTATGTACAAAAAATAACTGCATTCAAAAATAAAACAATGTAAAACTTTAGAGCCTAGAAGTCCACTCAGTCCTACTTCTTGTCCAGCCAATCGCTCAAACAAGTTTGTTTACATTTGCAGGAGATAATGCTGCCCGCTTCTTGTTTACAATGTCACCTGAAAGTGAGAACAAGAGTTCACATGGCACTGTTGTAGCCAGGGTTGCAAGATATTTATGTGCCTTATGTGCTAAAGATTCATATGCCTCAATCACCATCCCAGAAGACATGCGTCCATGCTCATGATGCTCGTTTAGCATATCTGACATGTAAATACCTTGCAATGCAGGCTACAAAAGTGCCATGCGAATGCCTATTCTCACTCTCAGATGACATTGTAAATAAGAAGCAGGTAGCATTATCTCCTGTAAATGTAAACAAGAAGTAGGACTGAGTGGACTTGTAGACTCTAAAGTTTTACATTGTTTTGCATTTGCGTGCAGTTATGTAACAAAAAAATTCTACATTTGTAAGTTGCACTTTCATGACAAAGAGATTGCACTACAGGACTTGTATGAGTTGAACTGAAAAATACTATTTGTATATCCTGTTTACAGTGCAAATATTTGCAATAAAAATAATAATATAAAGCTAGCACTGCACACTTTATATTCTGGGTTGTAACTGAAATCAATATATTTGAAAATGTAGAAAAACATCCAAAAATATTTAATACATTTCAATTGGTATTATACTGTTTAACAGTGCAATTAAAACTGCGATTAATCGTGAGTAATTTTTTTAATCACAAGTAATTTTTTGAGTTAATCGTGAGAGTTAACTGTGATTAATCGACAGCCCTAGTCTCCACCCAGACCCGTTCTCACCCATCCCTGCTTCCCCCCCCCATCGTCCCCCCAACATACCCTGTATGAGAGGTGGCTAGGGAGGCAGTGTAGAGCTCTACACCAGCCAGGGAATTCCCTTGATACAAGGGTATTCCCCCGCAGGGTTTGATTCTGTTAGCCCTTTTATGCTGCCAAAACAGCATCACGGATCCACAGTGGAACACAGAGTCTGGAATACTGTGTTTTGTTTAACATAGACAGTAGGTTCCTTGAGGCAGGGAATTGTGTCTATTTTAGGTCAGGATGGTGCCTAGCACGCTGCAGAAGGCTTTGAGAATAAACAAGCAACAACAAACATGACTAGTTTTTTGAAAAAAAAATTCCCTTGCAAGTCACCTCTGATAAAGCAAGACAATGAAAACCGATCGATAAACTAACATTAGAAAAAGGGCACAAACAAGGACACTCAATGATTTCCACTCAATTTCAATATTAAGGACACCCAGAAAATAAACACAAAGCCGGTAAAAGAGATCCAACATTACTGTCTGGAGCTCAGACCATTGCAAGCCCCCATGTGCCTACCACACACCACGGTGCCAGTTAAGAATGTGTGCATATTTCCTGACTGCCCTTTGTTTCTTTCATATAACCGCCCTTTGTTTCTTTCACATAACCTGTTTTACCTTTGAATATGGATATTCTTGCAGGTGCTACTGCCCTCTACAGTTCCAGGAGAGTCATCACAAGAGCACGTTACAGCTCATTGCAACCATATCATGCAAGATGGTGTGTCTTCTCTTAACCCCTATTTTCAGTCGCTTATAACTTTCCTTAAGAAATCCTCTCCTGAGCAGACTCACCTCATGGTAAGTCTAAGCCCCGGAGAAAATTTCTTATTCCTGGAAAATTTGAAGAAAATCCATCCAGCCATTTTTGGAGTTGGCCCAGCATGAAAAATTAAGTTGTGATAACCCAGGGTCTCTGACTCACAATCCATTGCTCTAGCCAGGAGAGAAACGGCCTAACTCAGATGGGATGCTTGTTAACCGTCCAGACGTATCAGGAAAGCACATACGTCAATTTCAAAAGCCCTCTAGAGTGTCAGCCAGGTCCCTTACTCAGGTGTCTACTGATGGGGAGAGCACAAAGACTTTTCTCCCTCATGAAGCCCCTGTAGGGACTATGCATCATTGCAGCTCTTGTGCTCCAGTGCGGAAGCTGCTTTGTGTACTCCTCATGGCTCACATAATGTCCTAAAGGGGTGGGGAGGAGGCAGAGTCACAGCCTAGCCCCCGGAACAGGAACACCACAGAGGTTGGGAGAGGCTGCATGCTATAATGGGGCGTAGAAGGGGGCACGCTCCATCTACACACAGGGACGCTCCAGGAGACATTCCGCCTCCTGCTACTCTGCTGCTCTGAATCATTCCTTCCTCTGGGTGGCAGCTCACAGGCCCAAGCTTGCCCTTGCATCATCAGGAATACGACAAATTCGTATTAGCTCACGGATGATCAGCCAAACCATTCAACACTCCAAGTCCCCTAAAGCTTAATACAATTCTCCTGTGGGGTCAGAAACAGCCAGGAAGAGTGGTTTTCTCCTAATGGTTTGTATTTTGAGCCTAACAGTAACCCACTGCACTGATCAATACAGAATTAGACACATATTGAGCCAAGCTCATCCCAGCCCCTGGAGAAAGCCCACTGGCTTCAGTTTGTCTTATTGCTTCTCTCCTATCCCGAAGCCAGCTAACCGTGCAGTGATAGAAGGTGACAAACAGGTGTACAGTGTTGGCAATGCAGCCTTAACCACCTTAGTCCTAGTTTTTGGGGAAACAGATGAATTGATTTCTCTTCCCTGGTCCCGTTTCCCCTCCGCCCCCCTCCCCGACATCGACAGTCCTGTCATGCTGGTTGTAGCTCTCCAGCTAAGTGGGGTTTGCCAGGCCAAGACAGGGCTGGGAAGCAGCCAAGAAAAACTGAGGTGTGCTGCAGTTAACAGTGGCAGTGACTCAGTAGGTGGCACCAACTTAGTACTGAATCAGTGCTCCTGCCTCAGGGTGCTGTTGCACTTAGCTAGCCTGTTAGCAGCCTCCCCCAGCCTCCAGGAGCTGCTCTCTCTGTTCTGCTGTTGAAAGAGGCCTCCAGAGACAGTGACTCCTCCTTTGGCACTCACCTGGCATGATCTCACCTACCACAACCTGTCTTGTCTCTGCTCTGCAGGTGGTGCAATTAGCCTCCCTTTCTCTGATACACACATCATGCACCCAGGCCCGGGGTAACAGCCCTTCTACGGTTCCTGTGGCACTCTCATTTGCTTTGCAAAGACTAAATGAGTGAGTGACATGTCAGAGTCCGTGAAGAATGGCCTTGTGATGGAGGTACTAGACTAGGGTTCAGAAGCACAGGGTTCGGTTTCTGCCACTGACCTAGGACAAGTCACGTCACCTCTCTGTGTCTCAGGTCACCATCTGTAAAGTGGGGGTAATCATTCTTCCTTCGTCTGTCTTGCTTAGTTACTCTGGGTTGATACAGCACTAAGCTCAACATTGGCCAAGCTCTGTAGGGGCTACTGTAATTCTTCCTGGGGAAATTCTGTGCCACTGCGTGCGCATAATTCATTTGCTGTGCATGCTTTGTGTGTGTGCAGAAAATAGCTTCTGCTGGAAAGTTGCAGTTCTGCCTTTTGCCCACCAGAAGGCACTGTGCCTTCTTCACAGAGCCTGTAGGGCCAGGTCAGGAGACAGGGGATATGGGGAGACAGAGAGCGTGGGGCTGCGGGGGCTGGGTCACAGACAGGGGCTCATAAGGGCTAGTGGGGGAGGACACACTGGGGCAGGGGCTGAATGGGAGTGGAGGTGCAGGGCGACATGGGGACGGGGGATGGCTGAGTGGGGGCACAGAGACACATGGGAACAGGGGGAGGGAGTGCAGGGCCACATGGGAATGGGGGGGAGTGGCTGTCTGAGTGAGGGTAGAGGGATACATGGACAAGGGGTGCAAGGACACATGGGGGTGCAGGGACACATGGGAACAGGAGGAGGGAGTGCAGAGCCACATGGGAATGGCGGGGAGTGGCTGTCTGAGTGAGGGTGGGGGGATACATGGACAAGGGGTGCAAGGACACATGGGGACAGGGGCAGTTGTGCCTGACTGAATGGGAGAGGCTAGGGGTCAGCAAGGGTCTGCATGGGGGAAGCTCTTTAACAATCCCTCCCTGTACCTGCCCCTCTCCCCAAAAACACCCAGTTCCATACTTTTCCCACCCATACTGAACAACCCTCCAAGTTTAAACCCAGGCTACGTCCCAGCAATTACTTCCCTCTCCCTCAGCTCCTCCATTACCCCCGCCTTCACCAAGCCTTTGCACTGCTTCTGAGGGGTATGGGAAATACGGTTCTGTATTGTAGTTGAAATGAATTGTTACTCAGAGTTCTGTATTAATATGCCCATTAAGGAATCTATTTGTCAAAAAATATTTCCTGAATCTTTTATGTTGTCTGTATTGTTACAGACATACTTGCTGACAGGTATTTTGGAATAAAGTACCAAAATAATTGAAACGGGTGTGATTATATTGTGCTATTTTGACAAATAAAATATGCAGAATTTTAATTGCTTGGTGCAGAATGTTTAATTTTTTGGCACAGAAATCCCCCAGAGGTATGTAATATACCTAACAAATGGAAATAGAGTGAGTGAGAGGCTACTTAGGAAAGTATTTGGGAGGAGCAACTAGGGCACAGGGGCAGGCAGGGGAAGGAGGGGAAGATTGTTGGGGTGACATGATGAGAGGCTGGAAGTGGGGGGTAGAACACCACAAAGAAGGGGAGAGAGAGAGAGAGAGAGACAGAGACAGAGACAGAGCGCACACAGTGTAGGGAGAGGAATGGGAAAGGGAAGAAAAAAGGTCGACTGAAAAGGTTCCCTGGAGAAGAAGCCGAGCAGTGCAGTGGAAGAGGAGGCGCAGAGACAGCAGAAGCAGAGGGGATATTATTCCATTGCAAGATTATTAGAAAAGTGAATGTCAAATACACCGCTACCTCGATATAACGCCACCCGATATAACACGAATTTGGATATAACGCGGTAAAGCAGTGCTCCAGGGGGGCGGGGCTGCACATTCCGGTGGATCAAAGCAAGTTCAATATAACACGGTTTCACCTATAACACGGTAAGATTTTTTGGCTCCCAAGGACAGTGTTATATCAAGGGGGGGTGTATTACAAATAAAATCCATACAACACCGACGTGATGTAAGCGACAGAAACAGAGTGTTATATGTGTACAGATGCTGGGTGAGAGATACCTTGCGCTTGGAGACAAGTTAATAAAAAACACCACCATCCCCAACTGAAATGCTTGGAACTTACAAGCACCAGCAGACACTGCTCTCTATAATTCTATTAAGTTTGGAATTGAAGAGACTTTGAGAACGAAACAGAGTTGAGGGAAACCCCAGCAGAGGCAGGGAGATTTCTCCAATCTACCCTGCTAAGCATGACATATCTGCGTCTCGTGAACGGAAGTTTTCTCTTCCCTTTAGAAAACACCAGATTGCACCATGTCACAAGTATTTCCAGAAGCATGTGCTGGAGGAAGAGAGCCTCCAGCTGCCTTGCAACAACTTTCCCCAGATTACTGAAGGTCTCCTATTTTGTTCAAAGAGAGATTGCCCAGCCTGTTCAACCTGCCAGGCCAAAGCAACTAAGTGTATCCAGAGACTTTAAAAAGAGAGTCCTATGAAAGCATCATGCATTTCACAGCACAGTTCAGTGCTAAATGAAAGTCACAAAAAGCACCAGAAAAACTACTGTAGGCAATAGCCCTGAACTGGCCAGAGAGATCGAATAATGGGCACTTTTCTCTCACTAATTTCTGTTGATGCAGTCCTTAAAGCCCTAAAAGTCGATACCATAGTCCTTGCACTGAGCAAAATGTATCTGGTTTTACAAACGCACAATGAGTATGGCTTTAGAAATGTACCTGTTAATGAGGAATTGTGAAAATTGGCTCATGTGGGGGGAGGGAGGCGGCCACAAACTGATGCAGAATTTAAGGGCTTTTTTTTTTATATATATATAAATGCACATTACTGGCTCTTATGGTCACAAAGACATTCTAATGTGAACGGAGTGTAAATGGGTGTTTTCTTGAGTCTGTAATCAGCTGGTTCCCATGCTTCTGCTGCTAGTCATAGATCTGCCAAGCAACAGCAGAGTGTAACTAATATAAATGATCAATTTCGTTGCCGCTACTCAAAATCCTGGGGAGGGAAGTGGAGAGAGATGCTAGTTTTATGCTGCTTCTTGAGAAATCGCTGAGCAGCAGCAAAGTGGAACACTGGAGTAATTCTACCCTGCACTAGCCTGCCACAGATTAACTGTCCACAAGGACTCTGCTGACAGGCATCAACTGTTCCTTAGTGTGCTTTGATTAGTCCCATTTCAAAGAGGACTAGATCAACCCACACTAAAGAACCGTTGATCCATGTCAGCAGTGTCCAGGTGAACAGTAAGTCTGTGGCAAGCTAGTGCAGAGTAGATTCACACCCTAGTTTGCTGCAAACTAAAAGTTCGTTTAGACAAGCCCTAAGTGCTTCACAAACTAATTCATTTCTCTTCACAAAACCCCTGCCCCTGGGCGGGAATCCTGATTTCTAATACAGTGTGATATGATAACTAGACATCCTCTTCACCCACACCTGTATCAGCCCAAGGCATGGGAAGAGAAACAGAAGCTATCGGGCTAATAACGAGCAGCCCCGGCCTTCAAATGGACAATGGAAATTAGCTACAGGAACGGTTTGCTAGGAACAACAAAAACCCACCTTACACTTGCTGCCCTATAGAAATTCTACCCCACACCATCCCCACCACTCCTTTCCCTCCGCCCCCTCCCTTCTCTCAGCCTCTCCCCACCCCCTCTCCTTTCCCTCTGCCCCTTTGCCCCCCCTTGTACCCTCCCTTTCCTCTGCCCCCTCAGCTTCCTTTCCTACCCATCCTTTCCCTCTGCTCCCTCAGCCTCCCGCCACCCCCTCTCCTTTCCCTCTGCCCCTTTGGCCCACCTCATACCCTCCCTTTCCTTTGCCCCCCCAGCTTCCCTTCCCACCCCATCCCTTCCCTCTGCTCCCTCAGCCTCCCCTCCCATCCCTCTGCCCCTTTGGCCCCCCTCATACGCTCTCCCTTCCCCCTCTCCTTTCCCTCTGCCCCTTCCCTTCCCTCGGCATCCCCTCCCAACGTCCCTTCCCTCTGCCCTCTTTGGTGCCCCTTTGGTCCCCCTCCCATGCCTCCCTTTCCTGTGCCCCCCCAGCTTCCCTTCCCACCCCATCCCTTCCCTCTGCTCCCTCGGCCTCCCCTCCCATCCCTCTGCCCCTTTGGCCCCCCTCATACGCTCTCCCTTCCCCCTCTCCTTTCCCTCTGCCCCTTCCCTTCCCTTGGCATCCCCTCCCAACGTCCCTTCCCTCTGCCCTCTTTGGTGCCCCTTTGGTCCCCCGCCCATGCCTCCCCTTCCTTTGCCCCCCCAGCTTCCCTTCACACCCCATCCCTTCCCTCTGCCCCCTCTCCAACTCCTCTGTCCTTTCTCTCTGACCCTTCCCACCCAGCCCCACCCTTTCCCTCTGCTCCCTCAGCCTTCCCTCCTACCCCCTCCTTTCCCTCAGCACCCTCTTCTTCCTTGTCACAGTTCCCCTGTAGGATCG
Source organism: Emys orbicularis (assembly GCF_028017835.1). Lineage (NCBI taxonomy): Eukaryota > Metazoa > Chordata > Testudines > Emydidae > Emys > Emys orbicularis. The sequence goes on from NC_088690.1 coordinate 98,958,345, forward strand.
ATGGAGGATACAAACTCTGAGCTGTCTCAGGTGCATGAGATCTCCTCAGGGCTGCCCCCAGTTGGAATCAAGTCAAAGAAACACTTTACCTGCACACGCATCTCCTCCTTTCAGCATAATCTTTAGGGAGCCACTGTGGCCAACGGGTGGGGGTGGGACAGAGCAGGCAGAGGGGCAGATTCTTAGTCTGGTCCAGGCTGCACCCACAGATTCACTGCTAGTTCCAGATGTGTTTAGGATCCCATTTCTTAGCACTGTCCCATTCAGAGGCTGAGTCTTGTCGCTTGTGTTCCCGAGGTGCGGACCACAGGCTGTGAACCCCAACTGGGCTGTTTTTCTCCGCAGCCAAAACAAAGGCTGGTCACTTTCACTTTTCCTTTAGGCAGCATCCTCCAAAAATATAGGTGGGGGAGGGAAGAGAGAGCTGTGGCTAGGGAAAGTGAAAGTGCAGAGGAGGGAGGTGGAGCAAGGCCTAGAATCTAATCCAGTCTGGTACACAGAACGTTCCCAGGGATTATTATACTTCACAATTTTCGGACTCTGAGACAGGCAGAATGGGCAGGAGAGGAGAGAAAAGAACCCAAAAGCATGTCAGAGGGACAGGATAGGAGGAACTCAAATTCTGTGGGGGTAGAAGACGGTATAATTAGAGTTTCAGGCTTGGTAGTGGAAGAAAATCCCTTCTACTAAGTCAGAGAAATGTTTTCTTGATGGGTTGCATGAAGCCTTTGACCTTATTGATCACCGTGCACAGTGGCCTGGTTTTGATGCAACTTTGATATCTCTAGGTTTCCTGTCCTCATGACTGGCCCTTGTTTCCAGCCTGGGAAAATCAGACTGACTCTCTTTTCCCTTTCTATTTAGAAAGTGCAGAGTTTTTTTACAAGCATCTCCACCCAATAATTAAAATTCTTATTGTCCTTATTAATAACTCTAAATATCTTTCTGCCACACTACTCGGTTCATTTACAGATGACACAGAAACATTACTGAAAGCAACTGCACAAACTTTTTTTTTTTAGGGACGGGCATGTTAAACTGCTCTGATGCCCCCAGCTGGCTGGGAGCACATGGAAATTAGGGATCAACAAGTTGCATACAGAAATGTGGTCTGTGGGATGAGTTAGAAAGGAAGGAGAAGGCATAAAACAGAAGAGGATAGGGAGCAGTTGGGAGAGACAAGCAGGGAGCGAGAAGTACGTCTTGAAGTGGACAGGGCCAAAAAATAAAACAGACCTCCGAGGTGGGTCTGAGATAGATGTTCACTGGGAAACCGGTGCTATAAATACAGATACGTGATGTCTGGGTCCAAACATTTCCTTGTGAGCTAAAGGCATGGCACTGCCGAGGAATGCAGACCCCACACTTCTCTGCAGCCATTTTAAGCCCTGAAGAAGATCATGGATTATCACAGCTCATCCCTCCCAGAATCATCTTCACAACTATGGAGGAGCCAGTGTATGGAGACATGGCTAAACAGCAAACATTGAGTCACAATAGTACATCAACAACAGCCCTGTCTACGTTAGGCTTCTTGCCAGAGAATCCTCCGCAATGCGAGTGCTAGTGTAGGCATGGAATTGGCTATCAGTGGGGTTTTAAGCACTGTGTTGGCTCTACCTGGAGCCCTGTTTCTCTTAGTGCATCCGCCATTGGCAGCAACAGTGAGAAACAGGGCTGGTCAAACATTTTCCTTCACAACTGTTTTTTCCATGGAAAATTGGATTCACAACTAAATGAAATTTTTTACAAATCTCTGCTTTCTCTGGAAAACTTTTTTTTTTTGGTCAAAAAATTAAAATTTTTCTACTTTCAAATTTCTGATGAAAAAAATCAACTTTTTCTATGGAAAACCCTCCATTTTTGAATCCGCTCTAGAGAAAAATTGCATTGTCATTTTTCTATGCAGAGGAGGTAGCCCCTCCCCTCAGAGGGAGGAGAAGTGACGACAGAGGCAGGCAGTGGGGAACCGCAGAGAGAGAGAGAGAGAGAGAGAGAAACAAGAGGAGGGGAGAGGATAGCCAGAGAGACGGAGGGAAACTGGGACTTGAGAGAAACCAAGAGTAAGCAGAGAGACTAAGGTTGAGCAGGATAGACAGACATGCTGAAGAAAGTCCCTTTAAAGTTGGCTGGTCAGTCCATGTTTGATGGTGTGCTCCTGACTGGTCGTCTCCTATCCTTGATTCAGGTGGTCCCAGAGATCTGGAACAGGAGAACCAAAGGTCCTTTACATCCAGTGGGTCTGGTCTAATGTGCACCCCCACAAGCAAGCACCACTGGAGTCAGGTCTATCTCTTCAGGATGTCACGGGAGGTGCTTGAGGCTCAAAGACTGACTTGGGCATTGGACAGCACCCAGTGAGGGATCTGGGGAAAGGGAAACCTTGAACTAAATAAAATAAATAACAACAACAACCTATAATAGTCTATGCACACATAGATATATACATAATTCTTTATTTAGAGGGTTATATTTAGTTAAGTGTACTTAGTAGTAAACTATGTGTGTGTGTATGTGTGTGTATATATACGGTTATAATTTTTTATGGATACATATTTTCTATTTAATGTTGTCAGAGGTAGGTGGAATCCAGTTCTGTTTATTCCAGTTTAAATAAAGTCCCCTTTATCTTATTTTTTGACAACCAATTGTATTAACTTGGCTACCATTAAATAACCTTTTATCACAGTGTAACACTTCCCCCAGCTCTCACATGCTAGATAAATTACATCACCTCCATGACAGACCATTACTAGATCTTGGTTGGTGGTTTTAGGACAGGGTAACCCTTGGATGCATTTCAAATTATAACACAATAACCTTCCTCTGAGATGTCTGTTTACACCTATATAAAGCGATGGCCTAACCCTAACCCTGGGGAAAGAGTGTGGAAGAAAATGACTCCTACGAAGGGTGAAGCCTGGTTAAAAGCAAAGCTAGTACGCAACACTGATGAAATGAGGTCTGTGGAGCTGCAACCTACTGGTGATTGCTCTGAATATTCTGGTTCCACCCCACAAGTTACGTTGTCCAATTATATTTCCTAAAACCAAGCTTTCTTTACTTGCAAACTTGATTAACACATCTACACAAGTTCCCATCCAAAGAATAATTATCTTGCAAGCAAGAGCAGGAGGCTCTGTACATGGCTGAAATCTGCACAATGTCATACAGCTGCAGATAGTAACTCAATATGATGCAGAAGCCCTTAGGTAACATTGTAAAACATATTTGGGACCCTGGGTGTGCCACCAAAAGGACTTAATTCCTATCCAAGCCATATAAATGCCAAATTTCCCATATTACTTTCAGCTTTACAGTGAAAGAGGCACAAACCCCACGCTAAAGAGACAATCAATTAAAAAATAAATCTACATGGGGCTTGTCCCTCTTGGGTGCTCCTGGAAGATACTTGTAGTACAGACAGCATGTGCTAAATAAGTCTCAGGGCTTAAAAGCGGATTTTTTCTACCCTGAGCTGCAATTGTAAGAGAAGGAAAGACACTGTCTGAATCCTGGTGGCTTAGAGAACAATGTTAAGAGCCTTGAGATTGTTCATGGTTCAAGACAGTTAATGAGTAAGTCAGAAGGAAATGAATTAAGTTCATCCCAGGGTCAAGAACCATTCTGCATTTCCAGATGGAAGCAATTAAGATCCCTTAAGAAACCAAACTGTTCAAAACTGCAGGAAGAGAGAGAAAGAGAACGTCTCCCTCACTCGCTGAGATCACGGACTTAAGTTGGGAATGTCTGAAAAAAGAAAACTGGCACTTTAGGCAATAACCCAGCCTTCTCCTGTGCAAACCGCACACTTAGTAGTGTTTTGTTTAACTTCTCCTGCACTGCTCCAGGCAGCACAGTGCCATTACCGGGGAGTTCATTTAATGACTAGGTGCTTTAAAACCATTTTATTTAGTCTGAGGGATTAGTCAGTCAGTCAGTGTCCCTGGGCACTTCCTGTTAATCAGTCATATTATCTATCTAGTCTCTAAGTAAAGATACTTGAGGAATTAGAGACAATGACAATATTAGCAAACTGAGATTGTGTCTAGCTTTTAGATATGCAGGCAAAGAGATATAAGTGACCAAGCTAAGTATTGTTAGCACAAGAGGTCACGGGGATAAGAAAGTGGTTTCCCTGGAGACATGTACATTCATCTCTAGGATCTGGCCTAGCTCAGATGAGCAGGTTTTCTGCTGTTCTCGCTCCCTCTCTCTCTCGTGGGCTATCATATCTTCACCTGGATTTTCAGAATGCCTCTCACTGGTCTTAAATTACCCACATTTCAAAGCAATAAGACAGCCCCTAGCAGGTAAGCTGATGTTCTGAGACCAACCACATCACTTTCCCAAAACATGGCTTTTTTTTTTTCAGGGCCAGACCACAATGCTACAAGTCACAACTTTGGCCCGTTCATGCAGCTCTTACAACAGCATGGCTCTTGGGTCGAAGCTCTCACACTTTGCCTGCAGCAGCTGTTTGTAACTGCTGTAGACTCCCTTTTTAAAATAAATGTTGCTATTTTGCTGTATACAGTTGCCCAGCCAACAGATGTGTCCAGTACAAACACAGAGAGCAGAGCAGGGTCAGGATATAAACATTGAAACCACAGAATAAAATCCAAGAGGAAAAATGTTTTAAAAAATAAATCCAAAAAGCTATTTAAAGACTGTAAATCATTAGCAGGCTAAGTAAGGAGGAGGGATGGTCTTTGGTTAAGATAGTAGACAAGGGATAATATTTTCAAAAGCACTTAAGTGACTTAGGAGCCTAAGGCCTATTTTCAAAAACGACTTAGGCACTAGGCACTTAAGTCTCAGTGAGACTTCTGAAAATCTCAGTGAAACTTCTGTGAGGCTCCAAAAGTCTAAGTCACTTTTGAAAATGGAACAAGGCCTAGATTAACATTCTACTTTTTCAGAAGAAAGATCTCATAGTCTGAGTTGCCTGCATGAACTAAATTCTTGAGAGATTTTGCTTAAAGATAGCAGAAATCTCACAATAACACACGATGGGCCTTGATTTGGCCTCAGACTGAACTCTAACCAGAATTTAATTTGGATACAAACCACTGGAGATTCTGGCTCTAGTTCACTGGGATCCTGGCCCATGACTAAGGCTTCTAGTCACTAATGGTAACACAAGTAATAATGATACTTCAAACCTAAACAGGAGTTTACCAAACTTAACTACAGTATCACAAATAAATTTCTTAGGCAAATAAGGTAACTGTGTTTAAAAATTATCTGCTGATTTAATACTTTGGAGAGAAGAAAACTTAAGTGTGGTGTGACTGTAAGGATCAAAGAAGTAGGGTCCAGAGACACAAACAGTGGTAAACCAGAAGAAAAAAAAAAGTATGAACCACTTGGTTTCTAGCAACAGACCGAGAATTCAGACTGTGGGATTTAAAGAAAACAAAGAGATAAATCCATTAACCGCCACACTCTATGGGGCAAAATAATGAATGGCTGTTTAGTCCAAACTCATGCAGATTAGTTTAAACGTACAGTAATTATGTTGTAACAGGATAGCATCTAAGCACACACCTGGTAGCCAACCCTAGTTTAAATATTATAGGACCCAAATCTGACATCTCTTTAAAACACTGAATCTAATGGTGAATAAATCTAATATTTTGATGTCTTTTTCCTCTCTGGGGAAAAGTTGCTCAGTTTCCATGTCTCTTCAATTTTTGGCCTCTCTACTAGATTACCAACAGAGATATCAATTGTAATAGTGGTTTTCTTTTCCTCAATGGTGAAGACACCATTTATCTATTAGGAACTGCTTGGATACCTTTTCCAGGTAGCAGTCACCTAACAGCCATCAGATTGCAACTTCTGGTCATATACCAAGCTGGGCCAAATGTGACGTGATGATATAGGTGAAAGTGTATGCTAGTTAGTGGTGCTGGAACAAATTTGTATAGTGGGGGTGCTGAGAGCCATTGAACCAAACTGTCAACCCTGTGTAGGATGGAAACCACTTCAAACCCTGGAATGTGGCAGCGCATCTAGTTCCAGCACCTATGATGCTATTCACAGTTTCCTGACCTCTCCTAGTCTCCTCCATTATATGAAAGACAATAACAAAAGCTAACCTTGCTTCTGGTAGTTATTTCTGCTTTTCAAGAACTGTACAATATAATACAGCATGAGTCAGAAAGACAAATGATGGGGATCTTGGCCATTCAGTGGAACAACTTGCATGACCCATCTATTTCAGGCTGTGCAAGAAACAACCTATCTAGTTTTGACCTGTACACCAGTGGCTCTCACCCTTTCCAGACTACTGTACCCCTTTCAGGAGTCTGATTTGTCTTGAGTACCCCCAAGTTTCACCTCACTTAAAAACTACTTGCTTACAAAATCAGACCTAGAAATACAAAAGTGTCACAGCACACGATACTGAAAAATTGCTGACTCTCTCATTTTTACCATATCATTATAAAATAAATCAATTGGAATATACTTATGAATATACTTACATTTCAGTGTATAGTTAGTATATAGAGCAGTATAAACAAGTCATTGTCTGTATGAAATTTTAGTTTGTACTGACTTCGCTTGTGCTTTTTATGTAGCCTGTTGTAAAACTAGGCAAATATTTAGATGAGTTGATGTACCCCCTGGAAGACTCCTGTGTACTCCTGGTTGAGAACTAATGCCACAGGCTATCGCAGTAGCAGTTCAAGAAGACTTTGTATAGTGCATCTCAGAGCAAGATTTCCAGGAGATCTATGGCGTTTGTAAGCAAATTAGAATTACTGATGCTCTTGCTGCAAATGGCAATAGCAAAGGCCTAATGGGGAAGCATCCATTCAGGAACCTGGCAGTGGGAATGGGAAATAAAGGGGGTTGGGAAGGGTATGTGCAGGAGACAAAGAAAGGCAAGAGAGACAGGTGACGCGAGATACAGATTTATCAATTCTAAAGAGTCATTTATGTCCTACTAGAGAGTTACATGGTCGGATTCTCAAAAGGTGCTGAGCACTTGCCCCTCTCATTGACTTAAATGGGATTTCTGGCTGCTCAGAACCTCTGGAAGTGAGGCCAACAGATGGGCTCGTGTACACTCGCTTATGTGAATCTTGAGTAAAATTCTTAATGATTTATTGGGTGCTATATGTAGAATGTCTGAATGGATGAGATAGACATCAGCAACTGCTGTTACAGACACAGTGAGCTGAGCGAATGGTGCCATCTGTTGGTGGAAAATATACATACCTGACCAGATGCCCTAGCTTAAGAAACTTCCTTCCTCTTTTAGGGTTTGTCTGCATTTTAAGCTCAGCGTATAATTTGCAGCGTGATAAGATCAAGCTAGCATGTTACAAACAGAGGGCAGCCCCGGTGGCACAAGGGGCTAGCTGCCCGGAGGACATACCTTTCTGAGACACAAGGCATGTACTTGGAGTGACAAGCCCCTCCCATTTCTTGCACCAGCCCAACTACTCTATTTTGAGCATACTAGCTCCATCACAGCTAGCATGGGTAGGGCTCCTTGACTTGGGAATTACATCCCAGGCTCGAAGCATAGACATACTCTTCGCTAACTAGCATCTGTGGAGGAAGGGCTGGTACGGAAGTTACCTGGCAAAGTTCAGTTTCTTGCTATTGTAACGCTGACAGACAGTTGTTGGCGGGTGGGTGGGATCAAACTTGGGACCTCTGAAGCTTAATGTATGAGCCTCTATTGCATGAGCTAAAAGCCACATGGCTCTTAGCCAAGGCTGTAGCAGACTCATCAATCTCTAGATCAGGGGTATCAGCGTAGCAGCCGTGTTAGTCTGTATCCGCAAAAAGAACAGGAGTTCTTGTGGCACCTTAGAGACTAACAAATTATTAGAGCATAAGCTTTCGTGGGCTACAACCCACTTCTTCGGATGCATATAGAGTGAAACATATATTGAGGAGATATATATACACACATACAGAGAGCATGAACAGGTGGGAGTTGTCTTACCAACTCTGAGAGGCCAATTAAGTAAGAGAAAAAAACTTTTGAAGTGATAATCAAGATAGCTCAGTACAGACAGTTTGATAAGAAGCAAGTGTGAAAATCCTTACAAGGGGAGATAGATTCAATGTTTGTAATGGCTCAGCCATTCCCAGTCTTTATTTAATCCTGAGTTGATTGTGTCTAGTTTGCATATCAATTCCAGCTCAGCAGTCTCTCGTTGGAGTCTGTTTTTGAAGTTTTTCTGTTTTAAGATAGCCACCCGCAGGTCTGCCATAGAATGGCCAGACAGGTTAAAGTGTTCTCCCACTGGTTTTTGAGTATTATGATTCCTGATGTCAGATTTGTGTCCATTAATTAGGCAACCTTTCAGAAGTGGAGTGCTGAGTCTTCATTTATTCACTCTAATTTAAGGTTTCGCGTGCCGGTAATACATTTTAACGTTTTTAGAAGGTCTCTTTCTATTATATAATTAAACTATTGTATGTAAAGTAAACAAGGTTTTCAAAATGTTTAAGAAGTGTCATTTAAAATTAAATTAAAATGCTGATCTTACGCCACCAGCCTGCTCAGCTCGCTGCCAGCCTGGGGTTCTGTTCACCTAGGCCGGCAGCGGGCTGAGCAGGGCCTATGGCCGGGACCCCAGACCTGGGAGGCGGGGGGGGGGGGTTTCAGGGGTCAGGGCAGAGGGCTGGGGGAGGGGGTTCAGGGCAGAAGGTTGGGGTGGGGGTGGGGTTCAGGGATCAGGGCAGAGGGCTGGGGGCTGTGGGGGGTGCAGGGCAGAAGGCCGGGTGTGTGTTGGGGTGTGGGGGGTTCAGGGCAGAGGGCTGGAGGTATGGGGGGGTGCAGGGCAGAAGGTTGAGTGTGTGTGGGGGCGTTCAGGGCAGAGGGATGGGGCTGTGGGGGTGCAGGGCAGAAGGCTGGGTGTGTGTTGGGGTGGGGGGGTTCAGGGCAGAGGGCTGGGGTGTGGGGGGGGGTGCAGGGCAGAAGGCTGGGGTGCTCGGCTCGTGGGGGTGCTCCCAGCCCCCTGCCCTGAGCGGCTCATGGCAGGGGGCTGGAAGGGATATGCCCTGTTCCACCCCCTTCCCCCAGGCTCTGTCCCTACCTCTCTCTGCGTCCTCTACGGAGCTGTGTGCACGCTGCCGCTCTTCCCCCTCCCCCTCGCTAGGGCCATCAGCTGATTGGCGCAGGGACGGAGAGGAGGAGGGGCAGGAAAGCACCACGCTGGGGGAAGAAGCGGGGGAGGGGGAAAGCTTGGCTGCCGCAGAACCAAGCTTCTGCCTCCTGCCCCCGCAGGGGAGAGTGGTGGGCGGGGGGGCTGAGTGGGGCTGGGGGCCGGGACCGTGGCAGGGAGCTGCGTGCCACTCAAAATCGGCTCGCGTGCCGTGTTTGGCACCCATGCCATAGGTTGCTGACCCCTGCTCTAGATGGTTTAAGGTGCCACTAGAGAAGGACAGAGAACCACACCAAGCAGGCATGAGTTACATAATTCCTTTGCATCCCAGTCACCTCTTTGCCAGCCTGCACTCATTTGGCTGTGGAAACTGACAATGCTCCCCTTGGTGAAGACCCAAGCGTGACATTTGCTTAGAGCAAATTTGACTTGAAATCCATGAGAAACGGCATTGTGCCATGTGAGGTGAAGCATGATAAGGCCTGGAAGGTTTGAAAAAGGGAGGAGGGGTGGCCAAAAAGGCACTGGACTGTCCATATTTCATCTGGCTAACGAATAAAGAAAAAAACCATGAAGGCATAAAAGAACACCAGGACAACACTTCATATTTGGAGTTCTCTTTAGAATGATTTTATTCAGAATATTACAAATAATCATATCACAATTTTTACAGGAAAATGCTTTAAGAATCAACTATTTTAAATCAACCTTGTTATACTTAAAGAGTATTTACATTCACCAGAAGAAACCACTCTTTGATTTTGAAAATATTTGGCTTTCTATATACAAGGCTATCATAAAGTGCCCCAGGATGTATTTGCAAGCAAGGCACTACGGTATGTAAGCTGATTTCATGTTGTAATCAAATCATTTCCAGCTGTCCAAGTTTAGGGCCCCAATCCTACAAATAGTAACACAGACAACTTTATTCACAGGAGGAGTCTCACTGAGTGCAATAGGACTACTCCAGTGAGTGAAGCTACTTAAGTGCTTGCAGGCTTAGGGCCTTAGAGAGCAATTTATAATAATGGATGAGCCACTTGGAGCCAGGACATAAATGGCACAGCTGTGGTGTCAAGCCAGGCGTCTACCGCACCAATGGCAAGCAGTTTCCAAGACATCTTCTACACCATGGCAGTATTATTATGGATCCTCTGAACAAATGAAAAGCTATTGAAAGACGATAGTCTCCCAAGTGCATGGTGAGACTAACGTAAATTTTAAATGTGCCCTACATTCAAAAGGAAGCACTCTCAAAAGTGCAGTTTTACATTTCACCAGGGAAGGAGTTTGTGAGTGAAAGCACAGGATTGGGGACTAGAAAACCCAGGTTCTACACCTGGCTCTGTAACAGACTTTCTATGGGGCCCTGGCCACCTCCTCTTTGTGCCTCTCTTTCCCAATCTGTAATTTAGGAGTTCGAAAGGGGGTGGTGTACCAGCACTGGTGAAGCTAACGTCACAAGTGCTCTGAGATCAGCTGGCAGCAGGTGCTACAAAACAATAACCAATTAAAATTAACACTATATTATAATGGTAAATTCATAGCCAGATTCAGAAGTAAAGCTAAAAATTCTAACTAGTGCTCAGAAATGGCAGATAATCATCCTGAGCATTTACATAACTCTTCACAAACATTCATTAATTCCAACACCCTTGAGAGGTGGTATTATCTCCATTTTACTGGAGATACTGGGAAATTGAGGTACCAAGCCCAAAGTGACTTGTGTCCAAAATGATAAAGGGAGTCAATCTCAGAGCTAGGATTAGAACTTGGGTGTTCCTGGATCCTAGCCCTGTGCTCATGACCACTACGCCATGTCTCTCATAACGATGATGGGGGTTGTCTATCAGCAAGGAATCTTATGTACCATACAGGCAGCGATTCTTAGCAGATGAGGAAAAGAATGCATGAGCCATTCTGAATTTTCCAGCTTTTGTAGATTTAAGACAGTCTGAATCCATTTTGCATGCTACCCTGGTGTAAATATTACAGTGAATTTACCATCTTAGCACAACCCCTCATTCAGGGGTAGATTCTGCCACCCTTCCAATGAGTAGTACTTTAATCCTTGAAAAACAATAGGACTACCCACAGACTAAGGTAAGGATGACAGAACAGGGCCCTCAGTTATTAACTGAAGCACAGTTAAAGTCTTTATAGCCACATATTTATGTTCTGTATAGTATATCTGCTGTTAACTAACATAGTGGTAAAAATGAAAATGGTACAATTTTAAAAGCCTTTACATAATAGCAGATGGAATTACACAGTACACCTCGATGACCTCACCTTGGAACTCTACTGGTACTAAAGGACCCTGTTCTAATGTTACTTTCATAGGGGTCTTTCTGGTTTAGAAAGTGATTCATGGAACGAGGAAGGCTTCTATTAAATTTACGTGTTGGCTTTTTTAGAAAGATTGGAGCATTTCCAAAAACCTCAGTTCGTAAAAATGTTATATTCAGATCAGAGCAGTTCAGAAGGCCCCGATGCCACCCCAACCTACAAAACACTAAAAATAAGTGACAGGCCAACAGAATCTTTAAAGACCATTACTGAGATGATGTCTTGAAGCTACAAAGGTCTGAACATGTAGCACTCAAAATGACTCTGCCAAAGTTTAGATACAATATGGTGCCACCAAAATGTTCTACAAGTATCTACAATTGTGCTAAGCACCTCCAGACCTTACCTTCTATTGCCATTACTGATGTCACTGTTGGTTCAGGTAATCATTTTCAGTGTTCCTCTAGTCTAGATTTTATCTGTGACTCTCTTCACCTGCACATTGATCTTATTAACATACATCTCCAAAAGAACATAGGAGGAATATTTCAGTTAGATTCTGAGCTGGTTTTTATTTTACTAAAATTAGTGCATTCTTTTCAAGATCAGAGAATCCACTGAGTCATACCGAAAAATAACCCAGGTGGGTAGTGCCACCCATTAACAAAACCAATTGTGAAAACAGTGCATGGGGTAAACTGTCAAATGGGAATCAGATTAATATACCGTATATACTTGTTCATTAGCCCATTCGTTTATAAGCCGACCCCCCAAGATGGTTAGGTAAAAATAGCAAAAACGGTATGACCCTTTCATAAGCCGACCCTATATTTCAGGGGTTGGCAAACTTTGGCTCCCGGCCTGTCAGGGTAAGCCGTTGGTGGGTCGGGACATTTTGTTTACCTGGAGCGTCTGCAGGCATGGAGCCCCTCAGCTCCCTATAGCCGCGGTTCAATGTTCCCAGCCAATGGGAGCTGCGGGAAGTCGCGCGCCACTTCCCACAGCTCCCATTGGCTGGGAACGGCGAACCACGGCTACAAGGAGCTGAGGGGCTCCATGCCTGCAGACACTCCAAGTAAACAAAATGACAATGTATTAGATATTCAATTCAATGATTCCATAGAGTTTAAAATCATCAAATTTTGGTGTAGACCCATTTATAAGCCGACCCCTGCTCTTTGATGCATCACTTTTTTTACCAAAAATATTTGGCTTATGAACGAGTATATACGGCATTAATATCCATACACTCTGCAGCAGCATGGAGGATATTTTGTGTTATATTTTCCATTTTTAGAAGACTAATGTGCACTAAAATACATGCTGTGATATCAGAATTGTTCATTATTGCCATGGAATATCTGCCTTGCATCACAACTGAGAAATTCCCCATTCAGCTGGCTCAACCATTGTCCTCAAGATTGCTCAGTAAACACTGGAACATTTAAAAAAGAAAATCTCATTGTCCAGTGACATAATGGAATAAATCAGTGGAGGAAAGTAACAGCTAAATGAGGTGTTAAGGGCATTTCAGACCTTGGCCAGGAGTTAATTCCAGTTTTAGATTAGGCATCAGTTAAAAGCCCACATGCTGTAAGACTTCAAGTTATATTTTAGAACAGATTCCAATGATCTCATGCATAGGACACAGAAAGTCAGTATGTCTGCACTTTGACCTCGAGGTGTAATTCCAGGTGTTTGGTGCTATTAGCCCCTCTTGCCACACGCACTGCTGCAGCTACATTCTGTTTTTAGCAGGCTAGCTCACTGCCAGCTAACGCAGGCGTGTCTCCTAGAGTTGGGCATTACACCCCCAGTGCAAAGTGTAGACAGATGCTCTCTAAGAGGCTGTTTGTGCCCTTCTGGTAGGAATGTTGCAAAGTGCAATTCTTAGGAGGGGAAAATGCAAATATAGCCAAAACACTGTAACCAGAGTTACCCAAAGCAGACGCAAAGGAGACGCTCTTGTCTTGACAGAGTGACAAGTCCCTGCCAAGTGGATTTTATAAGGCAGTGGTGTATGATTTGAGACCAGTGTAGAGTATGGTGTTGACCTGTGTCAATTTTGCAAATCTCACTCCAGATCTCATAATGGCCCTAACAGGACAAGGAAATGTAGGAGGGCAGAGCGAGAAACAACAAATCTCCCTTTAAAAGTTAATAGGGGCCTTGCATGTTCCTTGCAGCTCCCTTTTACATAGGATAATGTCAGTTCTATACCCCAAAACACAGTAACACTTGCCAACTTCTAGTTACTTCCATCAGATGATCAAAGACATACCAATGGCACATCTGATAGAGATTTAATAGATAGGGCTAAGGTACATAAAATCTCACAACTTTAGCTGTGGGCAGGCAGAACTACAGAATCAGATCAGGGTCAACTCACACACATACAGCACATGCAATGTGCATGCACATAGTAAGGACAAGAAAGAGAGGAAGGGTCTACAACATACTTCTATAAGGCAGGAGGCACTGTACCAAACCTGTCGCTACAGCATGGTCTTCAGGGAGAGAATAAGGCACCCTGGCTATCAGGATAATTAGCTGCTGCTAAATTTAACACAGTAGTAAAATGTTAAATGTTTGTAAATAGCTGCTTTTCCAGAAAGAAAAGCCTCTAACAGCTTTGATTACTGAAAGGTAAGACTCTATTTATTAAACCGTTCCAAAAAAATTAAAGTACCACAGAATGCTTCATGAAATTCATTTCTTAAACCTGTCCCAGTGTGAAGAAATGTGCTTTCAGCATTGTCCAAATGAGAAAGAAACAAGTTTTCCTGAAAGAAACACAAATGCTACGAAGGCAGCTTCTGCAATCAAAGGAATTGGCTCTTGGCAGATTTTCAACACGATTTCTTGGTTTTGCTCTTTAAAATTTTTTTCACTGATTTCATGATATTTGTGAGAAAACAGAACATGTGAAATGACATTCTTGGCTCTTAGTCGAGCTTATAGCCAGGACTTGAGGCTAAATATTGATCTTAATTATACCCATGTAACCCCCTCACATTCAATTTTATGTGAGTGCACAGGGTACACCTGAGAGTGGAATTTAGCCCTCCATGTTGAGGAAACTGACAAAAAAAAGAACAAAACAGGAAATAGAAAGTTTTGAAAATAGACATAATGCCCCGAATCAAACTGTACAAAAGACTTAGAAGGATTAGCTTACATACTGTATCCTAAAGGATAAAAGAAATACAGATGAAACCTATTTCTAGTTTTAAAAATAAATAAGCACCTGGAATAGGACACACCCCAATACCAGATGTAAACAACTTCACCCTGTGGTCATATTAAAAAGATATTTGAAACAATCAGAATTACTTTGCTAGCAAAACTTACATTTTGCAAATGATTTGTGCAAGAAAATCTTCTCAATCCATTTCCAGCTAAAATAAAGTCAAGTTTTCAAATTCATTTGTCAAAGTTTTTCTTTTTTCATCCCTGAAGTTGTTCAGGAATTAACCTTGTGCAAAGCCACCTGTGTATGATTTATGTTCTGATGTAAAATTGCCAAGCCAGGTATTTTCACCACCTTTGTTACTTTATAACAAGCTCCCTGCCTGCAGGCAGATATGTGTGTTTGTGCATGTCGAGAAATCCAGTATCACTGGCAGCCTTTTCTTACAATTTGGAAAGAGCTGGCAATTTTTAACTCTTGTTAACATGAGTTATCTTAAGCTCGTTAAGGACTGAAGTCACTCCATCAGCACTCAGTGACAAGCACCTTTTAGATATTGAGGTCTACAGCAAGAGTGTCATAGTAATTCTTAAAATTATAAACTGGGTTTATCCAACATAGTTCTGTGGTTTTGACACATTAAACGACTGTGGATGGAGATCTCAGGAAGGGATATACAATATCTACGTTCATATAAAAAGAACGTACTGAAAACAGTGTTTCATTTAATAAATAAGTTTATAATTACAGGACACAAAGTGTTGCTACTAGCCCTTTCTGGAAGGAAAATTAAAAGAAAAGTCAGTTTACTTTTCAGTCCATCATGAAGTATACAGTGTAGTGTCATCAAAAAGCCGTGCTTTTAAGAATCACTGGGCTTTCTTCTTCGTCCTTTGAAACCCTTGTGCTATTAGATGTATGTCTGTACTTGAGTCTGTAAACAAGGAAAAATAACAAATAGTGCAAGTTCTAATTAAAATAGTACCCTCCAAAATCCTAAATGTAAGTTTGTCCATATGGGCCCTGATTCAGCAAAGTACCTAAGCATGTGCCTTACTTTAAAATCCCACTGACTTCAGTGGGATGACTCACATGCTTAAGCATCTTCCTAAATCAGAAAATGAAGCGCTGAAAACTCTCAATGACCTTGTGATTCCATTGTGATTTGAAAGTGCTGAACACTTCTGATTGATACCCAAGGGACTTTTTACCTATACTCGTATCAGGAGAAATTATTTAGATGATGAACTTTCATATTATGAAACAACATTTCAACATTTTTACCATGTTTGCTACATGTCAAGGATGTTTATGTTAAATATCTTAAATGTGGTTATACTCTTAAAAAGACTACATAAAATAGCTCATTTTTCACGTTTATTTCCTGTGGGCTCTGTGTACTCATGTACACAGAGCCACCCAACTCTGAAAGAATGACTTGGATTCTATTCAGGCTCATGAATCGTCAACAGAATCACAATTAAATTCCATTAGTAGGGCTAAATTCTTCCTTTAATGACACCTGTGTAAACCCATCAGAGACAAGCTATACATGCCTACCCATGCTCCATTTAATTTGCTTGTTCAGTTGTTTCTCGTACTTTAATCCTTACAACTCCTTAAACTTTTTTGTTCCTCTTCGAAGAGCTCCCTCCAATTTGTGAACAACTTTCAAGCAGCACGATGTATGATATGCACAGCATATTGCCGATAGTCATCTCTGCTGTAACTCAGTGGAGTTCCATTTGGTCAATTCTATTGCTGATTTGAGATCTTAATTTTTTTTTAGTTTACCACCCCCGGGACTCAAAAAGCTAAGAGGGAACTGTATTTTATGTGGACATTTTTCTCAGAGATGGTATAATTTTCTTAAGAGAGAAGATTAGAAGGTAACACTTACCCTTTAACCCGCAGCATCTGCTCTATGGTGTCTGGGAGAGGCATGCCATAACTTTCTGGGAGAAACAGAGTAAGGATTCCCGTCAGCACAGTCAGGCTTCCCATGAGGATGTAAGGCAGGAATCTGTCATAGGCACCTAAAAGAACATAGGACATGCTGACCTCAGGTTTACATCACCACCATGATGAACCAGTGGTTAATATTTGGGTCCTGTGTATAATGCAAACATACAGAGGTCTAAATTGCAGTACCATTGTGCTGCAAGATATAAATGTTTGTTAAAAAAAGTTAAGTCTATAGTCCACATGGTTGCATAGATAACTTTCACATGGTAAAAATCCGTTCTTAGTGGCATTTCCCTGAGTCTCCAGACAGCCTGAAAAAAAAAGCTGAGAGAGAAGAGTGAACTGCCCCATTCATCCTGATAGGATGTCGCCTCAGAAGCCTAATGAAGAGATACTCTAATACGCAGATATCATTGTTCAGTGATTTTTTGAGGCCAAATGTTCTTTAGGAAACTAATGGCCAAATACAGATCCTATTATATGGGCACAATTTCTTCGAGTTCTGTGTTTCCAAATCACAAAGTATTGAGCAATGTTAGAATTTCTAAATGCCTTCTGTGAGTTGAGGTTACTCACTGAGAAGAGTAGAAGCAGCTGAGATTCTGTTATAGCATATTTGTTGACTAATCTGTGACAAATATAGGGCAATACCCTGGACTTTACAAGGCAAGATGAGAGCGTGACTTTAAAGACATACTGTGGTTTAACTGAAGCACTAATTCACTGTTACAGAAATCAGCCTAGACTTGCAGCTGTTCGATTCTGTTTTCAATAGTAGCCAATTTGGCAGGAGATACAATAGCTGGTATCTTACCAAGGTAAACAAAATAAGGTGAGAGGATGCTGCCCAATCTGGAGGCCATGGAACTGGCTCCAACTCCCATATTCCTCACGACTGTTGGGTACAGCTCAGCAGTGTAAACGTAAACCATTGAAAAGGAAGATGTGATCCCAAATTTACCCAGCATCACCAAGATAATGGACAGGATGTGAAGGTCTGAAAGGGAGATTCAATCAGAACATCAGTCAAACTGTAACAAGTCACTGCATCTATTAACGCCATTTTTATTTTTCGCTTCTCGTCAACTTAATTCCAGTGTTGGGGTTTCTTGGTTGATTCATTTTAACATAAAGACTCTTAATAAAATAAAACCATCTTTCTCCTAAGGTCATCCAGTCCTGCCACCTATAAAGTTTGAGGACAGAGAGCCAGCTTAAGGAGAAACACACTGGCAATGTATTTCTAAGATCCTGGTTCAACCCTAGCTAGTGGGATGAGCTTTGTAATAAAACACATACCAATGTACAGGTGATTTAAAGACCAGGAGTAGCAAATAATATAACTCACCTTTCACTCTTGGAGAATAAGCAAGACAGTTCTCCCTTTCATTTATTTATTCTTTGATTTGCAATAACATGCTTATACACCAAGCCCTAAACACATGGTCAAAGCCATCAACAGATCAGTATGGTAACGATCTCTACTGTACTTAGCAGAAGGCTACTTAATGGTGGGGTTCTAAGTATGAGATACCTTCCTTCAAATATGTTTTAATTGGCAAACATTCACTTTTTAAAAAAAGTATTGACACTCGTTTACTTTTAGTATTATTTATAACAAAGGCTACCTAATAGCTCTCCTGAAATTCAAGTTCTTAATGAGACCGAAGTAGGAAAAACATTATTGACAATTGGTTCTTCTGGAGATAAGTTCTGCAGAATTATGCCAGCTTCTGGTGCCACCCAATTGACTACTCCATTTGGTCTACACCTTGTCCCACACCATGAATTTATTGGGACTCCAGGGGTGTAAATTAGGGCAAAACCAGACTAGAGTCTGAATCTTAACAGACCATAAAGAGAACAAACTATCTTTACTTTAGAGAAAGAAAAGGCTTAGGAATGTATCTGACACTGGGTATGTCTACATTAGAGCTGGAGGTGTAATTTCCACCCCAGGAAGACATACCTGTGCTAGCTCTGATTGAGCTAGTGTACTAAAAATAGAAATGCAACCATGGCAGCACGGGTGGGAGAAGGGGCTAGTTACCCTGAGTATGTACCTAGGGTTTCAAACATGATCATACCATCCCACTAGCCTGCCCCATTGCTTGTGCTACCAGAGCTGCACTTCTATTTTTAGCATGCTAGCTCGATCAGAGCTAGCACAGGTAAGTCTACCCGAGCTGGAAATTACACCTGCAGCTCTAGTGTAGACATACCCCTTGTGTCACATGATCTCCCTGTGCAGCAGCAAACAGACGTGGAGGGAAAGGGCAAGGATGGGTAAGGAGAATCTGCATTTGGTCTACAGCTTTGGAGAAAGATTCTTCTCCTCCACAGTACTTCACATAGTTGCCCAGTGCTAGGCACTGGAATTTACCCATTACAAAAATCTGATTGATATCAGCTAAAAAGTTCATACGTGGAGGGACCAGCTGAATGAAGAGAAGGACGCAGCCTCCCAAGAATAATGCAGCAGCCAGCGAATATCGTCGCGGGAGATTTCGGAGAAGCACCCAGGCTATAATATAGGCTGGAACTTCGATAACCGCTGAGAGGAAGCAGTTTACGTAGGCATCACCATGCAAGTTAGGAGTGTCAAGTGAGAGGCCAAAATAGCCTACAGAGATTATCATCCTGAAAGACACAGAAAATAGGAAAGAATCAGACAGACTTGTTCTGCTCTCCCTCAGCCTCCTATGGCCACAGACTGCCAAGTGCCTCTCACATAATTACTGTGCAAAATATTAACATTGATTTGCCTATGTAAGGAATGTCAGTGCCTACCAGACTCTCTCAGCTTTGAAGCTAGTATCAGGTAGATTTATTGCTGTACACAGTGGTGTAACAGACTCAGACAAGGCCTTCTAGAGACTGAATTTATCTTTCCATTTTTTTCCTGAATTTAAACCAGCTTTTTTTTAAAACCTCCTGTTGAGCTTAAAAAGGAATCCAATCTGACTAGATGATTCCAGAGACATTTGTTAGCCCTGCTGATGCATGAGTCCATGTAAGCACAATCTACTGGATCCTCACTATAGCTCCTGTAACAACAGTGGCCACACACGGCTTCTGCTACCTTTGATTGACTAGATGCCCATGTCAATTTCTCTCCAATATAGACCTAGCAAAAACAATTCATGCATTTGTCACTTTTAGTCTGGGTCCCTGCTACATTGTCTGAAGAACTTCTGATTGTTGCTGGCATAGAGGGTTTCTAACATACAGCTGAAGATTTCTGAATGAAAGGGCAGTGGTGCACCCATATTAGAGTGATTACAATAATCATACTACTAATAATAAATAATTGTAGTCTTAGTATGAAAGTTAGGAATCTAGACTAGTGAACTCAATCTGTTTCCAAAATTAAAATGAGGCCTACATTAGATATGATTAGCTAGAGACAAGGAAGGGGAGAGGGAGCTCTGTGCTGAGAGGACTGTACTCAGAAAAAGAAAACTGGGATTTCACTGTTGCTCTGCAACAAGAGTGCCTGTAAAGAACTAGAGAACTAGGATATCTTGAGAGACATTGCGCAGGGAAGGTTACATTTCACCAACAAGAGACAACCATTAAAGAAATGAGGAGGTCACAGGTATTGTACTGGGAAATCTCTGAATAAATCATGTAGGCACAGAGCTCTCACCTTTATCATTATTATTTATCAAGGCCTAGAGCAGGGATCGGCAACCTTTGGCACATGGCCCGTCAGGGAAATCCGCTGGCAGGCCGGGACAGTTTGTTTACCTGCAGCATCCGCAGGTTCGGCCGATCACAGCTCCCACTGGCCGTGGTTTGCCGTTCCAGGCCAATGGGGGTTGCGGGAAGCAGTGGCCAGCATATCCCTCAGCCCACATCGCTTCCCGCAGACCCCATTGGCCTGGAATGGCGAACTGCAGCCAGTGGGAGCTGAGATCAGCTGAACCTGCGGATGTTGGAGGTAAACAAACCGTCCCAGCCCACCAGCGGATTTCCCTGATAGGCCACGTGCCAAAGGTTGCCGATCCCTGGCCTAGAGCCTCAAGGAGGTCAAGCCCTATAATGCTAACTGCACACGTAATAAATAACCAAAGAGTTTGCAATCCAAAAGACAATTAGTTTCTTGCTGGGTTCTTGCACAGCAAAAAAATGCTCATGGTTCAATTGCTTAAAACAAAATAAGAAGCTATCAGTGCACTTGTGGAGATGTAAACGTGTCATCTGGAAGGTACCAGGAAAAGCCTCATGACTAAGTAAATATTTAAGTCACTACAGCCTTGAAGATTTCCTGGTGTGACCTGGCAACCTAAGCTATAATTTACAAACAATAATTGTTTGGCAGAATTTAATGAGATAGAAGAATGGTTCTTATAAAAATGTATCCCTTTGAACCCTGTGACTGAATTCCCAGCTGTTCTGCCGTATATTCAAATCTGTGCTTTCAAAAAGTATTACTGAGCTCAAAGCATCATCAAATCTAGACCCACCATCCCCTGCTAATGCAGTTTACATCAGGCTGTCATGTTGGAAAAGCTTGATACTCCGATATGGATTCTCAAAGAACATTCTTGTAGGGGGATTTACACACTATGTGATGATCAGGCCTCAGACTTCCGCCCCACCTACTAGAGCCTGGCAAAGGGATTTGATTAGGGGGCTCTCACTTGTTCAGAGGCAATAGAGTCGTCGCATATAGTTTGAGATGTGTGATGGGTTATGCACCCCTTTATTTGCAGCCACCCTATACTATACTACTCCCAGTACTAATACCCCAAACATACAGAGCCCACTATTTGTAGGGCAGGAGATACTAGCCAGCTTTTCCAAGACATTAAGAGATACTCTGTGGTGGCTACTGGAAATGAAGTTGGAGGGCAGAGTGGGCCATGCACTTTTTACAATGGCAGCAGACATCCCTGCAAGAAGTTCAAGAGCAGTGAGAACTACACAGGTCAATATTCAACATTGGTCAATATTCACTCTTCTCACAAGTCTTTTTTTATTAGTTACTGAAAAAAGTCACTTATTGTAATCCTTAAATGAAAAACCAACCTGTTTAATCTGAATCTTGTAGCATTAGCCAGAAGTTTACTGGCCTTTGAACTTTATGCTAATAACTTTGTCTGTGCCTCCTTTTTCCTTAGGTTTTTTGTTTTTACAGCAGTTTCTAACAGCAGGTGCTTATCATTCAGCGGCCTTTGTACTCGTGCGTTCTAGGCGCATACTATTGCTTACCAAATAATCACTGACATAATAGTGACAAATCGAATATTTTTTGTCCTCACTAGGTCCAAAATGGTGTGCGTCTGCTGCTTCTGGGAAGTCATTTCCTGCAGCTAGGGGAAAAATACATGGACACATTGTCATTAGAGCCAATTCTGTATTGCAAAATGTTTATTCTGAATGAGCAATATGGACTGCAGTAAACATCTCGAGAGGCTTTAGGACACCTTACGGGGAGAGAAATTTAAATCAGGGTGATTATAAATAAGACACAAATTTTTAACAGTGAGGATAATTAACCGTTGGAACAAACTACCAAGAGAAGTAGTAGTCTTTTACATTATTTAAATCCCTTGATTTAAATCACAGGATTTTTTTTTTTTAAAAAATCACTGATTTAAATCTGGTTCAGGCTTTGTAAAACTAATTTGAAAATTTGAGCTATTACAACTTTAAATTAAAATTTATAATTAATTTATAAAATGCTTTCTTAAAATGTCATTACCGGTAGGGGCTCTTAACAAAACTGCTATCAGCAAGAGATAAAATATTGAAAGTTAGGGCTGTGATCCTGCAAACACTTCAGCAGGTATGTAACTTTAGTTACGTGACTGGTCCCTTGATTTCAATGGAACTTCTCATGTGACTACAGTTACGCATCTGCATAAGTGTTTGCAGTATCAGAGGGTAAAATTCTATTTTTACTCAAAACTTCTTTTATTGGCATACAAATTTTGTCACTTCAAAACAAAATTGCTTCAGTGTTAAGGATGAAAAGTTATTTGTGAACTAATTTTTTCTGACTAATTTTAGACTCCTAAACCTATATTTAAGTATTTTAGGGAGGGATTTTCCAAAGCATGTAAGTGACTTAGGAGCATAAGTCCCACTGACTTCAAACTGCAAACCCTTAATAGCCTGATTGAAGCATTTCAGCATCCTTGACTTGCGGACGTTTGATATATCAGAAGACGGTGTTGGTTGGAAATATAGCACAAGGTATTTACTTAATTTCATATCTGAGTTTGTGTGGTTCTCACAGTAACAATGATGCTGGACTTATCTTTTTTTTTTAGGAAACCAATTAAGGAAATAAGTACAAGCATCCACTTTAGCAATTCAAGACTATAAAATGAGAAGTAAAGAACTATCAACACGGAAACAATAATCTGATTTCATTTTTAATCATGATTTTTATCCACCCTTGGCAATTTATGTTTAGGTGAAAACTTCCATTTCTACAACTGCAATAAGAAGAGCTTTTTGCACGTTAGTGTCATTCCATACACTGCTATATGTGGAGATTAACACTGAGTGAAGGCAATCAAAAACAATTGTGTGGAAGGTTTCTTTCTCCTCTCAAGTTAAATTCAAAATGGCAAATTCTAAAGACAGGATTTATGTTGGTTCTTTGAACCCCCTAAGAATGTTAGTAATAATACTAAACAATATTTGGCACTTCAATAGGCACTAGGCAGATGATGTTACAGTACACTCTGATACTGTAAGTTTCAGAAGTTTTTGTTTAGAAGCATTTTCTCCTAGAGCATTAGGTTACTTTAGGGGTACAACGTTCACTACTTTAATCCATACAAATCAACAATCAAGAGGTATGCTGGACAATCCAACCGCTGGTTTTATCATCTGACCAACCCTATATTATGATACACCCAACTTCCTGATCAGCCTCAGTTCTACATTTCTTGTTTTTACAACAAGCTGGTTCCTGGAGATTGAGGAAATCTCTGGTTTGTCCACATCCTTTTCAGCTAGGTCATTCTGAGATTAAATTGCAGCCAAAGCATAGAGATGCATGTAAATAAATGTGAGGTTTGCACATGCAGCGAATGGAAGGAATGTGTTATCTTTGAGGCTGTTGTAACAGTAGCTATAAACACAGCATTCCCTAGTTCTCAATGTAAGAATGTATAAAATAGTTCATACCAAATCAAGTCCCTATAGGCCAACTGCATTGGAGATTGTGATCCTAATAAACTGTCAAAAGTTACATAGTGCCTAATCCTGCAATCTTACTGAGCCTGAATCTGCTACCCTTACTCGCAGAATATTACCTTACTATGAAAGAAGTTCCATTGACTTCAACGGGAATAATAGTGGAGTAAAGTATTTTCTACATGAAAAATGGTGGGAGAACTGCCTTCAGTGTGAGGCATCCTTATACACACAATGTCCCACTGAAATCAAAGGAACTACTTGCATGAATAAGAATTACTAATGTGAATAACAGCCCTAAACTTCACTCCTCAACACCAAAAGACCCTCACCAATGTGCTGTAAATTGCATCTGAGCTAATGTGAGTGCAGCTTTTCAATAAGTAGCTACTGTGGGTGAATGTAAACTATTTCTGAGGGTACGTCTACACAGCAAACAGACACCTGCAGCTGGCCCGTCACAGCTGACTCAGGCTCATGGGGCTTAGGCTAAGGGGCTGTTTAATTGTGGTGTAGAC
Source organism: Emys orbicularis (assembly GCF_028017835.1). Lineage (NCBI taxonomy): Eukaryota > Metazoa > Chordata > Testudines > Emydidae > Emys > Emys orbicularis. The sequence continues at coordinate 98,982,602 of NC_088690.1, forward strand.
ATTCGGGCTCGGGCTGCAGCCCAAGCTCTGGAGCCTCAGCACCTTGCAGGGTCCTTTTGTTGTTTTTATAAATCATCGTCCATTAAAAAGCCTGACATTTTTAGTGGTATTAAGAGCTAGAGTTTTGTTTTCCTGAAAACAAGCTGCCCCCTAAAGACAAATATGTCACATGTCAACTGCTTGCAGCAGTGCAACTCTCCACCCTTTCTTGTAAATCGTATGATCTTTATTAAGAACTATACTGTTGTGTCACCATTAGCTGCCAAGAAATCAACAAACAGGAAACTAAAAAAAGAGGAACGTAGTGTAAGTCTAACAGTTGCTATCCGTGAGAAGAGGCTCTGCCCATTAGTAGCTGGATACACAGACAATGAAATCCTCGATGGGGCAGGTCCCAGAAGGAAGGTGTGGGAGTGGCTGAGAGGGCCGATCATTTGGTATGAGACAGAAATGATGCTTTGAATGTAACTCTATAATCTGAAACCCCACTGCCCCTTAATTGAACAGAGTCCAGGAGTCCCTCATCCTCCAGGATCATTGGGGGACCCAAATGATGTCAGTGTGACCTCCAAAAATGAGACAAGTTTGGATATTAACACACTTTTCCCACCTCAAATCCTACATTGTTTCAGCCCAGCTCAGACAGAAAGAAAACTTCCAGGAGGGGGGGAAATATTGGTGGGGCTGAGGGAAGAGGAAAGTGGTGCATAATAATGACTCCACCCTAAAGGGTTTTGAGAGAAATGCTGAGCTTGGATATATTTATATTACAGTAGTACCCAGAGGTCCTGACCGGGATCAGGACTGTGTTGGACACTATCCAAGCACAGAAGTAGACCCAATCCCTGCAATGAATTCCTGCTTACGATCTGAGGAGTTACAGTCTCTCCCTTTAACATTCAACACCCAGCCCCTAGTGACTGGCAGGAGGGATAGCTCTGTGGTTTGAGCATTGGCCTACTAAACCCAGGGTTGTGAGTTCAATCCTTGAGGGGGGCCACTTAGGGATCTGGGGCAAAAACAGTACTTGGTCCTGCTAGTGAAGGCAGGGGGCTGGACTCGATGACCGTCCCTTCCAGTTCTAGGAGATAGGATATCTCCATTTAAATATATATATAAAAAAAAAGACATTGGCAGTATTTTTGCCAGGCTACGTTTGTGGTGCAGCAACAAAGGTTAACGCAGAGAAGACTGCGAATGTTTTGTTTTGTGTGGTTTAAGTTAACAGAATGTTTCAGAGGCTCTTTGGTGCCAGAGATAGGATTTGAAGACTCAGAAGAAGACTGTCCCCACTCTCTCTCTGCCCTGGCCAAAGGCAGGGAGCGCTGGAAATCTCATGAGATTTAAGGCTCCAATCAGGCTGTTGCACAGTTCTGTAACCTGATTGGGTTTGGTCCTATTCAGGGAAGATACAGCTCTTATGTGGTATGGGCTCTATTATACTAGAGAACAGTAAAATAAATAGCTAGACTCTAGTTTTGAGGGGAAGTCCTCAAATCATTTGAGTGGGGCTCTCCTTCTCTAGGAATGGTCCTAAATAGCAAGTGGGGGTCCATGGGTTTTCATTCATCCCTTTAGTTTAAGGCCAGGTTTTTGCCTGTTTCGCTATGTGCTCTCTTATTCTGTTTCACCATTGGGGGGCTTTACATCTCTCTCTGGGACAATGATCTTTATATCCAAAAATCAATGGCTGGGGGAAATCTGAAAGCAAAGTCCATCTTGTATGATATCTTGGAATCTCCCAACCATGTGGCCAGGCTCCAGCACCCTGAGAAGTGAGAATTCACAGGCATGTATCAGCTGTTTCATATAAAGAAGTAGAGTCCATTCTCAAGCGGGGGAGAAGATTTACTGCACAACAGTGCAGGGGTGTGTACAAGCCACAGAGCAACAAGTAAACTATGAAACAAATTAAAGTGCCTGCCTAAAGAGACTACAATAAAAAAGGCACAAATGGGTACAATGCAGAACACCGAGATGTGTTTTCTTTCTGGCTGGAGTGCTCATGGAATGGAAGTCACGGAGGTTCAGAAGATTTACGAAGAGGAAGGATATGGGGTGAACATCTGTTATCTGTTTGGAAAGTGCCTAGGACGTTACAGGAACTACCTTAATCCAATAACAAATCTGGAAATGGATTTTCTTCAATAATAACCAGAGGATCAGGCAGACAGTTTTAATACACATGAAAGTTTACCTCCATAGGGTCAAATATTACATCTGGGGCTGTAATACCATTTGTTTTTGCAGCCTTTCGGATGATGATTTCTGCCTCTTGTACTCTTCCTTGAGAGATCAGCCACCGGGGAGATTCTGGAACGACCCTGCAACAAGTTTCAGAACAACAACATCTGCATTTCATCACTGACCACTGCTGCAAAGACACACATACATATCGCCATAGGCATAAATAGTTTAAAATGTGCTGTACCTTGCAGTGATTAAAAACAAAAACAAAACACACATCTATGCAAAGCAGATAAGCATATACTGTGAAAAAGAGATTGAAATTTGTTCATGGACTTAAAAGGGACTAAAAAGTTAAGCTACAAATCAAACTTGCAAAGTACAGGAAGAAAATGTTTTATCAAAAGAAACTAAGGCAGTGTGAAACTGTGTGCACAACGTTGTGCTGTAGATGGGTAACATTTGGATAGTGATCCATATAAGTTAATAATTGTAGATATCACTGTGGGATGAGACAGCTATATACAAGCTGCCTTCACAAGAGAAAGTGGACTCAATTATATATTGTATTTCCTACTATCTAGGACAGGGGTGGGCAAACTTTTTGGCCCAACGGCCACATTGGGAGGGCTGGGTAGGGAAGGCTGTGCCTCCCCATACAGCCTGGCCCCCACCCCCTATCTGACCCCTCCCACTTCCCGCCCCCTGACTGCCCCCCTCAGAATCCCTGACCCATCCAACCCCCCCCCGCTCCTTGTCCCCTAACCGCCCCCTCCGGGGACCCCCGCCACTAACCACCCCCGGGACCCCACCCCCTATCCAACCCCCCTGCTCCCTGTCCCGACTGCCCCGACCCCTATCCACCGCCCCTTGAAGGCCCCCGGGACTCCCACGCTTATCCAACCGCCATCCCCTGACCACCCCCCAGAACCTCCGCCCCATCCAACCGCCCCCTGCTCCCTGTCCCCTGACTGCCCCCCGGAACCCTCCGCCCCTTATCCAACCCCCCAGCCCCAACCCCCTTATCATGCCGCTCAGAACAGCATATCTGGCAGCCGCGCCGCCCGGCTGGACCCAGACACGCTGCAGCTCTGCTTGGCAGGAGTGCGCAACCCCGCCGCCCAGAGCGCTGCCCGTGCGGCGGCGTGGCTGCGGGGGAGGGGCCGGGGGCCAGCCCCCCTGGCTGGGAGCTCAAGGGCTGGGCAGGATGGTCCCGCGGGCTGGATGTGGCCCGCAGGCCGTAATTTGCCCACCTCTAATCTAGGAAGAGAAGGAGCTCCACCTTGTGGACTATTTAGGATTATCGTGTTCCATAAAAACAGTATTCAGTGGAGGAAAATTCTGAAATCATATAGATGCCCAAATGCTGCTTTTTCTGAATAAAGTTCCACAGACCTCAATCCCAACTCATCTCCCAGCTACCAGTGGTCTCTAATTCTGCCTTTCTTAGCCTAATCCTACTCTCAATGAAGTCCATGGACTTCAATGGGAATAGGAGCTAATCATTCCCTTCTGTCCAAAATTCTAGGCAAGAGCCTGCCTTTCAAAAAGCAAGCCACAGGACTCTGGCGGAGGTTTTGAGTAGGAAGTAGCTCTACACCACCTTTCTACTCTCCTCCCCTGATCAGCCCCACCTAGTGCAAAGGGGATGAAGCTAGGGGCCAGGATCTGACTGATTGTTTCTAATGGACCTTAAACTAACATGGCTTGTTGTTTATTCCTTGTTTGTCTGACAGCAGCAATGATGACAGAACAATCCTGAGAAAAATATTTCCCTTCTATGGTACAAATTAACTACGTTTATTAAAAGTGAACATTTTAAAGTTCTAATTTTGTTCCTGCTACAAATGGCATTTCACTCAGCATGGTCAACTTCGATATTTGGTTCTCACAAACTAGCACAGTGCTGCATTGTTCAGGTTGCAAACGCTGCAGAGGAGAATGACAATTTATTCTGTAAAGCTTGTTTGTATTGAACTGTTTGTTCAATTTGATGGAAGCATTTCTAGTAATTTTTTTAAAAATAAAACATAAATGTTGGGTAAAATTTGATCCGACAGTGTCCAGTAAACTGCAGCTGCACAGACTGCACACAGATAGCATTTTTATTTTGTCTTGGCCCCACAAAAATTGTGTCTAGACTGTATGTCCTTTTCCATAACTGGTTGACTGATGATACTGTACAGAGATTTAAAACCGATAAGCAGATATTTACTTTAGTTTACTCCATTCATGAATAAACATAAACAAAGTATCTGTAAAATATCCCAAACAACAAAATGCAAAGACAAACAAGTTAAACCTGGAGTCACAAGGGGAAAAGCACACACCAGTCCATACAGACAGGAAGGTAAGTGTCAGAATCCTGAAAGCAATTCCAAACAGCACTAGAAACCAGCTTAGAACTTTCTCCAAATATGTGGGCAAAGGCCCTGAGATTCAATATACATATAAAGGCTTTTTGTAAAACAGCCTCATTTTGGCCTTGGATTTTGCACCTACATACCTTGTACCTGCAGATACATTTTATACCTCTTTTGCATTTAACTGCCTGATTTGTGGGTGCAGAAGATAGCCAAATTCTATAAAATGTGCCAGCAGTTATTTTTGGGCACATAACCTCTTAGATATTTAGATGAGCTCATTGAAAAAGATGTAGCAGAAAAGCCCTGGGCATCACTAGATAAGACCATATGTAGGAGAAGGCATCAGAATGCACCAGAAGACATCAGAATACAGTGATGGATACTATAGAAAAAGCTAAGATAAATACAGGACTAGCCAAGTGCAAAGAGAACAAAAATTTATCTGTGAGAAAATAAAAGTGCAACAAATTTCCTCTAGCTTAATGATAATGCCAACAACTAAGCCATCCTTCATTAAGTAATATTACGGAAAGTTCTTAAGGAAGGCTTTGGTAATAGGCCAGAGGTGTTGGCACGAAGGTTAATTCTTTACTGATAGAGCTTTAGATGTAGGTTCTATGTCAGTTATTTTCAACCTTTTTTCATTTGCAGACCCCTAAAAAATCTCAAATGCAGGAGCGGCCCCCTTTGGAAATTCAACCTGTGGTCCGCGGATCCCTATCTTAGAAGTCTTAGACTGAAAACTGACTGAACGGAATTCAACTATTGATGTTGCACCTGCTCGGCACGGCATTTGACACAACATGAGAAAGGGCGCTAAACTGTGGGTTTCTATGGTAATGATAACATTTCTGGGTTTTGACCTGTAGGTGGAAGTATTCACATACTTTTGATTGATAAGAAAAACGGAATGCCTTTTTGGGGGCCTGAAACTTTATTTTCATAGTCACCTTTCACGGATCCCTTAGACATAGTCTGCAGACCACCAGGGATCCGGGGACCACAGGTTGAAAGCCACAGGTCCATGTTAACCAACTTCAGAGCAGTAATTCTCCACTGATGCAGTGCCACTGGTGGAAGCTTTAAGTGTAGGTAGGACTTGGGTGTTTCTATAACACTTATCGACCAGCTTCCAATTTCAACTATTGGTATGAAGCCAGCATAGTTACATCAGTGTGAATCCAGAGCTATTGAGACAAGAATCTGACCTTAATTTCACAGCCAGACAGCCCTAAATTTAAAAGTAGTTTTATACATTTTTTAAAGTTTTTTTTTTAAAAGAAAATTTAAGATTCTGTACTACAATGGCAAAATCTGGCAGAAGAAATGAAACCTAAAGATTTCTACTGTCTATGATTCTATTAAACACCCCCAAAGGAGACACCAGATACACGCATACTGTTTCAGTCATAACCTCTTGCTAAAGGGGTTATTGCATCAGATTCCACATTTCTGTTATGTTAACCTCAAGTCTGAACCCTATCAGCTGTAGGTGAGCCTTTCTGAAGCCAAACATCTTTTAATGTAGTTACACTCACCACCACAGTGGAATGCAAAGCAGCCCAGGTAAAGTAAGAGCCAGAAGCAGCATCCGCCAGTCTCTGATGAAGTAAGCAAACAGTGGCAGCAACATGTAGCCAATTGCATAAAATATGCAAACACCTAATGTGCAGAATATAATACGAACTGTTTTGCCAAGAATTTCTGTGCCTGTTCAAAACAAGAGTGTGTGGATTAGCATTTTAACTTATCAGAAATAACAGCAGCCAAATATTTTACCACTATACAAGAATTGACGCTACTTTTAGCAAAACTGTTCCTCACACATGCTACAATTGTTAGCGCTATATTAGTTGCGTTTTTTTCCTGTTTTAAAAAGATGCTGCCAGATCTATCTTACGGCCTGATTCTGCACCAAAAGGGAGTACTTTTATGAATAAAAACTATATGATTAGACCCTAAAATTGTTCTAACTCAATGAGTAAAAGCCTTCTGGACTCCAAAAAACTCACAACAAAAGGCACTAGTCTGGTAAAACCTACACCAACAAACCATGTTTTTTGCCTGCTGCATGACACTGTTTTCAGAGCTGTTCTGGGCTTTGTTATGGCCACAAAGAATTCAGTGCTCTAGACACTGAAGTCACTTTTTAAAACAAAAGCATTCAGAGCGCTCTCTTAAACAGATTCATAGGTAGTCTTACTTGTCCTCCAATCAGACACCTTTGCTTAGATATCATAGAATGGATGTAATGACAGAATCCATGCGACAGCTTAACTTTCATCACAGATTGTTTTCAGAAGTCTTAAGTTGCACTTACATGTTTGATCACAATTACAAATTACAGTATCATATGTACAATTTGCATGTGTTTGGATCCAAACTGCAGTTCACCAGAGCAACTGGGCACAACTCATTCTACACGTCTACCAACATATGATTATGAGCGTGCGTCTAACTGCATCCTCTCACTGGAGAGCACTTGCTTCAGATAAAGACTTGTTCTGATTTACTCCCTTTGCTCATTTAAGTATTTGGTAAACAAAGCATTTTATTTTAATGTGTTACTATTTTACTAAAAGGAAAATTTTCAAATGGATTAGGAGTTAGCCATGCTTGGTAAGGTTATATTCTTATTAACAGTGTTGCTTGGGAAAAAAATAAAAAACAAGCCATTAGTAAATGAGGAGAGCAGGGAGAACAATAACACTGAAAATGTGCTATGCATAACAAACTCCCATACCAAGTACAAAGGCTGCCACATAGTTAGAGATCTGTCCCATGCCGACGATGACAAAGAGCACTGAAAACATCTCCCAGCTGGTAGAGAAGACCTGCAGGAAGCTGAAGCCGGTTTGCACCCCCATGGTCGCAAACAAAACTTTCTTCCTGCCAAACCTTTGGTGGACAAAGACAAAAACGAGAGGGTTACAGAAGAAACAGTCACGAAAATAACAGCAAGATCAGTGAATTAGTCTTGCACATAGGGGGTTTCTATAATGAAGAGAAATGTCTCAGAAAGTGGGACAAGTAAACAAATATTTCAGACAAGCTAAAAATTCCATTCCAAAAGTGGAAGAATATCTTAAGCGCTGCAATCGGGGTATGTCTACACTGCAGCTAGGAGCATGCTTCTCAGAACGGGTAGACAGGCACATGCTAGCTCTGCTCACTGCTAAAAATAACAGTGTGGTTGCGTCGTCTTGGGCGAGAACCCCGGCAACAGATGTGATTGTACTCAGGCCACTAGCCCAAGTTGCTGCCTGTGCTGCCATGGCCACACCACCATTTTTAGCATGCTAGCTTGAGCAGATCTAACACGTGTCTTTCTTTCCACACT